>NC_133728.1:11811408-12411408 GCF_048934315.1 Petromyzon marinus | reverse complement strand
ACTATGTCAGGCAAAAGAAGAAAGTGGTCGGACGAATATGTACAACATGGATTCTCATATATCACGGAACGTGATGGGAGTGAGCGTCCTATCTGCATGATTTGCAACGCCAAGTTGAGCAACTCTAGTCTTGCACCGGCAAAACTAAAGGAACACTTCTTGAAGCTGCATGGAGACGGGGAATACAAGAACACAACACTTGCTGAATTCAGGGTGAAGAGAGCCAGATTCGATGAAAGGGCCACTCTGCCTGCTCTTGGATTTGTACCTGTTAACAAACCGATCCTGACAGCATCGTACGAAGTTGCTTACCTGATCGCAAAGCAGGGCAAGCCACACACCATTGGTGAAACACTTGTGAAACCAGCTGCATTAAAGATGGCGAATCTGATACTCGGAACAGCGGCCGAAGGTAAATTATCCCAAATTCCCCTTTCAAATGACACCGTCAGTGACAGAATAGAAGACATGAGTAAAGACATCTTGGCTCAAGTAGTCGCGGATCTGATTTCAAGCCCGGCAAAATTCAGCCTTTAACTCGACGAAACCACAGACGTTTCTGATCTAAGCCAGCTTGCTGTTTTTGTACGCTATGTGAAAGACGACATGATAAAAGAAGAGTTTTTATTTTGTAAGCCTCTTACAACAACAACGAAGGCAGCCGATGTGAAGAAGCTTGTGGATGACTTCTTCAGAGACAACAATCTTTCATGGGATATGGTTTCTGCAGTTTGTACGGACGGAGCTCCAGTCATGCTGGGAAGAAAGTCTGGTTTTGGTGCGCTAGTAAAGGCCGATGCACCACACATCATTGTGACGCATTGTATTCTGCACAGGCATGCGTTGGCAACAAAAACCTTACCTCCAAAAATGGCAGAAGTATTAAAAACTGTGGTGGAATGTGTGAACTATGTGCGAAAAAGTGCTCCGAGGCACCGCATCTTCAGTGAGCTGTGTAAAGAAATGGGCTCTGAATTTGAGGTACTTCTGCTCCATTCTAATATTCGGTGGTTATCCCGGGGACAGGTGCTGAATCGTGTTTTTGCCATGCGTGTGGAATTAGCCCTGTTTTTGCAAGAGCACCAACACTGCCATGCAGATTGCTTCAAAAATCCTGAGTTCATTCTCATTTTAGCGTACATGGCTGATATATTCGCAGCTCTCAATCATCTCAATCAGCAGATGCAGGGTGGTGGAGTCAATATCATGGAAGTGGAAGAACACCTGAAGGCTTTTCAAAAAAAGCTACCGTTATGGAAACGACGAACAGAGAACAATAACTTTGCAAACTTCCCGCTTCTGGACGACTGTGCAAGTAAGATCGAAGATGTGTCTGGAATCGGAGATATTTCTGTATCCACGGAACTGAAGCAAACAATTGCCACGCACTTAGATGAGCTTGCAAAGTCTCTCGACGGATATTTCCCTACAAGAGAGTCATATCCAGCATGGGTGAGACAGCCGTTCACGTTTGCTGTTGAAACAGCAGATGTCAATGATGAATTCCTCGACGAAATCATTGATATTCAGCAGAGCCAGGTTCAACAGCAACTCTTCAGAACAACAACGCTCTCAACGTTTTGGTGTCGACAAATGAACAAGTATCCAGTTATTGCTAAGAAAGCCCTGGATTTTTTTATACCATTTGTTACAACATATCTTTGTGAGCAATCCTTTTCGAGGATGCTGGACATAAAAACGAAGAAAAGGAACAGACTTTGCTGTGAAAATGACATGAGAGTGGCACTTGCCAAGGTGAAGCCACGCATATCTGAACTGATCTCTCAAAGGCAACAGCAGAAGTCACGTTGATTTCCAGGTATGTAATTTGTTGTGAGTTTATGCATTGTGTTGGTTTTATTCTTTGAACAAGGTAATGTTCATGCACGGCTCATTTTGTGTACCAGTAAAAAACATATCTACGTCTTGAATTTGAAAAAAATCACATTTTATTTTTCACTAAAGAGGGGTTCGGTGAATGCGCATATGAAACTGGTGGGGTTCGGTACCTCCAACAAGGTTAAGAACCACTGCTCTAACACCACCTACACAACCACTTTATCAAGGCTCTATGTATCCGTGTGTCCATGTGTCTCCGTGTGTCTCCACATGTCCCTGTGGGTGGGTGGATAGATGGGTTAGTGTTTGAGTTCGTGAGTGGGCAAGTGAGTGGGTGGGTGTGTGGGCGATGGAATCGAACCTGCACCTCTGCAGTGCAAGTACAGTGAGCTAACGACCCGCATGTAGTGGGGTAAAGTGTGGGTACGCCCACCTTGCTCCAAAACGTGGAGATCAGCGTAGAAGAGTAGAACAAATACCCTAATTAGCGGCGTCTAGTGGAGGCCTCCTCCGCCAGCACGCGATTCGCCTCCTTCACAATAAACCCTTCCTTGCAAAGATAAAAAAGTATATTTGACTCATCCCATCAGCCTCTCATCAGCAGCAATGGCTAAAATCGAGCGCCACTCTGGACAGCTTTCCACCTTCAGTGCCTCAGCAGCAGAGCCAGGCTCTGCTTGAACCGATGCCGTGAGCCCAGCAGCTGTTTAGAAGCCTACGGCTGTGGGCCGCCTTTGTCTCTCCTCCACCACTGCTGAGGTGTCCACACCATGCGAGGTTCTCACCTTCAGGCTGAGTCGACCCAGAGGAGGCCCAGGCAGCGAACCGCTTCAGAAGTTGGCGCCACGTTCACCGGCGGAAGCGGAAGTAGAGAGAGCAGCAGAAGCATCGCGTGTGGGGAGCAGCTGAGGAGTGGATCAGAACTGTGTATTAGTGGTGGTGTGGTAGTGGTGGTGTGGTAGTGGTGGTGGTGTTAGTGGTCGTGGGGTTGTTATTGGTGGTGGCGTTGTTAGTGGTGGGGTTGTTAGTAGTGCTCTGTTAAGGCTATATACGCGGGAGCTTTTTCTTTGGTGGTGTTAGTGGGGGGAGGGGGCGTAGGGGGGGGGGAAGGTGCTGGGGGGGAGGGGTTCACTGGATATTGCGTGACTGAGGGCGTGATCACCGAGCCCCACCCCCAATTACTTCTGGCGATTTTTTTTCTCACATGTGGCGGTAGAGAAGCACCGAGAGGACAGAAGCAGCGACTCTCTGGAGGAAGTGAGGAACTGTAGGTGAGTGGTGATGTGAGTGGTGAGGACGTGTGTGTCTGTGTTGTGTACTGGCAGGAGGAGTGGTGGCGTTAGTGGTGTTACTGATTGTGATGGTGGTGTGTTGTGAGTGAGTCGTGACGATGTGAGTTCATGTCAGAATCAGAATATTTATACTGGAGTCAGATGAGCTATACAGCTCTTTCTCACAGATGTCCAGTGTTGTGGGTGAGTGGTAAAGATGTAACCTCGTGTTGATGTGAGTTTCTTATTAATGATGTGGGTCCGTGTTAATGATGTGGGTTTGTGATTTAAAGCTTTCGTGACTGCAGTAATTCATATTCTTAGTTCTTTCGGTAAAGTCACGTTGAAGGGAAACAATAAAATAATAAAATATATATAAAACAATAAAAATTCTCACGACACTTCGACCATAACACAAACGGTCGTCATCAGGTGTGTCGGTTTGCATACATTTATTTATTTTTAAACGGTGTATTTATTTATTTATAAATAAAACGTTAGCGCCACGCGCAGCGATTTTGCAGTTTATTTAGAAGGACGAGTCCATCTATGTTCTGAAAAGAGGAGGGGGGAGACTAAAAATGTAATGTATGCTGTCTGAAAGCCACTGTAAGCGTGAACAATCAATTAAGACCTGAAATGGTTTATCAAATCTTTCCAATGATTGCTACGCCAGAATCCATCTTCTCGGTTGAAATTGTCTCTGTGCTTGTATATGTGGATAGCCTCATGAACGAATCTCTCATGGTAGCCAGATGGCTTACAAAGAACCTCTGTCTTGGAAAAGTCAATGTCATGTGAGCCTACTGAATTATAACAATGATCTGCCACGGTCGAGGTGTTGGTCCTACCATGATTAAGGTCTGCTTTGTGTTCACGAATGCAGTCCGAGACATGGCGTTTGGTTTCTCCAATGTAACTACTACCACAGAGGCAACTTAGTTTGTAGACACTAGGGTATTGTATGTCCGGAATCACATCTTTTACAGACGGAACCAGATCACGGATTTTATGTAATGTGTTGAAACGGACCTGGATCTTGTGTTTATTCAAGATTTTGGAGATCTTTTTTGTGATCTCCGCAATGTAGGGTAAAGTGATGGTTTTGAAAGGCTCCTCAAGAGGGTCCTTCTTCATGGTTTGAGTGATAGCTTTGCGGATTGTATAGTCGGAGTAACCATTAGTCTTAAGAGCTTGGTGTACGTGCTTGAGTTCACTGCCTATGTGTTCCTGGTCGGATATGCATTGGGCTCTATGATACAGAGTCTTGATGAGAGAATTCTTCTGTGATGGATGGTGGTGGGAATCCGGTTTCAGATAAGCATCCGTATGGGTAGCTTTCCTGTAGACAGAGTGGCTCATTGAACCATCAGGTCTCTTTTTAATTAGGACATCAAAAAAAGGTAGCTTGCCATCTTTTTCGACTTCCATGGTAAATCTGATGGCTGGGTGTATGGAATTGATGTGGTCAAAGAATTGGTCTAGAGCAGGCCGGCCATGTGGTCAGATGACAAAAGTGTCATCCACGTACCTCTTCCATAAGGTTGGGCGCAGAGTGGCAGTCTGAATGGCGTCAGTCTCAAATTTCTCAATGAAAATGTTAGCTATAACCGGAGATAGGGGGGAGCCCATTGGGATGCCCTCAGTTTGTTTGTAGAAAGTTCCATTCCAAGTGAAGGGCTATCCACATATACAAGCACAGAGACAATTTCAACCGAGAAGATGGATTCTGGCTTAGCATTGGAAAGATTTGATAAACCATATCAGGTGTTGTGAGTGAGTCGTGATGATGTGAGTTCATGTCAGAATCATAATATTTATACTGGAGTCAGATGAGCTATACAGCTCTTTCTCACAGATGTCCAGTGTTGTGGGTGAGTGGTAAAGATGTAACCTCGTCTTGATGTGAGTTTCTTATTAATGATGTGGGTCCGTATTAATGATGTGGGTTTGTGATTTAAAGCTTTCATGACTGCAGTAATTCAAATTCTTAGTTCTTTCAGTAAAGTCACGTTGAAGGGAAACAAAGAAATAATAAAATATATATAAAACAATAAAAATTATCACGACGTTTCGACCATACCACAAACGGTCGTCATCAGGTGTGTCGGTTTGCATGAATTTATTTATTTTTAAACGGTGTATTTATTTATTAAAAACGTTAGCGCGTTACGCGCAGCGATTTGGCAGTTTATTTAGAAGGACGAGTCCGATTTAAAGCTTTCGTAGCTGCAATGATTCATCTTCTTTGGTTCTTTCGATAAAGTCACGTAGAATGAGAATAAAATAATAAATTGATAAAATAAAATAACACAATAATATTCTCACGACGTTTTGGCCACAACACAAGCGGCCTTCATCAGGTGAAGTGACGAGACTGTCTGGTAGGACAGCGCTGGAGTGAAAAAGCCACGTTCAGATCACAACCTTTAAGCTGTGTGAGAGGAAACAAAGCGCCTTGACAAAGGAATTAGCATATAATTTAGCATTGAAATGGCTGCGTGATTAGCTTGTGACTGGTCACAGAAATGGCTATGTTAAAAGTTAAAGCATACACATCGCAGAGGCACCCCTTGACAAAGGAATTAGCATAGAATTTAGCATTGAAATAGCTAAGTTAAAGCATACACATCCGCAGAGGCACCCCTTGACAAAGGAATTAGCATAGAATTTAGCATTGAAATAGCTGAGTGATTAGCTTGTAACTGGTCACAGAAATAGCTATGTTAAAGTCAGAGCATACACATTCACCGAGGCACTCAGTACAAATCAAACAGGAGAATTTAGCATTGAAATAACTAGGCGAATTTAGCATTGAAATAACTGAGTGATTAGCTAGTGACTGGTCACAGAAATGGCTATGTTGAAGTCAAGGCCTACACATCTGAGCTATTCACAGTACTATATAGTGAACCAATAAAAAACTAAAATATAAATTACCTTAATGTTATCAATAAACTCTATATTCACCAATCAGCTAAGCTACCAACAATAAGTCGTTTTATATCACAATGCTATATGGCGAAAAAATGGGTGGATTCTTACCCTCAACTTTAGCCACACGGACAGCTACGGGCCCCGTTCAGACGGACGAGTTCATCCATGGTCGGAACAGAGGAGGGGGAGAGAGACAGCTGCGAGGCGCTATTATACTCCATGTTGTAAACCATACCATTAACCGTGGTGTGAGAGGTATTAAGAGTCAATGCTGGCGAAAGAGCTGCGGTCTGAAGGTCATCGTAAAATACAATTAATTAAGAACAGAAATGGTTTAAAACATCTTTCCAATGGTTACTAAGCCAGAATCCATCTTCTCGGTTGAAATTGTCTCTGTGCTTGTATATGTGAATGGCCTCATGAACGAAACTCTCATGGTAGCCGGTTAGTTTGCAAAGAACCTCCATCTTGGAGAAGTCAATGTCATGTGAGCCCCCTCAATTATAACAATGATCTGCCACGGCAGAGGAGTTCGTTCTACCGTGTTTCAAGTCTGCTTTATGATTGCGGATGCGGTCCGAGATATGTCGTTTGGTTTCTCCAATGTAGCTACTACCACAGAGGCACTTTAGTTTGTAAACGCCCAGGTACTGTATGTCTGGAACAGCATCTTTTACAGATGGAACCAGATCACGGATTTTATGTACTGTGTTGAATCGGACCTGGATCTTGTGTTTATTCAGGATTTTGGAGATCTTTTTAGTGACCCCTGCAATGTAGGGTAAGGTGATGGTTTTGAGTGGCTCCACAAGAGGATCCTTCTTCATGACTGGAGTGATGGCTTTGCGGATTGTGTAGTCGGAGTAACCATTAGCCCTGAGAGCCTGGTGTACGTGCTTGAGTTCACTGGTAATGTGTTCCTGGTCGGAAATGCATTGGGCTCTATGGTATAGAGTCTTGATGAGGGAGTTCTTCTGGGATGGATGGTGGTGGGAATCCGGTTTCAAGTAAGCATCTGTATGGGTAGCTTTCCTGTAGACAGAGTGGCTCATTGAACCATCATGTCTCTTTTTAATTAAGACATCCAAAAAGGGTAGTTTGCCATCTTTTTCGGCCTCCATGGTAAATCTGATGGCTGGGTGTATGGAATTGATGTGGTCGCGGAATTGGTCTAGAGCAGGCTGGCCATGTGGCCAGATGACAAAGGTGTCATCAACGTACCTCTTCCATAAGGTCGGGCGTAGAGTGGCAGTCTGGATGGGGTCAGTTTCAAATTTTTCCGTGAATACGTTGGCTACAACCAGAGATAGGGGGGAGCCCATTGGGGTGCCCTCAGTTTGTTTGTAGAAAGTTCCATTCCAGGTGAAGTATGTGTTGGTTAAGCAATGTCTCACCAGGGGGGGTACACCAGTATGCAGTCCTTGATGAACCAGGTCTTCAATGATAGCGATGGTGTCAGGTACCGGGACTTTGGTGAACAAGGACACCACATCAAAACTGACAAGCAGGTCGTCTGGGGACAGGGAAATGCCTTTTATTGTCGATACCAGGTGAGTAGAATTTAATACCGCAGAGGTGTTTTTTTCAGTGAAAGGTCGCAGTATATCAGCAAGAAAACGTGCCAGTTTGTAGGTGGGGGAGTTGATAGTAGAGACGATGGGACGAAGGGGTGTATCTTCTTTGTGTTTCTTTGGAAGGCCATATAACCTTGGTGGTCTGGCAGCAGAGGGTTTCAACGAGAACTGTTTGATCTCATCAATTAATGCTGTTGAATCAGAGATTATTTTGTTCGTTTTGGTGACCAGGCTGTTGGTGGGATTTCTTTTTATTTTTGTATAGCTGCCATCGTTGAGTATTTCTCAATTTTAAAAGAGGGATGATATTGTCATCCTCTCAGCCGACAAGGGCAATGCCACTGTCATCATGGACAAAACAGAATATAACAACAAAATTCAAGAACTACTCAACGATGGCAGCTATACAAAAATAAAAAGAGATCCCACCAACAGCCTGGTCACCAAAACAAACAAAATCATCTCTGATTCAACAGCATTAATTGATGAGATCAAACAGTTCTCGTTGAAACGCTCTGCTGCCAGACCACCAAGATTTTATGGCCTTCCAAAGATACACAAAGAAGATACACCCCTTCGTCCCATCATCTCTACTATCAACTCCCCAACCTACAAACTGGCACGTTTTCTTGCTGATATACTGCGACCTTTCACTGGAAAAAACCACCTCTGCGGTACTAAATTCTACTCACCTGGTATCGACAATCAAAGGCATTTTCCTGTCCCCAGACGACCTGCTTGTCAGTTTTGATGTGGTGTCCTTGTTCACCAAAGTCCCGGTACCTGACACCATCGCTATCATTGAAAACCTGGTTCATCAAGGACTGCATACTGATGTACCCCCCCTGGTGAGACATTGCTAAACCAACACATACTTCACCTGGAATTGAACTTTCTACAAACAAACTGAGGGCACCCCAATGGGCTCCCCACTATCTCCGGTTGTAGCCAACGTATTCATGGAAAAATTTGAAACCGACGCCATCCAGACTGCCACTCTACGCCCGACCTTATGGAAGAGGTACGTTGATGACACCTTTGTCATCTGGCCACGAATTTTGTGTACTGTATTGAACCGGACCTGGATCTTGTGTTTGTTTAGAATTTTGGAAATCTTTTTAGTAACGCCTGCTATATATGGTAGTGTGATGGTTTTGACCGTTGTATCAAGTGGTTGTTTCTGTATGGAGGGAGAAACAGCTTGGCGGATGGTATGATCAGAGTATCCATTCCTTTTTGAGGGCCAGGTGTAGATGTTTTAATTCACTGGCCAGGTGGTGTTGGTCCGAAATGCAATGAGCCCTTTGGTATAAAGTTTTGATGAGAGAATTATTTTGGGCTGGGTGATGGTGGGAATCAGGTTTCAAGTAGGAATCTGTGTGGGTGGGTTTCCTGTAGACAGAATGCCCCAATGAGCCATCAGGTCTCCTCTCAAACAGAACATCTAAGAACGGTAGTTTGCCATCTTTCTCCACATCCATGGTGAATTTGATGGCGGGATGTCTGGAATTTATGTGGTGTAGGAAAAGGTTCAGAGCTGGGAGGCCATGTGGCCAAATGACGACAATGTCATCCACATATCTTTTCCACAGGGAAATGTCTGAGGGTGGAAGTCTGGATGACGTCTGATTCAAATTTCTCCATAAAAATATTGGCTATCACTGGTGACAAGGGGGATCCCATGGAGGTACCCTCATTTTGTTTGTAGAAGGAGCCATTCCAAGTAAAGTAGGTATTGTTGAGGCAGTGCCTAACCAGTGCAGGTGTATCGGGGTCTAGTCCATGTTGGATCAAATTTTCAATTACTTCAATGGTATCAGGTACTGGGACCTTGGTGAACAAAGAGACCACATCGAAGCTGACAAGGATATGGTCAGGGGACAGTACAACGTCTTTGACCATAGAGACCAATCGGGCTGAGTTAAGTACTGCTGAGGCGGTCTTGCCAGTGAAAGGCAGCAAGGTATCTGACAGAAAACGGGCTAGTCTATAGGTAGGGGAGTTGATCGTGGATACGATGGGTCGTAGTGGGGTGCCTTCATTATGAATCTTTGGAAGACCATAGAATCTAGGGGTCTTGCAGCAGAAGGTTTTAGGGAAGGCCGTTTAGTTGGTTCGATTAGGGAGGTCGAACTTTTTTTCATTGCTAGGCTATTGGTAGGGTCATTTTTTATTTTTGAGTAACTTCCATCGTTGAGCAGATTCTGGATTATGTTGTTGTATGAAGTGAGTGTGAATGCGATGCGTATTATCACGTGATCACGGCATCTTTTGAGGAAGGTCAGCGTCTCGATGAGCTGTGACTTCTTGTCCCGTTGTCTGTTAAAAGCTCTAACAGATAGGTGAAAGCCCTCCCCGTAGAGGTTATCAATTCTAGATTTAAAGCTTTCGTGACTGCAAGGATCCATACTCTTTGGTTCTATTCGGTAAAGTCACGTAGGTAAAAAAACAAAACAACAAAAAACACGACGTTTCGGCCACAACACAAGCGGCCTTCATCAGGTGAAGGGACCAGGTTGTCTCGAGGACAGCGCTGGAGTGAAACACAGCCACGCTCAGACCGCGACCTTTAAGCTGTGTGCGAGGAAACAAGGTACCTTGACAAAGGAATTAGCATAAAAATTAGCATTTGATTGGCCGACTTAGCATGATGAACGGTGTAGAGGTGGTGTACATGCGGGTGAACATGCCGGTTGGCGTGGAGAGGAGGGGGAGTTTACCTATTGATGGTGTGAAAAGGGATTTCTTTTTTAAGAGCTGCGAAAGTTTGGGGTACCACTACTTGAAAAATATACTGTACCATTAAAAATGAGTTTAATGTTTGGTTCGATTTAGAACATCTTTCCAATGGTTGCTTAATTTGAAACCATCTTCTCGGTTGAAATTGTGTCTGTGTTTGTAGATCTAAATTGCATCGTGAACAAATCTCTGATAAAAACCCGTGGGTTTGCAAAGAACCTTGGTATCGGAGAAAATTATATCGTGATCACCCACAGCGTTGTAACAGTGATCAGCTACGGCAGAATAATTCGTTCTGCCGTGTTTCAAATCTGATTTGTGCTCGCGAATTCGGTCAGAGACATGTCGCTCTGTCTCCCCGATATAGCAATCACCAGCAGGTACAACTCAATTTGTAAACCCCGCGGTACTGTAAGTCAGGAATGACATCCTTCACGGATGGGATCAGATCACGAATTTTGTGTACTGGATTGAACCGGACCTGGATCTTGTGTTTGTTTAGAATTTTGGAAATCTTTTTAGTAACGCCTGCTATATATGGTAGTGTGATGGTTTTGACCGGAGTATCAAGTGGTTGTTTCTGTATGGAGGGAGAAACAGCTTGGCGGATGGTACGATCAGAGTATCCATTCCTTCTTCTTTGGTGCTTTCGGTAAAGTCACGTAGAATGAGAATAAAATAATAAATTGATAAAATAAAATAACACAATAATATTCTCACGACGTTTCGGCCACAACACAAGCGGCCTTCATCAGGTGAAGGGACGAGACTGTCTGGTAGGACAGCGCTGGAGTGAAAGAGCCACGTTCAGATCACGACCTTTAAGCTGTGTGAGAGGAAACAAAGCGCCTTGACAAAGGAATTAGCATATAATTTAGCATTGAAATGGCTGAGTGATTAGATTGTGACTGGTCACAGAAATAGCTATGTTCAAAGTTAAAGCATACACATCCGCAGAGGCACCCCTTGATGAAGGAATTAGCATAGAATTAAGCATTGAAATAGCTAAGTTAAAGCATACACATCCACAGAGGCACCCCTTGTCAAAGGAATTAGCATAGAATTTAGCATTGAAATAGCTGAGTGATTAGCTTGTAACTGGTCACAGAAATAGCTACGTTAAAGTCAGAGCATACACATTCACCGAGGCACTTAGTACAAATCAAACAGGAGAATTTAGCATTGAAATAACTAGGCGAATTTAGCATTGAAATAACTGAGTGATTAGCTAGTGACTGGTCACAGAAATGACTATGTTGAAGTCAAGGCCTACACATCTGAGCTATTCACAGTACTATATAGTGAACCAATAAAAAACTAAAATATTAATTACCTTAATGTTATCAATAAACTCTATATTCTCCAATCAGCGAAGCTACCAACAATAAGTCGTTATATATCACAATGCTATATGGCGAAAAAATGGGTGGATTCTTACCCTCAACTTTAGCACCACGGATAGCTACGGGCCCCGTTCAGACGGAGTTCATCCATGGTCGGAACAGAGGAGGGGTAGAGAGACAGCTGCGAGGCGCTATTATACTCCATGTTGTAAACCATACCATTAACCGTGGTGTGAGAGGTATTAAGATTCAATGCTGGCGAAAGAGCTGCGGTCTGAAGGTCATCGTAAAATACAATTAATTAAGAACAGAAATGGTTTAAAACATCTTTCCAATGGTTACTAAGCCAGAATCCATCTTCTCGGTTGAAATTGTCTCCGTGCTTGTATATGTGAATGGCCTCATGAACGAATCTCTCATGGTAGCCGGTTGGTTTGCAAAGAACCTCCGTCTTGGAGAAGTCAATGTCATGCCAGCCCACTGAATTATAACAGTGATCTGCCACGGCAGAGGAGTTCGTCCTACCGTGTTTCAAGTCTGCTTTATGTTCGCGGATGCGGTCCGAGATATGTCGTTTGGTTTCTCCAATGTAGCTACTACCACAGAGGCACTTTAGTTTTGTAAACGCCCGGGTACTGTATGTCTGGAACAGCATCTTTTACAGATGGAACTAAATCGCGGATTTTATGTACTGTGTTGAATCGGTCCTGGATCTTGTGTTTATTCAGGATTTTGGAGATCTTTTTAGTGACCCCTGCAATGTAGGGTAAGGTGATAGTTTTGAGTGGCTCCACAAGAGGATCCTTCTTCATGACTGGAGTGATGGCTTTGCGGATTGTGTAGTCGGAGTAACCATTAGCCCTGAGAGCCTGGAGTACGTGCTTGAGTTCACTGGTAATGTGTTCCTGGTCGGAAATGCATTGGGCTCTATGGTATAGAGTCTTGATGAGGGAGTTCTCCTGGGATGGATGGTGGTGGGAATCCGGGTTCAAGTTAGCATCTGTATGGGTAGCTTTCCTGTAGACAGAGTGACTCATTGAACCATCATGTCTCCTTTTAATTAAGACATCCAAAAAGGGTAGTTTGCCATCTTTTTCGACCTCCATGGTAAATCTGATGGCTGGGTGTATGGAATTGATGTGGTCGCGGAATTGGTCTAGAGCAGGCTGGCCATGTGGCCAGATGACAAAGGTGTCATCAACGTACCTCTTCCATAAAGTCGGGCGAAAAGTGGCAGTCTGGATGGCGTCAACTAATCGAGTTTCTCACCTTATCTGAAGAGATGCCGTGACTCTAAGGTAATACCAACCGCATTTACACTAACCTCTGCTGTTGCAACTTCTCTCAATGCAAAACGAATTCTAGCTAGAACTGGCTTCGCTCTTATCTCGGAAAAAATCAGACTTACACGCACCGAACTCGATCAGTTAGACAAGACACTCTACAAATCACACTTAAAATTGACAGCAACAATGTCTACATTGGATTGGGAACATGTAGACAATATGACTACCTCTTCGGCTGCTACTATGACGACCAAATGTAGGGACAATTTGATTTCCAAATTCTATCACCTCTCCAGCAAAAAATCGGATCCATACCGAAAAGATAGACGTCAACAAAGTCGTAATTAATCGCAGTAACAGTTCCATTTCTGATGGTCTGAAATCCGTTTTAGCTAAAGGTCTAAACTTTGCTGTCACACCGAGACACTTACCGGTTAATGATATCATTGCCCATGTCGACGTTGCACTCAAGGGCTTGAGTCACATCTCTGCAGATGTAGCAAGATCTGAAATCGCTGCAACCCTCAAAAACGCTAAGTTGCCACCAAGCAACATAAGCAAAGACGAACGTTTTGAATTATCTCAATTAAAAAATAGGGATGATATTGTCGTCCTCTCAGCCGACAAGGGCAATGCCACTGTCATCATGGACAAAACAGAATATAACAACGAAATTCAAGAACTACTCAACGATGCCAGCTATACAAAAATAAAAAGAGATCCCACCAACAGCCTGGTCACCAAAACGAACAAAATCATCTCTGATTCAACAGCATTAATTGATGAGATCAAACAGTTCTCGTTGAAACCCTCTGCTGCCAGACCACCAAGATTATATGGCCTTCCAAAGATACACAAAGAAGATACACCCCTTCGTCCCATCGTCTCTACTATCAACTCCCCAACCTACAAACTGGCACGTTTTCTTGCTGATATACTGCGACCTTTCACTGGAAAAATCACCTCTGCAATACTAAATTCTACTCACCTGGTATCGACAATCAAAGGCATTTCCCTCTCCCCAGACGACCTGCTTGTCAGTTTTGATGTGGTGTCCTTGTTCACCAAAGTCCCGGTAACTGACACCATCGCTATCATTGAAGACCTGGTTCATCAAGGACTGCATACTGATGTACCCCCCTGGTGAGACATTGCTTAACCAACACATACTTCACCTGGAATGGAACTTTCTACAAACAAACTGAGGGCACCCCAATGGGCTCCCCCCTATCTCCGGTTGTAGCCAACGTATTAATGGAAAAATTTGAAACTGATGCCATCCAGACTGTCACTCTACGCCCGACCTTATGGAAGAGGTATGTTGATGACACCTTTGTCATCTGGCCACATGGCCAGCCTGCTCTAGACCAATTCCGCGACCACATCAATTCCATACACCCAGCCATCAGATTTACCATGGAGGTCGAAAAAGATGGCAAACTACCCTTTTTGGATGTCTTAATTAAAAGGAGACATGATGGTTCAATGAGCCACTCTGTCTACAGGAAAGCTACCCATACTGATGCTTACTTGAAACCGGATTCCCACCACCATCCATCCCAGAAGACCTCCCTCATCAAGACTCTATACCATAGAGCCCAATGCATTTCCGACCAGGAACACATTACCAGTGAACTCAAGCACGTACACCAGGCTCTCGGGGCTAATGGTTACTCCGACTACACAATCCGCAAAGCCATCACTCCAGTCATGAAGAAGGATCCTCTTGTGGAGCCACTCAAAACCATCACCTTACCCTACATTGCAGGGGTCACTAAAAAGATCTCCAAAATCCTGATTAAACACAAGATCCAGGTACGATTCAACACAGTACATAAAATCCGTATTAGTTCCATCTGTAAAAGATGCTGTTCCAGACATACAGTACCCGGGCGTTTACAAACTAAAGTGCCTCTGTGGTAGTAGCTACATTGGAGAAACCAAACGACATATCTTGGACCGCATCCGCCAACTTAAAGCAGACTTGAAACACGGTAGGACGAACTCCTCTGCCGTGGCAGATCACTGTTATAATTCAGTAGGCTCACATGACATTGACTTCTCCAAGACGGAGGTTCTTTGCAAACCAACCGGCTACCATGAGAGATTCGTTCATGAGGCCATTCACATATACAAGCACAGAGACAATTTCAACCGAGAAGATGGATTCTGGCTTAGTAACCATTGGAAAGATGTTTTAAACCATTTTTGTTCTTAATTAATTGTATTTTACGATGACCTTCAGACCGCAGCTCTTTCGCCAGCATTGACTCTTAATACCTCTCACACCACGGTTAATGGTATGGTTTACAACATGGAGTATAATAGCGCCTCGCAGCTGTCTCTCTCCCCCTCCTCTGTTCCGACCATGGATGAACTCGTCCGTCTGAACGGGGCCCGTAGCTATCCGTGGTGCTAAAGTTGAGGGTAAGAATCCACCCATTTTTTCGCCATATTGCATTATGATATATAACGACTTATTGTTGGTAGCTTAGCTGATTGGAGAATATAGAGTTTATTGATAACATTAAGGTAATTTATATTTTAGTTTTTTATTGGTTCACTATATAGTACTGTGAATAGCTCAGATGTGTAGGCCTTGACTTCAACATAGTAATTTCTGTGACCAGTCACTAGCTAATCACTCAGTTATTTCAATGCTAAATTCGCCTAGTTATTTCAATGCTAAATTCTCCTGTTTGATTTGTACTAAGTGCCTCGGTGAATATGTATGCTCTGACTTTAACGTAGCTATTTCTGTGACCAGTTACAAGCTAATCACTCAGCTATTTCAATGCTAAATTCTATGCTAATTCCTTTGTCAAGGGGTGCCTCTGCGGATGTGTATGCTTTAACTTAGCTATTTCAATGCTTAATTCTATGCTAATTCCTTTATCAAGGGGTG
Source organism: Petromyzon marinus (assembly GCF_048934315.1). Lineage (NCBI taxonomy): Eukaryota > Metazoa > Chordata > Hyperoartia > Petromyzontiformes > Petromyzontidae > Petromyzon > Petromyzon marinus. Next base: position 12,395,514 of record NC_133728.1, on the reverse strand, counting down.
CCTCTGCGGATGTGTATGCTTTAACTTTGAACATAGCTATTTCTGTGACCAGTCACAAGCGAATCACTCAGCCATTTAATGCTAAATTATATGCTAATTCCTTTGTCAAGGCGCTTTGTTTCCTCTCACACAGCTTAAAGGTCGTGATCTGAACGTGGCTCTTTCACTCCAGTGCTGTCCTACCAGACAGTCTCATCCCTTCACCTGATGAAGGCCGCTTGTGTTGTGGCCGAAACGTCGTGAGAATATTATTGCGTTATTTTATTTTATCAATTTATTATTTTATTCTCATTCTACGTGACTTTACCGAAAGAACCAAAGAAGATGAATCATTGCAGTCACGAAAGCTTTAAATCGAAATTTATCCATTCCTTTTTGAGGGCCAGGTATACATGTTTTAATACGCTGGTCAGGTGGTGTTGGTCCGAAATGCAATGAGCCCTATGGTATAAAGTTTTGATGAGATAATTCTTTTTGGGCTGGGTGGTGGTGTGAATCAGGTTTCAAGTAGGAATCTGTGTGGGTGGGTTTCCTGTAGACAGAATGCCCCAATGAGCCATCAGGTCTCCTCTCAAACACAACATCTAAGAACGGTAGTTTGCCATATTTCTCCACTTCCATGGTGAATTTGATGGCGGCATGTCTGGAATTGATGTGGTGTAGGAAAAGGTTCAGAGCTGGGAGGCCATGTGTCCAAATGACGAAAATGTCATCTACATATCTTTTCCACAGGGAAGGTCTGAGGGTGGAAGTCTGGATGGCGTCTGATTCAAATTTCTCCATGAAAAAATTGGCTGTCACTGGTGACAACGGGGATCCCATGGGGGTACCCTCATTTTGATTGTAGAAGGAGCCATTCCAAGTAAAGTAGGTATTGTTGAGGCAGTGCCTAACCAGTGCAGGTGTATCGGGGTCTAGTCCATGTTGGATCAAATTATCAATTACTTCAATGGTATCAGGTACTGGGACCTTGGTGAACAAAGAGACCACATCGAAGCTGACAACGATATCGTCAGGGGACAGTACAACGTCTTTGACCATAGAGACCAATTGGGCTGAGTTAAGTACTGCTGAGGCGGTCTTGACAGTGAAAGGCAGCAAAGCTATCTGACAGAAAATGGGCTAGGCTATAGGTAGGGGAGTTGATCGTGGATACGATGGGTCGTAGTGGGGTGCCTTCTTTATGAATCTTTGGAAGACCATAGAATCTAGGGGTCTTGCAGCAGAAGGTTTTAGGGAGGGACGTTTAGTTGGGTCGATTAGGGAGGTCGAACTTTTTTTATTGCTAGGCTATTGGTAGGGTAATTTTTGATTTTTGAGTAACTTCCATCCTTGAGCAGATTCTGGATTATGTTGTTGTATGAATCTTTATCAATAATTACAGTAGCGTTGCCTTTATCGGCTGAGAGGATGACTATATCACTTCTGTTTTTTTAAATTCGCGAGTTCAGAGCGTTCATTTTTGCTGATGTTACTAATGGGTTTCTTAGCATTCTTAAGAATAGTGGCTATTTCAGCTCTCGCAACGTCTGCTTGGATGTGTCCTACGCCTTTGAGGGCTACATCGACCTGAGAGATGATATCATCTACTGGTATGTGTTTTGGCGTGACAGCAGAATTCAGTCCTCTAGCCAGTACTGTTTTCAGATTGTCCGAAATCGGGGTGCTACTCTGATTAATGACGATTTTTTTGATGTCTTGTTTTGTTATATGTGGAACTGGGTTCTTCTTTGATAGGTGGTTGAATTTAGAAATCAGGTTAGCCAAACATTTGACTGACAGTGAATCAGCAGAAGAAGCAGTCATGTTGTCTACGTCATTCCAATCAGAAGGTGACATTTTTCGTGTTAACATTAAATGAGCTTGTAGGAGAGTCCTGTCTAAAGTATCGAGCTCAAATCGGAGTAGTCTTATCATCTCTGAGATTAAAGATTGGCTGGCCTTAAACAGAAGCTGTTTGGAATTCGGAGAAGATACAGCAGCAGAAGGTATTACCTTGTGATCACGGCATCTTTTGAGGAAGGTCAGCGTCTCAATGACCTGTGACTTCTTGTCCCGTTGTCTGTTAAAAGCTCTAACAGATAGGTGAAAACCCTCCCGTAGAGGTGATCAATTCAAGATTTAAAGCTTTCGTGACTGCAAGGATCCATACTCTTTGGTTCTAATCGGTAAAGTCACGTAGTTAAAAAATAAAACAACAACAATCACGACGTTTCGGCCACAACACAAGCGGTCTTCATCAGGTGAAGGGACCAGGCTGTCTCGAGGACAGAGCTGGAGTGAAACACAGCCACGCTCAGACCACGACGTTTAAGCTGTGTGTGAGGAAACAAGGTGCCTTGACAAAGGAATTGGCATAAAAAATAGCATTTGATTGGCCGACTTAGCATGATGAACGGTGTAGAGGTGGTGTACATGCGGGTGAAAATGCCGGATGACGCGGGGGGGAAGGGGGAGTTTACCTATTGATGGTGTGAAAAGGGAATTTTTAAGAGCTGCGAAATTTTGGGGTACCACCACTTGAAAATTTTACTGTACCATTGAAAATTAGTTTAATGTTTGGTTCGATTTAGAACGTCTTTCCAATGGTTGCTTAATTTGAAACCATCTTCTCGGTTGAAATTGTGTCTGTGTTTGTAGATCTGAATTGCCTCGTGAACAAATCTCTGATAAAAACCCGTGGGTTTGCAAAGAACCCTGGTATCAGAGAAAATTATATCGTGATCACCCACAGCGCTGTAACAGTGATCAGCTACGGCAGAAGAATTCGTTCTGCAGTGTTTCAAATCTGATTTGTGCTCGCGAATTCCGTCAGAGACATGTCGGTTTGTCTCCCCGATATAGCAATCACCGCAGGTACAACTGAATTTGTAAACCCCGGGGTACTGTTAGTCAGGAATGACATCCTTCACGGATGGGATCAGATCACGAATTTTGTGTACTGTATTGAACCGGACCTGGATCTTGTGTTTGTTTAGAATTTTGGAAATCTTTTTAGTAACGCCTGATAATATGGTAGTGTGTTGGTTTTGAACCGGAGTATCCAGTGGTTGTTTCTGTATGGAGGGAGAAACAGCTTGGCGGATGGTACGGTCAGAGTATCCATTCCTTTTGAGGGCCAGGTGTACATGTTTTAATACACTGGTCGGGTGGTGTTGGTCCGAAATGCAATGAGCCCTATGGTATAAAGTTTTAATGAGATAATTATTTTGGGCTGGGTGGTGCTGGGAATCAGGTTTCAAGTAGGAATCTGTGTGGGTGGGTTTCCTGTAGACAGAATGCCCCAATGAGCCATCAGGTCTCCTCTCAAACAGAACATTTAAGAATGGTAGTTTGCCATCTTTCTCCACTTCCATGGTGAATTTGATGGCGGGATGTCTGGAATTGATGTGGTGTAGGAAATGGTTCAGAGCTGGGAAGCCATGTGGCCAAATGACGAAAATGTCATCCACATATCTTTTCCACAGGGAAGGTCTGAGGGTGGAAGTCTGGATGGCGTCTGATTCAAATTTCTCCATGAATATATTGGCTATCACTGGTGACAAGAAGGAGCCATTCCAAGTAAAGTAGGTATTGTTGAGGCAGTGCCTAACCAGTGCAGGTGTATCGGGGTCTAGTCCATGTTGGACCAAATTTTCAATTATTTCAATGGTATCAGGTACTGGGACCTTGGTGAACAAAGAGACCACATCGAAGCTGACAAGGATATCGTCAGGGGACAGTACAACGTCTTTGACCATAGAGACCAATTGGGCTGAGTAAACTACTGCTGAGGCGGTCTTGCCAGTGAAAGGCAGCAAGGTATCTGACAGAAAACGGGCTAGTCTATAGATAGGGGAGTTGATCGTGGATATGATGGGTCGTAGTGGGGTGCCTTCTTTATGAATCTTGGGAAGACCATAGAATCTAGGGGTCTTGCAGCAGAAGGTTTTAGGGAGGGACGTTTAGATGGGTCGATTAGGGAGGTCGAACCTTTTTTATTGCTAGGCTATTGGTATGGTCATTTTTATTTTTTGAGTAACTTCCATCGTTAAGCAGATTCTGGATTATGTTGTTGTATGAATCTTTATCCATAATTACAGTAGCGTTGCCAATATCGGTTGAGAGGATGACTATATCACTTCTGTTTTTTAAATTCGCGAGTTCAGCGCGTTCATTTTTGCTGATGTTACTAATGGGTTTCTTAGCATTCTTAAGAATAGTGGCTATTTCAGCTCTCGCAACGTCTGCTTGGATGTGTCCTACGCCTTTGAGGGCTACATCGACCTGAGAGATGATATCATCTACTGGTATGTGTTTTGGAGTAACAGCAAAATTCAGTCCTCTAGCCAGTACTTTCAGATTGTCCGAAATCGCGGTGCTACTCTGATTAATGACGATTTTGTTGATGTCTAGTTTTCTTATATGTGGAACTGGGTTCTTCTTTGATAGGTGGTTGAATTTAGAAATCAGGTTAGCCTTACATTTGACTGACAGTAAATCAGCAGAAGAAGCAGTCATGTTGTCTACGTCATTCCAATCAGAAGGTGACATTTTTTGTGTTAACATTAAATGAGCTTGTAGGAGAGTCCTGTCTAAAGCATCGAGATCAAATCGGAGTAGTCTTATCCTCTCTGAGATTAAAGATAGGCTGGCCTTAAACAGAATCTGTTTAGAATTCGGAGAAGATACAGCAGCAGAAGGTATTACCTTGTGATCGCGGCATCTTTGAGGAAGGTCAGCGTCTCGATGAGCTGTGACGTCATGTCCCGTTGTCTGTTAAAAGCTCTAACAGATAGGTGAAAACCCTCCCGTAGAGGTGATCAATTCAAGATTTAAAGCTTTCGTGACTGCAAGGATCCATACTCCTTGGTTCTATTCGGTAAAGTCATGTAGGTAAAAAAGTAAAACAACAAAAATCACGACGTTCCCGCCACAACACAAGCGGCATTCATCAGGTGAAGGAACCAGGCTGTCTCGAGGACAGAGCTGGAGTGAAACACAGCCACGCTCAGACCACGACATTTAAGCTGTGTGCGAGGAAACAAGGTGCCTTGACAAAGGAATTGGCATAAAAATTAGTATGTGATTGGCCGACTTAGCATGATGAACGGTGTAGAGGTGGTGTACATGCGGGTGAAAATGCCGGTTGGCGCGGGGGGGAGAGGGAGTTTACCTATTGATGGTGTGAAAAGGGAATTTTTAAGAGCTGCGAAAGTTTGGGGTACCACTACTTGAAAAATATACTGTTCCATTGAAAATTAGTTTAATGTTTGGTTCGATTTAGAACGTCTTTCCAATGGTTGCTTAATTTGAAACCATCTTCTCGGTTGAAATTGTGTCTGTGTTTGTAGATCTGAATTGCCTCGTGAACAAATCTCTGATAAAAACCCGTGGGTTTGCAAAGAACCCTGGTATCGGAGAAAATGATATCGTGATCACCCACACCATTGTAAGTGATCAGCTATGGCAGAAGAATTCGTTCTGCCGTGTTTCAAATCTGATTTGTGCTCGCGAATTCGGTCAGAGACATGTCGCTTTGTCTCCCCGATATAGCAATCACTGCACGTACAACTCAATTTGGAAACCGCGGGGTACTGTAAGTCAGGAATGACATCCTTCACGGATGGGATCAGATCACGAATTTTGTGTACTGTATTGAACCGGACCTGGATCTTGTGTTTGTTTCGAATTTTGGAAATCTTTTTAGTAACCCCTGCTATTTATGGTAGTGTGTTGGTTTTGAACCGGAGTATCAAGTGCTTGTTTCTGTATGGAGGGAGAAACAGCTTGACGGATGGTACGGTGAGAGTATCCATTCCTTTTGAGGGCCAGGTGTACATGTTTTAATACACTGGTCAGGTGGTGTTGGTCCGAAATGCAATGAGCCCTATGACATAAAATTTTGATGAGAGAATTATTTTGGGCTGGGTGGTGGTGGGAATCAGGTTTCAAGTAGGAATCTGTGTGGGTTGGTTTCCTGTAGACAGAATGCCCCAATGCGCCAACAGGTCTCCTCTCAAACAGAACATCTAAGAACGGTAGTTTGCCATCTTTCTCCACTTCCATGGTGAATTTGATGGCGGGATGTCTGGAATTGATGTGGTGTAGGAAAAGGTTCAGAGCTGGGAGGACATGCGTCAAAATGACGAAAATGTCATCCATATATCTTTTCCACAGGGAAGTTCTGAGGGTGGAAGTCTGGATGGCGTCTGATTCAAATTTCTCCATGAAAATATTGGCTATCACTGGTGACAAGAAGGAGCCATTCCAAGTAAAGTAGGTATTGTTGAGGCAGTGCCTAACCAGTGCAGGTGTATCGGGGTCTAGTCCATGTTGGACCAAATTTTCAATTATTTCAATGGTATCAGGTACTGGGACCTTGGTGAACAAAGAGACCACATCGAAGCTGACAAGGATATCATCAGGGGACAGTACAACGTCTTTGACCATCTAGACCAATTGGGCTGAGTAAAGTACTGCTGAGGCGGTCTTGCCAGTGAAAGGCAGCAAGGTATCTGACAGAAAACGGGCTAGTCTATAGATAGGGGAGTTGATCGTGGATACGATGGGTCGTAGTCGGGTGCCTTCTTTATGAATCTTGGGAAGACCATAGAATCTAGGGGTCTTGCAGGAGAAGGTTTTAGGGAGGGACGTTTAGTTGGGTCGATTAGGGAGGTCGAACTTTTTTTATTGCTAGGCTATTGGTAGGGTCATTTTTAATTTTTGAGTAACTTCCATCGTTGAGCCGATTCTGGATTATGTTGTTGTATGAATCTTTATCCATAACTACAGTAGCGTTGCCTTTATTGGCTGAGAGGATGACTATATCACTTCTGTTTTTTTAAATTCGCGAGTTCAGAGCGTTCATTTTTGCTGATGTTACTAATGGGTTTCTTAGCATTCTTAAGAAAAGTGGCTATTTCAGCTCTCGCAACGTCTGCTTGGATGTGTCCTACGCCTTTGAGGGCTACATCGACCTGAGAGATGATATCATTTACTGGTATGTGTTTTGGGGTGACAGCAAAATTCAGTCCTCTAGCCAGTACTTTCAGATTGTCCGAAATCGGGGTGCTACTCTGATTAATGACGATTTTGTTGACGTCTAGTTTTGTTATACGTGGAACTGGGTTCTTCTTTGATAGGTGGTTCAATTTAGAAATCAGGTTAGCTTTGCATTTGACTGACAGTGAATCAGCAGAAGAAGCAGTCATGTTGTCTACGTGATTCCAATCAGAAGGTGACATTTTTTGTGTTAACATTAAATGAGCTTGTCGGAGAGTCCTGTCTAAAGTATCGAGATCAAATCGGTGTAGTCTTATCCTCTCTGAGATTAAAGATAGGCTGGCCTTAAACAGAATCTGTTTAGAATTCGGAGAAGATGCAGCAGCAGAAGGTATTACCTTGTGATCGCGGCATCTTTTGAGGAAGGTCAGCGTCTCGATGAGCTGTGACTTCTTGTCCCGTTGTCTGTTAAAAGCTCTAACAGATAGGTGAAAACCCTCCCGTAGAGGTGATCAATTCAAGATTTAAAGCTTTCGTGACTGCAAGGATCCATACTCTTTGGTTCTATTCGGTAAAGTCATGTAGGTAAAAAATAAAACAACAAAAATCACGACATTTCGGCCACAACACAAGCGGCCTTCATCAGGTGAAGGGACCATGCTGTCTCGAAGACAGAGCTGGAGTGAAACACAGCCACGCTCAGACCACGACGTTTAAGCTGTGTGCGAGGAAACAAGGTGCCTTGACAAAGGAATTGGCATAAAAATTAGCATTTGATTGGCCGACTTAGCATGATGAATGGTGTAGAGGTGGTGTACATGCGGGTGCACATGCCGGTTGGCGCGGGGGGGAGGGGGAGTTTACCTATTGATGGTGTGAAAAGGGAATTTTTAAGAGCTGCGAAAGTTTGGGGTACCACTACTTTAAAAATATACTGTACCATTGAAAATTAGTTTAATGTTTGGTTCGATTTAGAACATCTTTCCAATGGTTGCTTAATTTGAAACCATCTTCTCGGTTGAAATTGTGTCTGTGTTTGTAGATCTGAATTGCCTCGTGAACAAATCTCTGATAAAAACCCGTGGGTTTGCAAAGAACCCTGTTATCGGAGAAAATTATATCGTGATCACCCACAGCATTGTAACAGTGATCAGCTACGGCAGAAGAATTCGTTCTGCCGTGTTTCAAATCTGATTTGTGCTCGCGAATTCGGTCAGAGACATGTCGCTTTGTCTCCACGATATAGCAGTCACTGCACGTACAACTCAATTTGTAAACCCCGGGGTACTGTAAGTCAGGAATGACATCCTTCACGGATGGGATCAGATCACGAATTTTGTGTACTGTATTGAACCGGACCTGGATCTTGTGTTTGTTTCGAATTTGGAAATCTTTTTAGTAACGCCTGCTATATATGGTAGTGTGTTGGTTTTGAACCGGAGTATCAAGTGGTTGTTTCTGTATGGAGGGAGAAACAGCTTGACGGATGGTACGGTCAGAGTATCCATTCCTTTTGAGGGCCAGATGTACATGTTTTAATACACTGGTCAGGTGGTGTTGGTCCGAAATGCAATGAGCCCTATGACATAAAGTTTTGATGAGAGAATTCTTTTGGGCTGGGTGGTGGTGGGAATCAGGTTTCAAGTAGGAATCTGTGTGGGTGGGTTTCCTGTAGACAGAATGCCCCAATGAGCCATCAGGTCTCCTCTCAAACAGAACATCTAAGAACGGTAGTTTGCCATCTTTCTCCACTTCCATGGTGAATTTGATGGCGGGATGTCTGGAATTGATGTGGTGTAGGAAAAGGTTCAGAGCTGGGAGGACAGGTGGCAAAATGACGAAAATGTCATCCACATATCTTTTCCACAGGGAAGTTCTGAGGGTGGAAGTCTGGATGGCATCTGATTCAAATTTCTTCATGAAAATATTGGCTATCACTGGTGACAAGAAGGAGCCATTCCAAGTAAAGTAGGTATTGTTGAGGCAGTGCATAACCAGTGCAGGTGTATCGGGGTCTAGTTTATGTTGGACCAAATTTTCAATTATTTCAATGGTATAAGGTACTGGGACCTTGGTGAACAAAGAGACCACATCGAAGCTGACAAGGATATCGTCAGGGGACAATACAACGTCTTTGACCATAGAGACCAATTGGGCTGAGTAAAGTACTGCTGAGGCGGTCTTGCCAGTGAAAGGCAGCAAGGTATCTGACAGAAAACGGGCTAGTCTATAGATAGGGGAGTTGATCGTGGATACGATTGGTCGTAGTGGGGTGCCTTCTTTATGAATCTTGGGAAGACCATAGAATCTAGGGGTCTTGCAGCAGAAGGTTTTAGGGAGGGACGTTTAGTTGGGTCGATTAGGGAGGTCGAACTTTTTTTATTGCTAGGCTATTGGTAGGGTAATTTTTAATTTTTGAGTAGCTTCCATCGTTGAGCAGATTCTGGATTTTGTTGTTGTATGAATCTTTACCCATAATTACAGTAGCGTTGCCTTTATTGGCTGAGAGGATGACTATATCACTTCTGTTTTTTTTTAATTCGCGAGTTCAGAGCGTTCATTTTTGCTGATGTCACTAATGGGTTTCTTAGCATTCTTAAGAATAGTGGCTATTTCAGCTCTCGCAACGTCTGCTTGGATGTGTCCTACGCCTTTGAGGGCTACATCGACCTGAGAGATGATATCATCTACTGGTATGTGTTTTGGGGTGACAGCAAAATTCAGTCCTCTAGCCAGTACTTTCAGATTGTCCGAAATCGGGGTGCTACTCTGATTAATGACGATTTTGTTGACGTCTAGTTTTGTTATATGTGGAACTGGGTTCTTCTTTGATAGGTTTTTCAATTTAGAAATCAGGTTAGCCCTACATTTGACTGACAGTGAATCAGCAGAAGAAGCAGTCATGTCTACGTGATTCCAATCAGAAGGTGACATTTTTTGTGTTAACATTAAATGAGCTTGTAGGAGAGTCCTATCTAAAGTATCGAGATCAAATCGGAGTAGTCTTATCCTCTCTGAGATTAAAGATGGGCTGGCCTTAAACAGAATCTGTTTAGAATTCGGAGAAGATACAGCAGCAGAAGGTATTACCTTGTGATCGCGGCATCTTTTGAGGAAGGTCAGCGTCTCGATGAGCTGTGACTTCTTGTCCTGTTGTCTGTTAAATGCTCTAACAGATAGGTGAAAACCCTCCCGTAGAGGTGATCAATTCAAGATTTAAAGCTTTCGTGACTGCAAGGATCCATGCTCTTTGGTTCTTTCGGTAAAGTCATGTAGGTAAAAAATAAAACAACAAAAATCACGACGTTTCGGCCACAACACAAGCGGCCTTCATCAGGTGAAGGGACCAGGCTGTCTCGAGGACAGAGCTGGAGTGAAACACAGCCACGCTCAGACCACGACGTTTAAGCTGTGTGCGAGGAAACAAGGTGCCTTGACAAAGGAATTGGCATAAAAATTAGTATGTGATTGGCCGACTTAGCATGATGAACGGTGTAGAGGTGGTGTACATGCGGGTGAAAATGCCGGTTGGCGCAGGGGGGAGAGGGAGTTTACCTATTGATGGTGTGAAAAGGGAATTTTTAAGAGCTGCGAAAGTTTGGGGTAACACTACTTGAAAAATATACTGTACCATTGAAAATTAGTTTAATGTTTGGTTCGATTTAGAACATCTTTCCAATGGTTGCTTAATTTGAAACCATCTTCTCGGTTGAAATTGTGTCTGTGTTTGAAGATCTGAATTGCCTCGTGAACAAATCTCTGATAAAAACCCGTGGGTTTGCAAAGAACCCTGGTTTCGGAGAAAATTATGTCGTGATCACCCACAGCGTTGTAACAGTGATCAGCTACGGCAGAAGAATTCGTTCTGCCGTGTTTCAAATCTGATTTGTGCTCGCGAATTCGGTGAGAGACATCTCGCTTTGTCTCCCCGATATAGCAATCACTGCACGTCTAACTCAATTTGTAAACCCCGGGGTACTGTAAGTTAGGAATGACATCCTTCACGGATGGGATCAGATCACGAATTTTGTGTACTGTATTGACCCGGACCTGGATCTTGTGTTTGTTTCGAATTTTGGAAATCTTTTTAGTAACGCCTGCTATATATGGTAGTGTGTTGATTTTGAACCGGAGTATCAAGTGGTTGTTTCTGTATGGAGGGAGAAACAGCTTGGCGGATGGTACGGTCAGAGTATCCATTCCTTTTGAGGGCCAGGTGTACATGTTTTAATACACTGGTCAGGTGGTGTTGGTCCGAAATGCAATGAGCCCTATGATATAAAGTTTTGATGAGATAATTATTTTGGGCTGGGTGGTGGTGGGAATCAGGTTTCAAGTAGGAATCTATGTTGGTGGGTTTCCTGTAGACAGAATGCCCCAATGAGCCATCAGGTCTCCTTTCAAACAGAACATCTAAGAATGGTAGTTTGCCATTTTTCTCCACTTCCATGGTGAATTTGATGGCGGGATGTCTGGAATTGATGTGGTGTAGGAAAAGGTTCAGAGCTGGGAGGCCATGTGGGCAAATGACGAAAATGTCATCCACATATCTTTTCCACAGGGAAGGTCTGAGGGTGGAAGTCTGGATGGCGTCTGATTCAAATTTCTCCATGAAAATATTGGCTATCACTGGTGACAAGAAGGAGCCATTCCAAGTAAAGTAGGTATTGTTGAGGCAGTGCATAACCAGTGCAGGTGTATCGGGGTCTAGTTTATGTTGGACCAAATTTTCAATTACTTCAATGGTATAAGGTACTGGGACCTTGGTGAACAAAGAGACCACATCGAAGCTGAAAGGATATCGTCAGGGGACAGTACAACGTATTTGACCATAGAGACCAATTGGGCTGAGTAAAGTACTGCTGAGGCGGTCTTGCCAGTGAAAGGCAGCAAGGTATCTGACAGAAAACGGGCTAGTCTATAGATAGGGGAGTTGATCGTGGATACGATGGGTCGTAGTGGGGTGCCTTCTTTATGAATCTTGGGAAGACCATAGAATCTAGGGGTCTTGCAGCAGAAGGTTTTAGGGAGGGACGTTTAGTTGGGTCGATTAGGGAGGTCGTACTTTTTTATTGCTAGGCTATTGGTATGGTAATGTTTAATTTTTGAGTAACTTCCATCGTTGAGCAGATTCTGGATTTTGTTGTTGTATGAATCTTTATCCATAATTACAGTAGCGTTGCCTTTATTGGCTGAGAGGATGACTATATCACTTCTGTTTTTTAAATTCGCGAGTTTAGAGCGTTCATTTTTGCTGATGTTACTAATGGGTTTCTTAGCATTCTTAAGAATAGTGGCTATTATCATCTCTCGCAACGTCTGCTTGGATGTGTCCTACGCCTTTGAGGGCTACATCGACCTGAGAGATGATATCATCTACTGGTATGTGTTTTGGGGTGACAGCAAAATTCAGTCCTCTAGCCAGTACTTTCAGATTGTCCGAAATCTGGGTGCTACTCTGATTAATGACGATTTTGTTGACGTCTAGTTTTGTTATATGTGGAACTGGGTTCTTCTTTGATAGGTGGTTCAATTTAGAAATCAGGTTAGCCCTACATTTGACTGACAGCGAATCAGCAGAAGAAACAGTCATGTTGTCTACGTGATTCCAATCAGAAGGTGACATTTTTGTGTTAACATTAAATGAGCTTGTAGGAGAGTTCTGTCTAAAGTATCGAGATCAAATCGGAGTAGGCTTATCATCTCTGAGATTAAAGATAGGCTGGCCTTAAACAGAATCTGTTTAGAATTCGGAGAAGATACAGCAGCAGAAGGTATTACCTTGTGATCGCGGCATCTTTTGAGGAAGGTCAGCGTCTCGATGAGCTGTGACTTGTCCCGTTGTCTGTTAAATGCTCTAACAGATATGTGAAAACCCTCCCGTAGAGGTGATCAATTCAAGATTTAAAGCTTTCGTGACTGCAAGGATCCATACTCTTTGGTTCTATTCGGTAAAGTCATGTAGGTAAAAAATAAAACAACAAAAATCACGACGTTTCGGCCACAACACAAGCGGCCTTCATCAGGTGAAGGGACCATGCTGTCTCGAGGACAGAGCTGGAGTGAAACACAGCCACGCTCAGACCACGACGTTTAAGCTGTGTGCGAGCAAACAAGGTGCCTTGACAAAGGAATTGGCATAAAAATGAGCATTTGATTGGCCGACTTAGCATGATGAACGGTGTAGAGGTGGTGTAGATGCGGGTGCACATGCCGGTTGGCACGGGGGGGAGGGGGAGTTTACCTATTGATGGTGTGAAAAGGGAATTTTTAAGAGCTGCGAAAGTTTGGGGTACCACTACTTGAAAATATACTGTACCATTGAAATTTAGTTTAATGTTTGGTTCGATTTAGAACATCTTTCTAATGGTTGCTTAATTTGAAACCATCTTCTCGGTTGAAATTGTGTCTGTGTTTGAAGATCTGAATTGCCTCGTGAACAAATCTCTGATAAAAACCCGTGGGTTTGCAAAGAACCCTGGTATCGGAGAAAATTATGTCGTGATCACCCACAGCGTTGTAACAGTGATCAGCTACGGCAGAATAATTCGTTCTGCCGTGTTTCAAATCTGATATGTGCTCGCGAATTCGGTCAGAGACATGTCGCTTTGTCTTCCCGATATAGCAATCACTGCACGTCCAACTCAATTTGTAAACCCCGGGGTACTGTACGTCAGGAATGACATCCTTCACGGATAGGATCAGATCACGAATTTTGTGTACTGTATTGAACCGGACATGGATCTTGTGTTTGTTTCGAATTTTGGAAATCTTTTTAGTAACGCCTGCTATATATGGTAGTGTGTTGGTTTTGAACCGGAGTATCAAGTGCTTGTTTCTGTATGGAGGGAGAAACAGCTTGGCGGATGGTACGGTCAGAGTACTCCATTCCTTTTGAGGGCCAGCTGTACATGTTTTAATACACTGGTCAGGTGGTGTTGGTCCGAAATGCAATGAGCCCTATGATATAAAGTTTTGATGAGAGAATTATTTTGGGCTGGGTGGTGGTGGGAATCAGGTTTCAAGTAGGAATCTATGTTGGTGGGTTTCCTGTAGACAGAATGCCCCAATGAGCCATCAGGTCTCCTTTCAAACAGAACATCTAAGAACGGTAGTTTGCCATCTTTCTCCACTTCCATGGTGAATTTGATAGCGGGATGTCTGGAATTGATGTGGTGTAGGAAAAGGTTCAGAGCTGGGAGGCCATGTGGGCAAATGACGAAAATGTCATCCACATATCTTTTCCACAGGGAAGGTCTGAGGGTGGAAGTCTGGATGGCGTCTGATTCAAATTTCTCCATGAAAATATTGGCTATCACTGGTGACAAGAAGGAGCCATTCCAAGTAAAGTAGGTATTGTTGAGGCAGTGCATAACCAGTGCAGGTGTATCGGGGTCTAGTTTATGTTGGACCAAATTTTCAATTATTTCAATGGTATAAGGTACTGCGACCTTGGTGAACAAAGAGACCACATCGAAGCTGAAAAGGATATCGTCAGGGGACAGTACATCGTCTTTGACCATAGAGACCAATTGGGCTGAGTAAAGTACTGCTGAGGCGGTCTTGCCAGTGAAAGGCAGCAAGGTGTCTGACAGAAAACGGGCTAGTCTATAGATAGGGGAGTTGATCGTGGATACGATGGGTCGTAGTGGGGTGCCTTCTTTATGAATCTTGGGAAGACCATAGAATCTAGGGGTCTTGCAGCAGAAGGTTTTAGGGAGGGACGTTTAGTTGGGTCGATTAGGGAGGTCGTACTTTTTTTATTACTAGGCTATTGGTAGGGTAATTTTTAATTTTTGAGTAACTTCCATCGTTGAGCAGATTCTGGATGTTGTTGTATGAATCTTTATCCATAATTACAGTAGCGTTGCCTTTATTGGCTGAGAGGATGACTATATCACTTCTGTTTTTTTAAATTCGCGAGTTTAGAGCGTTCATTTTTGCTGATGTTACTAATGGGTTTCTTAGCATTCTTAAGAATAGTGGCTATTTCAGCTCTCGCAACGTCTGCTTGGATGTGTCCTACGCCTTTGAGGGCTACATCGACCTGAGAGATGATATCATCTACTGGTATGTGTTTTGGGGTGACAGCAAAATTCAGTCCTCTAGCCAGTACTTTCAGATTGTCCGAAATCGGGGTGCTACTCTGATTAATGACGATTTTGTTGACGTCTAGTTTTGTTATATGTGGAACTGGGTTCTTCTTTGATAGGTTTTTCAATTTAGAAATCAGGTTAGCCCTACATTTGACTGACAGTGAATCAGCAGAAGAAGCAGTCATGTCTACGTGATTCCAATCAGAAGGTGACATTTTTTGTGTTAACATTAAATGAGCTTGTAGGAGAGTCCTATCTAAAGTATCGAGATCAAATCGGAGTAGTCTTATCCTCTCTGAGATTAAAGATGGGCTGGCCTTAAACAGAATCTGTTTAGAATTCGGAGAAGATACAGCAGCAGAAGGTATTACCTTGTGATCGCGGCATCTTTTGAGGAAGGTCAGCGTCTCGATGAGCTGTGACTTCTTGTCCTGTTGTCTGTTAAATGCTCTAACAGATAGGTGAAAACCCTCCCGTAGAGGTGATCAATTCAAGATTTAAAGCTTTCGTGACTGCAAGGATCCATGCTCTTTGGTTCTTTCGGTAAAGTCATGTAGGTAAAAAATAAAACAACAAAAATCACGACGTTTCGGCCACAACACAAGCGGCCTTCATCAGGTGAAGGGACCAGGCTGTCTCGAGGACAGAGCTGGAGTGAAACACAGCCACGCTCAGACCACGACGTTTAAGCTGTGTGCGAGGAAACAAGGTGCCTTGACAAAGGAATTGGCATAAAAATTAGTATGTGATTGGCCGACTTAGCATGATGAACGGTGTAGAGGTGGTGTACATGCGGGTGAAAATGCCGGTTGGCGCAGGGGGGAGAGGGAGTTTACCTATTGATGGTGTGAAAAGGGAATTTTTAAGAGCTGCGAAAGTTTGGGGTAACACTACTTGAAAAATATACTGTACCATTGAAAATTAGTTTAATGTTTGGTTCGATTTAGAACATCTTTCCAATGGTTGCTTAATTTGAAACCATCTTCTCGGTTGAAATTGTGTCTGTGTTTGAAGATCTGAATTGCCTCGTGAACAAATCTCTGATAAAAACCCGTGGGTTTGCAAAGAACCCTGGTATCGGAGAAAATTATGTCGTGATCACCCACAGCGTTGTAACAGTGATCAGCTACGGCAGAAGAATTCGTTCTGCCGTGTTTCAAATCTGATTTGTGCTCGCGAATTCGGTGAGAGACATCTCGCTTTGTCTCCCCGATATAGCAATCACTGCACGTCTAACTCAATTTGTAAACCCCGGGGTACTGTAAGTTAGGAATGACATCCTTCACGGATGGGATCAGATCACGAATTTTGTGTACTGTATTGACCCGGACCTGGATCTTGTGTTTGTTTCGAATTTTGGAAATCTTTTTAGTAACGCCTGCTATATATGGTAGTGTGTTGATTTTGAACCGGAGTATCAAGTGGTTGTTTCTGTATGGAGGGAGAAACAGCTTGGCGGATGGTACGGTCAGAGTATCCATTCCTTTTGAGGGCCAGGTGTACATGTTTTAATACACTGGTCAGGTGGTGTTGGTCCGAAATGCAATGAGCCCTATGATATAAAGTTTTGATGAGATAATTATTTTGGGCTGGGTGGTGGTGGGAATCAGGTTTCAAGTAGGAATCTATGTTGGTGGGTTTCCTGTAGACAGAATGCCCCAATGAGCCATCAGGTCTCCTTTCAAACAGAACATCTAAGAATGGTAGTTTGCCATTTTTCTCCACTTCCATGGTGAATTTGATGGCGGGATGTCTGGAATTGATGTGGTGTAGGAAAAGGTTCAGAGCTGGGAGGCCATGTGGGCAAATGACGAAAATGTCATCCACATATCTTTTCCACAGGGAAGGTCTGAGGGTGGAAGTCTGGATGGCGTCTGATTCAAATTTCTCCATGAAAATATTGGCTATCACTGGTGACAAGAAGGAGCCATTCCAAGTAAAGTAGGTATTGTTGAGGCAGTGCATAACCAGTGCAGGTGTATCGGGGTCTAGTTTATGTTGGACCAAATTTTCAATTACTTCAATGGTATAAGGTACTGGGACCTTGGTGAACAAAGAGACCACATCGAAGCTGAAAGGATATCGTCAGGGGACAGTACAACGTATTTGACCATAGAGACCAATTGGGCTGAGTAAAGTACTGCTGAGGCGGTCTTGCCAGTGAAAGGCAGCAAGGTATCTGACAGAAAACGGGCTAGTCTATAGATAGGGGAGTTGATCGTGGATACGATGGGTCGTAGTGGGGTGCCTTCTTTATGAATCTTGGGAAGACCATAGAATCTAGGGGTCTTGCAGCAGAAGGTTTTAGGGAGGGACGTTTAGTTGGGTCGATTAGGGAGGTCGTACTTTTTTATTGCTAGGCTATTGGTATGGTAATGTTTAATTTTTGAGTAACTTCCATCGTTGAGCAGATTCTGGATTTTGTTGTTGTATGAATCTTTATCCATAATTACAGTAGCGTTGCCTTTATTGGCTGAGAGGATGACTATATCACTTCTGTTTTTTAAATTCGCGAGTTTAGAGCGTTCATTTTTGCTGATGTTACTAATGGGTTTCTTAGCATTCTTAAGAATAGTGGCTATTATCATCTCTCGCAACGTCTGCTTGGATGTGTCCTACGCCTTTGAGGGCTACATCGACCTGAGAGATGATATCATCTACTGGTATGTGTTTTGGGGTGACAGCAAAATTCAGTCCTCTAGCCAGTACTTTCAGATTGTCCGAAATCTGGGTGCTACTCTGATTAATGACGATTTTGTTGACGTCTAGTTTTGTTATATGTGGAACTGGGTTCTTCTTTGATAGGTGGTTCAATTTAGAAATCAGGTTAGCCCTACATTTGACTGACAGCGAATCAGCAGAAGAAACAGTCATGTTGTCTACGTGATTCCAATCAGAAGGTGACATTTTTGTGTTAACATTAAATGAGCTTGTAGGAGAGTTCTGTCTAAAGTATCGAGATCAAATCGGAGTAGGCTTATCATCTCTGAGATTAAAGATAGGCTGGCCTTAAACAGAATCTGTTTAGAATTCGGAGAAGATACAGCAGCAGAAGGTATTACCTTGTGATCGCGGCATCTTTTGAGGAAGGTCAGCGTCTCGATGAGCTGTGACTTGTCCCGTTGTCTGTTAAATGCTCTAACAGATATGTGAAAACCCTCCCGTAGAGGTGATCAATTCAAGATTTAAAGCTTTCGTGACTGCAAGGATCCATACTCTTTGGTTCTATTCGGTAAAGTCATGTAGGTAAAAAATAAAACAACAAAAATCACGACGTTTCGGCCACAACACAAGCGGCCTTCATCAGGTGAAGGGACCATGCTGTCTCGAGGACAGAGCTGGAGTGAAACACAGCCACGCTCAGACCACGACGTTTAAGCTGTGTGCGAGCAAACAAGGTGCCTTGACAAAGGAATTGGCATAAAAATGAGCATTTGATTGGCCGACTTAGCATGATGAACGGTGTAGAGGTGGTGTAGATGCGGGTGCACATGCCGGTTGGCACGGGGGGGAGGGGGAGTTTACCTATTGATGGTGTGAAAAGGGAATTTTTAAGAGCTGCGAAAGTTTGGGGTACCACTACTTGAAAATATACTGTACCATTGAAATTTAGTTTAATGTTTGGTTCGATTTAGAACATCTTTCTAATGGTTGCTTAATTTGAAACCATCTTCTCGGTTGAAATTGTGTCTGTGTTTGAAGATCTGAATTGCCTCGTGAACAAATCTCTGATAAAAACCCGTGGGTTTGCAAAGAACCCTGGTATCGGAGAAAATTATGTCGTGATCACCCACAGCGTTGTAACAGTGATCAGCTACGGCAGAATAATTCGTTCTGCCGTGTTTCAAATCTGATATGTGCTCGCGAATTCGGTCAGAGACATGTCGCTTTGTCTTCCCGATATAGCAATCACTGCACGTCCAACTCAATTTGTAAACCCCGGGGTACTGTACGTCAGGAATGACATCCTTCACGGATAGGATCAGATCACGAATTTTGTGTACTGTATTGAACCGGACATGGATCTTGTGTTTGTTTCGAATTTTGGAAATCTTTTTAGTAACGCCTGCTATATATGGTAGTGTGTTGGTTTTGAACCGGAGTATCAAGTGCTTGTTTCTGTATGGAGGGAGAAACAGCTTGGCGGATGGTACGGTCAGAGTACTCCATTCCTTTTGAGGGCCAGCTGTACATGTTTTAATACACTGGTCAGGTGGTGTTGGTCCGAAATGCAATGAGCCCTATGATATAAAGTTTTGATGAGAGAATTATTTTGGGCTGGGTGGTGGTGGGAATCAGGTTTCAAGTAGGAATCTATGTTGGTGGGTTTCCTGTAGACAGAATGCCCCAATGAGCCATCAGGTCTCCTTTCAAACAGAACATCTAAGAACGGTAGTTTGCCATCTTTCTCCACTTCCATGGTGAATTTGATAGCGGGATGTCTGGAATTGATGTGGTGTAGGAAAAGGTTCAGAGCTGGGAGGCCATGTGGGCAAATGACGAAAATGTCATCCACATATCTTTTCCACAGGGAAGGTCTGAGGGTGGAAGTCTGGATGGCGTCTGATTCAAATTTCTCCATGAAAATATTGGCTATCACTGGTGACAAGAAGGAGCCATTCCAAGTAAAGTAGGTATTGTTGAGGCAGTGCATAACCAGTGCAGGTGTATCGGGGTCTAGTTTATGTTGGACCAAATTTTCAATTATTTCAATGGTATAAGGTACTGCGACCTTGGTGAACAAAGAGACCACATCGAAGCTGAAAAGGATATCGTCAGGGGACAGTACATCGTCTTTGACCATAGAGACCAATTGGGCTGAGTAAAGTACTGCTGAGGCGGTCTTGCCAGTGAAAGGCAGCAAGGTGTCTGACAGAAAACGGGCTAGTCTATAGATAGGGGAGTTGATCGTGGATACGATGGGTCGTAGTGGGGTGCCTTCTTTATGAATCTTGGGAAGACCATAGAATCTAGGGGTCTTGCAGCAGAAGGTTTTAGGGAGGGACGTTTAGTTGGGTCGATTAGGGAGGTCGTACTTTTTTTATTACTAGGCTATTGGTAGGGTAATTTTTAATTTTTGAGTAACTTCCATCGTTGAGCAGATTCTGGATGTTGTTGTATGAATCTTTATCCATAATTACAGTAGCGTTGCCTTTATTGGCTGAGAGGATGACTATATCACTTCTGTTTTTTTAAATTCGCGAGTTTAGAGCGTTCATTTTTGCTGATGTTACTAATGGGTTTCTTAGCATTCTTAAGAATAGTGGCTATTTCAGCTCTCGCAACGTCTGCTTGGATGTGTCCTACGCCTTTGAGGGCTACATCGACCTGAGAGATGATATCATCTACTGGTATGTGTTTTGGGGTGACAGCAAAATTCAGTCCTCTAGCCAGTACTTTCAGATTGTCCGAAATCGGGGTGCTACTCTGATTAATGACGATTTTGTTGACGTCTAGTTTTGTTATATGTGGAACTGGGTTCTTCTTTGACAGGTGGTTCAATTTAGAAATCAGGTTAGCCCTACATTTGACTGACAGCGAATCAGCAGAAGAAGCAGTCATGTTGTCTACGTGATTCCAATCAGAAGGTGACATTTTTGTTTTAACATTAAATGAGCTTGTAGGAGAGTCCTGTCTAAAGTATCGAGATCAAATCGGAGTAGTCTTATCATCTCTGAGATTAAAGATAGGCTGGCCTTAAACAGAATCTGTTTAGAATTCGGAGAAGATACAGCAGCAGAAGGTATTACCTTGTGATCGCGGCATCTTTTGAGGAAGGTCAGCGTCTCGATGAGCTGTGACTTCTTGTCCCGTTGTCTGTTAAATGCTCTAACAGATATGTGAAAACCCTCCCGTAGAGGTGATCAATTCAAGATTTAAAGCTTTCGTGACTGCAAGGATCCATACTCTTTGGTTCTATTCGGTAAAGTCATGTAGGTAAAAAATAAAACAACAAAAATCACGACGTTTCGGCCACAACACAAGCGGCCTTCATCAGGTGACGGGACCATGCTGTCTCGAGGACAGAGCTGGAGTGAAACACAGCCACGCTCAGACCACGACGTTTAAGCTGTGTGCGAGGAAACAAGGTGCCTTGACAAAGGAATTGGCATAAAAATGAGCATTTGATTGGCCGACTTAGCATGATGAACGGTGTAGAGGTGGTGTAGATGCGGGTGCACATGCCGGTTGGCACGGGGGGGAGGGGGAGTTTACCTATTGATGGTGTGAAAAGGGAATTTTTAAGAGCTGCGAAAGTTTGGGGTACCACTACTTGAAAAATATACTGTACCATTGAAATTTAGTTTAATGTTTGGTTCGATTTAGAACATCTTTCTAATGGTTGCTTAATTTGAAACCATCTTCTCGGTTGAAATTGTGTCTGTGTTTGAAGATCTGAATTGCCTCGTGAACAAATCTCTGATAAAAACCCGTGGGTTTGCAAAGAACCCTGTTATCGGAGAAAATTATGTCGTGATCACCCACAGCGTTGTAACAGTGATCAGCTACGGCAGAAGAATTCGTTCTGCCGTGTTTCAAATCTGATATGTGCTCGCGAATTCGGTCAGAGACATGTCGCATTGTCTTCCCGATATAGCAATCACTGCACGTCCAACTCAATTTGTAAACCCCGGGGTACTGTAAGTCAGGAATGACATCCTTCACGGATGGGATCAGATCACGAATTTTGTGTACTGTATTGAACCGGACATGGATCTTGTGTTTGTTTCGAATTTTGGAAATCTTTTTAGTAACGCCTGCTATATATGGTAGTGTGTTGGTTTTGAACCGGAGTGTCAAGTGGTTGTTTCTGTATGGAGGGAGAAACAGCTTGGCGGATGGTACGGTCAGAGTATCCATTCCTTTTGAGGGCCAGGTGTACGTGTTTTAATTCACTGGTCAGGTGGTGTTGGTGCGAAATGCAATGAGACCTATGACATAAAGTTTTGATGAGAGAATTCTTTTGGGCTGGGTGGTGGTGGGAATCAGGTTTCAAGTAGGAATCTGTGTGGGTGGGTTTCCTGTAGACAGAATGCCCCAATGAGCCATCAGGTCTCCTCTCAAACAGAACATCTAAGAACGGTAGTTTGCCATCTTTCTCCACTTCCATGGTGAATTTGATGGCGGGATGTCTGGAATTGATGTGGTGTAGGAAAAGGTTCAAAGCTGGGAGGACATGTGGCCAAATGACGAAAATGTCATCCACATATCTTTTCCACAGGGAAGTTCTGAGGGTGGAAGTCTGGATGGTGTCTGATTCAAATTTCTCCATGAAAATATTAGCTATCACTGGTGACAAGAAGGAGCCATTCCAAGTAAAGTAGGTATTGTTGAGGCAGTGCCTGACCAGTGCAGGTGTATCGGGGTCTAGTTTATGTTGGACCAAATTTTCAATTATTTCAATGGTATCAGGTACTGGGACCTTGGTGAACAAAGAGACCACATCGAAGCTGACAAGAATATCGTCAGGGGACAGTACAACGTATTTGACCATAGAGACCAATTGGGCTGAGTAAAGTACTGCTGAGGCCGTCTTGCCAGTGAAAGGCAGCAAGGTATCTGACAGAAAACGGGCTATTCTATAGATAGGGGAGTTGATCGTGGATACGATGGGTCGTAGTGGGGTGCCTTCTTTATGAATCTTGGGAAGACCATAGAATCTAGGGGTCTTGCAGCAGAAGGTTTTAGGGAGGGACGTTTAGTTGGGTCGATTAGGGAGGTCGAACTTTTTTTATTGCTAGGCTATTGGTAGGGTAATTTTTAATTTTTGAGTAACTTCCATCGTTGAGCAGATTCTGGATTATGTTGTTGTATGAACCTTTATCCATAATTACAGTAGCGTTGCCTTTATCGGCTGAGAGGATGACTATATCACTTCTGTTTTTTTAAATTAGCGAGTTTAGAGCGTTCATTTCTGCTGATGTTACTAATGGGTTTCTTAGCATTCTTAAGAATAGTGGCTATTTCAGCTCTCGCAACGTCTGCTTGGATGTGTCCTACGCCTTTGAGGGCTACATCGACCTGAGAGATGATATCATCTACTGGTATGTGTTTTGGGGTGACAGCAAAATTCAGTCCTCTAGCCAGTACTTTCAGATTGTCCGGATTCGGGGTGCTACTCTGATTAATGACGATTTTGTTGATGTCTAGTTTTGTCATATGTGGAACTGGGTTCTTCTTTGATAGGTGGATCAATTTAGAAATCAGGTTAGCCCTACATTTGACTGACAGTGAATCAGCAGAAGAAGCAGTCATGTTGTCTACGTGATTCCAATCAGAAGGTGACATTTTTTGTGTTAACATTAAATGAGCTTGTAGGAGAGTCCTGTCTAAAGTATCGAGATCAAATCGGAGTAGTCTTATCCTCTCTGAGATTAAAGATAGGCTGGCCTTAAACAGAATCTGTTTAGAATTCGGAGAAGATACAGCAGCAGAAGATATTACCTTGTGATCGCGGAATCTTTTGAGGAAGGTCAGCGTCTCGATGAGCTGTGACTTCTTGTCCCGGTGTCTGTTAAAAGCTCTAACAGATAGGTGAAAACCCTCCCGTAGAGGTGATCAATTCAAGATTTAAAGCTTTCGTGACTGCAAGGATCCATACTCTTTGGTTCTATTCGGTAAAGTCATGTAGGTAAAAAATAAAACAACAAAAATCACGACGTTTCGGCCACAACACAAGCGGCCTTTATCAGGTGAAGGAACCAGGCTGTCTCGAGGACAGAGCTGGAGTGAAACACAGCCACGCTCAGACCACGACGTTTAAGCTGTGTGCGAGGAAACAAGGTCCCTTGACAAAGGAATTGGCATAAAAATGAGCATTTGATTGGCCGACTTAGCATGATGAACGGTGTAGAGGTGGTGTAGATGCGGGTGCACATGCCGGTTGGCACGGGGGGGAGGGGGAGTTTACCTATTGATGGTGTGAAAAGGGAATTTTAAAGAGCTGCGAAAGTTTGGGGTACCACTACTTGAAAAATATACTGTACCATTGAAATTTAGTTTAATGTTTGGTTCGATTTAGAACATCTTTCCAATGGTTGCTTAATTTGAAACCATCTTCTCGGTTGAAATTGTGTCTGTGTTTGTAGATCTGAATTGCCTCGTGAACAAATCTCTGATAAAAACCCGTGGGTTTGCAAAGAACCCTGGTATCGGAGAAAATTATATCGTGATCACCCACAGCGTTGTAACAGTGATCAGCTACGGCAGAAGAACTCGTTCTGCCGTGTTTCAAATCTGATTTGTGCTCGCAAATTCGGTCAGAGACATGTCGCTTTGTCTCCCCGATATAGCAATCACTGCACGTCCAACTCAATTTGTAAACTCCGGGGTACTGTAAGTCAGGAATGACATCCTTCACGGATGGGATCAGATCACGAATTTTGTGTACTGTATTGAACCAGACGTGGATCTTGTGTTTGTTTAGAATTTTGGAAAAAAATTTAGTAACGCCTACTATATATGGTAGTGTGTTGGTTTTGAACCGGAGTATCAAGTGGTTGTTTCTGTATGGAGGGAGAAACAGCTTGGCGGATGGTACGATTAGAGTATCCATTCCTTTTGAGGGCCAGGTGTACATGTTTTAATACACTGGTCAGGTGGTGTTGGTCCGAAATGCAATGAGCCCTATGGTATAAAGTTTTGATGAGAGAATTATTTTGGGCTGGGTGGTGGTGGGAATCAGGTTTCAAGTAGGAATCTGTGTGGGTGGGTTTCCCGTAGACAGAATGCCCCAATGAGCCATCAGGTCTCCTTTCAAACAGAACATCTAAGAACGGTAGTTTGCCATCTTTCTCCACTTCAATGGTTAATTTGATGGCGGGATGTCTGGAATTGATGTGGTGTAGGAAAAGGTTCAGAGCTGGGAGGCGATGTGGGCAAATGACGAAAATGTCATCCACATATCTTTTCCACAGGGAAGGTCTGAGGGTGGAAGTCTGGATGGCGTGTGATTCAAATTTCTCCATGAAAATATTGGCTATCACTGGTGACAAGAAGGAGCCATTCCAAGTAAAGTAGGTATTGTTGAGGCAGTGCCTAACCAGTGCAGGTGTATCGGGGTCTAGTTTATGTTGGACCAAATTTTAAATTATTTCAATGGTATCAGGTACTGGGACCTTGGTGAACAAAGAGACCACATCGAAGCTGAAAAGGATATCGTCAGGGGACAGTACAACGTCTTTGACCATAGAGACCAATTGGGCTGAGTAAAGTACTGCTGAGGCTGTCTTGCCAGTGAAAGGCAGCAAGGTATGTGACAGAAAACGGGCTAGTCTATAGATAGGGGAGTTGATCGTGGATACGATGGGTCGTAGTGGGGTGCCTTCTTTATGAATCTTGGGAAGACCATAGAATCTAGGGGTCTTGCAGCAGAAGGTTTTAGGGAGGGACGTTTAGTTGGGTCGATTAGGGAGGTCGAACTTTTTTATTGCTAGGCTATTGGTATTTTCATTTAAAATTTTTGAGTAACTTCCATCGTTGAGCAGATTCTGGATTATGTTGTTGTATGAATCTTTATCCATAATTACAGTAGCGTTGCCTTTATCGGCTGAGAGGATGACTATATCACTTCTGTTTTTTTTTAAATCGCGAGTTCAGAGCGTTCATTTTTGCTGATGTTACTAATGGGTTTCTTAGCCTTCTTAAGAATAGTGGCTATTTCAGCTCTCGCAACGTCTGCTTGGATGTGTCCTACGCCCTTGAGGGCTACAGCGACCTGAGAGATGATATCATCTACTAGTATGTGTTTTGGGGTGACAGCAAAATTCAGTCCTCTAGCCAGTACTTTCAGATTGTCCGAAATCGGGGTGCTACTCTGATTAATGACGATTTTGTTGACGTCTAGCTTTGTTATATGTGGAACTGGGTTCGTCTTTGATAGGTGGTTGAATTTAGAAATCAGGTTGGCCTTACATTTGACTGACAGTGAATCAGCAGAAGAAGCAGTCATGTTGTCTACGTGAGTCCAATCAGAAGGTGACCAATTTTTGTGTTAACATTAAATGAGCTTGTAGGAGAGTCCTGTCTAAAGTATCGAGATCAAATCGGAGTAGTCTTATCCTCTCTGAGATTAAAGATAGGCTGGCCTTAAACAGAATCTGTTTAGAATTCGGAGAAGATACAGCAGCAGAAGTGAGTGTGAAAGCGATGGGTATTATCTTGTGATCGCGGCATCTTTTGAGGAAGGTCAGCGTCTCGATGAGCTGTGACTGCTTGTCCCGTTGTCTGTTAAAAGCTCTAACAGATAGGTGAAAGCCCTCCCCGTAGAGGGTATCAATTCTAGATTTAAAGCTTTCATGACTGCAAGGATCCATACTCGTTGGTTCTATTCGGTGAAGTCACGTAAGTAAAACAACAAAAATCACGACGCTTCGACCACAACACAAGCGGCCTTCATCAGGTGAAGGGACCAGGCTGTCTCGAGGATAGGGCTGGAGTGAAACAAAGCCACGCTCAGACGCGACCTTTAAGCTGTGTGCGAGGAAACAAGGTGCCTTGACAAAGGAATTAGCATAAAAATTAGCATTTGATTGAACGGTGTAGAGGTGGTGTACACGCGGGACGCTGACCTTCCTCAAAAGATGCCGCGATCACAAGGTAATACCCATTGCTTTCACACTCACTTCTGCTGCTGTATCTTCTCCGAATTCTAAACAGATTCTGTTTAAGGCCAACCTATCTTTAATCTCAGAGAGGATAAGGCTACTCTGATTTGAACTCGATACTTTAGACAGGACTCTCCTACAAGCTCATTTAATGTTAACACAAAAAATGTCACCTTCTGATTGGAATCACGTAGATAACATGACTGCTTCTTCTGCAGATTCACTGTCATTCAAATATAAAGCTAACCGGATTTCTAAATTCAACCACCTATCAAAGAAGAACCCAGTTCCACGTATTACAAAACTAGACGTCAACAAAATCGTCATTAATCAAAGTAGCACCCCGATTTCGGACAATCTGAAAACAGTACTGGCTAGGGGACTGAATTTTCCTGTCACTCCAAAACACATACCAGTAGATGATATCATCTCTCAGGTCGATGTAGCCCTCAAAGGCGTAGGACACATCCAAGCAGATGTTGCGAGAGCTGAAATAGCCACTATTCTTAAGAATGCTAAGAAACCCATTAGTAACATCAGCAAAATTGAACGCTTTGAACTCGCGAATTTAAAAAAACAGAAGTGATATAGTGATCCTCTCAGCCGATAAAGGCAACGCTACTGTAATTTAGATAAAGATTCATACAACAACAAAATCCAGAATCTGCTCAATGATGGAAGTTACTCAAAAATAAAACCTCCCTAATTGACCAACTAAACGTCCCTCCCTAAAACCTTCTGCTGCAAGACCCCCTAGATTCTCTGGTCTTCCCAAGATTAAGAAGGCACCCCACTACGATCGAACGTATCCACGATCAACTCCCCTATCTATAGACTAGTCCGTTTTCTGTCAGATACCTTGCTGCCTTTCACTGGCAAGACCGCCTCAGCAGTACTTAACTCAGCCCAATTGGTCTCTATGGTCAAAGACGTTAAACTGTCCCCTGACAATATCCTTGTCAGCTTCGATGTGGTCTCTTTGTTCACCAAGGTCCCAGTACCTGATACCATTGAAATAATTGAAAATGTGGTACAACATGGACTAGACCCCGATACTCCTGCACTGGTTAGGCACTGCCTCAACAATACCTACTTTACTTGGAATGGCTCCTTCTACAAATAAAATGAGGGTACCCCCATGCGATCCCCCTTGTCACCAGTGATAGCCAATATTTTCATGGAGAAATTTGAATCAGACGCCAACCAGACTTCCACCCTCAGACTTTCCCTGTGGAAGAGATATGTGGATGACACTTTTGTCATTTGGCCACATGGCCTCCCAGCTCTGAACCTTTTCCTACACCAAATCAATTCCAGACATCCCACCATCAAATTCACCATGGAAGTGGAGAAAGATGGCAAGCTACCATTCTTAGATGTTCTGTTTGAGAGGAGACCTGATGGCTCATTGGGGCATTCTGTCTACAGGAAACCCACCCACACAGATTCCTACTTGAAACCTGATTCCCACCACCACCCAGCCCAAAATAATTATCTCATCAAAACTTTATACCATAGGGCTCAATGCATTACGGACCAACACCACCTGACCAGTGAATTAAAACACGTACACCTGGCCCTCAAAAGGAATGGATACTCTGACCGTACCATCCGCCAAGCTGTTTCTCCCTCCATACAGAACCAAACATTAAACTAATTTTCAATGGTACAGTATATTTTTCAAGTAGTGGTACCCCAAACTTTCGCAGCTCTTAAAAATTACCTTTTCACACCATCAATAGGTAAACTCCCCCCCCCCCCCCGCGCCAACCGGCATGTGCACTCGCATGTACACCACCTCTACACCGTTCATCATGCTAAGTGGGCCAATCAAATGCTAATGTTTATGCTAATTCCTTTGTCAAGGCATCTTCTTTCCTCGCACACAGCTTAAAAGGTCGTGGTCTGAGTGTGGCTGTGTTTCACTCCAGCTCTGTCCTCGAGACAGCCTGGTCCCTTCACCTGATGAAGGCCGCTTGTGTTGTGGCCAAAACGTCGTAATTTTTGTTGTTTTATTTTTTACCTACGTGACTTTTTCCGAATAGAACCAAAGAGTATGGATCCTTGCAGTCACGAAAGCTTTAAATCTAGAATATGTGGCAGATGTTATTTTGGACAGACGGAACATAACATCAGCACAAGACTAAAAGAACACCAATATTAAATTATCTCAAACACAACTGTCGGCAATGGCAGAACATGCTTGTCAACAAGGACACTCAATTGATTTTGATAACGTTGAAGTGTAGTGTAAAACGAATTATTACTGGCAAAGACTATTTAGAGAATCCATTAAAATTGAGAGAAATAGAAATAAGTTTAATCGCTCTGACAGCTACAGGCTTAGTGCGGCCTGGAAGCGTATTATTAAATAATACATATTACAATTCCTTATAGCGTAAACACATACTAATTAACTGATTACTAACGTAGCATATAATCACAATAACACACATTACAACTAATTAGTAATCTACAACTCATTGCTAATCATAACCATTGACTAATTACGAATCGATTAAATAATTACAATACCCTCCATCTCCACCTCAAATCACTGCACTTGAATGAGCTAAATGACGTCCCCTTGCTGCTCTATTTAAGACCGGGAGCAAGTGAGGGCTTTACCATTCTGGCGAATTGCCCGATGATGCTGGATGTAATTACCAGCGAAACGTCGTACTCAAACTGTAAATGTTGTGGATTCCCTAAAGTAGTGAACTATTTGTTTTTTGTCAACGTGACACTTTTTTGCTGATTGGCCGTGTCAGTTGGTGGAGGGTTTACGACACACTTACATTACAACCCCATATTGATTACATGTCAAAGACAATAAAATAAAATAAATATGGGTTTAATACAGAAACATTGTTTTCCCATTTGATTAGGCCTGAAAGTTGCTGAAGCCATCATTCTACCACGTTTTCACTCCTATGTCTCTTCTTACAGATCAGCTACTAATGAAACACCAAATCTTGACTTAAAGCTTTCGTGACTGCATGAATTCATATTCTTTGGGTATTTCGGTCAAGTCACGTAGATAGGTTCAAATTAATAAAAATAAAATAAACTTAAACCATGACGTTTCGGTCACAACACAAGCAATTGTCATCAAGAGGAAAAAAGAGGGGGAAAGCTACTGAGGCAGACTGTTTAAAGGTTAAAATGTGTGTAGCCCAAGGGTCATAAAAGAAGTGGGCGGGGCTAGTGATGCTAATGTAAAAGATTAGCATGTAAGATCGCAGAGCCGCCGCCATGTCGAAGTCGGTGCGCAGAGGTGGCTATGTTGGTGTGAACAAATTTTAACCTGTTAATGTAAAATCGGAGAGCCGAAGCCACGAAGAAAATAAAAACTAACATCAGAAGGTGGCAGGATGGGAATATCACAGCCAGTTATGACTGAAACTGGTTGATGGCGTCCTTCCAATGATTGCTGAGTTTGTACCCATCCTCTTGGTTGAAATTGTGTCTGTGTCTGCATATGTGGATGGCTTCATGAACGAAACTTTGTTTAACATGTAGGTTTTCACCAGTAATATTATTCATAATAAAGTTTTTTGGGTTAGATCGCGTTATTTATAAATGTGTCGCAACCCTCCACCACCCGACACGGCCAATCAGAAAAAGATGTGTCACGTTGACAAAAGACAAATAGTTCACTACTTTAGCCCACCGGTGTGTTGCAGAGTGAATCCACAACATTTACAATTTTTGAGTACGACGTTTCGCTAGTAATTACATCCAGCATCATCGGGTGATTTGGCAGAATATTCTGGAGGGTTGCGACACATTTATAAATAATGCAATCTAACCCAAAAATCTTTATTATTAATTATTGTTGATAGCCAGTGGGCTTACAAAGTACCTTCGTCTTCGAGAAATACATTTCGTGTGAGCCAACCGCATTAAAACAATGATCAGCCACGGCCGACGTGTTGGTCCTACCGTGTTTCAAATCTGCCTTATGCTCACAAACACGGTCCGAGACATGTCGCTTAGTTTCCCCAATGTAACTACTGCCGCAGACACAGCTTAGTTTGTAGACGCCAGGGTATTGCATATCAGGGATCCTATCCTTCATAGATTGGATCAGATCACAAATTTTATGCACTGTGTTAAATCGAGGCTGGATCCTGTCGTTTGCTCAAGATTTTGGAAATAGTTTTGGTGACCCCTGCTATGAATGGAAAGGTGATGGTTTTGATTGGGTCCTCAGATGGTTCTTTCCTAACGGTTTGGGTGATAGCTTTACGGATTATGTGGTCCGAATATCCATTCATCTTGGGAGCTTGGTGCACGTGTGTCAGTTCACTGGCTAGGTGATGATGGTCGGAGATACATCGAGCCCTACGGTGTAAAGTTTTGATGAGGAAATTATTCTGGGATGGATGGTGGTGGGAAACAGGTTTTAGGTAGGCATCCGTATGAGTTGCTTTCCTGTAGACATAGTGTCTCATTGAGTCATCTGTTCTTTTTTCGATTTCAACATCCAAAAATGGTAGCTTGCCATCCTTTTCCACCTCCATGGTGAATTTGATGCCTTGGGTGTATGGAATGAATGTGGTTGAGGAATTGGTTCAGAGCTGGTCGGCCATGTGGCCAGATGACGAACGTGTCATCTACGTACCTCTTCCACAAGGACAGACAAAGAGTGGATGTCTGGATGTCATCTGTCTCAACATTTTCCATGAAAACATTGCCTACAACCAGAGATAAGGGAGAACCCATTGGGGTGCCTTCAACTTGTTTATAAAATGTTCCATTCCAGGTGACGTATGTATTGGTGAGGCAGTGTCTAGCCAGGGCCGGTATATCAGCATTCAATCCTTGTTGGACTAGATCTTCATATTTCTGAAAAGGTGCCGCGACTCTAAGGTAATACCGATCTCATGTACACTGACATCTGCTGTTGTCACATCTCCTAATGGTAAAGAATCTTGTTTAGGGCAGGCTTGGCCCTGATCTCAGAGAGAATTAGATTGCTCTGAAGTGAACTGGATCATGTGGATAAGAAACTCTTGAAATCACACTTAACATTGATAGAAAAAATGTCTGCATCAGATTGGGAACATGTAGATAACATGACAGCCTCATCAACCGCTACAATATCAGCAAAATGTAAAGATAACCTGATTTCCAAGTTCAACCTCCTTTCCAAGAAGAAGCCAGATCAACACGTTAAAAAGTTAGACGTTGACAAGGTTGTTATTAATCTGAGTAATAGTACAATTTCCGACGGCCTAAAATCGGTTTTAGCTAAAGGGTTGAACTTTGCAGTCACCCCTAAACACATCCCAGTGGAGGATATCATTGCCAATGTCGATGTAGCTCTTAAGGGTTTGGGACACATCGTTGCAGACGTAGCAAAATCGGAAATCGCTGCAATCCTAAAAAACGCCAAGACACCAATCAGCAACATCAGTAAGGATGAACGTTTTGAGCTATCTCAATTAAAAAAGAGGGATGACACTGTCATCCCCTCAGCCAACAAGGACAATGCCACGGTCATCATGGACAAAACCACACACAATAACAAAATTCAGGACCTACTTACTGATGGTAGCTACACACAAATTAAAAGAGATCCCACCAACAGCCTCGTAAAAAAAACAACAGCATCATCACTGATTCGGCTTCATTAATTGAACAAACAAACGATTTTCCTTAAAACCCTCTGATGCTAGACCTCCCAGATTGTATGGCTTATCAAAAATCCATAAAGAAGGACCACCCCTTAGTCTCATCGTCTCCAACATTGACTCACCCACCTACAAACAGGCCGGGTTTCTGTCTGAGACCTTGAAAACATTCACTGGTAAGACCACCTCATCTGTACTTAACTCAGCTCACTTGGTATCCTTAATTAAGGACATCTCACTATCTCCAGGTGATTTGCTCGTTAGTTTCGATGTAGTTTTTTTGTTCACCAAAGTTCCTGTGCCCGACACCATTGCAATCATTTATTATATGGGTTTTTGTGAATGTATATTGTTTCTGTGTGAGGCTATGGGTCTAAGTGTGAGTCAATGGATGTCTCTGTGAGGCTGTTTGTGTGAGATTATATGGGTATTTGTTTCTGTGTGAGTTTATGGGTCTCTGCGTATGTCTATGGGTATCTGTTTGAGTCAATGAGTCTCTGTGTGAGTGCATGGGTCTCTGTGTGTATATGTGTCTCCAAGTGATTGTATGGGTCTTTGTGCAAGTATATTGTCTTTGTGCTAGTCCATGGGTCTACGTGTGAGTCAATGGGTGTCTGTGAGAGGCTGTATGTGTGTGTGAGATTCTATGGGTCATTGTGCAAGTATATTGTCTCTGTGTGAGTTTATAGGTCTCTGTGTATGTCTATGGGTCTCTGTGTGAGTGCATGGGTCTCTGTGTGTGTGTCCATGTATCTCCAAGTGATTGTGTAATGAGAGAGCGCAATCTAGGAGATGACGAGGGGTATCTACATAAGCCACCACCGGGTAACTAATACCCAATGGGAAGTGTGGGATCCATCTTGGCCAAAGGTGATGGGCGGAGCTAGAGATTACATGCGAGAACGGTCGAGAAGGTTCTACGAGGGGGCGTGTCCAGAGGCGGAGCTTGCTCCGCCGAGGGGAATATAAGGGGAGGCAGTGAAAGGACGCTTGGTCGGTGTGGGAAGCCTGGAGTCCGGACTGCGTCATCGCCACCCTCTAATCGCCACCGGCCACATGGCGGTCCTTCCAGCGAAGCCGTCTCTCCTCCCGGCACGCCGTTAGCCAGCGGTGGACAAGGAGCGAGAGGGAGAGACGTGCGACGACGGTGGAGCAGAGAGGCGCGTGTCACGGCAGAGAGAGAGAGAGTGGAGCCATCCGGAGAGAGAGTGGAGCTGTGCAGTCATATAATAAAGAGAGACACCAGTCAACAGCTGTCGTGGAAGTACTTTATTACAACTGGAGTTAGAAGTGGTTCTTCTAGAGACAAGAAAGTGTAACGAAAAGCGAAATGTCCAAGCATCTCAAGAATAAGAACCTACCTGTGGCTTCTTCCGAGGATGACGAGGAGCGGACCCAGGACCTGCCGACCCCGGGATCTGTGGCCTCAGTTACAGGAATCACGACTGGTGAGGTCGGACGTCGTAACTGCGGTATCTTCACCACAACGGGCGGAGGACGGATAGAAACGGGTGGAGGAGCAGCTGGACTCGCTGTGGATAGTGCTTCTCCAGCTGATGTCCCTTGTCGCGTCGTCTACGGTGACAGGGCGCCCACAGGAGGTTTTGCCGAGGGGTGATGAGCAGAGGCTTCAGGATGGAGCCTCGGAGGGTTCCCCTTGTGGAGTCGACGGCCGCCATTGTGGGCGCGGGAGAGCTGTCCGCCATTACACACGCTACGGAAACCACGCGGCGGGACGCCGCCATCTTGGGCGGCGCTGTTGAGGTTGGGTTGGAGTCCGCCATTTCTGAGGAGCCGGGTGGTGAGCAGCTGGTGGGGGCTGCTGCTGTTGGATGCAATGGAGCCGGGCATAGCCGCCATCTTCCTTAAGTCAAGGAATTTGTCGCTGCAGGCGACGATTGGAGCGCGCCTTCATTTAGCGCTTCGAGGCGGCGTTCCGCTCAGTACACTGGTCTGAGGAAGAGGCGTTGGTCGCTCTGCCGACCGTTTTGGATGACGACGCACTGGCGGTATTTCGATCTATTCCTCCTGAGAAGAAGAAAACGTTGAAGGATGTGTGCGCAGAAATGGCTGAGGTCTACGAGCCGCCTTCTGATACTCAACGAAAGTTCATGCAGCGTAGGCAGGGGAGTTCCGAATCCCCCCTTGCCTACCGTAGCACTTTGATGGCGTTGGCTGTGGCCGCCTACCCCGATGTCAAGCAAGAAGTCCTCGACTCGCTGATTATGGAAAGAATGCTACCTTTGGAAAGGGACATGAGGGTGGTTCTACCTGCTTGCGGTCATGAGCCGCAGACGTCTCGATGGGCCGCCATGTGCCTGAACGCGCATGAGAACCTACGGCGTTGGAAGCAGATGGCTGCATAGACTGGTGATCTTGCTCGCGACGGTGAGCCAACGGGTTGGTCGCCAACTAAAGTCGTCCACAATCTGGATGATGTGCCTTCGGAAGGTGATCTTGCGGCGGCTGTTCCTTGTTGGGATCGACGTTGGGGCGACGTTCAATGTCGCCGGGGGTTCTACGGCCCACGTCGAGGTGACGACTGGGCAGCTGGCCAGCGGGCCATCACCTGCTTCAGGTGTGGCCGGTTGGGCCACTTTGCGCGGGATAGCCAGAGTCGCCCTTGTTCTCCAACCCCGCCTGTTGCTCCGGCTCCGAATTCTTCTCCGACGGCCAACATCTTCCCATGCAGGCGAGTCGGCACACGTCGGACACCCGGCCTAATTCGTCACCTCAGGCATCTCGTATTCGGGTAGTGTCACTAGGGGTTGGCCTGTCTCGTTAACGCAATGGAAAAATCTGGTACGTCGTGTGGTTGCAGCAGCAGCGGGATCCTCGATGGTACCTGGCTCCATTCAGGGCGTTGATGTGCGTGTCTTAGTGGATATGGGGGCTTCCACTACAATAATTTCTGATGTAATTTTTCAGTTTCTGTCTATCCCCATTTCACATGTTCGACTGGCCTTTGATGCTTGCGTTGCTGCTAATGGGGGTAGCATGGGCATCATCGGCCAGGTGGATGCCCACATTGCAATTGGGGATGTCGCTGCGTCAGGGCCGGTCTTGATTTCGAGGTCCTTGACTGTGCCCTGCTTATTGGGCACCGATTTTCTTGGTAGGATGCCTGTTAAGATTCTTGTCGATCATGGTTGTCTGGAAATTCCCTCCGGTGGCAAACTGTTTTTTCTACCATCTCCGCTCTTGCGTTCACCGCCGTGCGCCGCCGTGCAGGCACTCGCGGACATTATAGTTGAAATTCCACCTGGTTCCCAGATGCTGGTGGCCATTGCGTTATCGGAAAGGCATTGTTGTATCTATAGGCCTTTTCCAAAATTGATATTAATAATAATACTTGCCGATAATTTTTATTATAAATAAATAACACCCGCTACGACAAGGACCAGCAAGCAGCAGCTGGAGATCGTAAAAAGGCTGTAAATAAATAAATAGATAATAAACGCCGGGGCAAAGGAGGGTTAGCGACTATCTGCAAAATCTCCAGATTGCCTAAGGACAATTCACAAACAAACCTATTTGATGTAACACCAGCCGCCCGGGGTCACCAAAAGAGAAGGGGGAATTCCAGGCTCCAGGGACACCCCCCCCCCCCCCCCCCCTTCGTCAGCCCGCAGACAGAGTGACGCCATACAGAAAGAGATTTAAACATATTACCCCCTCCTTTGCTATTACGACGGTTAAAGTTTAGAACTTAGTAAATAGGTCGACATCGTGTATGTATGCGGACAGGGAGCAAAAGTATAAGACCCTTGGAATATCGGAGGTAACATCTAATGATGAACTGTTAAATCACAAATTTTGGGGACAGAAAATGCAGTGTTACATCAAGGGTTATCGAGAAGGAATGAGGCGGAATGGGACAGGCTTACACAGCCAAGATAGACTGTGTTCCATAGGAAGGAGCCTCCCGGCCATCTTTGTCTTAACGCAGCGCGGGAGAGCCAG
Source organism: Petromyzon marinus (assembly GCF_048934315.1). Lineage (NCBI taxonomy): Eukaryota > Metazoa > Chordata > Hyperoartia > Petromyzontiformes > Petromyzontidae > Petromyzon > Petromyzon marinus. The sequence goes on along the minus strand of NC_133728.1, from coordinate 12,359,226 downwards.
AATGTAACATCTAGATCAAAAGGAGGAAAGGGGCAGGAAGGAATTTCTCTTGCCGAGCAGCTTCCAGGATGGCGAAAAACCGGACAGACAGGATTCGATTTCTTATAATTAACAGAAAGTCCAAGGGAAACTTGACAACAAGAAAAAGCTGACATTATAGGAATAATCTCGGGAAACAAAAACCCAAAATGATGATACAGGGTTAAACCGAGGGCCAGCCAGAGAGAGCCTCCCGGCCACCTTTGTCTTCCCGCAGCGTGGGAGAGCCAGAAATGTAACACCTTGAGGAGGGCGACGGTGATCACAGGAAGGGGGAACAGATGGCTCAATAAAATGACACACACACACACGGACACACACGAACACACGGACTACACCCCCCCTCCCCCCACAACGCAGAGTGAGCATCTGTTTTTTTTTCTCTCTCAAGAGATGCGGAGAGAAGAGAGAGAATTTCACATTTAAGCTCGGCAAGGAACAGTGAGACGGCAGATCGAGAGAAGACATCAAGCCAGCTCCGAGGCATGGCCTCGAGACATTAGCAATGGGTGCTGTGTCCCACAGAGAAGAGGGGCAAGGGGATATTAGGTGCTGAGTTCGGCATGGACCGACAGTGTATCACTGAAAGTTATTCTACATTCATCCTGATGTTTTGAGTCGCTTGCAGAATCGAGGATTGCGATAAGCTGTATCGTACTAAGCTATCAGAGTTGTGTAAGAGGTGTGCAAATACAATTTTCAAGTTTTGAGAGTGAGCGACAATTAAGCTCTCGACAGTTCAACAAGGAACAGCTCGGTGAGCGCCAGAAGAGGGCGGTGAGTGGCAGGCCCTGAAGTGGGCCCCGCGATCATCCGAGGATGGCGAGGCTGGTAGAGTAGCGATGTGCCACCGAGTGTGAGTTCAGAGCTGAAAGACGAAGTATCGCTCGAAGAATTATATTAAAACAAAAAACAATCACGATGTTTCCATCACAACGCAAGCGATCTTCATCAGGTGTCAAGAACAAATCACGGAGGTAAATACAGCAAAAAGATGAGAGACGAGAATTCAACAAACCTGAAAAAACATTGTGAAGCACATCCAGTCAGGCCAACAACATAGTTAGACACTTCCTGGCGGACCACGAATTTCAGAAGAGTATTAAATTTCGTGTTCAACCTTTGGATTGCACATACCAGCATACATAGAATGAAAAATACGAGGTACACGGTCGGTAGAAATACATATACAAGTCCACCAAGAGGTAAGGAGGGAGGAAAGACAGACAGGGAGGCAGAGAGAGAGGGGGGGGGGCCGGAGGGATGAACAGAAGCTTAAATAGGAAATACGGTTGGAGGGGGGGAGGGGCCAGAGCGAGAGCAGCAGCTCAAACACGCACATCTTACACATACAAAACGGCAGCTCAAAAAAGGACCACCTCTTGCAAAACGGCAGCTCAAAAAATGGCCACTTCTTGTAAATACAAAACGGCAGCTCAAAAAGGGCACATCTTACACATAATTACAACGTTAACTTCCCCGTAGAAGTGTGATAATAAAGTATTAAAGCTTTTGTGACTGCATAAATTTACTAATTGTTTTTTTTGGTAAAGTCACGTATGTAGAAATACAATAAAATTATATTAAAACAAAAAACAATCACGACGTTTCGATCACAATGCAAGCGATTTTCATCAGGTGTCAAGAACAAATCACGGAGGTAAATTCAACAAAAAGATGAGAGACGAGAATTCAACAAACCTGAAAAAACATTATGTGAAGCACATCCAGTCAGGCCAACAACACAGTTAGACACTTCCTGGCGGACCACGAATTTCAGGAGAGTGTTAAATTTCGTGTTCAACCTTTGGATTGCACATACCAGCATGCATAGAATGAAAAATACGAGGTACACGGTCGGTAGAAATACATATACAAGTCCACCAAGAGGTGAGGGAGGAAAGACGGACAGGGAGGCAGAGAGAGGGGGGGGGGCGGAGGGATGAACAGAAGCTATGCTGGTATGTGCAATCCAAAGGTTGAACACGAAATTTAACACTCTTCTGAAATTCATGGTCCGCCAGGAAGTGTCTAACTGTGTTGTTGGCCTGACTGGATGTGCTTCACATGTTTTTTCAGATTTGTTGAATTCTCGTCTCTCATCTTTTTGTTGCATTTACCTCTGTAATTTGTTCTTGGCACCTGATGAAGATCGCTTGCGTTGTGATCGAAACGTCGTGATTGTTTTTTGTTTTAATATAATTTTATTGTATTTCTACATACGTGACTTTACCGAAAAAAACAATGAGTAATTTTATGCAGTCACGAAAGCTTTAATACTTTATTATCGCTCAAAGACTTTTATTTCTACATCGAGCGCAGCTCCCAGCTGCAGCGCAACCAGCACCATCAAGCAAGAGTGCCAGAACCAGCGGCCAAGCGTGTGCCGACTTGGCTCATCCAGCAGGGGAAAGAGCCTGACCAGCCGCCCGTGAGCAAAAGAGTCGGCGAACCAGCGAAGAGCGTGATCGTGCGCATCTCCACAGAGAGAGCGCGTGCGGCGCAGCTACTACAGCAGTGGAAAGAGCCTGCTGCTGCCAGTGAACTAGCGGCGAGTGTGATCGTGCGCATTTCCACGGAGAGAGCGCGTGCGGCGCAGCTCATCATCCAGCAGCAAGCGTGATCGTGCGCATCTCCACGGAGAGAGCGCGTGCGGCGCAGCTCATCATCCAGCGGCGGAGAGAACCTTCAGTCAACGTCCAACGCCGAGCGATAGAGGCAACCAGCCATTGTTCGTATACCCCTCCCCCACCTTCACAAACCCATGACGCTTACGTCGTCTGCTCACACAAGAAATTACCAAAGAGACAATCCACCGCACCCACACAATATTAAGACTAATTATAAAGCGCATTAAAATATCAACTGATCGTGAAGAACATTGCTGCCATTGAGTTACGTGAATACGTTCACTTAGAAGTATTTGAGTTGTTCGTTTCTTTTTTAACGGCATAATCTTGCCGATGAATCCATTGACGTATACTTTTGCCTTAGGGAAATAATAATTGTTTTGACTGGCTTTTCGCATGAATATCGTCGGATGAACTTTTAAGGACTTTTTATTCGTATTTTCCATATGCTCGTGGTACCCAGAGTAAGTAATCAATTGTTCCGTTACCCAGTTAACAACGTGATTATTGAGAGTTGAAGAGATGGATCAATGAGTGGAACTTCTCCTGCAGTACTGTGTGGGCAATTTCAAGTAAAAGAATTTGCATATTAGAGTGTTAAGGTTTTGTTTAGAATAATTTGCATGCATGTTTTAACGACTCTCCCTTGCACCAACTGAGCTCGCGTTACGCGGTGGAATTAATCATATGTGCAGTTGCCAAAGTGAAACAACGCAATCGTTGATGGTTACTGTGTTGGTACTGTGTTGATAATTCCGAACCTGAGAGTTTGCAAATTATAAAGTTAAGGTTTTGTTTAGAATAAAATTGATTTTGCAGAAGTGTCTGTGTGTTTCTTTCCTGATTTCATGCATAATAATCTTATTTATAAGAAATGTATTCTGCGTTGAGATTGAATTTGGAGACCTAACATAAACACACTAATACATAATCAGTAAATGTTAAAACGAGAATAATTGTATTACCGAGCGTTAATACGAACCTAGACAATGAGCGAGTTACTCTGGCATGCTTGCATCACACTGGCATAACTTCCTACGATTAATTGCATGATCCCGATTGATAATCCGACCCTAGTCAGCGAGGCGGGGCCTAATTATCATAACGGCTTTCATTAGCATAATCACACCCACTCGCATAAATTAATAGGATTCTTTCGATTTAAAGCTTTCGTGACTGCAAGGATTCATCTTCTTTGGTTCTTTCAGTAAAGTCACGTAGAATGAGAATAACGTCGTGAGAATATTATTGTGTTATTTTATTTAATCAATTTATTATTTAATTCTCATTCTACGTGACTTTACCGAAAGAACCAAAGAAGATAATAGGATTCTCGTGAATTAGCATAATTTATGCGCATAATTACATCAATTAAAATAATTTCAGATAATTACGCAAATTTCATTTAATTTTTATTATTTTAATCAAAAAATTCACAACCGACATATACTACAGCATCCATAGCGAAGATGCGGATGCCTCTCTACCAATCGCATGTATGCATTGCTTGGGGCAACCACGGCTCGGCTTTGCCACGCATGCGCAGATGCGTGCTTTGGCGCGCGCTCAACGGAGTAATATAATAGGAAAAGGGAATAAATTGTTACTTTAACTACTTTAAAGTTAGCTTATCGCGTGATACCCAGGTACCTTTTTTTAAACATAAACCCCACGGTTCGCGAGTCAAATCTGTTGCAAGTTTCGTCCACAGACAGACAGACACAGACAGACACAAAGAAAAAATGACTTTTATAAGTAAGATTAAGGCTAAACACAATGAAGGAGTGCACTCTTTCTTGAAAAATAAAGTTATGAAAATTTGGCCAAAAACGGCATAGTATGCCGATTTCCTTTTTATGATGAGAACATTTAATCTTGAAATTTCCCACTTTTAATGTAATATATAGCACACTAAGCCTAAATACAATGGAGGAATTTTGACTTAAAACTTTCGTGACTGCAGGAATTCATATTCTTTGGTTCTTTCAGTAAAGGCACAGAGATAAAAAAAGTGAATAAACATATCACGACATTTTGATCGCAACACAAGTGGTCGTCATCCTGATAATTTTTTACTTTATTTTTATTTTTTCTATCTACGTGACTTTACCGAACGAACCAAAGTATACAATGGAGGAGTGCACTTTTTGTTGAAAAATTAAGTTATGAAAAATTGGCCAATTTTGGCCAATTTCACATGAACATTTCATCGTGAAATTTTCCACATGTAAAATATAGCATACGAAGGATAAACATAATGAAGGAGTGCCCTTTTTGTAAAAAAATTAAATGGTTAAAAATGGGCCAATTTTTACCAAAAACCGCAGAGTATGCCGATTTTCGTTTCGTGGCCTGAAAATTTTATCGTGATATTTCCCACTTTGAATGTAACATGTAGCATACTAAGGCTAAACACAATGGATTAGTGCACTTTTTGTTGAAAAATAAAGTTCTGATCATTAGGCCAATGTTTGTCAAAAATGGCATTGAATGCCAATTTTCTTTTTGTGAGGTGAACATTTCTTCTTGAAATTCCCACTTTTAATGTAACATGGAGCAACTAAGGCTAAACACAATGGAGTGCACTTCTTTTGAAAAATAAAGTTATTAACAATAGGCCAAATTTGGACAAAAACAGCATATGCCGATTTTCTTTTCGTGATGTGAAATTTCATGGTGAAATTTCCCACCATTAATGTAACATATAGGATACTAATGTAATACGAGGGTTCACCGACAGTCGCTGATCGGTGAGATAGGCTTCGCTGCTTCAGCCATCAGCCAATTAGATGGATGCGCCAAGTTCAAGGGCGGAGCTAAGGGGCTCTTGTGGGTAACCGTCCAGGAGGTTCGTGAGGGGGCGGGGCTATAGGCAGGGCTGAGTGACGTAGGTGAAGGGATATAGGGGGAAGCAGGAAGAAGCTCGGGGTCAGTGTGTGGAGTCTAGAGGCAAGACCACGTCTCGTGCCTACGGCACGCCAGCGGCCACGTGGCGAGCCGCAGGCTGTCTCCTTGAGCGCCGTCTGCCAGCGGCGCGCGGGAACAGGGGGGGGAGTGTGAGCGAGCTGTGCGCGGAACGAGAGTGGAGCGGTGGCGGTGTGAAGAGAATGCGGAGCTGTCCGGCCGACGGGGAATAAATAATAAAGACACGAACTACAGATCGTCGTCAAAGTGATTTATTACAAGTGGTGTCAGAGTGACTCTTGAAATCGGACAAAGCAGGCGCTGCGACGATGTCCAAGCATCTCAAGAAAAAAAACCCACCTGCGTTGTCCTCGGACGACGATGACGACTCGCTCAACCAAGACGTATCGACTCTGGGTGCTGCGGACCCGGTCACTGCAACCGCTGCTGCCTCGGCCAAGGTGCCGGGCAAGGATGTCGAAGCGGAGCCATCTTCGCCTCCAACCACGGACAGCTGGCGGCAGGTGGCGAAGCAGATCGATTCTCTCCACGCAGTTCTGCTCAACCTCGTCATGCTGGTCGCCTCATCCGCGGCGCCGGGCAGGCCGCAGCAGCCGCTGCCGAGCGGAGATGAGCAGGGCTCCCGTCGGGGGGTCTCGGAGGGTCCCCTCGTGCGAAAATCGGCCGCCATGGCGGTCTCGGAAGGTCCGTCTGTCATTACGGCCACGACGACCGCCACGTGGCGCGAAGCCGCAGTCTGAGCCCGCCATTTTGGCAGAGCCGTGTGGCGCACAGCTGATGGAGGCAGCATCGCCCGAGGATAAGGGCGTGAGGCGCAGCCATCGTCTTCCCAACATTAAGGAATTCGTCGTGGGCGGCGACTGGAGTGCTTTTACTTGGCGGTTCGAATCCGCTTTCTGTTCGGTGCGGTGGATGGAGGAGGAGGCCTTGGACGCCTTGCCTACACTACTTGACGATGTATCGTTGGCGGTGTTCCGCTCCATCCCCTCGGGGAAGAAGAAAACGTTGAAAGATGCGTTCGCCGAGATGGCGGAAATTTACGAACCACCGTCTGACGCTCAGAGGAAGTTCATGCATCGTTGCCGCGGAGACAAAGAGTCTCCCCTTGCCTATCGCGGCGCGCTGTTGGCGATCGCGATGGTCGCCTACCCCGACTCCACGCCCAACACACTTGATCCGCTCATTCTAGCGAGGAAGCTGGAGTTATCCAAGGAGATGGGTGTCTCGCTGCCTATGTGCCATGAGCCGCTGACGTCCTGGTGGGCCGCCAGGTGCTTTGACGCCAAGGACAACTTGCGCCATTGGGCGCAGATGGCCGCCTGGATGGGAGACCCTGCCAAGGATGGTGAGCCGATTGGATGGGCACCATCTCGTGTTGTCCACATTCCGGATGTGGGAGACGACGACCTTGCTGTGGCTGCGCCTAGCTGGGCACCGAGACGGCGGCCGGTGGTGCGCCACCACCGGCCGCCGAAAAATACGAGGTACACGGTCGGTAGAAATACATATACAAGTCCACCAAGAGGTGAGGGAGGAAAGACGGACAGGGAGGCAGAGAGAGGGGGGGGGGCGGAGGGATGAACAGAAGCTATGCTGGTATGTGCAATCCAAAGGTTGAACACGAAATTTAACACTCTTCTGAAATTCATGGTCCGCCAGGAAGTGTCTAACTGTGTTGTTGGCCTGACTGGATGTGCTTCACATGTTTTTTCAGATTTGTTGAATTCTCGTCTCTCATCTTTTTGTTGCATTTACCTCTGTAATTTGTTCTTGGCACCTGATGAAGATCGCTTGCGTTGTGATCGAAACGTCGTGATTGTTTTTTGTTTTAATATAATTTTATTGTATTTCTACATACGTGACTTTACCGAAAAAAACAATGAGTAATTTTATGCAGTCACGAAAGCTTTAATACTTTATTATCGCTCAAAGACTTTTATTTCTACATCGAGCGCAGCTCCCAGCTGCAGCGCAACCAGCACCATCAAGCAAGAGTGCCAGAACCAGCGGCCAAGCGTGTGCCGACTTGGCTCATCCAGCAGGGGAAAGAGCCTGACCAGCCGCCCGTGAGCAAAAGAGTCGGCGAACCAGCGAAGAGCGTGATCGTGCGCATCTCCACAGAGAGAGCGCGTGCGGCGCAGCTACTACAGCAGTGGAAAGAGCCTGCTGCTGCCAGTGAACTAGCGGCGAGTGTGATCGTGCGCATTTCCACGGAGAGAGCGCGTGCGGCGCAGCTCATCATCCAGCAGCAAGCGTGATCGTGCGCATCTCCACGGAGAGAGCGCGTGCGGCGCAGCTCATCATCCAGCGGCGGAGAGAACCTTCAGTCAACGTCCAACGCCGAGCGATAGAGGCAACCAGCCATTGTTCGTATACCCCTCCCCCACCTTCACAAACCCATGACGCTTACGTCGTCTGCTCACACAAGAAATTACCAAAGAGACAATCCACCGCACCCACACAATATTAAGACTAATTATAAAGCGCATTAAAATATCAACTGATCGTGAAGAACATTGCTGCCATTGAGTTACGTGAATACGTTCACTTAGAAGTATTTGAGTTGTTCGTTTCTTTTTTAACGGCATAATCTTGCCGATGAATCCATTGACGTATACTTTTGCCTTAGGGAAATAATAATTGTTTTGACTGGCTTTTCGCATGAATATCGTCGGATGAACTTTTAAGGACTTTTTATTCGTATTTTCCATATGCTCGTGGTACCCAGAGTAAGTAATCAATTGTTCCGTTACCCAGTTAACAACGTGATTATTGAGAGTTGAAGAGATGGATCAATGAGTGGAACTTCTCCTGCAGTACTGTGTGGGCAATTTCAAGTAAAAGAATTTGCATATTAGAGTGTTAAGGTTTTGTTTAGAATAATTTGCATGCATGTTTTAACGACTCTCCCTTGCACCAACTGAGCTCGCGTTACGCGGTGGAATTAATCATATGTGCAGTTGCCAAAGTGAAACAACGCAATCGTTGATGGTTACTGTGTTGGTACTGTGTTGATAATTCCGAACCTGAGAGTTTGCAAATTATAAAGTTAAGGTTTTGTTTAGAATAAAATTGATTTTGCAGAAGTGTCTGTGTGTTTCTTTCCTGATTTCATGCATAATAATCTTATTTATAAGAAATGTATTCTGCGTTGAGATTGAATTTGGAGACCTAACATAAACACACTAATACATAATCAGTAAATGTTAAAACGAGAATAATTGTATTACCGAGCGTTAATACGAACCTAGACAATGAGCGAGTTACTCTGGCATGCTTGCATCACACTGGCATAACTTCCTACGATTAATTGCATGATCCCGATTGATAATCCGACCCTAGTCAGCGAGGCGGGGCCTAATTATCATAACGGCTTTCATTAGCATAATCACACCCACTCGCATAAATTAATAGGATTCTTTCGATTTAAAGCTTTCGTGACTGCAAGGATTCATCTTCTTTGGTTCTTTCAGTAAAGTCACGTAGAATGAGAATAACGTCGTGAGAATATTATTGTGTTATTTTATTTAATCAATTTATTATTTAATTCTCATTCTACGTGACTTTACCGAAAGAACCAAAGAAGATAATAGGATTCTCGTGAATTAGCATAATTTATGCGCATAATTACATCAATTAAAATAATTTCAGATAATTACGCAAATTTCATTTAATTTTTATTATTTTAATCAAAAAATTCACAACCGACATATACTACAGCATCCATAGCGAAGATGCGGATGCCTCTCTACCAATCGCATGTATGCATTGCTTGGGGCAACCACGGCTCGGCTTTGCCACGCATGCGCAGATGCGTGCTTTGGCGCGCGCTCAACGGAGTAATATAATAGGAAAAGGGAATAAATTGTTACTTTAACTACTTTAAAGTTAGCTTATCGCGTGATACCCAGGTACCTTTTTTTAAACATAAACCCCACGGTTCGCGAGTCAAATCTGTTGCAAGTTTCGTCCACAGACAGACAGACACAGACAGACACAAAGAAAAAATGACTTTTATAAGTAAGATTAAGGCTAAACACAATGAAGGAGTGCACTCTTTCTTGAAAAATAAAGTTATGAAAATTTGGCCAAAAACGGCATAGTATGCCGATTTCCTTTTTATGATGAGAACATTTAATCTTGAAATTTCCCACTTTTAATGTAATATATAGCACACTAAGCCTAAATACAATGGAGGAATTTTGACTTAAAACTTTCGTGACTGCAGGAATTCATATTCTTTGGTTCTTTCAGTAAAGGCACAGAGATAAAAAAAGTGAATAAACATATCACGACATTTTGATCGCAACACAAGTGGTCGTCATCCTGATAATTTTTTACTTTATTTTTATTTTTTCTATCTACGTGACTTTACCGAACGAACCAAAGTATACAATGGAGGAGTGCACTTTTTGTTGAAAAATTAAGTTATGAAAAATTGGCCAATTTTGGCCAATTTCACATGAACATTTCATCGTGAAATTTTCCACATGTAAAATATAGCATACGAAGGATAAACATAATGAAGGAGTGCCCTTTTTGTAAAAAAATTAAATGGTTAAAAATGGGCCAATTTTTACCAAAAACCGCAGAGTATGCCGATTTTCGTTTCGTGGCCTGAAAATTTTATCGTGATATTTCCCACTTTGAATGTAACATGTAGCATACTAAGGCTAAACACAATGGATTAGTGCACTTTTTGTTGAAAAATAAAGTTCTGATCATTAGGCCAATGTTTGTCAAAAATGGCATTGAATGCCAATTTTCTTTTTGTGAGGTGAACATTTCTTCTTGAAATTCCCACTTTTAATGTAACATGGAGCAACTAAGGCTAAACACAATGGAGTGCACTTCTTTTGAAAAATAAAGTTATTAACAATAGGCCAAATTTGGACAAAAACAGCATATGCCGATTTTCTTTTCGTGATGTGAAATTTCATGGTGAAATTTCCCACCATTAATGTAACATATAGGATACTAATGTAATACGAGGGTTCACCGACAGTCGCTGATCGGTGAGATAGGCTTCGCTGCTTCAGCCATCAGCCAATTAGATGGATGCGCCAAGTTCAAGGGCGGAGCTAAGGGGCTCTTGTGGGTAACCGTCCAGGAGGTTCGTGAGGGGGCGGGGCTATAGGCAGGGCTGAGTGACGTAGGTGAAGGGATATAGGGGGAAGCAGGAAGAAGCTCGGGGTCAGTGTGTGGAGTCTAGAGGCAAGACCACGTCTCGTGCCTACGGCACGCCAGCGGCCACGTGGCGAGCCGCAGGCTGTCTCCTTGAGCGCCGTCTGCCAGCGGCGCGCGGGAACAGGGGGGGGAGTGTGAGCGAGCTGTGCGCGGAACGAGAGTGGAGCGGTGGCGGTGTGAAGAGAATGCGGAGCTGTCCGGCCGACGGGGAATAAATAATAAAGACACGAACTACAGATCGTCGTCAAAGTGATTTATTACAAGTGGTGTCAGAGTGACTCTTGAAATCGGACAAAGCAGGCGCTGCGACGATGTCCAAGCATCTCAAGAAAAAAAACCCACCTGCGTTGTCCTCGGACGACGATGACGACTCGCTCAACCAAGACGTATCGACTCTGGGTGCTGCGGACCCGGTCACTGCAACCGCTGCTGCCTCGGCCAAGGTGCCGGGCAAGGATGTCGAAGCGGAGCCATCTTCGCCTCCAACCACGGACAGCTGGCGGCAGGTGGCGAAGCAGATCGATTCTCTCCACGCAGTTCTGCTCAACCTCGTCATGCTGGTCGCCTCATCCGCGGCGCCGGGCAGGCCGCAGCAGCCGCTGCCGAGCGGAGATGAGCAGGGCTCCCGTCGGGGGGTCTCGGAGGGTCCCCTCGTGCGAAAATCGGCCGCCATGGCGGTCTCGGAAGGTCCGTCTGTCATTACGGCCACGACGACCGCCACGTGGCGCGAAGCCGCAGTCTGAGCCCGCCATTTTGGCAGAGCCGTGTGGCGCACAGCTGATGGAGGCAGCATCGCCCGAGGATAAGGGCGTGAGGCGCAGCCATCGTCTTCCCAACATTAAGGAATTCGTCGTGGGCGGCGACTGGAGTGCTTTTACTTGGCGGTTCGAATCCGCTTTCTGTTCGGTGCGGTGGATGGAGGAGGAGGCCTTGGACGCCTTGCCTACACTACTTGACGATGTATCGTTGGCGGTGTTCCGCTCCATCCCCTCGGGGAAGAAGAAAACGTTGAAAGATGCGTTCGCCGAGATGGCGGAAATTTACGAACCACCGTCTGACGCTCAGAGGAAGTTCATGCATCGTTGCCGCGGAGACAAAGAGTCTCCCCTTGCCTATCGCGGCGCGCTGTTGGCGATCGCGATGGTCGCCTACCCCGACTCCACGCCCAACACACTTGATCCGCTCATTCTAGCGAGGAAGCTGGAGTTATCCAAGGAGATGGGTGTCTCGCTGCCTATGTGCCATGAGCCGCTGACGTCCTGGTGGGCCGCCAGGTGCTTTGACGCCAAGGACAACTTGCGCCATTGGGCGCAGATGGCCGCCTGGATGGGAGACCCTGCCAAGGATGGTGAGCCGATTGGATGGGCACCATCTCGTGTTGTCCACATTCCGGATGTGGGAGACGACGACCTTGCTGTGGCTGCGCCTAGCTGGGCACCGAGACGGCGGCCGGTGGTGCGCCGGGACGGAGCCTCAATGTCGCGCGGGGATGGTGATGTGGCCGGATGGGCCACTTTGCGCGTGACTGTCGGAGTCGTCCCCACCCTCCACCACCTTCCGTGACTCCGTCTTCGGTGTCGCCTCCATGTACGAACCGTAACCCCAGCCAGGCAAGTCAGCACTCGTCAGACACCCGGCATACATCAACACCTCATGCATCTTTCCACGTGCGTAATGTTCCTTCGGGCTGTGACTCGTGCGATACCGCCGGGGTTTCGCCGTGTACAATTACTCAATGGAGGAAATTGGCACGCCGTGTCGTCGCGGCTTTGGCGGGGTCCTCCACGGTGCCGGGCACTATACAAGGGGTGGACGTTCGAATTTTGGTGGATAGCGGGGCGTCGGCGACTATAATCTCCAACGTCATTTTCCACCTCCTGTCTATTCCTGTATCACACGTGCAGCCGGCTTTCCACGTGTGTATTGCTGCTAATGGAGGGAGTATGGGTATCATCGGCCAGGTGGAGGTCCATGTTGCCATTGGTAACGTAGCCGCATCGGGGACGGTTTTGATTTCACAGTCATTGGCGGTGCCCTGCCTGTTGGGCACCGACTTTCTTGGTAAGATGCCCGTAAAAATTCTTGTTGATCAGGGCTGCTTGGAATTGCCGGAAAGAAAATGGTTTTTTTTTGCTGTCCCCGTGGGGTCGCCCTTCGCAGTGCCTTGCTGTGCAGGCGCTTGCAAGACGTCACGGTTGAGGTTCCCCCTGGCACACAAATGCTCCTCCCATTACGCTATCGGAAACGTTTAGGGGAAGTTGACGCGATGGCAGGGGTTCTGCTGTCCCCGTCTAACACCGTTGCCAAGAGCTTTTCTCTTGTTGCTGCTCAGACAATTGTCCGAGTCAGTCAGGCCCCGTTCTTGCAAGTTTTGAACGGGGGCCCGGAAGGTGTTGTGATCACGGCCGGTACGGTTTTGGCTCACGCCACTACTGCGTTCACGGCCTATGAGGAGGGCCATCTGCACGCATTGGCCGCGGGAGTGGGCTACAGAGATGATTCCGACGATCAGTGGATTGCCGAATTGTGCCAGGAAAATTCGTCATTGACCATTCAGCAGCGTGGCGCGCTGCGAGCACTGCTGTCTGAATACACGGACGTTTTTAGCAAGAACGATTTTGATTTGGGACGTACGTCATTCTTATTCCACTACATTGACACCGGTGAGGCGAGCTCAATACGAATGAACCCACACCGCATGAGTCCTGCGGAGAGGGACCATGTGCGCGGCGCGGTGGACGAAATGCTCGCCGCTGACATAATTTCGCCATCTAATAGCCGTTGGGGCACTTCTGTTGTGCTCGTTAAGAAAAAAGATGGCAGCCTCCGGTTTTGTGTTGATTTCCGTAGTGTAATTAAGGTATCCGTGGCAGATGTGTACCCTCTGCCACGGATGGACGATTCCCTCGATGCCTTGTCAGGGGCGAAATTATTTTCCACCCTCGATCTCTCGTCGGGGTTTTGGCAGCTGCTTCTCGATGATATATCTAAACCGAAAACAGCGTTCCGTACGCCTCAAGGCCTGTTTGAGTTTAATTGCCTTCCCATGGACCTGAACGTCGCTCCCGCCACGTTCCAGCGCTTGATAAAAATGGTTTTGGACGGGTTGCAATGGGAAACGTGTCTCATATACTTGGACGATATTATTGTGTTCAGTCGTACGTTCGAGGAACACCTTCAACGGTTGAAGGTGGTTTTCGACAGGATGCGGTCTGCTAATCGTAAATTCAAGCCTAAAAAGTGTTATCTTCTGCAACGTTCCATGCGTTACCTTGGTCACATTGTCAGCTCTGACGGTGTCGCCACGGACCTGGACAAAACCTCTTGTGTCCGTGACTGGCCGACCCCCACCTGTGGGGGATGTGCGTCGATTTGTCGGGTTCGCGTCCTACTACCGTCGTTTCGTTCCAAATTTCGCTACCATCGCGAAGCCTCTGCACATCCTGATGGGGAAGAATCAGAGGTTTAAATGGGGATTGGAAGAGGAGTCGGCATTCTGAACCCTCCGGGATCTATTGGCAACCGCGCCCACACTCGATTATCTGGACTTTTCATTGCCCTTTGTCCTGGACACTGACGCCAGTGATACCGGCATCGGTGCTGTTTTGTCCCAGCGTAAAAATGGTGCCAAAAGGGTGGTGGCGTATGGTAGCAAGGTTGTCTCTCCAGCGGAAACTCGCTACTGTGTTACGTGCAGGGAACTATCGGCGATCGTCCATTTTGTTCGCCAATATCGGCCTTACCTGTACAGCAGGAAATTTATTGTACGCACTGACCATGCGGCCCTACAATACTCATTAAAGATCGAACAACCATCAGGCCAGCTGTCGCGATGGCTTGAGACGTTACAGGAATACTCTTTTGACATATGCTACCGTAAAGGTGCTCACCACGGTAATGCGGACATGTTCTCCAGGTTGCCGCGAGCAACTGTTGGATGACTCGCTGGTTTCGCTGCGGGGTCGGGCTGACGGATCGCGGGTGGCCTCGTCCAAGGACGACTCCCAACAGGCTACCTTCCAAGACGGGTTGTTGATGTGGGGAGGGATGAAATGTTGGGCCGTTGGCGTCTGGTGGTTCCCGTCGCGCTTCGGCATGAACTGATTCGGGCACTGCACGCCGAAAAATTGCTGCATCTCGGCGTGCAGAAAACCTTGCTCACGATGTTGCCAAGGCTATTTAGGCGTGCCCGGAATGCGCTCGGCGGAAACCTCCACGCAAGAAATATATTCCACCCTTAAAATTGATTAAGGTGACGCGAATGAATGAACTTGTGGCTTTCGATGTCCTCGGGCCGTTTCCTCCTTCCGCCAGGGGTAACAAATTCCTGTTGGTGGGGGTTGAATATTTTTCACGTTGGCCGATGGCTTGGCCCCTGCCTGATCAATCAGCAGCGTCCATCACCGATGCATTCCTGTACAGTGATGTGATGGACAAAGGTGCTCCGAAACGGCTACTCAAGGACCAGGGCCGAAATTTCTCATCCAAATTGCTGCGGGATGTGTGTGACGCCTTGGGCACCAAAAAGATGCGCACCTCACCTTACCATCCACAGACGGATGGGACGGTGGAACGACTGAACCGTACCTTGTCGGCCATGCTTTGTCACACGGTGAGCAAAAAGCAGGCCGATTGGGACCTTCACATTCCCAGCGTACTGTCTGCCTACCGTATGGCCCCGCATGCTTCTACAGGTTACTCACCGTTCTTCTTCATGTACGGTCAGGAGAACGTGCCGCCGATTGGCGTGCAACCGGGAGCGCCCGCTAAGGAGCCCGCGCTGACCCTACCGGAACATGTCCGCGAATCGGTTCGCCGTGTCACAGAAGCACGCGAAGCAGCTAAGATTGCTACAGCCAAGACCCAGGCCCGAAACGAGCGATGCGCTCATTGGTTGCGATGCGACATGCCATGGGCTGTGGTCGACCGGGCCTGGCTCCATTGTCTCCAGGTGCTGGTGGGTACTTCTCCCAAACTGCAAAAGCCATGGCAAGGGCCTGTTAAATTGATAGAAATACGCAATCCTCAATGTGTACGTATCCGGGCGGGGTTGCGCCGTTGGTACGTCCACACGTCTCGGTTGAAACCCTTCTTTGCTCCGCGTGTTCATCCTTCATCCCCATTGCCTACCCTGCCGGGGTCTGATGCGTCCGATGTGCTACCTCAGTTGCCGGTTGATCCCCAAAAGGGGCCTGTTTTGCCTCCCACAGACTCACAGGCCCTGAACGCCCCGGCTGCTGCCAACAACCCCGCTCCAGCTGGACCTTGCCCCGCCGCGGCGGACACTGAACCTTCCACCCTTCCGCCTCCTGTTGCGCTGGAACCGGCGGGGCCTCATGCTGCTGCTGGGGATGGACTGGCATCGCGTACACGTTCCAAATCTGTTCCCTATTGTTAATTGTTCTTAATTATCTTCTTGTTGCTGTGCTATTGTTATTCTTACTTACCTTGGGTGGTGTGTTCGTTATGCGCCTTATTATTGTTGTTGTTGTGTTGTTCCTCATTCTCAGTGGCTCTCGTATTGTGCGTTGCTTCGTTCCTAGCCGGGACGGCTAGTCTATTAAGTTCAAGGGCGGAGCTCAAGGGCTGTGGGTAACCATCCAGGTTTGTGAGGGGGCGTGGCTATAGGCGGGGCTTAGTGACGCAGGTGAAGGGATATAAGGGGAAGTAGGAAGAAGCTCGGGGTCAGTGTGTGGAGTCCAGAGGCAAGACCACGTCTCGCGCCTCCGGCACGCCAGCGGCGAAGTGGCGAGCCGGAGGCTGTCTCCTCGCGCGCCGTCTGCCAGCGGCGCCCGGGAGCAGGGGGGGGGGGCGTGAGCGAGCTGTGAGCGAGCTGTGCGCGGAATGAGAGTGGAGCAGTGTCGGTGTGAAGAGAATGCAGAGCTGTCCAGCCGACGGGGAATAAATAATAAAAGACACGAACTACAGATCGTCGTCTAAGTGATTTATTACACTAAGGCTAAACACAATGGATTAGTTTTGAAAAGTTGGCCAATTTTGGCTAAAAACAGCAGTTTGCCGATTTTCTTTTTGTGACGTGAAAACCTCATCTTGAAATTACACAATTTTAATGTAATATATGGCATACTAAGCCTAAATACAATGGTGCACTTTTTGTTGAAAAATAAAGTTGTGAAAATTGGCCAATTTGGGCCAAAAAAGGCATAGCTTCATAATAAAGGTTTTTGGGTTAGATCGCGTTTATTTATAAATGTGTCGTAACCCTCCACCACCCGACACGGCCAATCAGCAAAAAAAGTGTCACGTTGACAAAAGACAAATAATTCACTACTTCAGCCCACCGGTGTGTTGAAGAGTTAATCCACATTTACAGTTTGAGTACGACGTTTCGCTGGTAAATACTTCCAGCATCATCGGGCAATTCACCAGAATGGTAAAGCCCTCGCTTGCTCCCGGTTTTATATAGAGCAGCAGGGTGACGTCATCACTTAACTCATCAGGTGCAGTGATTAGAGGCGGAGGGGGGGGGGGGGGTAATGTAATTATATAATCGATTAGTAATCAGTCATTGGTTATGATTAGTAATGAGTTGTAGATTAGTAATTCTTTAAATCAAAATGTAATGTGTATTATTTAATAATACGCTTCCAGGCCGCACTAAGCCGGTAGCTGTCAGAGCGATTAAAGTTATTCTTGTTCCTCTCAATTTCAATGGATTCTCTAATGAGTCTTTGCCAGTAATAATTAGTTTTACACACCACTGCAACATTGTCAAAATCAATTGAGTGTCCTTGTTGACAAGCATGTTCTGCCACTGCCGACAGTTGTGTTTGAGATAATTTAATATTTCTCTGATGTTCTTTTAGTCTTACGCTGATGTTACGTCCCGTCTGCCCAATGTAGCAGCTGCCACATGAACAATTAATCCGATATACACCTTCTGTTGATAGTTTAGGTAATGCGTCTTTAGTGCAAGATACTAGTTTTTGAATTTTGTGTACTGTACCAAATCTTACTGTGATGTTTTGCTTTTGCAAAATGCAGGCTAATTTGTCAGTTACTCCTGAGATATATGGAATTTTTATTGTTTTAACAATCTGGTCGCTTTCAGTAGTATTGCTTTGCGATCGTGATTTGGCATTCAGTGCTCTGTTAATTTGAGCATTATTGTAGCCATTCTGTCGTAGTGCGTCTTTAACGTGTTTAATCTCTCTCACTAGACTCTCACCATCTGACACTGTTTTCGCCCGATGTACGAGCGTCTTGATAAGAGAGGATTTTTGAGCTGGATGATGATGTGATTCTGCATTCAGAATACCAAACGCAGTTAAAATAACACATCACATAAAGTCTTCTAAAGCTAACCAAATACTACACAAAGCTAGCGAATTATTATTAATAGAGAGAATACAGCACAATAGGAGTGAATTATCTTACATTTCGGAATCGCTAAAGCAGTTACACTTAGATATAAGCAATAGTGTATCTATGCATTATTGGAATATAATCGATAACATAACACAATAATCGGCTGATAATGTGTTTAAACTAACAAAAACTAACCAAATTAATAAATTTTCTAGACTACATAATAAACAAATCCCTACTGAAAACCAAAAATGTAAAAACAAAACTGTACTGAACTTGACCAACACTGTATTAACCGGTGACATGGTCTCTATCCTTTCTAAAGGCCTTAACTTTGCCGTTACCCCACGCACAATTCCAGTGGATGAGATAATTGCTGAGGTAGAATCAGCAGTTAGACTCCTTCCACATAATGAGGCAGAGATGACTAGACATGAGGTTGCTAAAATAATTGAGAATAGCAAAGTTCCAAAAGTAAATATTAGCTCTAACGAGGCAAAAGCCTTAAGAGAGCTGCGTGTAAATAAGGATATCCAAATCCTAGCAGCTGATAAAGGCCGCACTACTGTAGTGATGTCACGAGCCGATTATGATAATAAAATTAGAAATTTACTAGAGGAAAGTACCTACATTAAAATTAAACGAGATCCAACTAATACTTTAGAACGTAAGACCACTGCAATAATTGCAAATTCATTAATCCCTAAAAATGAGCAATACCTAATTAAGCCAAGGGCCTCAAAACCACCTAGACTCTATGGGCTACCAAAGATTCGTAAAATCGGCATCCCATTACGACCCATAGTCAGTACAATTGGCTCTGCCACATATCAATTAGCAAAATATATAACCAAACAAATACAGCCCTACATCGGTAAGACATCTTCATTCATAAAAAATTCAGAACATCTTGTGAATGTGATTAAAGATATTAAACTTACTCCTGATGATATTCTGGTAAGTTTTGATGTGATTTCTCTATTCACTAAGGTTCCAGTGGACGAATCGCTTAAATTACTTGATACACTAGTAAAGAATACCGGTTTACAAAAAGATATTCCGAAACTTGCTGGCCATTGTTTAAATAACACTTACTTCTTATGGAGAGGGGATTTCTTTAAACAAAAGGAAGGAGCAGCAATGGGTTCTCCTTTATCCCCTGCTATAGCAAATTTGTACATGGAAAACTTTGAAATAAGAGCACTTGCCTCGAGCACATTAAAACCATCCTTTTGGTTTAGGTATGTGGATGACACTTTGGTTGTCTGGCCACATGGTAAAGATACACTTAATGATTTTCTAAATCATCTCAATGCACAAAACCCGGCCATCCAGTTCACCATGGAAATGGAGGTGAATAACACACTCCCATTCCTAGATATTTTGCTTGGACATGGCCTAAACGGTAAAATAACACACAGCGTTTACAGAAAGCAAACGCACACTGATGCCTATCTGAATGCAGAATCACATCATCATCCAGCTCAAAAATCCTCTCTTATCAAGATGCTCGTACATCGGGCGAAAACAGTGTCAGATGGTGAGAGTCTAGTGAGAGAGATTAAACACGTTAAAGACGCACTACGACAGAATGGCTACAATAATGCTCAAATTAACAGAGCACTGAATGCCAAATCACGATCGCAAAGAAATACTACTGAAAGCGACCAGATTGTTAAAACAATAAAAATTCCATATATCTCAGGAGTAACTGACAAATTAGCCTGCATTTTGCAAAAGCAAAACATCACAGTAAGATTTGGTACAGTACACAAAATTCAAAAACTAGTATCTTGCACTAAAGACGCATTACCTAAACTATCAACAGAAGGTGTATATCGGATTAATTGTTCATGTGGCAGCTGCTACATTGGGCAGACGGGACGTAACATCAGCGTAAGACTAAAAGAACATCAGAGAAATATTAAATTATCTCAAACACAACTGTCGGCAGTGGCAGAACATGCTTGTCAACAAGGACACTCAATTGATTTTGACAATGTTGCAGTGGTGTGTAAAACTAATTATTACTGGCAAAGACTCATTAGAGAATCCATTGAAATTGAGAGGAACAAGAATAACTTTAATCGCTCTGACAGCTACCGGCTTAGTGCGGCCTGGAAGCGTATTATTAAATAA
Source organism: Petromyzon marinus (assembly GCF_048934315.1). Classification (NCBI taxonomy): domain Eukaryota; kingdom Metazoa; phylum Chordata; class Hyperoartia; order Petromyzontiformes; family Petromyzontidae; genus Petromyzon; species Petromyzon marinus. The sequence goes on along the minus strand of NC_133728.1, from coordinate 12,338,977 downwards.
TACACATTACATTTTGATTTAAAGAATTACTAATCTACAACTCATTACTAATCATAACCAATGACTGATTACTAATCGATTATATAATTACATTACCCCCCCCCCCCCCTCCGCCTCTAATCACTGCACCTGATGAGTTAAGTGATGACGTCACCCTGCTGCTCTATATAAAACCGGGAGCAAGCGAGGGCTTTACCATTCTGGTGAATTGCCCGATGATGCTGGAAGTATTTACCAGCGAAACGTCGTACTCAAACTGTAAATGTGGATTAACTCTTCAACACACCGGTGGGCTGAAGTAGTGAATTATTTGTCTTTTGTCAACGTGACACTTTTTTTGCTGATTGGCCGTGTCGGGTGGTGGAGGGTTACGACACATTTATAAATAAACGCGATCTAACCCAAAAACCTTTATTATGAATAATATTGGTCGCGAAAGCCTACGTGTTAAAAAGGCATAGCTTGCCGATTTTCTTTTCGTGACGTGAAATTGTCAGCGTGAAATTTCCCAGTTTTAATGTAACATATTGGATACTAGGCAAAACACAATGGAGTGCACTTTTTGTTGAAAAATATAGGTCGTGAAAATTCGTCCAGTTTTGGCCATAAACGGCATAGTATTCCTATTTCCTTTTAATGGCGTGAAAATGTCATCGAGAAATTTCCCACTTTTCATGGAATATGTAGCATACTGAGGCTAAACACAATGGAGTACACTTTTTCTTGAAAAATAAAGTTAGGAGTGAATGGGGTTTATATGTTCTCCCCCTGTTCTGCAGTGGGAGTGAGGGGAGTTTGTTCTCCTCCTGTTCTGCAGATTGTGAGTGCAGTTTGAAAATGTTCAGTTCTATAAAGTGAGTGGAGTTTGTATGATCTCCCCTGTTCTGTAGAGTGAGTGGAATTTGAATGATGTCCCCGTGTTCTGTAGAGTGATTGGAGTTGTATATCCTCCCCCTGTTCTTCTGTGCGAGTGGAGTTTGTATGTCCTTCCCCTGTTCTGCAGTGTGAGTGGAGTTTGTATGATGTCCCCCTGTTCTGTACAGTGAGTGGAGTTTGTATGTTCTCACGCTAAAACCAACCATAATGTAACTGATATTGGCCAAGTATCCCAATCCTGAAAAAAATTCTTGCTAATTATTAACTTGGGATTTAGCCAGTTACCTAGCTAGTTTCAGCAGCAATGGCCCACAGCCACTAATAAGTTATTGTTGAGGCTGGGAACTGGCCACACACACAACTCACCGCAGTGTGCACTTAATGCATTCTCAACGTCACAATCGTTTTACTTAAAAATTTACAGCGGACAGCCCCTAGACATGCACGCGTACATCCCCCTTTCACAGGAATGTCCCGCTCCACACCAACAAGAGAAACGTTGTGATGAAAATATATACAAAATACATGTATTCGAGATTTAGACAGGCTTCGTTACAATTCACATTCTAACTTAATCTACCAAACCAAGGGCCCCACCGTGTATCTGGAAAGAGGCAGGGCATAAAGAAAGGGCATGGTCTAAGAAGGCGCTTAGCCAGAAGACGAGACATGGGGCCCTAATACAGGAAGTGATGGGGCCAAAAACAGGAATGGGTGCGGTCTAATCAATAAGGGGTGTGGCCTAATACAGGAAAGGGATAGGCCTACAGAGGTTGGATTTCCTTGTTGATTTAAGGTAATAAAAACATAACATCTAAATACATGCAGTGGGTAGCATCATACCTTTAGTGCCACAGATGCGGCCACAGGCCAACGAGTAATAATTATTTGTTGACAGAGCGCCTCTTATGCTTGAGGTGTCTCAACAGCACTTTACATCTCATCAACAAATAAATAAAGTCATGTGCAGTGTAAGTATTGTTTTCAGGTATGACTGCATGTGAATTCATTACTGGACGAGTTAGAATATAAATTGTGCACAAGTGGGTACATATATCACTGAAATAAAATTAAGTGTAATGCATCAACCTGTGTGGGGTGGGGGTAGGGAATCTGCTTCTCGATTCGTGTCTCACACCAGCTGCATTTCCTTATTAAACAAGGGCAACCTTGTCCCCGGTTTCAACTTCACCAGCTAGGCAACGAGGCGCCCTGCTGATGAAATTCGGTTGAGTGAAAATTATTTCGCTGTTGACCGTATATTCCGGATAGACCAATGTCCTGGATAGTCCAGATGTGTTTTTTTTATTAATCGGGGAAATAGAAAAGTTACACTTTACCAACATTTAGAAGCTTCACATCACACAAAGCAAATGTGCCGACTTGCCGTCAGCCACCATCGCCACGTTGCGCAGAAAATGTTGTGCGCCAGCCAGCCCCAGTTTCGGCATTGTGCAATTACTGTGGCGTTGTGGTGATGCGTTCCAAAACTGGCTTGCTGCTTTCGGTGATGGGTTTATTTTTCACTTCATACATTTCATATTTGCTTTTTTACATATATATTCGGAGACAATAAAAAGCAATATAATTTACATTTTAAGCTGTAAATGGCATAAATTGGTCTTCACGGAAATAACAGGGGGTTTTGTAAAGAGAATGGATATACCAGGGGGGAACAGTGTATAGAGGTTTCCCACGGTGAGGAAGATAGATATTCCTACATTCTCCTACATAGCTGCCCCTTTGTACCCAACATATGACAGCAAACTCACTTTGTGCCACGCATTCCGGCAACATTCTTCAAGGGTTGATCTTGCCAGACCGCGCGTCGCCGGCAGCCCAACTGTGCGCAGAGGGTGGAACAATCCACCTCGACTCATGCAAAGAGAATCTGTAATGGAGGGTTCACATCACCTACATTTGGTCCCCGAACCGCCTTCCTCGGTGTCTCCAACAGACATTATGTCCCCCAACCCCCACCCCATTTGTGAGACACCCACACACGAAATTAACGATCTCTCACCTATTAACATCCAAGTCGATGATGTCCGTTTGAGGAAAACAATACAAAAAAAACACATCACAAGACGCAAGATCATTCTCGCTGGAATTCCTTTCAGCAGAGTCCGATGGGGGGGAAAATGAACCGGACGGAAAAATGAAGGGAGATACTGCAGGAGGGAGCAAGTGGTGATTGGGCACAGACTAGGCAACACCTCATCGCCACCACCATCAGCGCCACGGTCATCAGCACTGCCTTCTAATAGTAGAACCAGCCGGTCAGTGACCCGCACCCACATCACCACTCACAATCCAAAGGTTGTGCAAGTTTGAATTGCCAGTCTGGGGAGGGGGGGGTCGACGTAAACCCATCACAGGATAAAAATTTATTCATTTTAGATAAGACCATGTAATCCATTTACATTTTGCACCATCACCAACCGACTCTTAACCGGCATGTTGAAAGTATGGTCCAATGACTATGGCGCGGGGGGACTGGCCCTCGTTCATCCAGCAATGGACTGACAAAAAGGAGCTCCGTGTGCACCAGTGCATAAAACATTTTTGACCAGGTGAAGGTCGCTTCACTGCTTTAACATCCGCTAATTCCAGCACCACCAACATTAATGAACACGGGATTTGCATGCATCCTTCGAAATCATCCGGTGTTTAAAAGGTGTACCTCTCGTACATCATTAACACGGGCGGTTTTTCTAGCCACGCCGGGCTCATAATATGCTTCTACAGGCTCTCCGCTTACAGAGCAGGGCCGACGGCGCCCAAAGCATAGCCGGCTTCACGCTTCAGTTATATAGGCAGTGTCTGCGGACCGAGACGGCGAAGTGTTCGTCATTTCATCTCACCTAAAACCGTGGGCTTTCACAAACAATAATACAATATTACGATTCATAATTGACTTTTTAGCCCAAATTGCCAATGAATGAAGTTGTCACACGATGAGAACAAAAAGTGGCCAATTTATTGCTGCTGCTGCAGCACACGCCGAGCATGGAGGACAGCAATCCACACCACATTCAATAATTACAGACGGACATTTTTTTTACTGATAAACACAACCAGCGTTATGATTTATGCAAATGTATTAACCTCGGCATCACTTCTTGCTACTTACACATTGATGACACAACATCTCCAACCTATTTACTGCTCAAAAACGGAGATTAAAAAAATTCTGGAAACTGCCTCATGATGCCAATTGTAACTAACAGCAAAATGTTAGACTACCCAATTGTTAAATGTGTGGATTGCACTCCGGCATTAGTGTAGTGCTTGATACACACCACTGTGACAACTTTATGAATTGCCTGTTTTGGCTGGAGGAGCACTATACGACTTAAAATTTTACTCACGTGGTGATCCAAATCCGAAAAATCAATGATGAATTACGTTAAACTGGTTTAACAGACCTTACATTGGTCGTGACCGCCTTGACATAGACACAATGATACCAAACTCCACAATCCTGCCACTCTCCCTCATGTTCTGCCCCCACCCCTCCCCCACCATGTGCCCCGTAGTCCTACTCCTGCTCCTTCTCTTCCTCCTCTTCCTTCTCCTCCAAGGGGCACACGTCACCTGTCACTTGAAGGAGGCAAGGTTGGGCACCTTGATGTTGATGTCCCCGATGTTGATGTTGCGCGGCATGTCTGGCAGGTTCATGTTCTTCACGGCCGACACGGCTCGCGCCGGTGCCGCCGCGAGGCCGGCCTGGGGATGAATGGAGGGAGGGATGGAGAGATGGAGGGAGGGAGGTGGCAGGCCACGGGCAAGGAGAGGGATCAGGATTTTCATTTGTGCATATCTGCGGTACACTGGTGCATTATAACACACCGGTCTAAAATCTCAATTTGAATCAGAAAATCTATTTTTATCAGTCTCGAATTGACCCTGTCGCCAAGTTTTTAGAAGGTTTATTCCGTTTGAGACTTTCTAAAAAAGGTCAACATTGATTGTTGATTTTGGTCCGGGGCATACAATTTTTTGGCCCGACCAGGAGGGCGAGCGTCTGGAACAACAGCAGCAGCTGCAACTTTCTTGCATTGCTTCACGCAAGAAAGCCAATCATCCGGCTGTGTGCTGCTAGATGGCAACAGACCGTGAAGCTTTGTGTTCAACTGCTCATAACAATCTTGTTCTGACCACTTCGACATCATGATAACTAATTCTGACGCACCACCCCGCAAGATTTTCTGACTGGGGTTACGCATCGTGGGAAACTCAATAATGATTGCACAAAAATTAGCTTTTAACTTTTTACCGCACACCACCGGTGTACCGCCAAAAGCTTCATTTATGGCGGTGGTGTCGATGCAGTCTGCGGCAATAGCACGCTCTCTCGCCCATCTGTTGCTGAGTTAACGCTGTTCGGATTGGCTAGGCCGCCCCCCGGTTAATACTGCGGTAGGGGGGTGTGTGGTAACACGAGAAATACTATGACTACGTACAGTCTGCTTCGCTCGCAGTGGACATTAAAGCAATCGCTTGGACGTTATTCTAAAACCGGTAGTAAATAGGCCATTGTGTGCCGACGTCCAAACAGTCCAAACTTTACAGACACACCGAGACTTTACTGGCAGCCAGGGACGGATTGAACCGCAAACCCTTGCAACAAGCAGCAAACACGCAATGTGATCACATCACTGCTGCAAGTTCATCACTATCAAGCTTACACTGTACCAGAGGGAAGATGGTATAAGCCTGTAGTCTGCCATGGACTATGGATCCCTTTGTTATGATTACTATGTGTGTATGTATGTTGAACTTCTTTCACACACCCCACATAGCCAACCGTACGGGATATCCGAGACATTGGTAGATGCAGAATTACCAGGACATTGGGTAGATCAGAAATAGCCTGGAGATATTACACCCATTGAAATAGGTCATTGCGCCCCTGCATTCGACACCCCCGTACTCCCTGCCTCCCTCTTCACTAAGCATGGTGAAGTAGGGCCAAAGCCCCACGATCCGCACGGCATGGGAAAGCCCTCTTCCAGCAGTGGATTGACCTAAGGTCAATGGAGGCTGTGCAGTGTTAACACTCATGCCTCGCAGCAACAAAGGCCTGGGTTTGATTACTGTGCATGTATGTACGTAGGTTGAACTTCTTTCGCACCGTACATAGCCAACCGTGCAAATCGGAGGTGCAAGCAAAGAACAAACTAAACACAGAAAGCAGTTTTAAATAAGTTTTAAATCCAGATTTTGTGTAATCCCAAATTTTTAAATCCAGATTTAAAACTGGCTTACTAATGTCAGAGGAGCATTCCAGACAGCTGCAGAAGTGCATCTGAAAGCGCGTGATGTAGTGACCGTCAGTGACTATGCTCGTTAACCTCAGAAAGCCTGACTGAGTCTCAAAACTTATTTTCAAGAGGGTCCTGTTAAGTTTTCACAATTAGGAGGGTGATGTTGCTGCTTTGTGTAATCCCAAATGAGTAATTTGCAGGTATTTTTTTCAGCAGTTGGACGTTTTTGGCCAACACCAGTTACACTGTGTCTTTGTTCAGCTATGGGAGGAAACAGGAGAATACAGAGGAGACCAATGCAGAACAGGGGGAGAACATAAAAAAAACTGTATTCACATGGGGAAAACCAACTCACTCATCGCACAGGGAGAACAAACCACACACAGAGTGGAGCGCCTGAGTGCGGGAATCTAACCCAGGCCACCTTCCTGTGCCCATCAGATCATGTCAGCTCTTGTCAGCTCGTCAATTCACTCCTACACGAGGGCCGAGATACTTAAACTGCACACAGGGTAATGTGGAGGGAAGAGGATGGGGGACGTCACCTCGGACTTCTCCAACTTGTTCTGCGCCTCGATCTGATTGACGATCTCATTCATGTTCGTCTCCAGCACCATGCCGCCCATCACCATCTCATTCAGAATGTAGTGCACCTAACACAGAGATATCCAGGGCAGTCATCGATTTACGAACATAATTCGTTCCTGAGGCCCCGTTCATAAGTAGCAACGGTTCGTAAGTCAGAATACAACAATGTACTGTATTTAAATATCCATACGTTCAGTGTTATCAAATGCGTGACATTTCAACAAAAGGAAGCATTGTTAAACTCGAAAGAAATATTGTACACTTGTATGCAATGCTGTAAAAAATACTGTATAGTAAATAAAACATAAAATAAAGTAACATAAATAGAGGGGAGGTCTTACGGTGTCTAGCAGCAGCTACGACATTGCATTTCTCCTTAAGTCCTGGATTTTTTGCAACATGGTAGAAAATTGGAATCCGTTCGGCAAAGTATAAACGTGTATATATCAGGTATGGCAGTTTAATTAACTTTAATGTCACCAGCATTCGATCATACACATGTGGCTATTTTCACCATCAAAGGTCATGTCTGTTAGCGCCAGATCCCCCAACTTTAGCTCTTCCCTATTGTGTACTAATATTTTATCCCAAGGATCCTCTCAATTATTTTTATTGGTAAATATCTCGCTCTTTGAGCCGTGTCCTTTCTCAAAGTTGTTGGCGATCGTGGCCTTGCTTCCATTTAGCTCTGTCCACATTACTCAGGAACCTGTTAGTCTATAGGCAATATTAGTCTATGTAGAATGTTAGTCTGTGGGCAATGGAAGACTGTGGGAAATGTTGGTCTATGGGCAAGGAAATAATTGTTATTCTATCTCTCCCTATGTGCCACATCCTTTCTAAATGAAGTTGACGAGCGTAGCGTTTCTTCCATTTTAGCTCTGTTCATAATATTGACTCAAGAACATTGCATCAGATACACCCAGTAACAGCCAATTGTTCAAACGGATATTGTAAATATGCATCCAGTAACATGTTAGCAAACAAATCTTACAAGTGAACTAAAATAATAAACCTGGACGGGAAAAGATTATTGTCAATCGCCATTGTTAATTCACTCGCCAATGTGCAGAATATTAATATTTGGGAAAATTATCCTGACACCCTGTGATAATGGTTTTCTGAGAAAGGCAACTATAAATATTTTTTTGGGTTTTTAAGTACTGCAAAAAATATATATATCCAAAAGCAATAGTTTATTTGTTTTCTTAACAAACATTCTATTGTAAAAATTCACACAGAACACAATTGCTAACTTAGACACGATAAGACAGCCCCCCATGAATTCCCAACAGTCATTCTGGCTGAAATTGCTCGGCCTTTAAAAGTGGAAAAAACTTAACTCCACAGCACGACAAAGATCCCCCTTATATCCATCTCAAGGCCATACCCAAGCGCACATGGTGCGAATAAGCCAAATACAAAGACTCCCCCGTATTTCCTGCACAGGCTGTTAGGGCAGGTGTTGTTAGTGAGGGGGAACTATGAAAGCCAGCATGGCACGAAAGGGTGGGTTGCCACATCCACGCCCGACCGACTTTGTCTCCCCAGTGGCAATGTATACTACACACCACGTACTCATTTGAGGCTGAGTCGACCTAGCGGAGGCCCACGACCAGTTCAGATAATCGTAACTGGTGATGGCCGTGAGCGGGAATCGAACTCGGGTCACCAGGTTTGTAGCATAGCACACTAACCGATGCTCAACGGCTTCCCACTCCGCGTTGCAAAGAGAAAGATCCCCCATATAGCCTTAACAGACTGTTGGGGCCAGTGCTGTTAGCAAGCACCTATGAAGGCCGGCACAGCACACAAGGGGGTAGGTGGCCAGCACCATTCCCGGCCGCCTTTGTCTTCCTAGTGGCAAAATTTACGACACACCACACCAGGTATACGTTTGAGGCTGAATCGACCTATGGAAGGCCCAAAACCGGTTCAGAGAATTGTCACTGGTGGTGGTAGTCATGTGCAGCAATTCAACTCGTGTAGAATCCTAACCGCAACACCAATACCTGCCATTTGCATCTAAGTGATGATGACGTCACCACCGCGCAAGTGCCAGGCCAGGTGCACTTTGAGGCCACGTGCACTTTGAGGCCACGTGAAGTGTCGAAGGCTCGCTGACAGGAGATCTCGGGACAGACCCAGGTGCCATGGGTTGGCTGACTGAGATGATCGGTAGATGCACCAGATTTACCCCCCACTGTGCCAACTTGCTGAATTTTAGCCACCCAGCGCTCCGCTCGTTGTGAGCGTCGCTCCTCTGCCCTCCGTTGTTGCTGGAGGACGACTGCCTCCAACTGCCCAACAGTGTCCTTCATGAGCCTCCTCCATAGAGGCTGATCTTGACACCACTGGTACCAAGTCCACTCAACTCCACATCCTCTTATTCCGCATCAGTCCATCTCTTCTCTAGCCTATGTCGTGTCCATTTCGCCCCCTATTTGCGGCCAAACAGAAGCTGTTTGAGCATGCGGTGACTGGGCATGCGGTCTACATGACCCAGCTAATGCAGCCTTGCCTGCCGGAGGAGCTCACTGATGGGAATGTGTCCATATCTTTCAAGGATTTGTGAGCTCCTCACACAATCTAGCCTGGTTAAACCCAGGATGGATCACAGGCATACCAGCCTGAATGTTTCTAACTCATGCAGATGTTCCATTAGCGGGGTCCACATTTCACAAGCAAAAAGAGGGACGGCATGCCTTTTGCTGAGAAAACCCGAAACTTCATGCGGGAGCGACAGACCAGGTAGATTCCACACAGCATTGCGCAGCCGATGAAAAGACAATGCCACCTGACTGATTCAGAGTGAGACCTCTCCTGTCAAACCGGAGCTGGTCATAAGCACACTGCCCAGGTATGGGAAACTCCACTCTCTCCACAACCGCTCCATCACCAATGGGGAGCTGATGGGGTGGAGTGTTTGGTGGCACAAAATACCCAGGAAGGTGCTTAATTATAAAGTCTAGCAGATGTTCTTGCTTGGCCCCGGCGTGCATCCATGATGTTTTGTGGATGTGTCGATGCCGGAATAGCGTGTTCGTAATTACAAGCCCATGGGCTACACAGAAGTCTTGCAGCCTCCTTCTGTTATTGTTGAGCTGATCTGGCCCATGCCTTCCAATCACTCCAACCCAGGTGTCTGCGTCATGAACCACTCAAGCATTAAAGTCAATTAACATGATGACTCTATCCCGATGGACCCTTTTAGCTAGCACCTGGGACAGGTTATAGAAGACATCTGACTCATCAACCTAATCTGCATCCCTCCACTGATGTTCATCTTTGGTGGCGGAGTAAGCAACCACCACCACACTTGATGGGGAGGCAAGCCCGCATTAGCCTGAGATTTACAGCTTCCCACACTTCACTGCCACACTCCCACACACCCTTCATTCTTTTGTTCAAAATAAGTGCCACTCCCCCCTGTTTGGTAATTTCATGCCCTGAGTGGAGTACTGTCCATCCCTCATGATGACTGGAACCAGAAGCGGTCCACTGGACCTCCTGTATTCCACAATGGTCCAAGCGGTACCAGTCCATCTCTTGACAAAGGAGTGGCAGCCTCTCCTCTGCAAAGAGAGTCCGAACATTCCACATGGCCAATCTCAGCGTTTTCCTGTTCCTGGATTTTTCAGATGGTGAAAAAAGTGCCAGGTGGAGGAGTTACCAGGCCCTCACACGCACCGATCTATCTACATACACATCCCCCACTCACACCAATACGGCCCACACACACATATATAGCCTCCAACACTTACACGTTCAGCCTGCACCACACACACAACAACTGCCATTCGCCACTAAGTGGTGGTGACGTCACCACGACGCTTGTGCCAGGCTATGTGCACCTTGAGGCCACGTGAAGTGTCGAACGCCCGCTGGCAGGAGGTCACGGGGCAGACCCAGGTGCCACAGGTCGACTAAGATGACTGGCTGATGCACCACCTGTGTCCCCTACTGTGCCAACTTGCTGTGCTTTAGCCACCCACGACCACACACACAGCCTCTACTACATGCACACCACCTGCGCCGCACTATGCACAATGTAGTGCACTACACACGATGCTATACAAGCCACAATGCATCATAGACTAGAGTACACACACACACTATAGTATACATGCTACAGTACACACTACAGTACACACTACAGTACACGCTACAGTACACGCTACAGTACACGCTACAGTACACACACCACAGTACACCACGCACTACGGTACATCCCATACTACAATACACCACATGCTCCAGTACATCCCACGCTATTTATAAACATACGCAGACAACAACACACGCACACAGAAACACAAACACACAGACACGCGGATACAGATAATACACAGATACAAATAATACAGGTACTGGACACGCACGCTGTTGGAAAGAAAAAAAAGTGTGGCAAAACAAAACTGCCGAAAAAAACAATAAAACAAAAACGTTAAACAATTAAAAAATATCGAGAAATGCGACTAATAAACACCGCGATACATAAAGCACCTACCTTGACACATACACTCACTTTAAAACTCAATCACACAAAACAGCACACTCTCACACACAATCACGTGATCGCTCATCCCATTCTACCGCCTTAGCCGCTCAGCCGCCACCGCGGCATGCACAAACAGACACTCGGGGTCGCTAGATCTTCGTGGCACACTGAACCAAAAAACAGACTCCAACTGCACGAACATGCGACCGAGGGAGTCCAGAGGGCCGGGGTCAGGGGCTGATGGCTGACGTCTGCTCCTGAACTGCTGGAGCACGCACGGCCAATGGAGAGAGGTGGGGGCTGGATCGGCCATGGAATGGAGATTTCTCGTCTGTCCTAACTTACGAACAGTGGTTGGGGATTCTTTGCTTTTCCTATAATCCTGAAAATACCTCCAGCGGGCACACCTGGGATATGTTTGCAACGTGCCACACCTGTTGCCAAGTGCTATGCTGCAGCATAAAAAACCCACGAAGAAAAGTAGAATATATATGAACGTTTTGGCGGTACTCCAGTGGTGCGCAATATAAGAAATATTTTTCGCGCAAAAATTATTTATTTTCCTGCGATTCTCAACCCCCGGTCCAAAAATCTTGCGGGGTGTGCATTAAAATCAGTTCCCGTGAAGCGGTCGGAAGACAAATGTCAGTTACATTTTTGATTGCAGACTGTTTTATGAAGGACCAGTGTGTCATGCTGCACCGGTGTAGCGCCAATACGTCCATGTGGAGATTCTAGAAGGGTTCCTGCTGATGATCTTGGTGATTTGCCAGGACATTAATGACCCAGGAAGCACAGGGCTACTGCCCCATCATCCCCACCGCCCGGACCTTGTCAACGTGGAAGATGAGGTCCAGCTCACAGACATTCTCAAAGCACTTGTCCAGAGTCTCCACGAACACCTGGTCCAAAACAAGACGATGTCAACACAACCATGAATTGCCATCGCCACCAACGTCTGTCAACGATGAACCGCCGTCAAACACAATAACAAACATGATCGCCACCACCATCAACACAATAATAACACCACCACCGCCATCAAAACAATAACAAACATCACCACCACCGCCATCAACACAATAACATCACCACCAACGCCGTTAAACACAATAACAAACATCACCACTAACACTGTCAACGCTGAACCCGTCAACACAATAACAAACATCCCCACCACCACCGTCAACGCTGAACCGCCGTCAACACTGAACCGCCGTCAACACGATAACAAACATCCCCACCACCACCGTGAACGCTGATCTGCCGTCAACACAATAACAAACATCGCCACGGACGCCGCCATCAACGCAATCATCAACACCATCACACAAACACCTTCAAAACTGCACGACAATCAAAGTCGTTATAAACACCATCATCACCACCAAACACCACAATCAACACCAGGAACCTAACAACATCATCGCTCACTTCTATAGAAGTGCTTTTTTGTGTTTAGTTTGTTTTCCTTCCCCCGCACCTCTGAATAGCAAGGTTGACTACGTACGATGCGAAATACGTTCAACATACAGTGAGGGAAAACATTTTTTTATCCCCTGCTGATTTTGTACGTTTGCCCACTGACAAAGAAATGATCAGTCTATAATTTTAATGGTAGGTTTATTTCAACAGTGAGAAACAGAATAACAACAAAAAAATCCAGAAAAACTCATGTCAAAAATGTTATAAATTGATTTGCATTTTAATGAGGGAAATAAGTATTTGACCCCCTCTCAATCAGAAAGATTTCTGGCTCCCTGGTGTCTTTTATACAGGTAATGAGCTGAGATTAGGAGCATACTCTTAAAGGGAGTGCTCCTAATCTCAGCTTGTTACCTGTATAAAAGACACCTGTCCACAGAAGCAATTAATCAATCAGATTCCAAACTCTCCACCATGGTCAAGACCAAAGAGCTCTCCAAGGATGTCAGGGACAAGATTGTAGACCTACACAAGGCTGGAATGGGCTACAAGACCATTGCCAAGCAGCTTGGTGAGAAGGTGACAACAGTTGGTGCGATTATTCGCAAATGGAAAAAACACAAAAGAACTGTTAATCTCCCTCGGCCTGGGGTACCATGCAAGATCGCACCTCGTGGAGTTGCAATGGTCATGAGAATGGTGAAGAATTAGCTCAGAACTACACGGGAGGATCTTGTCAATGGTCTCAAGGCAGCTGGGACCATAGTCACCAAGAAAACAATTGGTAACACACTACGACGTGAAGGACTGAAATCCTGCAGCGCCCGCAAGGTCCCCCTGCTCAAGAAAGCATATATACATGCCCGTCTGAAGTTTGCCAATGACCATCTGAATGACCTCAGGTTAAAGAGGCCCAACGCATGCTTGCCGATCAGATTCTGAGTGTGGAGCGAGCAAATCCAGATTCGTTGGTTATCGTACTTGGCGACTTTAACAAAGGTAATCTCAGCCACGAACTCCCCAAATACATACAATTCATTAAATGCCCAACCAGAGAAGGGAACACTCTGGATCACTGCTACACTACAGTCAGTAGAGCCTACCACGCCGTCCCCCGAGCAGCACTAGGACACTCTGACCATGCCATGGTCCACCTGATTCCTGCATACAGGCAGAAACTAAAACTCTGTAAACCTGCTGTGAGGACATCTAAACAGTGGACCAGTGAGGCTGTGGAAGATTTGCGGGCGTGCTTAGACTGTACTGACTGGGATATGTTCACGACTGCTACCAATAGTCTGGATGAACTCACAGAGGCTGTGACGTCCTACATCAGCTTCTGTGAGGACTGCTGTATCCCAACACGTACCAGGGTGAACTTTAACAACAATAAGCCCTGGTTCTCAGCAAAGCTTAGAAGGTTGAGGTTGGAGAAGGAGGAAGCGTTTAGGAGTGGAGATAGAGACAGATTCAAGGAGTCGAAGAACAGGTTTAGCAAAGCGGTGAGAGAGGCTAAACGACTGTACTCAGAGAGACTAAAACACCAGTTCTCTACAAACGACGCTGCTTCTGTCTGGAGAGGGCTCAGGCAGATCACCAACTACAAACCCAGAGCCCCCCACACCACTAACGACTCCCGCCTAGCCAACGACCTGAACGAGTTCTACTGTAGATTTGAAAGACAATTGGACTGTCCTGAACCACCCCTTCCAACCCAAGAGGCCCCATCCCCCACCAATACTACAGAGACGACTATCTCCTTTCAGGAGGGAGAAGTTAATAGACTTTTCAAGAGGCAGAATCCACGCAAAGCAGCCGGGCCGGACTCTGTCTCTCCAGCCACCCTCAGGCACTGCGCTGACCAGCTGTCTCCGGTGTTCACCAACATCTTTAACACCTCCCTGGAGACATGCCATGTACCAGCCTGTCTCAAGTCCTCCACCATCATCCCTGTGCCCAAAAAGCTAAGGCCAACAGGACTAAATGATTACAGACCGGTCGCCCTTACATCTGTGGTAATGAAGTCTTTTGAGCGCCTGGTCCTGGCACACCTCAAAGCCATCACAGACCCTCTCCTGGACCCCCTTCAGTTTGCCTACAGAGCCAACAGGTCTGTGGACGATGCAGTTAACATGGCCCTCCACTTCACCCTACAGCATCTGGACGCCCCAGCATCCTACGCCAGGATCCTGTTTGTGGACTTCTGCTCTGCCTTCAACACCATCATCCCTGCCCTGCTTCAGGACAAGCTCTTCCAGCTGAACGTGCCATACACCACCTGTAAATGGATCACAGACTTCCTGTCTGACAGGAAGCAGTGCGTTAAGCTGGGAACACAAGTCTCTGACTCCAGGTCCATCAGCACCGGAACTCCTCAGGGCTGCATCCTTTCCCCTCTGCTCTTCTCCCTGTATACCAACAGCTGCACCTCCAATCATCTGTCCGTCAAACTATTGAAGTTTGCGGATGACACCACCCTCATTGGGCTGATCTCTGGTGGGGATGAGTCTGACTATAGGTGGGAAGCTGACAACCTGGTGACCTGGTGTAGCCAGAACAACTTAGAGCTAAATGCTCTAAAGACAGTTGAGATGGTTGTGGACTTCAGGAAGAATACAGCACCACTCACCCCCATCACCCTGTTAGACTCCCCAGTCAAAATTGTAGAGTCCTTCCGCTTCCTGGGCACTATTCTCTCCCAGGACCTCAAGTGGGAATTGAACATCAGCTCCCTCACCAAGAAAGCTCAACAGAGGATGTACTTTCTACGGCAGCTGAAGAAATTCAACCTGCCAAAGACAATGATGGTGCAATTCTATACAGCGATCATTGAATCCATCCTCACCTCCTCCATAACCGTCTGGTACGCTGCTGCCACTGCCAAGGACAAGAGCAGACTGCAGCGTATCATCCACACTGCTGAGAAGGTAATTGCCTGCAATCTACCAACCCTCGAGGACCTGCACACGACAAGGTCCATGAGGCGAGCGAGGAAGATTATGGCCGATTTCTCCCACCCTGGACACTCTCTGTTTCAGCTACTCCCCTCCGGCAGAAGGCTTCAGTCCATCAGGACCAAAACCTCACGCCATAAAAACAGTTTCTTCCCATCTGCTGCTGGCCTGTTAAACAAGGCCAAGGGCTAACACTGTTTTTAACATTTGATCTACATAACGACACCTTGCCGATATTAACTATGTTACCCTATTTGTATTTTTTATTTTTAAATTATATCTTAAAGCTATTTTATATTCCGTATTTATTTAATTTTATATACTTCAGCCCCTTGGTGTTAAGACTTTTAACCCTTATAGTAAGACTTGTTTAAAACTTATTTAAGATTTTAGATTCCTATATGTTGAATGTATGCACCATCCTGCCAAAGTAAATTCCGTGTCGGTGTGAACTTACATGACGAATAAAACCGTTTCTGATTCTGATTCTGATTTAGAGGACAACTGGGTGAAAGTGTTGTGGTCAGATGAGACCAAAATGGAGCCCTTTGGCATCAACTCAACTCGCCGTGTTTGGAGGAGGAGGAATGCTGCCTATGACCCCAAGAACACCATCCCCACCGTCAAACATGGAGGTGAAAACATTATGCTTTGGTGGTGTTTTTCTGCTAAGGGGACAGGACAACGTCACCGCATCAAAGGGACGATGGACGGGGCCATGTACCGTCAAATCTTGGGTAAGAACCTCCTTCCCTCAGCCAGGGCATTGAAAATGGGTCGTGGATGGGTATTCCAGCATGACAATGACCCAAAAAACACGGCCAAGGCAACAAAGGAGTGGCTCAAGCAGAAGCATATTAAGGTCCTGGAGTGGCCTAGCCAGTCTCCAGACCTTAATCCCATAGAAAATCTGTGGAGGGAGCTGAAGGTTCGAGTTGCCAAACGTCAGCCTCGAAACCTTAATAACTTGGAGAAGATCTGCAAAGAGGAGTGGGACAAAATCCCTCCTGAGATGTGTGCAAACCTGGTGGCGAACTACAAGAAACGTCTGACCTCTGTGATTGCCAACAAGGGTTTTGCCACCAAGTACTAAGTCATGTTTTGCAGAGGGATCAAATGCTTATTTCGCTCATTAAAATGCAAATCAATTTATAACATTTTTGACATGCGTTTTTCTGGATTTTGTTGTTATTCTGTCTATCACTGTTCAAATAAACCTACTAAAATTACAGACTGATAATTTCTTTGTCAGTGGGCAAACGTACAAAATCAGCAGGGGATGAAATACTTTTTTTCCCTCATTGTACATGTTAACATCACCAACAAACACAGCCATCAAGCACCATTACAAACATCAACTAATCTCCACCAACACTACTGACAACACCAACGCAATAACCATCATTCGCCACTTAAGCTAGGCTATGTGTACTTTAAGGTCACGTGAAGTGTCAAACGCTCGCTTACAAGAGGTCACGGAACAGAACCAGGTACCATCAGTTGAATGACTGAGATGACTAAAAGATGCACCACCTGTGCCCCCTATCGTGCCAACTTGCTGTGTTTTACCCGCCCGGCGCTCAGCTCATTGTTGCGAGCATCGCTCCTCTGCCTTCTGCTGTTGTTAGAGGGTGACTGCCTCCAACTGTCCAGTAGCAAGCATCCTTCATGAGCCTCCTCCACAGAGGCCGATCTTGATACCGCTGGTATGTCACTGGCAAGCCCACTCAGCTCCATATCCTCTCGCACCACATTATTTCAACATCTTCTCTAGCCTGTGCCGCACCTGTTTAGCCCCCTCTATCCAATCTACGTGTTAAACCAAATAAAAGCTGTTTAGGCATTCGGTGGCTGGGCATACCGGCTACATGACCCAGCCAATGCAGCCTTGCTTGCCAGAGCTTACTTATGGGACTGTGTCCAGATCTTTCAAGGATCTGTGAACTCCTCACACAATCCAGTCTGGGTTAACCCAGGATGGATCGTAGGCAGGCTATCCTGAATATTTCTAACAGGCGCAGTTGTTCCATTAGAGGGGTCCACATTTTAAAGCATAAATGAGGGCATGCCTGTGGCCGAGAAAACCCGAAACTTCGTGCGGGAGCAACAGACCAGGTAGCTTGCACACAGCATTGCGCAGCCGATGAAAAGATCATGCCGCTCTATTGATTTGGAGCGAGACCTCAGCTGCCAAACTGGAGCTAGTCATAAGTGCACTGCCCAAGCTCATAAATAATAATCCCCCGTATCGCCTTAACTGGATATTGGGGCAAGTGCCGTTAGCGAGCATCTATGAAGGACGGCATGACACACGAAGTGTGGGTGGCCAGCACCATGCCCGACTGCCTTTGTCTCCCCAGTGAGATGATTTTTACACACAGCACCAGGTACTCATTTGAAGCTGAGAGGACCTAGGGGAGGCCTAGGACTGGTTCAGATATTCGTCACTGGTGTTGGTGGCCGTGAGCGGGAATCGAACTCAAGTCTCTGCCGGGTTCGTAGCGCAGCGTGGCGCTAACCACTACTACACTAGTGCTCAAACACCACCAGCACCCAACGAATGATGCGTGATGCAGACTGCCAGTGTGTGTGGTGTGCGTGTGTGTGTGGCCATGCCTGGATGAGGTCGAGGATGCCGAGTTCGCTCTCGCACGAGTCCACGCAGAACACGAAGTAGAGTGTCGCGTAGTGCCTGTAGATGAGCTTGTAGTCCGAGCCACCTATCAGCCTGCACCCATGGTTACACAGCACAAAAGGCTACGGCGGCAACATGGCTCGCTGCTCAATCAGCCGGGCAAGTACTGTATGTGACTTGGCAAATTGCAAGAGCAAACATCCAGGGCAGTAGACAAGTGGAGTTCACACGTTCCACCAAAATACGCGCATTGTATTGGGGTATTCACAATAGAGGATTTTTGGGTTGGATCACGTATAAATATATTAAATGTGTCGTTAAAAGCCGCCACCACCCGACACAGCCAACTCGTAAGGGTTGTCACGGAAACAGAACATGCCAATTCGTCACTAATACAGCACACCGGTGTGTTGGAGAGCCAAGCTACAACATTAACAATAGACAGGAAGGACAAGTTCAAAGGGCTCGCATAATGCATAATGTACATTGCCTCAGTAATCCCCCCCACGTGGCGCAAGAGCGGAGAATTGTGGTCACCACATCTAGGCCTCTATATAAGGAAAGAAACAGTAAGACTTCTCCAAAAATCTGGCTCTCACCTGATGAAGCTAGTTGTAATTACTGGCGAAACGTCATACTCAGATTGTAAATGTTGTGGTTCGGCTCTCCAACACACCGGTGTGCTGTACTAGTGGCGAATTGGCCACGTTCTGTTTACGTGACAACCCTTACTAGTTGGCTGTGTCGGGTGGCGGCGGCTTTTAACGACACATTTATATATTTATACGCGACCTAACCCAAAAAACCTCTATTATGGATTAAATTGGTCGCGAAAGCTTACGTGTTAAACTATTGGGATATTGTCAGTCATCTGTGATATAGGCAAGATGGTTTGCACCGCACCACATAGTTTGTTGAGTCCTCGATTTTCGATTATAACACTTTCCTAAAGTAACCATACATTATTCTTATTTCGCTTGTTTATCCAGAAAAGCCTCACCGACTCTTTTTTCAGGAGGATGCTGCAGAAATCAAACCCAAGCCTGTGTTGCTGTGAGGCACGAGCGTGTTAACACAGCATTGCCACGCTGTTCTCACAGCCCTTATGTCAATCCACTGCTGGAGGAGGGCTTCCCCATGCCGTGCGGGTCGTGGGGGTTGTTTGACCACATTTCACCACGCTTGTTGAAGAGAGTAACAGGGAGCACGGGGATGCCGGATGCAAGGGCACAACGACCTTTTTCAACAGGGGGCTATGCAAGATACGACTGTGGGTCCCCCTACTTTCTCCTGACTCAATGTTACTGCAAAAAGCTACGGATTTTTTAACCCATATATAAGAATATGTAGGTTATAACTATATATTCTATTCTCATTTTTTAAAATACATTTTCTTAACATTTTTTTACTTGTTTATCTGTTAATTCGGGCCCGCCAAGTGGTCGACTGGGCCCCTATGTGTTGCATTCGCTGCATACCCCGTGGTCGGATGGCCCAGGACCAGTTATGATATGAACTCGCCACTGTTGTTTAGCCTTGGCCAGGAATACAACTCATGTGGCCGGGTTCATCATGCCGTATCGCGCTTTCTGCCGTCACAAGGCAGTTGGTGGGGGTTTGACCTCGTGGTTTCTGGACTGGTGATCGCTCCGACCGAATACGGAGATGCTCGGATCCCCCCCGGTGGGGCTGTAGTCCCGCCGGGGGGGGGAGGGGGCGCAGGGGTGAGCCGAGGGTGCGACGCTCACGTTCCCCCCTCCAGGAAGTTGCAGACATTGTCGTCTCGCTTGGACACAAGGTGGAATGTCTCCCGGATGATTTGCTGCTGCATGTCCTCGCTCTACACAAAGACAAAGATCCCCGAATAGACTCAACAGACTGCTGCGGCAAGTGCTGTTGAAGAGCACCTATTACCTTCACCACGCACGGCCGCCTTTGTCTCCCCAGTAGTGATGTTTACTACACACAGCACTAGGTACTAATTTGAGGCCGAGTCGACCTAGGGAAGGTCCAGGACTGGTTCACATAATCGTCATTGATGTTGGCCGTGAGCGTGCATCTAACTCGGGTCGCCGGGTTCGTAGTGCAGCGCGCTACCCGCTACACCACCGCACAGCCGCGCGCCCAGTCAAACGCACGAGTAATCGGGCACACAGCTCGTCACACACACGCACTCGTACCGAGTCATGCACAGTGTCACGCAGTCATTTACACACACGCAAGGCCAATGTCACGTACACAAATTGTATAGTCACGAACAAAGTAACCCGTCATCAAGCAATTAAGCAGGCATGCACTGATACTGTGTCACACGCAGTGTTACGCAGTTACGCAGTCACACATACAGCAAGTCATGCGCACAGCTGCGGTCGCGCACGCAAACACGCACCAGTGGTCGTTGTCGGTATTGCATTTATACCGTAATGGGCTTCTTCTAACATCGGCCGTGATCAATCGACTGCTGGATGAAGGTCCTTCGATGGTAACCAATCCAAGCTGGCCCATGCAGACGTGGTGGCTGTTCGTGTTTGTTGCCGTCTCACATTCGTTACGTTGTATTAATATGATTTTCATGATTTCATGAATGGCAATGTTTTATATATTTCGGATATTGCTGGTGTCATTGCATTACATTAGGTTTAATTATGCAATGCAGCAGAATCATATGATTCTACTGTATTGTACTATGCTCCCAAAGTCATACGTT
Organism: Petromyzon marinus; assembly: GCF_048934315.1. Lineage (NCBI taxonomy): Eukaryota > Metazoa > Chordata > Hyperoartia > Petromyzontiformes > Petromyzontidae > Petromyzon > Petromyzon marinus. Next base: position 12,318,021 of record NC_133728.1, on the reverse strand, counting down.
CTTCCCAGACTTCAACTACCAGCCCGTACAAGTTGACCAGACTGGCGAAGTATGTTCAACCGCATCCTGGGCTGTCCCTCATCCAGCAGTGGAGTGTCCAAAAGGGACTGTATATACAACTGTATATGTACACTGTAAGCCAATTCATGCTTGGTATATCACTTAATGTTATTTGGCCACGTTTGTACGTTTTACACCGCGGTTGTGTTAAAGTCATAATCACTTAAATGTTGGTACGGTATTGTATACATGTGTATGCTGTATTTACATATAATACGTATGTCAAGTTCACATCAAGAATCGTGTACACTTGTTTCAATGTTAATCTGTTCCATAAACCTTAAACACCCCGCGAGGGCCTAGTCGCAGACGCGGAGCCACGGCATTTGCCTGAGCGGCCACGGCATTTTTCTGAGCGGCCCCGGCGGGGAGATCCCGCACCCAGCGTCCTCCCGCTCCCGCAACCCCCTGCAACCCCAACGCGAACTCACGTAAAACTTGTAGAACTTGGAGAGGCGCGGCTTGCCGTGGTTATTGAACACGAGGATCGCTTTAATCATGGCGAGAGGCCGGGAGGAGACGAGCAGAGAAGAACAGAGAAGAGGGAGAGAGCCTCAGCGAAGGCAGGCACGGCGAGGGGTGAGAGCGAGCGACGCACGGGTGGGTGCCAGGGCAGAGGTTTTACCTCCACTTTCGCCTTGCTCGTTTCTCAATCCCTCTAGCAGCGCTCCACTCCCCCTACCCCAGACCCCCCTCTCTCTCTCTCCTCTCTATCTCTCCTCCCTGGCTCCTCCTCCCTCTCTTACCTATATAGCCTCTTGTCACAGCAGCCCTTTTGCCCACTTCAGCAATTGTTTCTTGCTGTGGTCCCACCTGATGACGGACGCTTGTGTTGTGCACCGAAACGTCGTGATTTAATTTATTTTATACCTACGTGACTTTACCGAAAGAACCAAAGAGTATGGTTTAACATGTAGTCGTAGTGGGCTTTCGCGACCAATGTTATTCATAATACACCTTTTTTTGGGGTTATATCGCGTAAATATAAACGTGTTGTTAAACCCACCACGACCAGACACAGCAAAATCAATAAGGTATGTCACGTAAACAAAACGTGCCAATTAGTTGCTACTTCAGCACACCATTTATATTTTGGAGAGTAAACCCACAACATTTACAATTTGAGAAGTGACGTTTTGCCGGAAATTATTAGAACCAGCTTCATCAGCTGGTGGGCTGACGTAGTAACGAATTGGCACGCTTTATTTACATAACAAGCCTTTCTGATTGGCTGAGTCGGGTGGTGGTGGGTTAACGACACATTTTCGCGATCGAACCCAAAAGTTATTTTATTGCATGAGTAACATGAATTTCGGATGAAATACAATTCGGAATTTTGGAATGTATTTGGGCAGTGGATTTGCGTTTGGTGGAAATGTCCGTGAGGTAATAGATTAAGATAGATTGATCATGTATTCACAATCGATTCATGGAAATAATAGCAATCATACCCATACCCTCACCGCTACCTAACCCTAACTCCACTCCTAACACTGACCCTACACCTACCTCACGCTAACCAAACCTCTACCTAACACTAACTCTACCCCTATCCCTACAGTAATGTTATCATTATTATTCCGCTTGTTTACCCAGGAAAGCCTCACCGAGTCTCAAGACTCCCATTTCAAGAGGGTCCTGCCAAGTTTCTTTGCAGTCAGGGGGAGGAGCAATTTTGCTGCTGCTGTGTGTAACTCCCATTGAGTAATTTGCATGGAATATATCAATATTTAGGATGTTTGGAGAAACACAACTTATGTGATTTTAATTTATGGTTAATTACAATGAGTACTCATCGATTTTGCGATTACGAATGTAATAGAGTATATCATATTTGATTATTCGATTAAAATGAATGTGTCACACATTTGCTCTGTGTGTATCAATTAACACCCTGGATACCCATTCAAACAGATGTTCCTTCTCAAGTCTGGATTTATCCAGGTAAAATATTGTAAAACATTTAAAAAATGTGTATACATAGAATTTGACGACCAACATTATTGATAATTGGTTTCTTTTCAATTAAATCGCCACGTAGGCATGTCAACACCTGGCATAGCCAATAAAATCAAGTTGTTATATGGACAAATGTGCCAATTGAATCATTTATTTTTTGTTCCAGAAAAACTGGAGGAATTTTGACAAGCAAGCAGAATATAGTAATAGGTTTTTACCCTTTTTTCTGGCACCAAAACTGACACCTTTATACAAGGGATCATGTTTGCAATAACCACAACACAAGCAGTCAAAATGCAAACAAAAAGAGATAACTCTGATAATGATATGCACTGTACTCTTTGGTTTTATTCGGTAAATTATGAATTTATGAGCTTCAGTGATATTTAGCAATAAAATATGCATTTTACACTACTGACCCGTGGACGTTTTTTGTAATGGCACTTGCCCCAACAGTCTATATGTAGGCTTTCCCGAGGAACATTTGTCATTTCTACAGTTGAAACTCGAGTTATGAGCATTATTACAGAATCTAGAATAAGTAGTTGTTCAGTAATTCAAGAGTATGTCATGATGCAGCATGTTCTTAATGAGTAATATCAGGAAAACAACATTTGACAGAAATTCAATACATTCAACAAATGTATGATCACATGGTTGGCAGGGCAGCACTGCAGTGGTAATAATAAGTGCCTCAGTCAGATGGGCACTTGGAAGCCTAACTCGGGCGTCTTTCTGTGTGAAGTGTTTAGTCAGTGTGAGAGTATGTAGAGTTTGTATGTTCTCCCTCTCTTCTTAAGAGAGTAATTGTGTGAAATGTGTATGTTCTCCCTCTTCTTTAGAGAGTGATTGTGTGAAGTTTGTATGTTCTCCCCCTGCTCTGCATGGTTTCTCCGGGTTTCTCCTATAAAAAAAAACCCCTGCATATACAATGTAACTGGCCAAACATCCCAATTGTAAGCAGGATCATCCTGAAATAGAGTATTCGGACTCAGCGAGGCTTTCCTTGGCAAGTCATTATGATTATCACCACCAGAATGTGCCCAATCTAGTCAGATCACAGAAAGCTAAGCAGGTCTGAGCCTGTGTGGTGGTCACTCTGTAACACGCACACGCTAAACAGTACCTATCATAGCGGGGTCATTGATAACCCTGACCAAGACCCCGCCTGAGGGGTGGAGGCTGTGAAGTGTATGTGTGGGATCCCGCAGAACTCTGCCCCTGGGCAGAAAGCGGGATAAACAAACACAGATCTGTTGGGCTACCTATGGCCAGAACCCCTCCTAAGGGGAGAGGGCTGTGGGAGATCTGTGATCCCTCAGAACCCCGCCCCTCGGTGGGGAATCGTATAAAAGGCGGGCTCCTGAGAGGAGAGCTCAGTTCGCCTCAAGCCGAAGTCAAGGAGCCACCTGGAGACAAGACCCTGGACCCCAAGCCCCGACGTCCTTCTGACGACCGGGGCTCAGTGCGGTGCCAGTGGTCGGGAGGCTAGGACCCTGAGGTTCCCTCAGCCCGACGTCCTTCTCAGGACCGGGTCTGGACGGGCCAGTGGTCAGAGACCCAGCGGTGCCAGCGGTGGGTCAGCCTCCCCTAGGTCCAGCCAGTCGGAGGGCTATAGTGCAGCCAGGACAGTGGCTAGGGTAGATAGCCCGGAGGCTGTACCTCCACAGGTTGTGGGTAGAAGGGACCATTACCCCTTCGTGTTAAGGACCTAGTGAGTGTTGTAAAAGATACAAAATAAACGTGCTGCTTCCTACTACACCTACATAGTGTTTGAATGGTTCACCATCACGCATTGGAGGCGTTGTGGGGTGACCATGTGTGTAATGGAATTTGCTGCACTGCCCTTTATGAACCAAAATTAAAATGTATTAAATAGGTGGCGTTTAGGGAACATCATATAGAGGATATATACATTTCGATTTAAAGCTTTCGTGACTGCAAGGATTCATCTTCTTTGGTTCTTTCGGTAAAGTCACGTAGAATGAGTTATTTTATTTTCTTTTATTCTCATTCTACGTGACTTTACCGAAAGAACCAAAGAAGATATATACATTGTCCATAATAGCGGTTTGTTTAGGTTAGATCGCGTAAATATAAATGTCATTAAACCCACCACAGCCAATTAATAAGGGTTGCCACGTAAACACAACATGCCATTTAGTTACTAGTTGGTCACACTGGTGTGTTGGAGAGTAAACCCACAACATTTACAATTCGAGTACGACGATTCGCCATTAATTACAATCAGTCTCATGAGGCGACAGCCAGAGTTGTGGAGAATTATTCCCGCTTCGGATTAAACAGGGTTGGGGGGGGGTCATTGTGAGCCAATCCGGTGCGAAGACCAGAGGGGTGGTTAATGTCATATACATTACAATACTGTATACAGTATACCTATTATTAGTTGGGTCATTATTTCTTTTCGACTCCCTATGTGCTGTGAAGAACGGCCGTTGCCAGAAACGTCTAAGGCCACCCACTGTTCATTATGGGACGAACGTCTGTTGAGTTTCGATCAAATGAATGAAGGAATGAACGATGCACCTCGTGTGCTGTCAACACGCGTCTTGTGGGGGGTGGGAGGTGCCGCTTTGAGCAGCGCGTGCCACGTGGAATGGGGAGCGCGGTAGTGCAGCGATTCGCGCGCTGCAATTACGAACCTGGCGACCCAAATGTTATTCCCCGCTCACGGCCACCAACACCCAATGATAGCGATTATCTGAACCGATCCTAGGCCTCGACCTAGTTATAGGGGTCGACTCAGCCTCAAATGAGTACCTGGTGCGGTGTGGAGTTAAATATCTCCACTGAGGGAGACAAAGGCAGTCGGGCGTGGTGCTGGCCACCCAATCCCTCGTGTGCCACAGTGCCGGCATTCGTTAGGTGCCGCTCGCTAACAGCACTTGCCCAACAAATGATAAACCAATTTGTTGAGCTATCATGTGGCCAGGTCGCTTCTGAAAAATAATTGAATACCTCGGACTTTGCCCTGGAAGGATGAAGACAGTTTAGTTGTATGTATTTGGGTGATTTGTTTTACCTTTCCTGTACACTATCGTATTATTTTTTTATTGATGGTTAAACATTTTTACCCGTGCCCCTCCTGTACGTCTGTGAAAAGAGATATATGGCTCATCATATTCATCCAGTATAAATACTGTGAAAATTCTGATAGATTCTGATGAGGCCCCGTTCGCTCACTTGCTTTGTGAGGCTACAAGGGGCACCTTTGAATTTGCTTTATTCGCAGTCACGTGCCCTAGGGCGTGGCTTCTGGCCCCGGCTCGCGCGGTGCCTTGTGGGTACACGTTGAGCTTCGGTGACGCGACACCAGAATCGATTAATGGTATTATTAAATATAAGTAATCGATTAAAACGTAACATTATCTGCATTGTTTCCATCGCTTATTGTTATTTCTGAGAGAATGAAGACTTATTCAAAAACAGTAATTTCTATCGTAATGTTTAACGTGGACATTTGTTTAGGTGTCCGCAAACACAATTCACTAACCGCCGCGCGAGGATCGGATAATTTGATTCAATCGTGGTGAATCGATTCCTTTTGGGGTTGGGGAGTCTACGTGGATCCTCCTCCGTCCATGTTGAGAGAGAGAGACGCTGGTGAGACAGGGAGACGCGGCGAGGAGACACGGAGAGACACAGGGAGACGCGGAGAGGAGACACGGAGAGGAGACACGGAGAGACACAGGGAGACGCGGAGAGGAGACACGGAGACGCCTGCGAGACAATGCTGACCAAGTTCGAGACCAAGTCCGCCCGCGTCAAGGGTGAGTGCCGCGACTTTTTTGTATGAGTTGGGCGGGCTTTCGGGGGCCTGTCATGCGAATGTGGACATGTGTTCGTTGCTGACCCCTTTCCCGGATGAGCGCCAGTACGGTTGGGTAGTCTTGGGGGAGGGGCGTGGCTGGTCAGCGCAAGTTGAAGGTGGTGAACGTAGAAGTATAGTACAGCAAATGGATCGCGTTGCACAGTGGTCTATGCATCTGCCAGCCACGTAGCGCCCGACATGGGAACGCGGAATTTCCACCAACTAGCTCGGAGATTTGCGCATGGCTGGGCTCGGTAGTGCTGAACTTTGCCCGCCTCGTATCAGCATCATCAGTCCAAACTAAATCACTATTTTTTAGTTGACCAGGTAAGGCCAACTGAGCGATCGATATAGCTATTTTTCAAAAGCGACCTGGACACAAATGATCGCCCAATTAAGTGCCTTATCACGTGGAAATGTACAGCAGCCAAATACTCTAAACGCGTGATGTTGATTCTAAATATGGAGGGAAAAACCGGAGGACCGGATAAAACTACTTTAAGCGACTACGGGGAGAGAGATATCCAAATATGCAGCAGGCGTCAGGGTCGGAATCGAATCCATGATCTCCTGCATACCAGGCGAGGGAATTCACATCTCGCCACCGCTGCATTCGGTCATCCACTGCTGGATGAAGGCCGCTAAGCCATCCCCACGGGCGTCGCAGTACCAGGATTCATCTCGCGGCTGTGCCATGAGCTCATTTCGTCATTGCTACCTCCGCGGGTAGACGGAGTCTCGGGCGTGCTTCCCTTGACACAGTTGGGAGCACAGGCGGTGCGTCTGCCATCTCGGTCATCTTGGCCAGTTGACCTATAACACCTGGATCTATATACACTCTTTGAAACTTTTTATTTTACCAGGTAAGGCCCACTGAACTCTTTTTCAGAAGGGACCTGGCCGCAAATGATAGCTCAACGACGTGGCTTATCATGTGGAAATTTATAGCAACCATATACTCTAAACGCATGTTTCTAAATGTGGAGGGGAAAACCGGAGGACCCTGAAAAAAATCCATGCGACCACGGGAAGAGAGACACGCAAATTCTAAATACTGTATACAGGCGTCGGGTTGGGATCAAACTCATGGTCTCCTGCATACCAGGCGATGGAGTTAACATCTTGCCACCGCGACCAGTTTCCAGCAGCGAGAGCTTTCCACATCACTTTTGATGACCTCAACGTGTACCTAGCCTGGCACAGAGACTGTGGCTGACGTCATTTCCACCTTGGTGATGAACGGCGACTGTCGCTCCCTTCCTGTTTGGCTGTCGTTACTGTGTTCTCGACTAATATGCCACCTCCCTCTTCTCGCCATGACGCTGTCCTGCCACCCAAAGGTCACTGGCGATACGTCTACTCACAAAACCTAATAAAGCATTTATCAGACAACCTGCAAGGTCTTCGTTCTGGAATTACGTAATTTCAGTAGCATTTGTTTTGAGACAAAACGAAAACACTGCACCTGTTTAGACCTTCAGTGTCTCATCAGCTGTCATGCTTGTTTGAAGTGATGCTAGTGAACTGGTGAACTTATTTTTAAGGACGATTATGGAGTCAAGAGTATAGTGAAATTATTAGAGATAGTGTGTGGAGATGGTCCGACTTACGATATTTCGATCTTACGATGGCGATAGCGATATGACAAAATTGTAAAATATTTGTAATTTCGCGCGGCAGGCAAACGCAGCAGTGTACGAGGTACGATACTGTACTTTATCATCGCCATCCTCTTCCGACAACTAAGTTAATGTAGCCATCAACAACCTAACATCGTTCAAGTATGCAGACGACGGACAGAATTTTGGTGATTACAGTAGAATATGATACGTTACGATATGTTCAATGCATGTATAATGCATAGCTTTAGCGATTTCATTTTAGGGTTACCACGATACGATACATACGTTCAATGCATGTTAAAAGGTTTTTTTTTTATAGCAGATAGGATTGTTTCCTGAAAAAACTTTCTATGAAATTGCAGTTCATATAGGTAGGCTAAGAATTGACGTTGTTTTTTTACTTTAAATTTTACTGTGCAATACCGTATTGTAATTAATAAATATATACAGTATATGGTTTCTACAGTACGGTACTGTAAATTGCTCTGTTTTGCTAAATTATCACCATTCTTTAAGACTCCTGGGTAGGCTAGGCCATTTTCGACTTACGATATTTTCGACTTACGATAGGGTCGTAACGCATCTCCATCGTAAGTCGGGGACTACCTGTATTTGGCTGGGGTTGTTTTGCTTACGGGTGCCGGTGAGAAGTCTGGCATCGGCGGCGGCGTTTTGTATCGTCTGGAGTTTGGTGATTTGGGGGGCAGGCTGTGAGGAAGATTTGTGAAGGTTGGGTGAGGATGTCATGAAGTCATGGGTGAGGGTCTTGGTGGCAGTGGCCTAAGGACATGGTACGTGAATACCGTATTTTCCCGCATATAGCCCGCATACGCATATAACGCACAGACGTATATACCCCGCAAAAATAGCGTTTTGTGTAAAACAAATTTTAGATAGCCCGCAGCTCCATATACCCCGCATGCATTCATATCTTTAACATCGTTACCGCAGCTTAATTCCATCATATTAATACAAAGTTTACATTTGTAATACATTCCACTATCAATTGTTAACATTAAAAAATAACGTGCGCAAAGAAAACAAACTAACCGGAAACGAGTGAACTTAAAACAGTAAATAAGTAACTAAAGTAATTATCCAATAAATAAGTAACACATAACTGGTAGATAAGTAAGTAAGCGTACTGTTAGGCTTACCAGCATTCGACCTCATCATATTACAGCTACTGGACCGGTAGTTACCCCTGTATAGTTTTAGCACTGGTAGATTGCACACTGCGCAGACAATAGCGGCACTGCGGTAACGCCATTGCCTCCTGGCAACAAAGCCATTGGAAGTTTGAAACAAAGCTCGTGGTCACGATTGTATAGTGCTCAGACAATAGCAGCGGCCTAAGGGACTCAGCAATTACGATTCCGCGTCTGGTAGACGCTTGTTAAGGCCCTTCCTATTGTGCAATCCATAGCCTCAGCTGAAACTTTCACACCCCCCTACAGCCACTGAAAATATTACGGTAAACAAAGTGTGCCCACTTCAAACATTGTCGTTTCATTGTACAAACAATTCGAATAATTTAAAACGTGGTAACATGTGCAATTTTAGTGTGAGTGGTTTATTCAGCAGTGCTTTAGTCAAAGGTGAGTGTTGCATAGTGGATAGTCCTACCATGAACAAATTAAACGAGTTATGACATTCACACGTGTAAAATATTTTTTGGATAGCCCGCACCTCCATATACCCCGCAGGGTCTTGTTTTGTTTGTAAAAAGTGGTATACCCCTTGGCTCATATGCGGGAAAATACGGGACAGTACTATATATGTATCTGTGCCAGTCATCTCCGTTAACCCATGGCGCTTGGGTCTGTTCCATGACCTATTAGCGAGCCTTTGACAACTTCACATCGCCTCAAGAGTGCACCTAGCAAGGCGCAAGCGCTGTGCTGACATCACCGCCGCTTGGTGGCGGTGATGTCAGGCTGTTGTATGTGTGTTTTTTTGTGGGCGAGCGGTTGATGAAGTGGTTAATGCTGCACAACGCTAAGAACCTTGCAACCTGAGTGAAGGTCCTGCTCGCAATCACTGTCGGTGGTGGGAAATGTTTGAACTAGTGTGCTATGCCGGCCTTCATGGGTGCTCATGGCACTTGCCGCAAGAGTCCATTAAAGGTCACGGTGGGGTTTCTTTGTCCTTTTTGTGCAGGGCTTTGCTTCCACTCGAAGCGGCCCTGGGTGCTGGCGAGCTTACACAGTGGCGTCATCCAGCTGTGGGACTACCGCATGTGCACGCTCATCGACAAGTACGACGAGCACGATGGTACGCTGCACACTCCAACCGGGCGGGTGCGCGTGTGACAACATGCGTAATGCATGTGGGATGTGTGGTGCACGTGTTCTGTCTGTGGTGTGTGTGTCCCGTTCCCTCTTGTGTTGTATGTGTGTGTTTTTATGTATGTATACCTCATTCCTATGTGTGTGTGTTGTACGTGTGTATTATTCCCGTTTGTGTATTGTATGTGATGTGCATATGTATGTTTTGTATGAGTGGGGAGCAGTGGCGTAGCGGTTAGCGCACTAACCTACGAACCCAGCGACTCGTTCAGTTTCCGCTCACTGTCAACACCAGTGACCATTATTTGAATCGTTCCTGGACCTCCCCTAGGTCGACTCAACCTAAAATGAGTACCTGGTGAGGTGTGTAAAAACATCACCACTGAGAAGACAAAGGCGGTTTGTGTATGTGTTAACTCATGGCACCAGCATCTTTTCCGTAACATGTCAGCAATCCTTCAACACTTCACATGGCCTGAGAGTGCACCTAGCACCTAGCCTGGTGATGTCACCGCCACTTAGTCATTTATGGTTGTTGTTGTGCGTGTGTTGGCATATGTAGATTTGTGTGTCTCATTCCCCTGTGTATGTGTGCATGTGGTGCTGCAAGGATGAGTTGTGGGAGCGGGTTGCTTAGGATATGGGATCCACCTCAGTATCCCGCAATCAGAAATCAACATTTAATTCCATCAAAAAAATAACTTTCAGTGCCTCACCTATCACCATCCTGAAGGGAAAGTGCGGTAATCCGATCTCCGACCCCCAGGAAAAGGTCTGCAGGTTTGCAGGCATTTTTGTGAGGTCTTGGAGGGGAATTCCCTCAGCCCAGACAACATAATCGGGCAAGGTGGGACGACCCTATAAGTAGCCACCCCTTGAATGGTTGGCTGAGGTGCCATCTGTGGAGCAAGTGTGAGGGGCGATCCGAAGTCTGAGACCAGGAAAAGCACCGGGCAGAGACGATCTCCCAATCGAAATGTTGAGGGAGGGTGGCATCTGTTTGCAGGCTGCCCTACATGACATCACAACTGTCTTGACCACAGGATGGGTTCCGCAGGATTGGAAGGATGCCCTGGTGGTAACAACTATAGGGGCATTTCTTTTCTCAGTGTCCCGGGACCGGTCCTGGCAAGGATTATTCAATATCGCCTTGCAGGCACGCCGAGGAGAGGCTTGCAGAACCCCAATGTGGTTTCAGACCAGGGCGGTCCTGCACGGATGCCATATTCTCTATCCGTCTGCTACAACAGAGGTGTAGGGAATTCCAAGAAGACCTACATCTCTGCTTTATTGACCCTGTCAAGGCCTGTGATACCATCAACAGGCCAGGACTGTGAGCAGTTCTTCGTGCTTTAGGAGTGCCTGACTTTGCTCACAATCATTAAGGGACTTCATGATGGTGGGGAGGCCCGGGTTAAGCTACGTCACCAGGAGTCGGAGCCATTCCCTGTTCACTTTTGGGTGCAACATGCATGTCCTCTGGCTCCCACATTATTTAACATTATCTTTGACCACGTAGTTTGAGAAACTGTTCATGGCTGTACGAGAGTAATTTCCATCTGGTACAGATACAACGGGAGGCTGAGCGATGCCCGGGTGCGGTCGAGGGATGGCTGCCTATTGGTCAGCCATGTTTTGTATGCGAATGATCTGGTGATTGCTGCTCACTCAGAGGAGGACTTGGAGATGCTGCTGCTGAATCTGGAATGTGCCACTAAGAGGTGGGGTCTTGCCGTCAGCCCCAACAAAACTAAGCACCTGCCTGGGTATTTTGTGCCACCAAACACTCCATCCCCTCAGCTTCCCATTGGTGATGGAGCAGTTGTGGAGAGTTTCCCATACCTGGGCAGTGTGCTTATCACCAGCTCCGGATTGACAGCAGAGGTCTCACTCCGAATCAGTCAGGCGGCATTATCTTTTAATCGGCTGCGCAATGCTGTGGGGAAGCTACCTGGTCTGTCGCTCCGCATTAAGTTTCGGGTTTTCTTGGCCACAGGCATGCCCTTCCTTCTCTGTGCTTGTGAAGCATGGACCCCTCTAATGGAACATCTGCGCCGGTTAGAAACATTCAGACTGGCATGCTTATGATCCATCCTGGGTTGTGTGAGGAGCTCACAAATCCTTGAAAGACCTGGACACATTCCCATCAGTGAGTTCCTCCGGCAGGCAAGGCTGCATTAGCTGGGTCATGTAGACCCGCATGCCCAGCTGCCGCATGGCCAAGCAACTTCTGTTTGGCCACATAGAGGGGGGCTAAACGGGTACGACGTGGGCTGTAGAAGAGGTGGACTGAGGATTATGGAGCTCAGTCGACTTGTCGACGACTGGTACCAGTGGTGTCAAGATCGGCCTCTATGGAGGAGGCTCATGAAGGATGCTGCTGGGCAGTTAGAGGCAGTCACCCCCCAGCAACAACGGAGGGCAAATGAGCGACGCTCACAAAAACGAGAGGAGCACTGGGTGACTAAAATGTAGCAAGTTGGCCCAGTGGGCGGTACAGCTGGTGCATCTACCGGTCATCTCAGTCAACCAACCCATGGCACCTAGGTCTGTCCCGAGACCTCATTTCAGCGAGCCTTCGACACTTCACATGGCCTCAAAGTGCACCTGGCCTGGCAAAGGTGCCGTTGTGACGTCACCGTCGCTTTGTGGCGAATGGCGGGTATTGGTTATGTGTGTGTGTTTGTATGCGTCTGATTCCTCTGTGTTGTATGTATGCATTGTCTCATTGCTCTATGTGTGTGTGCGTGTGTTGGGGGGTGTGGTGCTGGGGGGAGCAGGTTCGATTCCCGCTCACGGCCAACACCAGTGACGATTATCTGCATCGGTCCTGGGCCCTCCCCTAGGTCGACCTAGCCTGAAATGAGTACCTGGTGCGGTGTGTAAACATCACCACTGGGGAGACAAAGGCGGTCGGGCGTGGTGCTGGCCACCCACCCCCTCGTGTACCGTTCCGGCCTTCATAGGTGCTCGCTAACAGCACTTGCCCCGACAGTCTGTAAATGCTATACGGTGGATCTTTGTCTTGGCTGGCCACCCACCCCCTTGGTATACTGTGCTGACTTTCATAGTTACTACTCGCTCACAGCACTTGGCTCAACAGTCTGTTTAAGGCTATACTTTTGGTGTGAGCAGGTCCTGTTCGGGGTGTGGACTTCCACAAGCAGCAGCCACTGTTCGTGTCGGGAGGAGACGACTACAAGATCAAGGTGCCCAGCGGGGTCACATGCGTGGATTTTTGAGCGGGGCTTCACGCCCATAGACTTATATTTCCCATATATTTACATTGCTCATAGACTAAGATCGCCCATCGAATAACATTATACATAGACTTACATTGCCCATAGAATTAACACTGCACGTGGATTAACAATGTACGTACATAAAAATTACACCTAGACTAAGAGTGCACGTAGACCAACAGGTTCTTGAGTAATATTATGGATGGAGCTAAATGGAAGAAATGCAATGGTTGCCAACTTATTTGGGAAAGGAGACGACAGAGAGATGGGATATCACGCGCGAGTGGCATGGCATATGTGTTTGTTGTGTGCAGGGTAGTGTGTGTGTTCCGATGGAAAACCTGTCACGGCTATGGTGGTGTGTGTGTCTTTCACCAGGTGTGGAACTACAAGCTGCGTCGCTGCCTCTTCACCCTTCTCGGTCACCTAGACTACATTCGAACTACGTTCTTCCACCATGTAAGTGTGTGTGTGCGTGTATGTGTTGTATCGGAGGGTGGTGGCGTAGCGGTTAGCACGCTGGGTTACGAACCCGGCAACCTGAGTTCGATACCCGGTCTTGGCCAACACCAGTGATAGCGATTATTTGAACCGGTCCTTGGCCTCCCCTAGGTCGACTCAGCCTCAAATGAGTACCTAATGTGATGTGTAAACATCGCCACTAGGGAGACAAAGGTGGCCGGGCGTGGTGTTGGCCACCCACCCCCTCGTATGCCGTGCTGGCCTTCATAGGTGCTCGCTAACAGCACTTGCCCCAACAGGCTGTGAAGGCTATACAGGGGATCTTTGTCTTTGTGTGCATATGTATTGTATGGGGAATAATTCTGTAGTGGTAAGCCGACTACAAACCCAGCAACCTAATTTCTGATTCCGACTCACGGCCAATTAGTGCCAAATATCTGAACCTGTCCTGGGTCCCTCCGAGGCTAACTCGGCATACTTGGTGCAGTGGGTGAACAACATCAGTGCTGGGGAGACAAATGTGGCTGGGCATCGATTTGGCTACACCACACCCTCTAATAGGTGTGCCATGCCGGCCGTCATAGGTGCTACTCGCAAACAACATTTGCCAAAATAAATTCTGTTTTAATGGTTATCGGCAAATTGTTGTCTTTGTCACACCCCACGTTGAGCTGTACTGGCGTGTTTGTGTGTGAGCAGGAGTACCCGTGGATCATCAGCTGCTCTGACGACCAGACGATCCGCATCTGGAACTGGCAGAGCCGCACCTGTGTGTGGTGGGTGCTGTTGCCCGTGATGTGCTAACTCCTCTAATACCCTTACACGAACCCCAATGCTCATACTATCACTAATCTTATCCTTATAACTAATCCTAACATTGATCCTAAACCTATTATATTTTTTGGGTCTTTTGGTAAAGTCACGTAGATAGGTTCAAAGAAAATTACCAAAAAATAACAAAATACTACGACGTTTCGATCACAACACAAGCGATCGTCATCAGGAAGAAAAAAATAGGGGGAAAGCACCTGATGACGACCACTTGTGTTGTGATCGAAACGTCGTGGTTTTTTGTTATTTCTTTGAACCTATCAATGTGACTTTACCGAAAGACCCAAAGAATATGAATTCCTGCAGTCACGAAAGCTTTAAAACCTGAACCTACTCTTAATCTTAACCCTTTCACTCATCCTAACGCTGAGTCTACCACTGTCACCTCCGATTAGCATGGTTGGCTATGTACGGTGTGAAAGAAGTTCAACATACATGCATCCTTACACACACTGATCCTAACACTAACACTGATCCTAACACTTATCCTACCCTATCACCTATCCTACCCCAATCACTAATCATAACACTGATCCTAACCCTTATCACTGATACTAATGTAGCGTCATAGGGAAGCAGTGCCAGGTAAGGGGGGGTACTGTATGTGTGGAGCCCCTCCTCGTGTTCGGGGGCAGGGGCGCGGTGAAGGGGGGAGCGGGGCCACGCCGGAAGAGGTTCTGGGTTTTTGGTGACGGAGCGAGCGGGAGTGAGCTGGGAGCCGGGGTGCGGGATTCGGGGCTCCAGGAGATGGTCGTAGTTTCCGACCAAAGGTATAGATATAGTTAGCCGGGACTCACCCCCCCCCTTAGGTCATTTCGATAGGGTGTGTTATTGTGCTAATAAACGTGTTGCCTCCAGAGAAGGTGTGCGCTTCCATCAAAACACTAGACTAACACGTATCCTTATCCTAACAGCACTTGCCCCAACAGTCCGTTAAAGGCTACATGGGGGTTCTGTGTCTGTGTTGCAGTGTACTGACGGGACACATCCACTACATCTTGTGTGTGTTGTGCATATTGTGTGTGTGTGGGATTCAACATGCTATTTGTTGGCTATATGTGTATGTATGTTTTGGCTAATTGTGCTGTGTGTTGCATACATATGTATATCTGTGTGTGTGCACGTGTGTGGTGCAGCGTGCTGACGGGGCACAACCACTACGTGATGTGTGCCCAGTTCCACCCTATGGAGGACCTGGTGGTGTCGGCGAGCCTGGATCAGACCGTACGCGTCTGGGACATTTCCGGTGCAACGTCTCACTCACCACGTCGTCCTCACCAGCACCATATCTTCTCACAACCTCACAAAATGAACACCTCACCTTCTCGCTACTCCATCTCACCATATATGTTTGTATGTACCCGTGTGCATCCTTCTGTCTGTGTACCTATGTGTGTGTATGGAAAGCGGTAGTGGAGCGGTTAGCACGCTGCGCTACGTACCTGGCGATCCGAGTTCGATTCCCACTCATTACCATCACCAGTGACTTATCTGAATCGGTCCTGGGCCTCCCCTAGCTCGACTCGGCCTCAAATGAGTACCTGGTGCAGTGTGTAGTTAAACATCGCCGCTGGGGAGACAAAGGTGGTTGGGCATGGTGCTGGCCACCTACCCCCTCATGTGCCGTCCCTGCCTACAGAAGCTGCCTCAACAGTCTGTTGAGTCTATACAGGGATCTTTGCCTTTGTCTCGTGTATGTACCCCTGTTTACCCATGTACAGTGAAACCTTGGATTGCGAGCATAATTCGTTCCGGAAACGTGCTCGTAATCCAAAGCACTCGTATATCAAAGCGAATTTCCCCATAAGAAATAATGGAAACTCAGATGATTCGTTCCACAACCCAAAAATACTGTATTCATATAAAAATGATTAATACAAAAAATATTTTTATATTTTTATTATTTAAATTTAATATAAAGTAATCAAATTTATTAATTAGATTTAATCGTGGCTGGTGTGAGGAGAGAGAGGAGAGGAGGAGGAGGGTTATTGTGTAGAACGACTTTCACTTGCGGTACAGTTACTAAAGAACAGTCACTACACTTGGACACAAAATAAAAAAATGCTTTACACACACACACGTGGTACAACACTATACTGTAGTAAACAGTATACGCCGCACGGATGTTGACAATGCGAGTGAGGCACGCCGACTGATACCGAGCATGAGAGACGATTACCCACAATCCCGCAACGAGAGAGAGAGAAGAACCATTGGCTCAGTTGTGATCACGTGATGCTCGGCAGACAAAGCGTATACTGTACATACTGCTCGTATTGCAAGACATCGCTCGTTTATCAAATTATGATTTATTTAAATTTTTTACTCATCTTGTAAAACACTCGCAGACCAAGTTACTCGCAATCCAAGGTTTCACTGTATTTGTATGCACCCCATGTGTACCCCTGTGTTAGTATGTATCCATGTGTAGCTGGTATTTGTATCTACTTCTGTGTATCTGAGTATATGTATCCGTATATACTCCCGTGTGCTAGTATGTACCTGTGTGTACCCGTCTGAACCCGTGTTTGTAAATACCCGTGTGACCCGGTGTTTGTTTTTACCCGTGGGAACCCGTGTTTGTGTATACCTGTGTGAACCCGTGTTTGTCCCCTTGTGAATCCGTGTTTGTATGTACACATGTGAACCGACGTTTGTACGTACCCGTGTGAACCCGTGTTTGTATGTACCCGTGGGAACCCGTGTTTGTATGTACTCGTGTGCACCCATGTGAACCCGCGTGTGCATCGGCTCGTGCCGCTGCTCTGCTGCTCTCTCCCCTGGGGCTCGCCCAGGCCTCCGCAAGAAGAACCTGAATCCCGGATCGTCGGGCGACGCGGAGCTCCGCTCCATCTCCGGTGTCGACCTCTTCGGCGCCGCTGACGCCGTGGTGAAACACGTCCTGGAGGTGCCGCTCCCCTTCCCCTCGCCTGTTATACAGGAGGTCGTGGGTTTGATTCCGACCTTGACGCCTGTATATTTTGAGTTTGCATTTTCTCTCCGTGGTCGCGTGGATTCTTCTCCAGGTCCTCTGGTTTTTCTCTCCACGTTTATAAACATACGTTTAGAGTATTAGGCTGCTCTAAATTTCCACGTGATAAGTCACTTGGTTGAGTGATCATTTGTGGCCAGGTCGCCTCTGAAAATGAACTATATAGCTCAGTGGGCCTTACCTGGTAAAATAAAAAAAGAGTTACATAGTTTACTTTGATGTAGAGCAATGGCTATAATTTTACATTGAAGGGGTTGATGAGCCAGATGACTGCATCAGGAGTAGCGGAGTTGGTGATCACCGCTGTGTTGACGCCTCTTTCATATTTTTGAATTGGGGAAATTGAGTCTTAAGTTTTCTTCTCATTATTTTCTCCTTTGGTGTGACAGTCCTCGGCACACTGCCCCACAGAGTTTTTTAAGCTCCCATTTCTGCTTCGTCGTCGAGTGTCTGCTGCCACTGCCGCAAGCCACGCTTTGTGCCAATGCGGTTCATGGGTCAGGGTCCCGTGAGCTTCGGTGGGGGGGACGGTTGAAGCCCATGGGATCTTCTGCGTGGGGCCTTACATGAGGCGCACGTGTCGAGTGGCATTGGCCACCCTAATGTGCACGGTGTGTGTGTTGTTGGATGTTAAGTTTTTGGTGGGATCGTAACGTGTATTTCGCGTGTTCGTCGGCAGGGCCACGACCGCGGAGTGAACTGGGCGGCGTTCCACCCCACCATGCCCCTCATCGTGTCCGGGGCTGACGATCGCCAAGTCAAGCTGTGGAGGATGAACGGTGTGTGGAAGCTCGGCGGTTCACTCATTCATTCACACGTCATTCATTCACTTGTTAATTTGCTCTTTTGTTTATTAATTTAGTCATTCATTTTGTCGGTCATTCAGTTAATTAATTTGCTCGCTCATTTGCCAATTCATTCATCAATTTGCTCATTCATTCTCTCATTCATTAATTAGTTCATTCGTTTGGTCATTCATTATTTGGGGCTGGAGAAGAGATGGGCTGATGCCGTTACGGGGGGATCTGGGGTTGAATGGACCTGCCAATGGCCAGTACCAGCGGTATCAAGATCGGCCTATGTGGATTAGGCTCGTGAAGGATGCTACTGAGCAGTTGAAGGCAGTCGTCCTCCAGCAATAGCATAGCGGCAGAGGAACGATGCTCGCAACAAGGCAGCGAGTTGGCATCGTGGGGAGCACAAGTGGTGAATCCTTTAGTCACTGCAGTCAATCAACCCATTGCGCCTGGATCTGTCCCATGAGCTCCTGCCAGAAGTTTGCCTTCAACACTTCACATGACAGCCAAATGGTGCACCTAGACTGGCACAAGCACCGTGATGACATCACCGCCACTTAGTGTGTGTGTGCATTAAATATGTCTTGGTGTGTATTGTACGTGTGTGTGCATGTGCGGGTATATGCCGTTGTGTGTATTGGACGTGTGTGTGTGCGTATTTATGTATTTGTCTGTATGTGCTTGGGCGCGTATGCTTGCGCGTGTACAGACTCAAAGGCATGGGAAGTAGACACCTGCCGTGGACACTACAATAACGTTTCCTGCTGCCTCTTCCACCCGCGTCACGAACTCATCCTCAGCAACTCCGAGGACAAGAGTATCCGCGTGTGGGACATGTCCAAGCGGTGAGGACATGCACACACGCACATGTACACAGACAAATATCCCCCTGTGTAAGCCTCTCAACAGGGCGTTTGGGCCAAGTGCTTTTAGCGAGCAAAACCCAAGACGGCTGATACAGCTTACACCTATGAGGGGTGTGGTGTGGCCATCATCGCCAAACCTACCCAGCAATCCTTTGTCTCCCCATTGCTGCTGATGTTTTACACACACCGCACCAGGTACTCATTTAAGGCTTAGTCTACCTAGGGGAGCCCCAGCTCCGATTCTGATATTCGCTGCCACGGATGTTGGCCGTGAACAGGAATCGAACTCGAGTTGCCTATTTCTTAACACAGTGCAGCGCTAACCGCTGGTGGTGTGACCGTCAGAGCAAGTGAGTGGCCTTGACAAAGCAATGATGTTTCTCAACACAGTCCCATAGAAAGTACAGTGCACTTAGTCAATAAGTATCATCACCATTATCACCATCGTGACCATCATCATCGATGTTCCAAGGCAGTGGTGGCTATGCGCGTGGCCTGTAATCCAACAGTGCTGTGGAGGCAGCGAGGGTTGGCGGATCGCGCACAAAAGTAGTAAGACTCCCCATGGGCGTCGAGGTGCCATGCTCTAGCTCGCCAGGAGAAGGGTGAAGGGTGGTACACCAAATGGACTAATTGCTATCTAGTTTCCATCAGTATGGCAAGAGTGTTGCCTCCTCGCGTGCGTGGGTTCTCTACAGGTGCTCCTGGTTTCCACCCACATGTATAGACACTCATCAGTTGGCTGAAAACATCTTGAATAAAAACTCAATGCAGCACCATCTTGAAAAAGTCTGACATTGTTAAATCCCCACACCTAAGAATTACTGTGTCCCCACTCCTCGCCCCATCTAGAGCTCACAGCACACTCACATCTGCTTCAACATCAATCACAACAGAACATCAACTGGCCGATACGAACACATACACCTTCAAACTTAGTTTCCCCATCTTGCCCTTAACAGTCTGTTGGGGTAAATGCTGTAAGCGAACGGCACTTATTAAGGCCGGCACGGGGGTAGGTGGCCACCACCATGCCCGGCCGCCTTTGACTCCCAAGTGCCAATGCTTGTGTCATGAGCGACTCCCGACACACGTCTAGTAGAAGGCTTCTTATTTATTAAGAGCACACAGGGCGATACACTTGGTAACGCGGCTACACCCAGGCTGCTCTAAACACGCAGCCCCTCTGATTGATGAGCGTAGCGGCGAAGACGGAGCGGGTCTTGCAGAAGAACAGCCACGTGGTTAAGACAAAGATTACAGCGAGCAGCGACGCAACCAGGACCCAGACCCCACACTAACAGCCCCGAAGCTCTGGTTCGGTGTTCCTTATATTCGCCTGGCGTGGCCAAGCTCCACCTCTGGCCACGCCCCCTTTATAGAACCTACTAGAGCCTTCTGGATGGTTCCCAGAGCTTCTTGACTGACACCGCCCTTAACCTTTACCCCAGATACGCCCCTTCACAATAAGGCTTTATGTAATGCAGCTGTAACTGTAATGACCCTTACAGACCAGTAGGTGTCACCCTGTCATTACACTTGTATACAACTCTCAAGGTACTTATTTAAGTACGCTCCCATTATTATCGGTCATGAGTGGGAATAAAACTGGTTGCCAGGTTCGTAGCGCAGTGCCCTAATCACTGCACCGCCATTCCCCACTACTGAGTGGGTGTGCAGGTACACACACCCCCACCTGGACAGATGAACAACGCACGGGTCATGTTCATGTCTTCTCGTTTGTGGTATTTATTATATTAGTAGCATTGGTATTTTGCATTCATGTGTAATTTGTCTCTACAGTATTCCTCGTTATATTCACGAACTTGCTATCTATGACTTTGGCTATCTGCGAATCGCATCTGGAACTCTAAATGATTGCATCGAGAGAGAGAGAAAGTGATGAGAGAAAGTGATGAGAGAGAAAGTGATGAGAGAGAATGTAATGAGAGAGAATGTAATGAGAGAGAATGTAATGAGAGAAAGTGATGCGAGAAAGTGATGAGATAATTTGCACGTATTTAATAGCTTATTTACCTATTTATTTTAAGGTGATTCATTAAAAAGATGGGTTTTCGTAGGCCAATATCTTTTTCTGCAAAATTTGCTCTCATCGAGCATCTCTGGAATGTATCCCTCATGAATAACAAGGGAATAATGTGTGTTTTTATTGGCTGTGGTTGTTTGTTTGTATCCCCTCTGCTCTGATTTTCCCCTTGCAGCACGGGAGTGCAGACGTTCCGCAGAGACCACGACCGCTTCTGGGTCCTCGCCGCCCATCCCTCCCTCAACCTCTTCGCTGCAGGTACGATCCAGTGTGTGTCTTGTGGGGAGCCGTAGTGTTGCGGTTCGCGCACTGGACTACAAATCTGGTGACCTGAGTTCGATTCCCGCTCAAGGCCAACACCAGTGACAATTATCTGAACCGGACCTGGGCATCCCCTAGGTCGACTCGGCCTCAAATGAGTACCTGCTGCTGTGTGTAAACATCACCTCTGGGGAGACAAAGGCAGTCAGGCATGGTGCTAGCCACCCACGCCTTGGTGTGCCGTGCCAGCCTTTATAGGTGCTCGTGATCAGCACTGACCCCAAATGTTGTATGTTAAGGATATATCAGGGATCTGTTGTCTTGTAAATAAGAGTGTGGATGCAATTCGGTGAGTGTGTGGGTGGCACAGGATAGAGAAGAGGTCGCCTGATGTGTTAGAGGGAGGATGGGTAGCTTAGTGGATTTGCTGATAACTGGTACCAGCGGTGTCAAGATCAGCCTCTGTTGTCGAATCTCATAAAGGACGCCATTGTGCATTTAGAGTCAGTCGCCCTCCAACATCAACGGAGGGCAGAGGAGCGACACAACAATGAGCAGAGCACTGGGTAGCTAAAATACAGTAAGTTGGCACAGTAGGGGGCAGAAGTGGTGCATCTGCTAGTCATTTCAGTGACTCAATCCATTGCAGCTGGGTCTGTACCTTGACCTCTTGTCGGCAGGCATTAAACACTTCACGTGACCTTAAAGTGCACCTGGCCTGGCACAAGCGCTGTGGTGATATCACCTCCACTTAGCGGTGAATGGCAGTTGTGTGTATTATTATGTGTGTGGCTTGTTGCAGGCCACGACAGCGGCATGATCGTGTTCAAGCTGGAGCGCGAGCGGCCTGCTTACGCGGTGCACGGGGGGCTGCTCTACTACGTCAAGGAGCGCTTCCTGCGCCAGCTCGACTTCAGCTCCTCCAAGGACGTCGCTGTCATGCAGTTGCGCGGGTACGCGAGGTGCACACGACACAGCGTGAACCACACACTACACACGATAGATACAACATGATACAGACAACATGATACAGAGAGCAAGATACAGACAATATAATGCACACAACAGAGACAACACGAAGCATACAACTCGAACTGCACGGTATATACATCTCCTCCCAGAACATTGCCGTTATACAGCTTGCGTGGTTGTGCCGTCAGTAGACACGGCAACTGCACAATATGTACACAATACACACTGCAATACATAATGACGCAAACCACACTGCATACTTCCAGCACAAACAACAACAGACGACATGAACCGCACGACATTAAACCACACTGCACAGCTGCTGTAGTGATGGCCGCGGTGTGGTTCTGTGTTCCTCCCTCCCACCATTCCCACAGTGGCTCCAAGAACCCGGTGTTCAGCATGTCATACAACCCAGCAGAGAATGCCGTGCTCCTGTGCACCGTGAGTCCCCTTGCAGCCGCACGTGATGGTCACATCACCATTAGCTCGATCCCGCGGATGGGTAATGGCTGCCCCCACCTCGCCATCGCTTTTTTCCTTCTGTCGGATCTAACAGTGGGCTAACCCGTCATCCAAACTCCTCTGCTATCGCAGTGCCATCCGCCCCAAGACAAAGATCCCCCATATAGCCTTAACAGACTGTTGGAGCAAATGCTATTAGCGAGTAGCACCTATGAAGGCCTGCACAGCATACAAAAGGGGGTGGGTGCCCAGCACCACGCTCAGCCACCTTTGACTCAACCAGTGGCGATGATTTTACACACCGTACCAGGTACTCATTTGAGACTAAGTCGACCTGGAGGCCAAGGACCGGTTCAGGTAATCGTCACTGGTGTTGGCCGTGAGTGAGAATCAAACTCGCCTCGTTGGGTTCGTAGCGCAGCATGTTAACTGCTAAATGACCGCTATAGTACCGTTCCCTTTCGTTTTTGCCATCCGCCTCACCACCATCACCTTCGTTTTGGGGTCAAGGGACTTCCCGATTGTTGCGCCAGTTGGCGCAGCATTCTTACCATGATCGCTGTCCCAGTCTCGTTACCACTTGGGCGGCAAGGTTTTGCGCTGCAGTGGTACTCACGCTGTGGTACTAACGCTTGTGTCTTGCAGCAAGAAGGGGCCTGGATAAGATTCCTGTTTCTGTGTTGAGTCTATTTTTCGATTTAAAGCTTTCGTGACTGCAAGGATTCATCTTGTTTGGTTCTTTCGGTAAAGTCACGTAGAATGAGAATAAAATAATAAATTGATAAAATAAAATAACACAATAATATTCTCACGACGTTTCGGCCACAACACAAGCGGCCTTCATCAGGTGAAGTGGACGAGACTGTCTGGAGGACAGCGCTGGAGTGAGAAAGCCACGCTGAGATCACGACCTTTAAGCTGTGTGAGAAGAAACAAAGCGCCTTGACAAAGGAATTAGCATATAATTTAGCATTGAAATGGCTGAGTGATTAGCTTGTGACTGGTCACAGAAAAGGCTATGTTAAAGTTAAAGCATACACATCCGCAAAGGCACCCCTTGACAAAGGAATTAGCATAGAATTTAGCATTGAAATAGCTAAGTTAAAGTATACACATCTGCAGAGGCACCCCTTGACAAAGGAATTAGCATATAATTTGGCATTGAAATAGCTGAGTGATTAGCTTGTAACTGGTCACAGAAATAGCTATGTTAAAGTCAGAGCATATACATTCACCGAGGCACCTAGTACAAATCAAACAGGAGAATTTAGCATTGAAATAACTAGGCGAATTTAGCATTGAAATAACTGAGTGATTAGTTTGTGACTGGTCACAGAAATGGCTATGTTGAAGTCAAGGCCTACACATCTGAGCTATTCACATTAACTGGGTATACAATACAATATATAATGAATACTACATAGTGAACCAATAAAAAATAAAAATACAATATTAATTACCTCAATGTTATGAATAAACTCTATATTCTCCAATCAGCTAAGCTACCAACAATAAGTCGTTATATATCACAATGCTATATGTCGAAAAATGGGTGGATTCTTACCCTCAACTTTAGCAACATGGATAGCTACGGGTCCCGTTCAGTCGGACGAGTTCATCCATGGTCGGAACAGAGGAGGTGGAGAGAGACAGCTGCGAGGCGCTGTTATACTCCATGTTGTAAACCATACCATTAACCGTGGTGTGAGAGGTATTAAGAGTCAATGCTGGCGAAAGAGCTGCGGTCTGAAGGTCATTGTAAAATACAATTAATTAAGAACGGAAATGGTTTAAAACATCTTTCCAATGGTTACTAAGCCAGAATCCATCTTCTCGGTTGAAATTGTCTCTGTGCTTGTATATGTGAATGGCCTCATGAACAAATCTCTCATGGTAGCCGGTTGGTTTGCAAAAAACCTCCGTCTTGGAGAAGTCAATGTCATGTGAGCCCACTGAATTATAACAGTGATCTGCCACGGCAGAGGAGTTCGTTCTACCGTGTTTCAAGTCTGCTTTATGTTCGCGGATGCGGTCCGAGATATGTCGTTTAGTTTCTCCAATGTAGCTACTACCACAGAGGCACTTTAGTTTGTAAACGCCCGGGTATTGTATGTCTGGAACAGCATCTTTTACAGATGGAACTAGATCACGGATTTTATGTACTGTGTTGAATCGGACCTGGATCTTGTGTTTATTCAGGATTTTGGAGATCTTTTTAGTGACCCCTGCAATGTAGGGTAAGGTGATGGTTTTGAGTGGCTCCACAAGAGGATCCTTCTTCATGACTGGAGTGATGGCTTTGCGGATTGTGTAGTCGGAGTAACCATTAGCCCTGAGAGCCTGGTGTACGTGCTTGAGTTCACTGGTAATGTGTTCCTGGTCGGAAATGCATTGGGCTCTATGGTATAGAGTCTTGATGAGAGAGTTCTTCTGGGATGGATGGTGGTGGGAATCCGGTTTCAAGTAAGCATCTGTATGGGTAGCTTTCCTGTAGACAGAGTGACTCATTGAACCATCATGTGTCCTTTTAATTAAGACATCCAAAAAGGGTAGTTTGCCATCTTTTTCGACCTCCATGGTAAATCTGATGGCTGGGTGTATGAAATTGATGTGGTCGCGGAATTGGTCTAGAGCAGGCTGGCCATGTGGCCAGATGACAAAGATGTCATCTTCCATAAGGTCGGGCGTAGAGTGGCAGTCTGGATGGCGTCAGTTATTTTTCCATGAATACATTGGCTACAACCGGAGATAGGGGGGAGCCCATTGGGGTGCGCTCAGTTTGTTTGTAGAAAGTTCCATTCCAGGTGAAGTATATGTTGGTTAAGCAATGTCTCACCAGGGGGGGTACATCAGTGTGCAGTCATTGATGAACCAGGTCTTCAATGATAGCGATGGTGTCAGGTACCGGGACTTTGGTGAACAAGGACACCACATCAAAACTGACAAGCAGGTCGTCTGGGGACAGGGAAATGCCTTTGATTGTCGATACCAGGTGAGTAGAATTTAGTACCGCAGAGGTGGTTTTTCCAGTGAAAGGTCGCAGTATATCAGCAAGAAAATGTCCCAGTTTATAGGTGGGGGAGTTGATAGTAGAGACGATGGGACGAAGGGGTGTATCTTCTTTGTGTATCTTTGGAAGGCCATATAATCTTGGTGGTCTAGCAGCAGAGGGTTTCAACAAGAACTGATTGGGCTCATGAATTAATGCTGTTGAATCAGATGCTTACTTGAGACCGGATTCCCACCACCATCCATCCCAGAAGAACTCCCTCATCAAGACTCTATAACATAGAGCCCAATGCATTTCCGACCAGGAACACATTACCAGTGAACTCAAGCACGTACACCAGGCTCTCAGGGCTAATGGTTACTCCGACTACACAATCCGCAAAGCCATCACTCCAGTCATGAAGAAGGATCCTCTTGTGGAGCCACTCAAAACCATCACCTTACCCTACATTGCAGGGGTCACTAAAAAGATCTCCAAAATCCTGAATAAACACAAGATCCAGGTCCGATTCAACACAGTACATAAAATCCGTGATCTAGTTCCATCTGTAAAAGATGCTGTTCCAGACATACAGTACCCGGGCGTTTACAAACAAAAGTGCCTCTGTGGTAGTAGCTACATTGGAGAAACCAAACGACATATCTCGGACCGCATCCGCGAACATAAAGCAGACTTGAAACACGGTAGAACGAACTCCTCTGCCATGGGAGATCACTGTTATAATTCAGTGGGCTCACATGACATTGACTTCTCCAAGACGGAGGTTCTTTGCAAACCAACCGGCTACCATGAGAGATTCGTTCATGAGGCCATTCACATATACAAGCACAGAGACAATTTCAACCGAGAAGATGGATTCTGGCTTAGTAACCATTGGAAAGATGTTCTTAACCATTTCCTTTCTTAATTAATTGTATTTTACGATGACCTTCAGACCGCAGCTCTTTCGCTGGCATTGACTCTTAATACCTCTCACCACGGTTAATGGTATGGTTTACAACATGGAGTATAACAGCGCCTCGCAGCTGTCTCTCTCCACCTCCTCTGTTCCGACCATGGATGAACTCGTCCGTCTGAACGGGACCCGCAGCTATCCGTGTTGCTAAAGTTGAGGGTAAGAATCCACCCATTTTTCGACATATAGCATTGTGATATATAACGACTTATTGTTGGTAGCTTAGCTGATTGGAGAATATAGAGTTTATTCATAACATTGAGGTAATTTATATATTTTTAAAATTATTTTTTATTGGTTCACTATATAGTATTCATTATATATTGTATTGTATACCCAGTTACTGTGAATAGCTCAGATGTGTAGGCCTTGACTTCAACATAGCCATTTCTGTGACCAGTCACAAACTAATCACTCAGTTATTTCAATGCTAAATTCGCCTAGTTATTTCAATGCTAATTTCTCCTGTTTGATTTGTACTAGGTGCCTTGGTGAATGTATATGCTCTGACTTTAACATAGCTATTTCTGTGACCAGTTACAAGCTAATCACTCAGCTATTTCAATGCTAAATTCTATGCGAATTCCTTTTGTCAAGGGGTGCCTCTGCGGATGTGTATACTTTAACTTAGCTATTTCAATGCTAAATTCTATGCTAATTCCTTTGTCAAGGGGTGCCTTTGCGGATGTGTATGCTTTAACTTTAACATAGCCTTTTCTGTGACCAGTCACAAGCTAATCACTCAGCCATTTCAGTGCTAAATTATATGCTAATTCCTTTGTCAAGGCGCTTTGTTTCTTCTCACACAGCTTAAAGGTCGTGATCTCAGCGTGGCTTTCTCACTCCAGCGCTGTCCTCCAGACAGTCTCGTCCCCTTCACCTGATGAAGGCCGCTTGTGTTGTGGCCGAAACGTCGTGTGAGAATATTATTGTGTTATTTTATTTTATCAATTTATTATTTGATTGTCATTCTACGTGACTTTACCGAAAGAACCAAAGAAGAGTCTATTTTTGCGTGGAGTCTGTAGATTATCCTGTTCTGCATTTGGTTTCCTCTGGATTCTCTAGTTGCCTCCCATAGTTAAGAAAAAAACACTGACAATATATTGGCCAAAACATCCCAAAGGCTGAAAGAACTTCACCTGCAAATGACTCAATTGGGACTACAGACAGCAACAACATCTCCCCCCTTCTGCAAAAAGGAGGCAGGATCCTCCTGAAAAAGTCTTGAGACTCAGAGAGGCTTTCCTGGATAAAACAAGCAGAAATATAATAATAATACTCACCCCCACCATCTGGCTTTGGAGTTTCCCCTTGTTACACGGTGGACCTGGTGTGGCGTGTAAACATCAGCACAGGGGAGACAAAGGGGGCTGGCCATGGTACTGGCCACACCACCCCTTTGTGTGCTGTGCCGGACTTCATAGGTGCTGTTCGCTAACAGCGCTTGCCGCAACAATGTTAAAGGCTGTGACGGGGGATCTTTGTCATTGTTTTTAACAGCGTGCGTCTAACCTGGAGAACAGCACGTATGACCTATACAGCATCCCTAAGGACAGCGACTCCCAGAACCCCGACGGTGAGCATGGCTCGGACACATACAGACATGGCAAGCACATGTGGACACGTACAGACACACAGACACAGCACACGACACAGCACGCAACATACACGTATAGACACACAGACACGTAATGCGACACACACATAGATACACAGACACGGCAAGTGACACACTTATAGACACCCAGATACGGCACACTACTCGCGTTTAGACACGTACAGACATGGCATGCACATGTGGACACATACAGATACGCAGACACGGCACACACATGTACGGGCATACCTCAGTATGCATTTAGGTTGCTTTCTGGAAAACCTGAACTTAATGTGAAAAATCATATATCGAAACATTTCCCCAAAAGGTCCCATGCGTCCCTGGAAAAAGGCAATGTTTAGCGATATGTAAATCGAAAGGTTTTGTTTTACCATTGAATTAACTTTATAAATTTAGGATACGTTCCTAGGGGGGGCAATTTTTTGGTAAAGATTTGCAGAAAAAAATAACAAAAGGATACCAAAAATATATTACAGTCCAGTAGTCCCTTGGTTAACGTTAATTCGTTCCACGAAAACTACTGTAAACCGAAATAACTTATTCAAATTCACATATAGGTTAAAAACTGAAACCTTTTGACAAGGATTCATGTCTGCATAAAAAAGGGGAAAAACCCTATTATTACATTTTGGTATTGGCAAAGGAGGTCTAATGATGTAGATGCTCACCCCGAGCCCTCATTACTTTGATAGTGCATTGTCTTTGAGCTGTACGCCTTTTGGCATCATCTGGCCGAGAACCAATTGGGTCGAGGCTCCAAAGAAAGCCGTCCCTTGGTGTGGACCAATCCGTTTCGAGGACAATGCATATATTATCATAGTATGGTTTTTTTGCATTATACCTGCAGGTATTGTGGTTAATGTAGACATGAATCCTTGTAAAAAGGTTTCAGTTTTGTTGCCAGAAAAAAGGGGAAAAACCCTATTATTACATTTTGGTTTTGGCAAAGGAGGTCTAATGATGTAGATGCTCACCCCGAGCCCTCATTACTTTGATAGTGCATTGTCTTTGAGCTGTATGCCTTTTGGCGTCATCTGGTCGAGCACCAATTGGGTCGAGGCTCAAAAGAAAGCCGTCCCTTGGTGTGGACCAATCCGTTTCAAGGACAATGCATATATTATCATAGTATGTTTTTTGTTTGCATTTTGACTGCAGGTATTGTGGTTAATGCAGACATGAATCCTTGTAAAAAGGTTTCAGTTTTGTTGCCAGAAAAAAGGGGAAAAATCCTATTATTACATTTTGGTTTTGGCAAAGGAGGTCTAATGATGTAGATGCTCACCCCGAGCCCTCATTACTTTGATAGTGCATTGTCTTTGAGCTGTATGCCTTTTGGCGTCATCTGGTCGAGCACCAATTGGGTCGAGGCTCAAAAGAAAGCCGTCCCTTGGTGTGGACCAATCCGTTTCAAGGACAATGCATATATTATCATAGTATGTTTTTTGTTTGCATTTTGACTGCAGGTATTGTGGTTAATGCAGACATGAATCCTTGTAAAAAGGTTTCAGTTTTGTTGCCAGAAAAAAGGGGAAAAACCCTATTATTACATTTTGGTTTTGGCAAAGGAGGTCTAATGATGTAGATGCTCACCCCGAGCCCTCATTACTTTGATAGTGCATTGTCTTTGAGCTGTATGCCTTTTGGCGTCATCTGGTCGAGCACCAATTGGGTCGAGGCTCAAAAGAAAGCCGTCCCTTGGTGTGGAGCAATCCGTTTCAAGGACAATGCATATATTATCATACTATGTTTTTTGTTTGCATTTTGACTGCAGGTATTGTGGTTAATGCAGACATGAATCCTTGTAAAAAGGTTTCAGTTTTGTTGCCAGAAAAAAGGGGAAAAAACATATTATTACATTTTTGTATTGGCAAAGGAGGTCTAATGATAATCGTCATGAATCGAATGAATGTACTTCAAGGTAAACCTCGATCTGTGTCTGTGAGGAAGACTATCTGTGTAACCATGTATATCTCTGTATATGTATGGGTATCTCTGTGTAACTGTATCTGTATGTGTGTATCCCTGTAACTGTACAGGCATGTCTCGCTTAGCGAGTGTACTTTTTACGCGAATTCGCTATGACGAACAATTAAATTTCGCCCAATCTGTTTGTAAAACGAGCAAAATGTTCGTGACACGAGTGGAGACCGATCAATCGAATGCGCCCCGTGGCGGCAGGGTGCGCACCACTGCCCGCAGTCGTTTACCAGCTGTGCTGTGCTACGTGAGCGTGTGGCAAGTTTGGGGGGGCCTTCGTGGTGGCACTTATTGGTGGGTGTGGGGTGCGGCGGCACAAACAGTTAGCGCACGGTGCTTTGAACCCGGCGATCCCGAGTTCGATTCCCGCTCACGACCAATACCAGTGACAATGATCTGGAACCGATCCTGGGCCTCCCCTAGGTTGACTCGGTCTCAAATGAGTACCTGGTTGTGTTTTGTAAACATCACTTCTGGGGAAACAAATGCAGTCGGGCGTGGTGCTGGCCACCCCATCCCCTAGTGTGCTGTTCCGGTCTTAATAGGTGCTACTTGCTAACAGCACTTGCCCAAGCTGTCTGTTAAGGCTATAATGGGAGGATCTTTGTATCTCTCTGTGCAACTGATTGTGTTGTATATGCTACTGCTGCTGTTGTCGCTGTAGCTCCGGAAGGGAAGCGGTCGTCGGGACTCACCGCCGTGTGGGTCGCCCGCAACCGCTTTGCGGTGCTGGACCGCATGCACTCGGTGAGAGAACAGCGACGCCTCGGTTTCACGCAAGCTGAATCTCTATATACGTGGACATCTCTGCAACCAGTAACACAACCAGTTTCTCACGTAGCCAAGTTATTATGGTTATTATACCTGCAGTATTAGACTAAAAACTAAACTATTTTCAAAGAAGATGAATCATTGCAGTCACGAAAGCTTTAAATCGAAAACTAAACTATTTTTATATTTACCCGGTAAGACCCCCCCTGAGCTATATAACACTTTTTCAGAAGCAACCTGGCCACGAATAATAGCCTACCTATACCCAACCACCCTCCTTGTTACCCCCGCCGTCTGCCTGCACGTATGTCGCAGATCCTCATTAAGAACCTCAAGAACGAGATCACTAAGAAGGTGCAGGTACCCAGCTGTGAGGACGTCTTCTACGCAGGCACGGGGAACCTGCTGCTGCGCGACGCCGACTCGATCACTCTGTATGATGTGCAGCAGAAGAGGTACGATGACGCGGACGCTCACGGTGGTGGGGGGGAGCGGTGGGGCGCTGTGGTAACAATAAAAGCGGAACTGCGACGGAATCACCGATGCTTGCTGATATTAGTCAATCAAATAAAGGGGGTGGGGGGGGGTGTCGCACGACTACTCGATTGTAGTGTTTCTTGCCAATGAATCGTTTGCCAGGTAATCGATTGCCAAGGAATGGCCACGAATGAATCGCAATTAATTGACGTTTTCAAAAGGCTGCCCGATAAAATTTGAGCTGGGTGCTGGATCGACTGAGCGGGAATCAATACGATTAACCTCTTTTCACAATCCACACATTGCACCAGGTGTAGACACCCCAGTTTGTGTGTTGTGTAGACACCCCCAGTTTGTGTGTCGTATGCAGACACCCCAGTTTGTGTGTTATGTGCAGACACCCCAGTTTGTGTGTTGTGTGTAGACACCCCCAGTTTGTGTGTCATGTTTAGACACCTCAGTTTGTGTGTAGTGTGTAGACACCCCCAGTGTGTGTGTCGTTTGTAAACACCTCAGTTTGTGTGTCGTGTTTAGACACCCCAGTTTGTGTGGTGTTGTGTGTAGACACCCCGGTTTGTGTGTTATGTGTAGACACCCTGGTTTGTGTGTTGTGTAGACACCTCAGTTTGTGTGTAGTGTGTAGACACCCCCAGTGTGTGTGTCGTTTGTAAACACCTCAGTTTGTGTGTCGTGTTTAGACACCCCAGTTTGTGGTGTTGTGTGTAGACACCCCGGTTTGTGTGTTATGTGTAGACACCCTGGTTTGTGTGTTGTGTAGACACCCCCAGTTTGTGTGTTGTGTGTAGACACCCCAGTTTGTGTGGTGTTGTGTGTAGACACCCCAGTTTGTGTTATGTGTAGACACCCTGGTTTGTGTGTTGTGTGTAGACACCCCCAGTTTGTGTGTTGTGTGTAGACACCCCAGTTTGTGTGGTGTTGTGTGTAGACACCCCAGTTTGTGTGGTGTTGTGTGTAGACACCCCAGTTTGTGTGGTGTTGTGTGTAGACACCCCAGTTTGTGTGTTGTGTGTAGACACCCCCAGTTTGTGTGTCGTTTGTAGATAATTCTGGCTGTCGCCTGATGAGGCTTGTAATCACCGGCGAAACATCGTACTCGAATTGTAAATGTTGTGGATTTACTCTCCCAATACACTGGATAGTGCTGAACTAGAAACCAATTGGCATGTTTTGTATATGTGATAAACCTTACTAATTGGCTATGTCGGGTGGTGGTGGGTTCAACGACACGTTTATATTGACACGGTCTAACCCAAAAAAAACCCCTATTGTAGACACCGTGAGACCGAGATGTGCAAGATGTGGTCAACTGCTTGTTTTTGTGTTTAGTTTGTTGTCCTCCGCACTTCCGATTAGCACATTTGGCTACGTACGGTGCAAAAGAAGTTCAACACATGTAACATACATACGTGTAGACGCTGAGACGCAGCCCAGCAGTAGTTCGTTTTGCCGCTCGTTGTAGTTCTAATCCGGCTGGCCGCCTTGGTCATTACTGCGGTGGTGCGTACTTGCTGGTCAAACCCTAGCACACCCAGTTCGCCTCTTGAAGATCCCGTGGGGGTGGAGGCCATTGGGTGCGGTCGGCGTCGCGAATACAAATTTGCCAAGTGAGAAATGTACCTGCCAATTACCTATTTGGTATCACACAGCAGCAGTAATGTCGCCCCCTACTGTGAAACTGCCACAGACCATGTGAAATGGCAGTGCCCTCCTTCAGCAATGATCATGCTGCTCCATGAGAAAAACAGCACCAAAACCACATATACTGGATTATTATTAGTAGTGTTATAATCGTGTAGATGCTGTGCGACTGCCATCTGTGTTGTAGAGTGCACCCTCTCTCCGCATGTGCCAATGAGCCACACGTGGGAGCGGTGGCGTGTTGGGCTAACATTGCACTATGCTACGAACCCGGCAAGCAGAGTTTGATTCGAGTTTGATTCCTGCTCACAACAGGCAATGTCGGTTCTGCACCTTCACCTACGTCAACTTGGTCTGAAATGAGTACCCGGTGCAATTTGTACACGTCGTCGTGGCGGTGTTGGCCAGCCTCCTCCGTGCGCCTCCATAGGTGTCGCTCAATAAACTGCAACTTGAATCACTACCTATGAGATCTTCATTCAAAACTGCTCTAGAGGAGTTGTACACCCCTAGCTGCCACTGCTGTTCAGTGGCCTAAAATAAAATGTTTCGCTCCGGATGACTGCTGCAAAGTATGATCTGTGTTTTGATTTAGTGTGCCGATCTTAAAGGTTTATTGAATATGTTTGATACTTCTACTGATGCTCCTGCTGTTGTGGAATGACTCATGCAGCCAGCTATGGCTACAGGGTTTTGATGGTACATGTTGTTTATGTCGTTTATTGTGAAATTTCGGTCACAGTTCCTATGAACACTGTTGTATTGCTTTTATGGCTTTGTTTTGGTGATGTCGAAAACTTTTTTGGTTTGGCCATGTTTGTTGTAGTACGGAGTAAGAATGATGGCTTTAATCAAAATTATCTTGTGGTTGTTGTTGTTTGACTTGCATCCCACTGGGATTTGCACACAGCGTTGGTGTACGGTGCTTTTTCTGGAAGATTTTTGCTGTTTTTTCCTGGATTTTCTGTTTGCACATAGTCACTTTAAGATGTTTTCTTTTTCATGTTTTTGTTTTTTGTTTGTTGCGGTTGCACCCGATTCAAGAGCCGAATGGCTCACAGGGCTATACCAAATAAATTAAACTGAAAACTGAAACTGAAACACTTGACCCTGACAGTCTTGTTAATGCCCGCGTGGGGTGGGGGTGGTGGTGGTTTGTCTGTGGCTTCTCCCTCAGGTCTCTAGCGTCGGTAAAGATCTCCAAGGTGAAGTACGTGGTGTGGAGCGCCGACATGTCCCACGTGGCCCTGCTCGCCAAGCACAGTGAGACTCGCGGGGGGGAGAGGGGGTGTGGAGACGCATGGAGAGACGCATAGATGGGGAAGGAGACATGGTGGGGTGCGTAGACGCATGAAGAGAGACGTGGGGGAGATGCTTGGAGAGAGACACGCAAGGGAGACCCATGGAGAGAGACACGCAGGGGGGGAGGAGACATGGTGGGGGGGGGGGAAACATGCTGATGGGACATGGAGGAGAGATATGGGGAAAGACACCTTGGGTGGCACG
The DNA here is from genome assembly GCF_048934315.1 of Petromyzon marinus. NCBI lineage: Eukaryota > Metazoa > Chordata > Hyperoartia > Petromyzontiformes > Petromyzontidae > Petromyzon > Petromyzon marinus. The sequence goes on along the minus strand of NC_133728.1, from coordinate 12,283,346 downwards.
CGTGGGGTAGAGATGCACGGAGGGGGGGGACGCGGCGGAGAGACGTGCGAGGGGGGTGAAATGGGGGAGAGACTCGCGGGATGACGCAGAGAATCTGGAACCATTGGGTAGACGTGGTGATGCACAGGGAGACACTGGGAGATAGAGATGCAGGGACAGGCGAGGCGATGTGTAGAGATGGGGGGTGCGACATGGCCCTGCTCGCCAAGCACAGTGAGATGCGCGGTGGGGAGAGGGGGTGTGGAGATGCATGGAGAGACACGTAGGTGGGGAAGGAGACATGGTGGGGTGCATAGACGTATGAAGAGAGACGTTGGGGAGATGCTTGGAGAGAGACACGGGGGGGGGGGATGAGACACGGTGGGGGGTGAATGAGACACGGTGGGGGGAAACATGCTGAGGGGACATGAAGGAGAGACACCCTGGGTGGCACGCGGGGGGTAGAGATGCATGGAGTGGGGGGACGTGGTGGAGAGACGCACGGGGGGTGAAACATGGGGGGAGAGACTTGCGGGATGACGCAGAGAATCGGACACCAATGGGGAGACGCGGTGATGCGCAGGGAGACACGGGGCGAATTAGATGCCGGGACAGGCGAGGCAATGTGTAGAGATAGGGGGTGCGTGGGGAGATCCGTGTGGTTTAAGAGAGGCAACAGGAGGCGCAGGGGTTCAGTGGGGAGAAAAGGCGTGTAGAGGGGGAGGGGGGGTGCATGGTTATATTGCGTGACTCCGTGTAACGCCACATGTGCCCCCATGGTGCAGTGATCATGATCTGCAACCGTAAGCTGGAGTCGCTGTGCAGTGTCCACGAGAACATCCGCGTGAAGAGCGGAGCCTGGGACGAAAGCGGAGTCTTCATCTACACCACATCCAACCATATCAAATACACGCTCACCAACGGGTACGTTGCCCACTACGCTGCTCACTATGCTGCCCACTCTACTATCAGAATCAGAATATTTAACCTGGAGGAATCCGATGAGCTATAAAGCTCTTTTTCACAGATGTCCAGTAGGGGCTGGTAAGAACATTATAACATCAGTACAAAACCATGATAGTCGTGCCAAGTACAAGAAAGGTAAACATCACCCCAACACATACAAATAAAACAACCATCCCCATCCTGCCAGGCAAAGCCCACTGAGGTTTTCACTTATTTTTCAGAAGCAACCTGGCCACAAACGATAGCTCAACAAAGTGAGCCATCATTTGGACATAGCACCAAAATAATCAAAATAATACTCTTTGGTTCTTTCGGTAAAGTCACGTAGGTAGAAAAATAATAGATCACGACGTTTCGATCGCAACACAACCGACCGTCATCAGGTGGAACAGATACAGCAGGAGAAATAATCTCAATGCATGTTTCTAAATGTGGAGGGAAAAAACAGAGGACCTGTAGAAAAAAATCCACGTGCCCACAGGAAGAACATGCAAACTCTAAACATGCAGGAGTCACGGTCAGGATCAAACCCCTGACCTGCATACCAGGCGAGGAAAATAACATCTCACCACTTTGGTGCCCCTTTAATAAATACATAAAAGTAAGTTATAATTGCATTATCAATTCCCAAGCTTCATAAAAGCAGTAAAACGACAGGAAAACCAGTCCCAGACCACACCAAGACAACACACAGTCCCTCAATAACCCTGCACTGGCCAGTACACTACACTGCGTGTCTCCGTGTCTCTGTCTCTCTCCATGTCTCACTGGCTCACCAATGCCTCACTGTGTCTTCCCCGTATCTCCCCTGTGTTCCCTGTGTGTCTCCCGGATCTCATCCGCGTCTCCTACGTCTCTCCGCAGGGACCACGGAATAATCCGCACGCTGGATCTGCCGATCTACGTGACGCGCGTGCGCGGGACGAGCGTCTACTGCCTCGACCGCGACAGCCGCCCCCGCGTGCTGACCATCGACCCCACTGAGTTCCGCTTCAAACTCGCCCTCGTCAATCGCAAATACGATGAGGTGCGGGGGGGCACTCGGGAGGGTGGAGAGGCTCGGGCTTAGGCTTCGTCTCAAGCAAGACCATGGGCTCAAAGCCACTGCACGCTTTACTTGCTGAGCCAGCTCTGAGCCGTGGTCCCGCCCACACTCAGGATTTCCACAAGCCTGAGCTCGAGCCACGAGCTAAAACTGAGCCTTCGCCGCTCACTCACGCATCTGCGGAAGCAGTTGAGGAGCATTGGTGGCCCAAGCCTAAGCCGAGTCCCGAGCATTGGAGGCAGAGGCAGAGCCGGAATCCGGTGTCGAGGAGGAGTGTGGAGGAGAGAGCAGAGCGAGGTGGGATGGACCAGACGAAGGAGAACGGGGGAGGGGGGAGAGATACTTTAAACTTTAAAATATTTATATATTCTTGGTTCTTTTGGTAAAGTCACGTAGAAGGGAAACAATAAAATAATAAAAATATGAAACAATACAATTCTCAGATAAGGCCCACTGAGCATTCCTAGCTCTTTTTGAGAAGCGACATGGCTATTGCAATTGATAGCCGAATTAAGTGGCTTATAACGTGGAAATTTATAGCAGCCAAACACTCATTAACGCATGTTTCTAAATGTGGACATGAAAACCGGAGGACCCAGAGAAAAATCCATGCGACCACGGGGAGACCATGCAAACTCCAAATATATAAGGCGTCAGTCGAAATTGAACCCACGACCTCCTTTATACCAGGTGAAGTAGTTAATATCTCGTCACCTCGGCGCCCCAGAACAGGGGAGCAGGGGGGTAGAGAGAGAGCGGAGAGATCGAAAAGGGGAGGAGCAGAGAGAGAGAGAGGAAGGGGAAACAGAGTAGAGAGTGTGGGGGGAAGTCGGTGGTACAGTGGGTGTGTGCTGCATGTGTTTGTGTGCTACGTGATGTGTGCTGTGACAGCTGTGAGTGTGCTGCACATGTGCTGTGTGTGTACGCATGCACTGCACAGGCGCACCAAGCGCGTGCGCTGCACACGTCACTCAATTTCCTTTCGTTTTGGTTGGCCGCTGCTGCAGGTGCTGCACATGGTACGCAACGCAAAGCTGGTGGGGCAATCGATCATCGCGTACCTGCAGAAGAAGGGCTACCCCGAGGTGGCGCTGCATTTCGTTAAGGACGAGAAGACGCGCTTTGCCCTCGCGCTAGAGTGCGGCAACATCGAGGTAAGCAGAATAACTCGATTAATCACCGTCGTTGTCTTCATCATGATCAGATGCATTTTTTTGCGCTGTCGTTTCCTATTTAGAAATGCGCTTTTAGAGTATTTGGCTACTGCTGTAAATTTACACGTGATAATAAGCCGCTTTGTTGAGCTTTCATTTGTGGCCAGGTCACTTCTGACAAAATAGCTATATAGCTCAGTGGGCCTTACCTGGTAGGATGCACTGGAGGCAGCAGTGGGGGTTAGTGGATCACACACAGATGTTGCGAAACTCCCTCCCAATGGGTGGGCAACGAGGAAGAGCCAGGTGAAGGTAGTACAGGTTTCCTCCCACATGTAAACATTCGTTATTTGACCAATAACACCTTAATATATATAGGACTAGCAGAGCTTGTGGCAGTTGTTGGCTCGGGCTCATACGGGTGCCTGCTGCCTTCCCCGCTTCTCTGTGGTTCCTCATTTTTCTGAATAATTATCTCTTTTTAGAAGTGCGAGCAAATCCTGTATGTGGCACCGTGTTACAAGTTAACGTCATTATTAATCATTATCAATCTGCAGTAGTTTCACTTTACGGGGGGCGACGATTAGTTGCTATGCATTTAATACCCAATTGAGTAATTTTAGGAATACATTTTCAAAGTTTGGGTTCGTGACGGAGGCACGCAATGAATAACGTCGCGGGGATCTTAAGCATCTGCTGCGAACCATTGCAACAAGTGGCGAACACGCTACCTCTGGGCCACGCATCGCACGCCTGCATCGTGCGTCAGCGTTGTGCATGCGTCTGCATCGTGCATCTGCATCGTGTGTCTGCATTGTGCATCTGCATCGAACGTACGGCTGCATTGTGTGGCCTGCATCTACATCATGAGTGTGTCTACGTCGTGCGCCCTCATCCCAATCGTTTGCAATGCGCCTCTGCTGTTTCCCTTCATCTGCGTTCCCGTGCCCCACATCAGATTGCGCTTGAGGCCGCCAAGGCGTTGGACGACAAGGGATGCTGGGAGAAGCTGGGCGAGGTTGCGCTGCTGCAGGGCAACCACCAGATGGTGGAGATGTGTTACCAGCGCACCAAGAACTTCGACCGCCTCTCCTTCCTCTACCTCATCACCGGCAACCTTGACAAGCTGCGCAAGATGATGAAGATCGGTACGGCCTTGTGCGTGTATCTACGCCCATGTGTCTGTTTGTGTAGCGGTTAGACTTGGCCTCAAATTAATACCGAGTGCAGTGTGCAAACATCGCCACTGGGGAGACAAAGGCGGCCGGGAGTGGTGTTGGCCACCCACCCCGTCGTGTGCCGTGCTGGCCTTCATAGGTGCTCGCTAGCAGCACTTGCCCCAAAAGTCTGTTATAGTCTATAAGGGAGATCTTTTTCTTTGTTTTGTGTCTGTATGTTTCTTCGTGTGTGTCAACGTACATGGGTGTACGTGCATCTCTCTGTAAGCATGTGTGTATTAGGGGAGCGGTAGTGTAGGGGTTAGCGTGTTGCGCTACGAACCCGGCGACCCGAGTTAGATTCCCGCTTACAGTGAACACCATTGATGGTTATCTGATCAGGTCCTAGGCCTCCCCTAGGTCGACTCAGCCACAAATGAGTACCTGGTGTGGAGTATAAAAAACATCGCTCCTGGGGAGACAAAGGTGGTCGGGTGTAGTGCTGGCACCCACCCACTCGTATGCCGTTCCAGCCTTCAAAGGTGCTCACTAACAGCACTTGCCCCAACAGTCTGTTAAGGGTATGAGGGATTCATCTTCTTTGGTTCTTTCGGTAAGGTCACGTAGAATGAGAATAAAATAATAAAATAACACAATTAAATTATCACGACGTTTCGGCCACAACGCAAGCGGCCGTCTTCAGGTGAAAGGTACAGACCTGTCGGGACGACAGAGCTTCAATGAACGATGTTAAGATTTGTAGCGACTTTTAAGCTGGTTGGGAGAAGGGAGGCACCTTGACAAAGGGGTTTACATATCAAATAGCTGAGGGATTAGCTTGTGACTGGTCACAGGAATGGCTATGTTAAAGTCAAAACCTACACATCCACAGAGGCAACTAGTAATTTAGCATTGAAATAGCTCAGGGATTAGCTTGTGCAAATAGCTGAGGGATTAGCTTGTGACTTGTCACGGAAATGGCTATGTTAAAGTCAAATCCTACACATCCACAGAGGCAACTAGTAATTTAGCATTGAAATAGCTAAGGGATTAGCTTGTGAATGGTCACAGAAATAGATGTTAAACTGAAGGCCTACACATCCACAGAGCTTCAATGAACGCTGTTAAGATTCGTAGCGACTTTTAAGCTGGTTGGGAGAAATGAGCAACTGGCGCAGTGCATATTCAACATCAGCACCGGGGAGACAAAGGCAGCCTGGGGTATGGTGTCGGCCACACCATCCCCTTGTGCCTTGCCAGCTACCATAGGTGCTACTCGCTACAACATCTTTTGCCTCAACAGTTTGTTAACGGCGATACGGGGGGCGGGATCTTTGTCTTTGTGTCTTCCCCAGCCGAGATCCGCAAGGACGTGAGCGGCCACTACCAGAACGCGCTCTACTTGGGAGACGTGGCGGAGCGAGTGCGGGTCCTCAAGAACTGCGGCCAGAGTGAGTGTCCCTACACCCACAATCAAACTGGGCTTGAGTGAATGGTGCGTGTGGAAGCGCCTATGCGCTTTTGTCATTGTGAGCACCTCGGTCCTCCACTATTGTTGAAGAGCAACTGCCTCCCCAACTGCCCAGTAGCATCCTTAACGAGCCTCCTCCATAGAGGCCGATCTTGACACCTCCTGGTAACCGATCTCTGGCACATCCACTCCACTCCGCATCACAACAACGAGCGGAGGCGACGGTGCGGCTAAAACGCAGCGAGTTGGCGCAGGGGGTGCAGATGTCAGTCATATCAGTCAGTGCCACCCATGTCACCTGGATCTGTCTCTTCAACAGTTTAACGTGCCCTCAAAGTGCACCTAGCCCAGCGCCAAGCACCGTGCTGACGTTGCCGCCACTTAGTGGCAAATGGCGGCTGTCGTAACACACGGAGTAGTGGCGCAGTGGTTAGCGGCACCGCTCTACGAACCTGGCGACCTGAGTACGATTTTCTGCTCGCCGTCACTGACGAATATTTGAACCGGATTAGGGACACCCCCAAGTCGACTTAGCATCAAATGAGTACCTGATGCTGCAAGTATAAAACATCAACAGTGGGAAGATGAAGGGGGTCCGACCGGGCATTGTGCTGGCCACACAACCCCCCGTGTGCCATACCAGCCTTCATAGATGCTGGCTAACGTGATGATAATGTCAACTTGTAACGTGGCGCCACTGCCGCACAGTATTAGCTTCACTATCGAAGGTGTGACGAGGAACCACAGATGAGCAGGAAGGCAGCAGCAGTCAGGCGGCGAAGAGCCGGTGCTACCAACAATTGCCCAAGCTCTGGTTCTATATATGGACGTATTGGCAGTACACTGGTGCAGCATAAGATACCGGTCCTCATAAAACAATCTACAATCTAAAATTGTTTATCAGCCTTTAATTAGCCCTGTCACCAAGTTTGACATGATTTGGGTCCGTTGAATCGAGGAACTGTCTGACCAAGTCTACGGCACGAGTAAAATCTGCCTTTTGAACATGGAGCAGCCAATCGTCATAAGGCTGGGTGCCGCTATATACGGCAACATACTGAAGCTTTGTGTTCAGCTGCTTTTAACATTAATCTTCCGACCGCTTTCACATCATAAGAACTGATTTTGATGCACACCCCGCAATATTTTTTTACCGGGGTTGCGAATCCTCGGAAAATAAATAATTATTGCAAAAAAGTGCTTTTTGTTATATATAACGTCCACCACCGTTGTACCGCCAATACGTTCATATACAGGGTGTCCATAAAGTCCCTATATATTTTATTGAACTAATGGTATTTATATATATTTGCAGGACTCTATGAATATAAATGGTCCAAGAACGTGCGATGGTAGTAAAAGTTTCATTAAGATGGGGTCTCTTGTGATTTTGCAAATATCGCGTCGGGACAACCTTAACAAATGTTTTCCAAATCGTTGGGTGTGACACAGTGGCAAGAGGCCCTGGACGGCCCCATCTCTGGATTGAACATCTTCCAGATGTCTTTGCATGGGGCTTTATCAAGTTAGAGGTGTATCGAGCAAGAGTTACAGATCTGCAAGGTTTACGAGATTATGTGTAGGAGCGGCAGTTACAAAAAATAACACCATAGATGCTGCCAAAACTGTTCCGCAGTGCAGCTGATAGATTTGAGCTGTGCAGAAATATTTGTGGTGCTCATGTAGAATCCAATGCTTAATTGTAATTAATACATATACCTCTGATTAATTATTATTGCAAAATTTACCATGAATTGCTTTGATTTCAGAAAAATAGATAGGGACTTTATGGAGACCCTGTATTAAGGTGTTATCAGCCACTTAATGATTGTTTTGCACATGGGAGGAAATCGTACAGACGGCACAGGTGGAGTCCGCATGATTGCTGTACTGCCTCATTCTGGCAGGCCAGTGTACGGCTCCTCCTTGACCCCGACGGGAAGGGAGTTTCACAGCATCAGTGTGGCGAACCACCTCAGCGCTGGATTACAGGGCATGCGAAGTCACCACCCGGCCAAACAGAACTTGCCCCAACAGTCTGTTGAAGGATATGTGGGGGATCTTGCTCTGCTGTTTGTGTGTGCCACACGCAGAGTCCCTGGCGTACCTAACAGCCGCCACGCATGGCCTGGACGAGGAGGCGGATGGCCTGAAGGCCCAGTTCGACCTGGAGAAGGAGACGGTGAGGATTTATCAGGAGAGTGCTCTTGAGAGCGAGAGTGTCCATTGAGTGTGCCTCACCACAGACTCCAGTCCCAATTCATCCCCCCTCACCTCTGCCGCCCACTTTTGTGATTCACGCCGTCACCATCCGAGAATCACACCACCCGTATCCGGAAGAATGCTGTTGCTCTGCAAACAGAGTAACACAATGTGGACATCCCAAAATAAAAACACCTCATCATCAGACACCCAAACATAATCGTACACCCTCCTGCCTTTGACATTCCACCTCCAAGAAGACACTGATGGCGTAACAATCGAATGCATCATCGGAGCCACAGTGGTGCGGCTGTGGCCTTGCATCACAAAGTCCCAAACTGTGGACCACGTAGTAACTACTGTTGTCTGGACTTTTGTAATGGAGGAGTAACAACAAAACTACACCAACTTTCTCCTCTGAAGCGCTCTCGTGGCTAGCAGCAGAGCTCAGAATTGGAATTTAGCTTCTGAACATATTACCATCATTACCAGGAATATAATAAATACATTAAAATTCTTATAATTATTCCATTCGTTTACCCAGGAAACCTCACCGAGTTGAAAACTTTGTTCACATCACACACCGTATGTGATGTGTGATGCCGTGTGTGATGTGTGTGACGAATGAGGAGCGGTAGTGTAGCGGTTAGCACGCTGTACGACTCACCTGGCAGCCCAAGTTCGATTCCCGCTCACGGCCAATACCAGTGACGATTATCTGAACCGGTCGTGGGCCTCCCTTTGGTCGACTCAGCCTCAAATGAGTACCTGGTGTGTGTAAAAACAGCACCACTGGGGGAGAAAGGCGGCTGGGCGTGGTGCTTGACACCCACTCCCTGGTGTGCTGTGCTGGCCTTCATAGTGTTCACTAACAGCACTTGCCACAATAGTCTATTAAAGCTACACGGGGGATCTTTGTTACATATGTGTGATGCCGTGTGTAATGACGCCGCCTGCGCCGTGTGCAGCTGCCGGAGGTGAATGCAGATGCTGTGCTGCTGCAGCCGCCGCCCCCCGTAATGCCACTGGACACGAACTGGCCGCTCCTCACCGTTTCCAAGGGATTCTTCGAGGGCGCCATGGCTGCCAAGGGTATGATGCAGAGACGCACGGAGATGACACAGAGACACGATGAGGCACCTATATGTACAGGAACACCGAGACACGATGGAGACACCGACACGCAGGACACTGGGACGCGATGTGACACGGAAATGCGAGATACTGAGACAAGGGGACGCTGACATACCAGACACTGCAACAGGGGCACTGAAATACAGGATACTAAGACAGAAACGGGACACAGGATTTTGACACGCTGAGGCAGACACTGAGATACAATAATACATAGGATACGGAGATACATGTGTGAATGTCCACGGGTGTAAATAAACACGAGTGTGTGTGTATGCATGTGCTTTAGGTGTTTAACTGAACCCGGCGACCCGAGTTCGATTCCCGCTGACGGCCAACACCAGTCCCGATTGTTTTAACCGTTTATGGGCCTCTCCTAGGTCGATTCAGCCTCAAATGAGTACCTGATGTGGTGTGTAAAAATAGTCACTAGGGAGACACAGGCGGTTGGGCGTGGTGCTAGCCACCCACCCCCTCGTGTACAGTTCCGGCCTTCATAGGTGCTCGCTTACAGCACTTGCCCCAACAGTCTGTTAAGGCTATACGGGGAATCTTTGTCTTTGCATGTGCTTTAGGTGCTCGCTAACAACACTTGCCCCAACAGTCTGTTAAAGCTATACGGGAGATCTTTGTCTTTTAAATGCATGTACCTGTAGGGAGTGGTTGTGCAGTGGTTCGTGTTGCACTATGCGGCGAACTCGATTCCCGCTCACGGCCAACATCCATGGCAGCGAATATTTGAACCAATTCTGGAATCTCTCCTAGGTCGACTTCACCTTAAATAAATACCCAGTGCAGTGTGTGTAAAACAATCAGCACTGTAGAGACAAAGGCTGCCGGGCATGGTGCTGGTAAACCAACACCTTCATGCGCCGTGCCGGCCTGCATAATGCTCGCTAACAGCACTTGCTTTCGGGGAATCTTTGTGAGTAGGCAAGGCAGGACAGATGGCTGCTGACCTGGACATGGAGGTGGGCGGCGGCGAGGGCTGGGGTGATGACGCGGAGCTCGTGCTGGACGAAGGTACGGTATTGACACTTCCCACGGTGCAACCCCTGTGGCTCATAGGATACTTGCCAGTTACTCTGCGCATCTGCCCAACCACTACTACTACCACCACCACCACCACTTCTACCGCCACCACCAGCAGTATCGCCATCATCATCACTCGCTACCACCCCTGCCAACATCATCACCACGACCACCACCAACCATCACCTGCCACCACAATCACAGCCACCACCACCGCCGAGCAAGGGAGCAAGTAAGAGAGCGAGCGGGCAACTCTGTTTCCCACAGAGGGCTTTGCGGACGCAGTGGAGGGCACCGGAGATGACGCGGCAGTAAAGGCGGCTGAGGAGGGCGGCGGCTGGGACGTGGACGAGGACCTGGAGCTGCCCCCCGACCTGGTGGGTGATGCAGGATCAGAGAGGCAGAGATCAAATTGATGTAATATTCGCGGATGGGATAAGCAACTTGGAGGTTGGGAACAGGAGGAGGAGGTAGTGATGGGTGGGACACGGTGGGTAGGAGTGGAGGAGGATGGGGTAGGCAACTTGGAGGTTGGGAACAGGAGGAGGAGGTTGAGATGGGTGAGGCATGTTGTGTAGAGTGGAGGAGGAGGTAGCGATGGGTGGGACACTGTGTGTAGAGTGGATGAGGAGGTAGTGATGAGTGGAACAAGGTATGTTGGGTGGAAAAGGAGGTTGAGATGGGTGGGACACAGCGTGTAAGGTGGAGGATAAGGGCAGGTCACTGAGACTGGCATTGAAGTGCCACCCAGAGGTTGGTAACCAATGGGAAGAAAAACCCTAAAGCCACATGGTGGTAGTGGTGGTGGTGTTGATTTTGAGACTCTTTAGGCCCACATTTTTCATCACAGCTCGGCTCCGGCTTGACTCTGTCTCAACTGAGCTGTTGGCTCAAAGCCATCACACGCTTAACTTTCCGAGCCAGCTCTGAGCTGTGGTGGGTCCCAGCCATGCTCAGGATTTGCATGAGGCTGAGCCTGAGCCCCGAGCCACGGCTGAGCCTGAGACGCTCACTCGCACGTCTTTGGAATCAGCTGAGGAGCGGTGGTGGCCCAAGCCTGAGCGGAGTCCTGACTTAAGAATACGGCTCTGAAACTGGTCCCTGAAGGAGGAAAATAACCTAAAGCCAGATTGGTGGTGATGGTCATGATGAGATTCCGAGATGTCCTTGAAAGGACGTGTCACCTGTGTAACAAGTGGAAGACCTAAAGCCAGACGGTTAGCATTGATCGGACTGTGAAAGCAGACCTTGGGGGTTAAGTAGTATTAAATGTGCAACAGCTGCCAGGGTCTGCCAGGGTCTGCCAGAAGGAAGGGAGATTATAGGGTGCCGCGGTGGCAAGATGTTAACTATCTCGCCTGGTATGCAGGAGGTGTGTTCAAACCTGACGCGTCTATATTTGGAGTTTGCATGTTCTCCCCATGGCCGCGTGGATTTTCTCTGGGTCCTCCAGATTTTCCCTCCATGTTTAGAATGAACAGGCGTTTAGAGCATTTGGCTACTTTCAATTTTCACATCATCAGCCGCTCATTTTGAATTTCATTCGTGGCCATGTCGCTTCTGAAAAATCGACCTGGCCAGAAATGGCTTCTGAAAAAAGAGTTATATAGTTCAGATAACCCCTTGATGTTGTGTACAGGATGTGCCGTCTGGACCTCTCACCGGCGGAGAAGAGGGATTCTTCGTTCCTCCGACTAAAGGAACCAGCCAGAGCCAGGTGTGGCCCACACACATATCTACACACACACAAATAACTAAATACAGATCCCAGCAGCGCAATCCAACACAATGCTACATGCACAGCCTGACATTGCTGGTTCCAGCAGTATATGTGGCTATACAGGCAACGTTGTGTATGTGTCTGTGTGGGGAAGCGGTGGCGCAGTGGTTAGCCCTGTACTGCACTCTGAACCTGGCAACCAGAGTTTGATTCCCGCTCGCAGCCAACATCGGTGACGAATTTCTGAACCGTCCTGGGCTTCCTCAAATGAGCACCAGGTGTGGTCCACGGGCACCAGGCAGCTGGGCGTGGTGCTGGCCACCCACCCTCACATGTTCTGTGCTGGCCTCTATACAGTGAGGGGAAAAAGTATTTGATCCCCTGTTCATTTTGTACGTTTGTCCACTGACAAAGAAATGATCAGTCTATAATTTTAATGGTAGGTTTATTTGAACAGTGAGAGACAGAATATCAACAAAAAAATCCAGAAAAACGCATGTCAAAAATATTATGAATTGATTTGCATTTGAATGAGGGAAATAAGTATTTGACCCCTCTCAATCAGAAAGATTTCTGGCTCCCAGGTGTCTTTTATACAGGTAACGAGCTGAGATTAGGAGCACACTCTTAAAGGTAGTGCTCCTAATCTCAGCTTGTTACCTGTATAAAAGACACCTGTCCACAGAAGCAATCAATCAGATTCCAAACTCTCCACCATGGCCAAGACCAAAGAGCTGTCCAAGGATGTCAGGGACAAATTTGTAGACCTACACAAGGCTGGAATGGGCTACAAGACCATTGACAAGTAGCTTGGTGAGAAGGTGACAACATTTGGTGCGATTATTCGCAAATGGAAGAAACACAAGATTTGTCAATCTCCCTCGGCCTGGGGCTCCATGCAAGATCTCACCTCGTGGAGTTGCAATGGTCATGAGAACGGTGAGGAATCAGCCGAGAACTACACGGGAGGATCTTGTCAATGATCTCAAGGCAACTGGGACCATAGTCACCAAGAAAACAGTTGGTAATACACTACACCGTGAATGACTGAAATCCTGCAGCACCCGCAAGGTCCCCCTGCTCAAGAAAGCATATATACATGCCCATCTGAAGTTTGCCAATGAACATCTGAATGATTCAGAGGACAACTGGGTGAAAGTGTTGTGGTCAGATGAGACCAAAATTGAGCTCTTTGGCATCAACTCAACTCGCCGTGTTTGGAGGAGGAGGAATGCTGCCTATGACCCCAAGAACACCATCCCCACCGTCAAACATGGAGGTGGAAACATTATGCTTTTGGGGTGTTTTTCTGCTAAGGTGACAGGACAACTTCACCGCATCAAAGGGACGATGGATGGGGCCATGTACCGTCAAATCTTGGGTGAGAACCTCCTTCCCTCAGCCAGGGCATTGAAAATGGGTCGTGGATGGGTATTCCAACATGACAATGACCCAAAACACATGACCAAGGCAACAAAGGAGTGGCTCAAGAAGAAGCACATTAAGGTCCTGGAGTGGCTGAGCCAGTCTCCAGACCTTAATCCCATAGAAAATCTGTGGAGGGAGCTGAAGGTTCGAGTTGCCAAACGTCAGCCTCGAAACCTTAATGACTTGGAGAAGATCTGCAAAGAGGAGTGGGACAAAATCCCTCCTGAGATGTGTGCAAACCTGGTGGCCAACTACAAGAAACGTCTGACCTCTGTGATTGCCAACAAGGGTTTCGCCACCAAGTACTAAGTCATGTTTTGCAGAGGGGTCAAATACGTATTTCCCTCATTAAAATGCAAATCAATTTATAACATTTTTGACATGCGTTTTTCTTGATTTTTGTTGTTGTTATTCCCTCTCACTGTTCAAATAAACCCACCATTAAAATTATAGACTGATCATTTCTTTGTCAGTGGGCAAACATACAAAATCAGCAGGGGATCAAATACTTTTTTCCCTCACTGTAGGTGCTACTCACTAATAGTACTTTTGATTAGCACATTTGCTACGTACCGTGTAAAAGAAGTTCAGATTTACATACATTTGCCTCGACAGTTTGTTAAAGGCTACACGGGGGATCTTTGTGGGGTCATGTACACTGACCCTCTCCCTGTTGTGTGTGTCTTTGTCTTGTGTGTGCATGCGTCTGTGTGCATGTATGTGCATCTGTGGTGTCTATCTGCGTCCATCTGTGTGTCTCTGTTCTGTGTATGTGTGTGTGTATATCTTGTGTTGCCTTCCAGGTCTGGTGCACAAACTCACAGCTGCCCGTGGACCACATCCTCGCCGGTTCCTTTGAGACGGCCATGCGGGTGAATACAGCCCACCTGTACCCACCCCTCACAATCATCAACTACAAAATGAACCCCAACACCTTCCGCATCAGTAACAACAACAAACTACAACAACACCATGTGTGATCACGGGAGTGTGGCCTTAGAAGGAATATATCTAACATATAAAACTCATTTTTTGTCTGTCTGTCTGTCCGTCTGTCTGTCCGTCTGTCTGTCCGTCTGTGTACGCTCGCTTGCGAGAGATTTGGCTCTCGGACCGCGGGGTTCGCGTAGAAAAAAAATTGCCGGGCGGCACGCCCCAAGCCCCCTGCTTGGCATAGGCTATTCCGTTTTGCCATCCGTCACCTTTACAGTAGTTAAGTTAACGTTTTAGTGCGATTTATCTTTATTTATTTACTTTTACCGACCGGCCCGCTGCTGCGCATGCGCGAAACGCCGACGCGAGTTGCCCCTGGCAACGCACAGACGCCGTCGCTGCAGGGGGGACGCCATTTTTTCTTCAAAATTCAACAAATTTACACGCAACGCTGAGGTAAATTCATCAAAGCATCACGTCCTCTTCTCTCCCCCTCCACCCCAATGTGTGCACTTACTATTATAGGGTCGGTAGATACTAAAATTATAGCGATTAAATAGGATTATTGTAGCGCGGGGGGGGGGGGTGGGTAGCGGCCCAGCCCACAGCCTCGGCCGGCCGGGCAATCTAAGCGAGGCCGGAGGCTTTGCACGGGACTCGGCCTCGTCACGCAATCTGTCAGGTGAGTACTTTGTGCTATAGAGTCCATATATATACTGCTACTAGCGGGGAAATAAATATTTTAAAATGTCTGAAAACTTAAAAACATAACATACAAATGAAAAGATAACTCATTAATTTAAAATAAAACCCAAGCGAGCCAAGAATCGATTCTTTCAATCGCGCAAAGGAATCGAAGGTTGTAGATTACTTTACAACGCTGTGTGCTCAAATCCCAGTGTGATGCAAGTCAAACAATACCAACTATAAGATAGAATAACCATATGTTTTCTAAATCACCAAAGAAAAGCTTAAAAAACAATGTAACAACGGTTATCATAGGAACTGTGAGTCTCATTTAACAAACGATATAAATAACATGTAAGACCAAACTAGCAGCCATTGCTGGCAGCATGACACTCTCAGTGTATGATGTTTGAGTGAGTCAGCGTATGATGAGTGAGTCAGTGTATGATGAGTGAGTGCATGATGAGTGAATGGGTCGGTGGTTGTGTGAGTGTATGATAATATAAGTTCGTTGCATGTCGGCAAGTATGCTAAACATTTTGAACACATTCACAAATTTTCCTTTCATATATAACATAGATAGAGTCAGCATGTACTACTGTAGTGAAAGCTGTAATCATAGCAGGAACCACCATGTCGGTATGCACTGCTGTAGTCATTGCAGGATACCACCACAGTCAGCATGCAATGCTGCAGTCATAGCGGGATACCACCACAGTCAGCATGCAATGCTGTAGTCAAAGCAGGTACCACCACAGCATGCAATGCTGTCGTGATAACAGGTACCACCACAATATGCACTGCTGTTATCAAAGCAGGTACCGCCACAGCAGTATACAATGCTGTAGTGAAAGCAAGTACCACCACAATATGTACTGCTGTAATCATAGCAGGTACCACCACTGTATGCACTGCTGTAATAGCAGGTTCCATCACAGTCGGTTTGCACTGCTGTAGTGGAAGCAGGTACCACCACAGCAGTATGCACTGCTGTGATCATAGCAGGTACCACCACAGTCAGTATGCACTGCTGTAATAGCAGGTACCAACACAGTATGCACAGTTGTAGTCATAGCAGGATACCACCACAGTCAGCATGCAATGCTGTAGTCAAAGCAGGTACCACCACAGCATGCAATGCTGTGATAACAGGTACCACCACAATATGCACTGCTGTTATCAAAGCAGGTACCAACACAGCAGTATACAATGCTGTAGTGAAAGCAGGTACCACCACAATATGTACTGCTGTAATCATAGCAGGTACCACCACAGTCAGTATGCACTGCTGTAATAGCAGGTTCCACCACAGTCGGTTTGCACTGCTGTAGTGGAAGCAGGTACCACCACAGCAGTATGCACTGCTGTAATCATAGCAGGTACCACCACAGTCAGTATGCACTGCTGTAATCGCAGGTGCCAACACAGTATGCACAGCTGTAGTCATAGGATACCACCAAAGTCAGTATCCACTGCTGTAATCATAGCAGGTAGCATCAGTCAGTATGCACTGCTGTAATGATAGCACGTACCACCACAGCAGTTTCCACTGCTGTAGTGAAAGCAGGTACCAACACAGTCAGTATGCACTGCTGTAATAATAGCAGGTATCACCACAATCAGTATGCACTGCTTTAGCGATAGCAGGTACCACCACAGTCAGTATGCACTGCTGTAATAGCAGGTACCAACACAGTATGCACAGCTGTAGTCATAGGATACCACCAAAGTCAGTATCCTCTGCTGTAATCATAGCAGGTAGCACCAGTCAGTATGCACTGCTGTAATGATATCACGTACCACCACAGCAGTTTCCACTGCTGTCGTGAAAGCAGGTACCACCACAGTCAGTATGCACTGCTGTAATCATAGCAGGTACCGCTACAATCAGTATGCACTGCTTTAGCGATAGCAGGTACCATCACAGTCAATATGCACTGCTGTAATCATAGCAGGTACCACCACAATTAGTATGCACTGCTTTAGCGATAGCAGGTACCACCACAGTCAATATGCACTGCTGTAATCATAGCAGGTACCACCACAATTAGTATGCACTGCTGTAGTGATAGCAGGTACCACCACAGTGAGTATGCACTGGTCTAGGAAAAACATGTCCCACCAAAAGTAGGTATGCACTGCTGTAGTGATAGCAGGATAACACCACAGTCAGCATGCAATACTGTAGTGAAAGCAGCATACCACCAAAGTCAGCATGCAATTGCGGTAGTCATAGCAGGATACCACCACAGTCAGCATGCACTGCTGTAGTCACAGCAGGATACCACCACAGTCAGCATGCAATGCTGTAGTCATAGCAGGTACCACCACAGCAGTATGCAATGCTGTAGTGAAAGCAGGTACCACCACAATATGTATGGCTGTAATCATAGCAGGTACCACCAGTCAGTATGCGCTGCTGTAATAGCAGGTTCCACCACAGTCGGTTTGCACTGCTGTAGTGAAAGCAGGTACCACCACAGCAATATGCACTGCTGTAATCATAGCAGGTATCACCAGTCAGTATGCACTGCTGTAATGATAGCAGGTTCCACCACAGTATCCACTGCTGTAATCATAGCAGGTATCACCAGTCAGTATGCACTGCTGTAATGATGGCACGTGCCACCACAGCAGTTTCCACTACTGTAGTGAAGAGCAGGTACCACCACAGTCAGTATGCACTGCTGTAATCATAGCAGGTCCGACCACAGTCAGTATGCACTGCTGTAATCATAGCAGGTACCACCACAGTCAGTATGCACTGCTGTAATCATAGTAGGTACCACCACAGTCATTATGCACTGCTGTTATCATATCAGGTACCACCACAGTCAGTATCCACTGCTGTAATCATAGCAGGTACTACCACAGTCGGTATGCACTGCTGTAGTGATAGCAGTTACCACCACAGTCGGTATGCACTGCTGTAGTAATAGTAGATACTGTTTTATAGAGTTAGTAGATACTAAAACAATCATATACCACTACAGTCAGTAAATACTGCTACAGTAAGTAGATACTACTATACAGTCAGTAGATACTACTACGGTCATTAGCTACTAGAGTCAGTAGATACTACTATAGAGTAGATACTGCTATAGAGTTAGTAGATACTACTATAGTCAGTGGATACTACTATAGAGTCAGCATATACTTTGATAAAGTTAGTTGTTACTATTATAGAGTCGCTAGATACTACAGTAGGGCCAGGAGATACTACTACGGCCAGTAGTTACTGCAGTCAGTAAATACTACTAAACAGTCAGTAGCTACTACTGGCTCATTAGATACTACTGTACAGTCAGTATATGCAACTACAGAGTCAATAGATACTACTTACTCTGTTGTATGTAGGGTGTGTAGCTATATATACCTATGTGAGGGTCAATATATTTTTTGAGAGGGGGGGGGGTGTCGACAATTTTCGGAAATCTTTGAGATCAACTGTTTACCCCCCACTTTCTATTTGTTTGGACTTGTGCAAGCATCTTATAATTTTGTTGGTGGAGAAATGGACAAACGGCCCAGTATCTGTGTATGTATATGTAAGGTTTTTAGGAGAAGTTTTGAAATATATTTTTTACCCGGGCAATGCCGGGTACTTACCGCTAGTTACCTATAAAAGTCATTTCTGACTATCTGTCTCTCTATATGTGCCTTCCTTGTAAAGCTTTTAACTGACAGACTTTTTGTTTGCGTTTCAACGTACACAGATACAAAAAACTAAGCCTAAACGAGGAAAATCACACTTTCTAACAATGTACTCTGTTCGTAATGATAACTGTGAGGGCACGCTAAAGCGTGCATCTGCACATGCATGGAATGTGACTCGCGGTTGCCCCTAGCAACATGAAAAAGATTGCTGAGCAGGGACGGGAGGGATGTTCTTTCGCATTAAAAACTTGTTGGTCATTTTGTTTACAAGATGAAATGCCTCTCCAAAACAAAGAGAATGGCGGCACTGTGGTGTGCAAAACAAACAGTGGAGGTGCAGCGGCTGTCTCAACAGCAAACAAACGACCAAGGCACCGCAGCAGCATGGGCTGAGGACCACAGAACAGCGTGCGTCAAACAAAACAAGCCAGAGACTGCACAGTTACTGCAGCAGAAGCACAGGCTGAGGAAAATCCTGAACAGTGTGATGTCCTCCCCCCCCACCTCAATGTGTGCAGTTACTACTATATTGTCAGTAGACACTACTGTAGAGTAGTAAATACTATTGTAGAGCCAGTAGTTACTACTGTAGAGTCAGTAGATACTACTGTAGAGTCAGTAGATACTACTGTAGAGTCAGTAGATACTACTGTAGAGTCAGTAAATACTACTATTGAGTCGGTAAATACTCCTGTAGATTCAGTAGATACTACTAGAGTCAGTAGATACTACTATAGGGTCAGTAAATACTACTATTGAGTCAGTAAATACTCCTGTAGATTCAGTAGATACTACTAGAGTCAGTAGATACTGCTGTGGAGTCACTAGATACTACTGTAGGGTCACTAGATACAACTTATTCTATTGTATGTTGGCTGTGTAGGTATATATGCCTATAAAATAAAAATAAATTGGGTGGGATGGGGGTCGAAAACATTTGGAACCTTTTAAGTCAGCTTTTTACCCCCACTTTCTATAACTTTTTTATTCAGGACTTCTGAAAGGCTCTCGTAATTTTGTTGACGGACAAATGGAACGCCGGGCTCTCATAATAGCTTAGTATTTGTGTATGTACATGTTATGTTTTTTTAAGAGAAGGCTAGTTTTTAAATATATTTTCCCCGCGGGCAAAGCCGGGTACTTCCTGCTAGTAGATATATAAAATAGGTGAAGTTTTAGGCAATAGCCCTTCTTGATAGCAAGTGCAAGCGGCATGGACTGTGTGTGCCGCGTTTGTGACCACGCGTGGGGAACGGTGGCGTAGCAGTTCGCGTGCTGCGCTATGGACCTGGCGGACCCGAGTTAGATTCCCGCTCACGGCCAACACCGGTGACAACAATTATCTGAACTGGTCCTGGGCCTCCCCTAGGTTGATTCAGCCTTAAATGAGTACGTTTGCTTTTAGGTGTAAATACGTTGTCACTGGGGAGACGAAGGCGGCCGGGCATGGTGCTGGCAACCCGCCCCCTCGTTCATATGCACTGCTTGCTAACAGAACTTGCCCCCAACAGTCTGTTGAGGCTATATGGAGGATCCTTGTCTGCCTCTCTGTTTGTGCTCTCTCGCGTGCCGCAGCTATTGCACGACCAGGTTGGGGTGGTGGCTTTCGGGCCGTACAAGCCTCTGTTCATGCAGACGCTGTCACGTGCGCGCACTGCGCACCAGGGCTTACCCTCGCTGCCGCCCCTGCAGGGCCATCCGCACCGCAACTGGTACGGCGGGTGAGGGGGGAGCTGCCAACATGGTGGGAACGCGACGCCAAAGCAATGCAGAAGCTGCTCCTGCTGCTGCTTTTGCTGCTGCTGTTCACGATGATGATGACGATTTTGATTTAAAGCTTTCGTGACTGCAGTAATTCATATTCTTAGCTCTTTCGGTAAAGTCACGTTGAAGGGAAACAATAAAATAATAAAATATATATAAAACAATAAAAATTCTCACGACGTTTCGACCATAACACAAACGGTCGTCATCAGGTGTGTCGGTTTGCATTACTTTATTTATTTTTAAACGGCGTATTTATAAAAACGTCAGCGCAACGCGCAGCAATTTTCCAGTTTATTTAGAAGGACGAGTCCATCTATGTTCTGAAAAGAGGAGGGGGGAGACGAAAAATTTATGTATGCTGTCTGAAAGCCACTGTAAGCGTGAACAATCAATTAAGACCTGAAATGGTTTATCAAATCTTTCCAATGATTGCTAAGCCAGAATCCATCTTCTCGGTTGAAATTGTCTCTGTGCTTGTATATGTGGATAGCCTCATGAACGAATCTCTCATGGCAGCCAGATGGCTTACAAAGAACCTCTGTCTTGGAAAAGTCAATGTCATGTGAGCCTACTGAATTATAACAATGATCTGCCACGGCCGAGGTGTTAGTCCTACCGTGTTTAAGGTCTGCTTTGTGTTCACGAATGCGGTCCGAGACATGGCGTTTGGTTTCTCCAATGTAACTCCTACCACAGAGGCAACTTAGTTTGTAGTTTGTCCGGAATCACATCTTTTACAGACGGAACCAGATCACGGATTTTATGTAATGTGTTGAAACGGACCTGGATCTTGTGTTTATTCAAGATTTTGGAGATCTTTTTTGTGATCCCCGCAATGTAGGGTAAAGTGATGGTTTTGAAAGGCTCCTCAAGAGGGTCCTTCTTCATGGTTTGAGTGATAGCTTTGCGGATTGTATAGTCGGAGTAACCATTAGCCTTAAGAGCTTGGTGTACGTGCTTGAGTTCACTGCCTATGTGTTCCTGGTCGGATATGCATTAGGCTCTATGATACAGAGTCTTGATGAGAGAATTCTTCTGTGATGGATGGTGGTGGGAATCTGGTTTCAGATAAGCATCCGTATGGGTAGCTTTCCTGTAGACAGAGTGGCTCATTGAACCATCAGGTCTCTTTTTAATTAAGACATCCAAAAAAGGTAGCTTGCCATCTTTTTCGACTTCCATGGTAAATCTGATGGCTGGGTGTATGGAATTGATGTGGTCGAATAATTGGTCTAGAGCAGGCCGGCCATGTGGCCAGATGACAAAAGTGTCATCCACGTACCTCTTCCACAAGGTTGGGTGCAGAGTGGCAGTCTAGATGACGTCAGTCTCAAATTTCTCCATGAAAATGTTAGCTATAACCGGAGATAGGAGGGAGCCCATTGGGGTGCCCTCAGTTTGTTTGTAGAAAGTTCCATTCCAAGTGAAGTATGATGCTACTGTCATCATGGATAAAATACAATACAACAAAATTAAAGAATTACTCGACGATGGTAGTTATACAAAAATAAAAAGAGATCCCACCAACAGCCTCGTCACACAAACCAACAAAATAATTTCTGATTCAACCGCATTAATTGATCAATCTAAACAGTTTTTGTTGAAACCTTCTGCTGCCAGGCCACCAAGATTATACGGCTTACCAAAAATACGTAAAGTAGATACACCCCTTCGTCCCATCGTCTCTACTATCAACTCCCCCACCTACAAACTGGTTCGTTTTTTGTCTGAAATCCTGCATCCTTTCACTGGAAAAACCACCTCTGCGGTACAAAATTCTACTCACCTGGTATCGACAATCAAGGGTATTTCCCTGTCCCCAGACGACCTGCTTCTCAGTTTTGATGTAGTTTCCTTATTCACCAAGGTTCCTGTACCTGACACCATCGCAATCATTGAAGACTTGGTTCATCAAGGACTAAACACTGAGGTACCCCCCCCCCTGGTGAGACACTGTTTAACCATTACATACTTCACTTGGAATGGAACTTTCTACAAACAAACTGAGGGCACCCCAATGGGCTCCCCCCTATCTCCGGTTGTAGCCAACATTTTCATGGAGAAATTTGAGACTGACGCCATCCAGACTGCCACTCTGCGCCCAACCTTATGGAAGAGGTACGTGGATGACACTTTTGTCATCTGGCCACATGGCCGGCCTGCTCTAGACCAATTCTTCGACCACATCAATTCCATATACCCAGCCATCAGATTTACCATGGAAGTCAAAAAAGATGGCAAGCTACCTTTTTTGGATGTCTTAATTAAAGAGAGACCTGATGGTTCAATGAGCCACTCTGTCTACAGGAAAGCTACCCATACGGATGCTTATCTGAAACCAGATTCCCACCACCATCCATCACAGAAGAATTTTCTCATCAAGACTCTGTATCATAGAGCCCAATGCATATCCGACCAGGAACACATAGGCAGTGAACTCAAGCACGTACACCAAGCTCTTAAGTCAAATGGTTACTCCGACTATACAATCCGCAAAGCTATCACTCAAACCATGAAGAAGGACCCTCTTGAGGAGCCTTTCAAAACCATCACTTTACCCTACATTGCGGGGATCACAATGAAGATCTCCAAAATCTTGAATAAACACAAGATCCAGGTCCGTTTCAACACATTACACAAAATCCGTGATCTGGTTCCGTCTGTAAAAGATGTGTTTCCGGACAAACTACAAACTAAGTTGCCTCTGTGGTAGGAGTTACATTAGAGAAACCAAACCCATGTCTCGGACCGCATTCGTGAACACAAAGCAGACCTTAAACACGGTAGGACCAACACCTCGGCCGTGGCAGATCATTGTTATAATTCAGTAGGCTCACATGACATTGACTTTTCCAAGACAGAGGTTCTTTGTAAGCCATCTGGCTACCATGAGAGATTCGTTCATGAGGCTATCCACATATACAAGCACAGAGACAATTTCAACCGAGAAGATGGATTCTGGCTTAGCAATCATTGGAAAGATTTGATAAACAATTTCAGGTCTTAATTGATTGTTCACGCTTACAGTGGCTTTCAGACAGCATACATAAATTTTTCGTCTCCCCCCTCCTTTTTTCAGAACATAGATGGACTCGTCCTTCTAAATAAACTGCCAAATCGCTGCGCGTGGTGCTGACGTTTTTATAAATAAATACGCCATTTAAAAATAAAGTAATGCAAACCGACACACCTGATGACGACCGTTTGTGTTATGGTCGAAACGTCGTGAGAATTTTTATTGTTTTATATATATTTTATTATTTTATTGTTTCCCTTCAACGTGACTTTACCGAAAGAGCTAAGAAGATGATGACGATGTTATTACTACTGGTATTGATGTTTATGCTGCTGTTAGTGCTGACGACACTTAGTATTAATGATGATGCTGCTGATGACATTGATGCTGCTGCCATTTGTACTGATAATGATACTGCTGCTGCAACTGGTGCTGCTGCTGTTGATTGCACTGGTGGTGATGATGCCGCTACTGATATTTATGACGACTATGCCGTTGCTAATGCTGCTGCTGCCTATGCCGCTGCCGCTGATCGCAATGGTGATGGTGATAATGCTGCTGCCTCTACCACTAATCGCAGTGGTGGCGGTGGTGATGATGATGATGCCACTACCGCCGCTGCTGCAGGAAGGACGCGGGTGCACGTGGGGGCCTGCCGGCAGTGGGGGTGCGCCTGGCAGAGCTGATTGCACGCCTGCAGGCCTGCTACCAGCTCACCACGGCCGGCAAGTTCGAGGAAGCCCTGGAGCGATTCCGCTCAGTGCTGCTGTCCGTGCCACTCCTCGTGGTGGACAATAAGCAGGAGATCGCCGAGGTGCGTTTGCGTGTGCGGAGAGATGGAGAGGCCATGCGGGTGGGGTAGGCTGTGAGTGTTTGTTACCTAGCGTGAGACTTTTGCATGAGAGTGTGTGTGACTGTGAGTGTGCGAGGTTAACGGTTAGCATGCTGCGCTATGGACCCGGTGACCCGAGTCCAATTCCCGCTCACGGCCAACACCAGTGATGATTATTTTAATCGGTCCTGGGCCTCCTCTCAGTCGACTCAGCCTCAAATGAGTAACTGGTGCAGTGTGTAAACATCGCCACTGGGGAGACAATGGATATCAGGCATGGTGCTGGCCACCCACCCCCTCTGGAGGTGCTTGCTAACAGCACTTGTCCTAAACAGTCTGTTGAGGATACATGGGGGATCTTTGTCTTTTCGAACTCGGCAACCTGAGTTCGATTCCTGCTCACTGACAACATCGGTGGTGAATATCTGATCTGGTCCTGGGCCTCCCTGAGGTCGATTCAGCCTTAATTGGGTACCTTTTGCACCGTGTAAAAACATTATGTGGCGGTACTGCCCACACCTCCCCCTCATAGGTGTACCGTAATGCCCTTCATAGATGCTACTCTCTTATAGTAGCACCTAGTTAACATCTCGCCACGTTGGCGAGATAACTACCTCACCTGGTATGCAGCAGGTTGTCGGATTGAACAAATCCTAATGTTGAATTTTTTCTGGGTCTTCCGGTTTTTCCCTCCACATTAAGAAACATGCGTTTAGATTTTTTGGCTGCTATAAATGTCCACTTGAAAAGCCACTTCTTTAAGCTATCATTTGTCGCCAGGTCACTTCTGAAAAAAAGCTACATAGCTCAGTGGGCCTTACTTGGTAAATTAAAATATTGTTTTTAGTTTTCAGTTTATTTATTTTGGTATAGCCCTGTGAGCCATTCGGCTCTTGAATCGGGTGCAACCACAACAAACAAAAAAACAAAAACACGGACAAGAAAAAACATCTGAAAGTGACTATGTGACTGCAAACAGAAAATCATTGAAAAACAACAGCAAAGTATTCCTGAAAAAAGCACCGTACACCAATGCTGTGTCCAAAAAATCGCAGTGGGATGCAAGTCAAACAACAACAACCACAAGAAAACTTAGATTAAGGCCATCAGTCTAACACCATACTACAACAAAACAAACATGTCCAAACCAAAAAACTTTTCCAAATCACCAAAAAATAAAGCCATAATTGCAACGTAACAGTGATCACAGGGACTGTGACCGAATTTTTACAATAAACTACATAAATAACATGTAACACCAAATCCTAGAGCCATTGCTGGCTGCATGAGTTATTCCACAACAACAGAAGCATCAGTCGGAGTAGCACCTTTAAGATCAGCATGCTAAATCAAAATACAGATCATACTTTGCAGCGTCATCCGGAGCGAAACATTTTATTGTATTTTACGCCAATGAATAGCAGTGGCAGCTAGGGGTGTACAACTCCTCTAGAGCAGTTTTGAGAGAAGATTTCATTGGTAGTGATTCAAGTTGCAGTTTATTTGCAATAGCATTCCAGACTCTGGGGGCATCCATAGCAAAGGCCCTTCCTCCAGTTTTTGTACGGCAATAGGGAATTTGCAAGTACATCGTGAATAAATAAGCTGGTGCACAAGCCGTCGAACATTAAGAGATGTTAAGTTTGACCCAATGTAGAGATCACAGTGGTGAGTCCTATATGGGCAGTTCAATGTAAATCTTAAGGCCGAGTGATAGATAGAATCAAGCTTCTTCAGTACAGTACTTGGGGCTGATTTATACACGATGTCACAGTAGTCAAGTAAAGGCAGTATGGTAGCTTATATCAATTCCAAACGGAACATTGGGGGGAAGCAGTGCTTGTGTCGATACAGAAAACCAATTTCTATTTTTGTCTTTTTACCAATATAATCAATGTGATCTTCAAAATTCAGTTTTTAATCCAGGATGACCCCAAGATACTTATAGATCTTGACTTGCTCTATTTGATAATTATTTAAGGAATGTAATTGGGGAAAAATTACTTCCTGCTTTAGTCCTGGTGAGAAGCATAGCACCTTGGTTTTGGAGGTATTCAGGACTAGTTTAGGAGCAACTAGCTGATGTTGTAGTTTGTTTAAATCACCCTGTAGCTTAGCAATCACGTCATCCGGAGAGCGGCCAGCAGTAATCAGCATCGTGTCGTCTGCAAAAAGATTTACCCTGGAATGATCCAGGTCAGTGCCCAAGTCATTGACATGAAGAGAGAACAAAAGGGGGCCGAGGATGGAACCCTGTGGAACCCCTTTTGTTATCTTTACACTGTTTGACCTCCAACCATCTGTGAATACAGTTTGGGTGCGAGAAAAGAGGTAATTTTGTAACCATTTTACTGCGTTTTCGGAAAAACCGAGGCAACTTAGTTTACTAACCAGGGTGTCGTGGTCTACTGTATCAAAAGCTTTGGACAGGTCTAGAAAAAGACAGGCACAGTACTGCTTATTATCAAGGCTACTGTAAATGTGATTCATAGAGTCTAATGCAGCAGATGTGCTCTATTTTTTTCGGAACCCAGATTGTTTTAGATGTAGTAAATTGTTGGTGGACAGGAAACTGCTAATTTGGTAGTTCAATGATTTTTCAAAAATTTTCATTAACGGGGACAAAATTGAGATAGGTCGGTAGTTATTTGGATCATCTTTAGGGCCCCCTTTGTGAAGTGGATGGACATAGGAATGTTTCCACTCTAGAGGAACTGATGCTTCTTTGATGGACAGGTTGAAAATATGGGCTATAGGTTTGTATATTAGGTGACCAACAGTTAGTAGAGCAAAGACGGGAATACTATGTGCTCCGGTAAAGGAGGACACTTGCCCCAAACACCCTGTTAAAGGCTACACGAGGGATCTTTGTCTCTGTGTGAGTTGCTTGTGTATGTAAATTCACGTTTGTGGGTGTCACTGTTGTGCTACTCAGGCCCAGCAGCTGGTGGGAATCTGCCGTGAGTACATGGTAGGGCTCTCCATGGAGGTGGAACGCAAGCGGCTACCCAAGGACACCCTTGAGCAGCAGAAACGCACTTGCGAGGTGACGCACACAAAACAGAGATGCACCTAGTTACACACAGATAGACACACATACACAAACCTGGGCATACACCTATACGCATGTGTAGTGTTGCTCCGGAGACACTTCGTGGGGGGGGGCACGTCTTTATTATCCACACATACCCTAACTACTATACATCAATTCTTCATACAGTTTATCTTGAGGAGCTCTTCCACTTGGTATATTATACGCCTCCTGTGTAGCGTGCCTAACCCGACTACGCTCCAGGTCCTCTGGCTATAATATACTATGTGAGACTACCTGACCTGACCCAGCCAAGGTACAGGTCCAACACTGACCTCACAGAGCTTCGGTCCTTAAAAGGACGGCGAAGTGGGTTCAGAGTCCTACTCTAGCAGGTCTTCTTTCTTCAACTGGTTATCTTCAACTGCTCCGGTTTCCAACTGCTTCCATCTCCAATTGCTTCGGTTTTTAAACTGCCTGGACCTCTCCAGAGGTTCGCCTTATATCCGTTTCTCAGCGGATGTGCGGACCTCAGTGAGGGATGTGGGTGACCCCAGTGTCCCCCACTGAGGTCCGCATGTCTGCCGTTGCAGGTCAGTGCAGCCGCAGCCCCCCAGCCTTTGGGAGTGTTTGCGAGGGATCGTAGAATCCCTCACAGCCCCCCAACTGCTTCAGGGCTGCCTGTCATTGCCTGCACGTGCAGCCCATCCATGGCGCTACACATGTAAACACCTAAACACGCACCCACCTGCATACACCTTGGTACACAGACACACGCAAACACATCTGGGCACATACAGTAAGTGGCAAATATTTTAACCAGTCCTGGGCCTCCCTAGGTCAAATCTGCCTCAAATGAGTACCTAGTGAGATGCGTAAACGTTGCTACAAGGTAGACAAAGGTGCTCGAATGTGGTGCTGCCCACCCCCACCCTCGTGTGCCGTGCCGGGCCTTCACAGGTGCTCGTGAACATTACTTGCCCCAACAGTCTGTTCACGGCTTCACGGGGATCTTTGTTTTTGTATTCAGGAGGCTGCACACTTCACACATCACAACCTCTGCACACGATTCTAATGTTGTATACACATGCTGTGTGTACATACATGCGTTTCCAAGGATTGTCACCTTGAAAGGCATGAGTGTTCCAATGATTCTGAGAGTGAAGCCGTCGGGAGTTATGCTCCTGGTTGGGTCACCTATGGTGGTAAGGTCGAGGGGGAGGTCCCAGCCTAAGTACAATCGAATAATTCCTAGTACCCCCCTGGGCAAGTGGGGCCTTTATAGCTTGATGCGGCAACTCACCTAGGAGATGGCCACTCCAAATGTAAACCTACAGCTCTGTGGTTTCCATCGTCATCTTAGCTCGCTGAGCCACTGTGGAGTAACCACGAGCCTAAAGATTGGAATTGGTGTGCGCGAGCTGATCTGCACTTGAAACAAACTCTAGCGCAGGCGGGAGGACAAGGAAAGTCCTACAGCGATGGGAGAGGCAAAAACGGTAGGTTCAAGATGACACTGGCAGCCGCAGCTTTAAACCTGCCTGTAGGCGGCTCGGCCGTTTTGGTCATTTGTTGACTAGAGGCAACAACATCATCCAGCCTTTTCTAGGGACAGCACTGGTTGCTGCTGGTGGAGAGAGGCCTAAAAAAGTGGCCTAAACGAAGCTTGCCTCAACTCACCCGGTTGGCTTACCGCGGTCAACGGGCATCTCTTTACAAGGTTCAGAATGAAATATAGAAACCAAACATTTGCACAATGAAGGACTCGGATGAATAGAACCGACCACAAAGACGCTCGGCTCTCGTGGCAAGGGAGCTTGCCAAACTCGACATTGACATCGCAGCACTCGGCGAAGTTCACTTTGCAGAGCAGGGATCCTTTACTGAACACGGGGCGGGCTACAACTGTTTCTGTTCAGGGAAAGCCAAAGAGGAGAGACGCCTATCAGGCATTGGCCTCATGAACATCATCGCTGGCAATCCCCTGAGCCTTCCAATTGGCCATTCAGAGACCGCCTGATGTCTCTACGACTACCCATCCAGGGTAACCAATTTGCCAACATAATCAGTGTATATTCACCAACCTTACAGGCTGATCAAGACGCAAGGAAGTAATTTTATCATGTCCTCGGAACTCTTCTCTGGGGGGGTTGACCGCAAAGATAAGCTTCTTGTGATGGGAGACTTCAACGCAAGAGTCGGTCAGAACCATGACCTCTGGAGGGGAGCCCTTGGAAAGCATGGAATTGGAAACTGCAACAACAATGATCGTATGGTACTAGAGCTATGCACAGAACACAACCTCTGCATAACATATACATTGTTCAAACAAAAAGCCAGATATAAGATTACGTGGAGACATCCGCGCTCCAAGCATTGGCAACTACTGGATTACATCCCTGCACGTGAAAAAGACGCAATCATGCCCAGCGGTGACTGCTATACAGACCACAGATTGATCACTCTCAGGATCAAACCACCACCCAAAAAGAAAGGTCTTCACCCCAAAAGTTCCAAGTAGAGAAGCTCCCCCTGTTAAGGGAGGAATTCCAGAAGAAGCTCAAGACCAGACTCCGTGAATATCAAGACTCGGGCACGGATGCAGACCCTGAAGAGCAGTGGAAACGTCTAAAAACAGCTGTTCAGGACACAGCTGCGGAGGTGGTTGGCTTCTCAACAGGGAAACAACGATTTGTTCGATGAGAATGACCCGGAAATCGAATCACTCCTCCAGACTATACTGCCCTGTCATTCCAGACTACTTGCCTGTCCCAATGACCAAGTCACAAAAGCTGCATAACACCGCTGCGTGCAAAACCTTGCAAAACAAATCTGAGAATCCTCAAAAACAACTGGTGGACAGACCTTGCAGAAAGGACACAGCTGTATGCAGACATGGGGGACACAGGCCCCTTTAAGATCATCAGATGGCATAACACTTTAGCAGTCTCTTCGCAGAAAAGCGGACAGTCCAAGAAGCATCCAAAGCCAAGATCCAACAGCGTGAAGTGAGGACTAAACTGGACACACCACCAACACAGGCTGAGATTGCATCTGTCATCAAGAAACTTAAATCGCACAAGGCACCTGGTATCGATGGGATCCCCAGCCTAGGTGTACACGGAGGGAGGAGATGCACTTCTGGACAGCCTCACAGACCTTTTTTCATCTTGCTGGGAGAAGGGAGCATTACCCCAAGATCTCCGGGATATAGTGATTGTCTCCCTATACAAGAACAATGGGGTGAAATATGACTGCGTATCTCTATCGCAGGCAAAATTCTGGCCAGGGTCCTACTAGACAGATTAGTGCCCACCATTGCTGAAGAAGTCCTCCCTGAAAGCCAGTGCGGCTTCAGGTCAGGGAGGGGAACAGTAGACATGTTTTTTCTCCTGAGGCAGTTACAAGAAAAGTGCAGGGAACAGAACATGGGCCTCTATGCTGCATTCATTGCCTGAATAAGGCTTTTGACACAGTCAGTCGTGATGGTCTCTGGAGAATACTGTCCCAACTGGGCTGCCGTCCCAAGTTCCGTATCATCGTGCAGCAATTCCACGTCGGACAGAAAGGCTGGGTAAAACACAATGGAAGCCTCTCGGACAGGTTGCGTGCTGGCACCTACACTTTTTTCCATATTCTTCAGCCTGATGTTCCAGGAGGCAAAGGAGGAGCTGGCAGAAGGCCTCTACATCCGATTGCGGACCGATGGCAGTCTTTTCAATCTTCGACTTCTCTTTGCCAAGACCAAGACCACAGAGCAACATGTTCTGGAACTGCTCTTTGCAGATGACTGCGCACTTCTTGCACACACGGAAAAGGCCCTACAGCTCGTTGTGAACTATTTCGCTGAGGAGGATAAAACAGAGGTGTTATACCAGCCCCCACCTCGTGGAGTGTACACTGCACCATAAATCACCATCGACAACACCCATCTCAACACAGTGGACGAGTTCACATTACCTGAGCAGCATAATATCCAACAACTCATCCGTTACCAAGGACATTGACAACAGACTTGCCAAGGCAAAAAGCTCCTTTGGCAGGATCCACAAGCACATCTGGCAGAGCTACTCACTTCGCCTCACCACAAAAATACAGGTATACAGGCAGTTGTAGTAACCACCCTTCTATACGGCTCAGAATCCTGGCTGTACAGGAAACAGCTTAGACTTCTGGACCGTTTTCACCAGCGCTGCCTGCATTCTATCATGAACATCAGATGGCAGGACTTGGTCACAAACAACATAGTCCTGGAGAGAGCTCAGACACCCAGCATTGAATCCATCCTGCTGCTTCGTCAGCTACGCTGGGCTGGTCACGTCTCGCGCATGGAGGACAATAGGATGCCCAAAAGAGTCCTGTTCAGCGAGCTGTGTAATGGGAAGCTAGGCAGGAGTGGACCTCGAAGACGCGTCAAGGACTAGCTCAAACCGCAACTGACTGCCGCGGGTATCAAGGAAGCAGCTAAAATGGCAGACTGAACAAGGCACAAATTTAGTTCTACCTGATGACGGTTGCTTGTGTTGCAATCGAAACGTCGTATTCTATTATTTAATAAAATTTCTTTCTACGTGACTTTACCGAAAGAATCAAAGAATAATTATTCTAGTCACGAAAGCTTTGAATCTAGATTGTCATCTTGTTGGGTGATTTCAATGCCCGAGTTGGTCATGATGCTGGCACCTGCTCTGGAGTGATTGGAAGGCATGGGCCAGATCAGCTCAATAACAACGGTAGGAGGCTGCTAGATTTTTGTGGTCACGTCTCGCGCATGGAGGACAATAGGATGCCCAAAAGAGTCCTGTTCAGCGAGCTGTGTAATGGGAAGCTAGGCAGGAGTGGACCTCGAAGACGCGTCAAGGACTAGCTCAAACCGCAACTGACTGCCGCGGGTATCAAGGAAGCAGCTAAAATGGCAGACTGAACAAGGCACAAATTTAGTTCTACCTGATGACGGTTGCTTGTGTTGCAATCGAAACGTCGTATTCTATTATTTAATAAAATTTCTTTCTACGTGACTTTACCGAAAGAACCAAAGAATAATTATTCTAGTCACGAAAGCTTTGAATCTAGATTGTCATCTTGTTGGGTGATTTCAATGCCCGAGTTGGTCATGATGCTGGCACCTGCTCTGGAGTGATTGGAAGGCATGGGCCAGATCAGCTCAATAACAACGGTAGGAGGCTGCTAGATTTTTGTGCAGCCCATGGGCTTGTAATTCCCAAACGCTGTTCCGGCATCGGCGCATCCACACAACATCATGGATGCATGCCGGGTCCAAGCAAGAACATCTGCTGGAATACATAGTGGCGGAACAGCGGATGCGGGCCCATGTCCTTGACACCAGGACCTACCATTGAGCTGCTTTGCCCAGTGACCATCTACTTGTCTTCTGTAAGATGCACCTGCCTTTCTTCCACTCCGGTGGTGGGTATACACCCAGGACCCCATTCAAACCCATAGTGGTATGGTCTCAGCTAGCTGATGAAAGTTGCAAGCGAGAATTTAATCATCGCTTGTGGCTGGTTTTGGCATCATCCCCCACTCTCCCTGATATCGAGGGGAAATGGGCGAGGTTTAGGACTGTGGCTCATGTAGCTGCAATGGCTGCTTTGGGTACATGGTCAAGACCTCCCCAGAGACCCTGGCTGACACAGGAGGTGTTCAGGCGGCTAAGAAAAAGCGAAAGGCCCACTCTCATCGTCTACAGCATCCTACATCAGAGAATGAGGAGGCTGACCGCAGCCTTCGTTCAGAGGTTCGGAGAGCCGTGAGGCACTGCAAGGATGGGTGGTGGTTGCTGATTGTTGAGGAGATGGAGTCTGCCTCAATGGCCCGCGATCACAGATCGCTCTTTAACTCCATCAACAAAGTTACCTGCAGCACCACACCTATTGCCATCATTAGGGGAAAGAACGGTGATTCAATCTCCAACCCCCAGGAACAGGTTTGCAGATTTGCTGAGCATTTCTGTGAGGTCCTGGGGGAGGGGAAATCCCTCAGCATGGAAAACATCGTGGAACAAAGTGGGGATGACCCTGCTGTGGCTGTGGTGCCTCAAATATTGGAAGATCTTCTTTGGTTCTTTCGGTAAAGTCACGTAGAATGAGAATAAAATAATAAAATAAAACAATACAATTCTCACGACGTTTCGGCCACAACACAAGCGACCTTCAGGTGAAAGGAACAAACCTGTCGGGACGACAGAGCTACAATGAACACTGCTAATCTTCGCAGCGTCTTTTAAGCTGGTTGAGAGAAGTGAGGCACCTTGACAAAGGGGTTTACATATCAAACAGGAGAATTTAGCATTGAAACAGTTGAGGGATTAGCTTGTGACTGGTCACAGAAATAGCTATGTTAAAGTCGAAGCCTACACATCCACAGAGGCACCTCGTACATGGACGCCAAAGGGGCTGCAACAACTCAACTATCATACAGTAAACCGATGTGAAAAAACCTAAGTCTAAATTACATCAATATAATAAATGTACTCAATATATTCTTCAATTTAGCAGAGCTCTTAACAGCAACTGCGAATACACTACACTATATAATGAATACCATGTAGTAAACAGATAAAAAACTAAAATATAAACTACCTCATTGTTATCAATAAACTATATATTCTCCAATCAGCTGAGCTACCAACAATAAGTCGTTATATATCACGATGCTATATGGCGAAAAAATGGGTGGATTCTTACCCTCCACATCAGCACCACTGACCGCTACGAGCCCCGTTCAGACGGACGAGTCCATCATGGTCGGAACAGAGGAGAGAAACAGCTGCGAGCCGCTGTTATAATCATGTTATAAACCATACCATTAACTGTGGTGTGAGAAGTATTTAAGAGTCAATGTCAGTGAAAGAGCTGCGGTCTGAAGGTCACCATAAAATAATTAAGAACCGAAATGGTTTAAAACATCTTTCCAATGGTTACTAAGCCAGAATCCATCTTCTCGGTTGAAATTGTCTCTGTGCTTGTATATGTGGATAGCCTCATGATCGAATCTCTCATGGTAGCTGGTTGGCTTGCAAAAAACCTTCGTCTTGGAGAAGTCAATGTCATGTGAGCCCACTGAATTATAACAGTGATCTGCCACGGCAGAGGAGTTCGTGTTCTTAATTATTTAATGGTGACCTTCAGACCGCAGCTCTTTCGCTGACATTGACTCTTAATACTTCTCACACCACGATTAATGGTATGGTTTATAACATGATTATAACAGCGCCTCGCAGCTGTTTCTCTCCTCTGTTCCGACCATGATGGACTCGTCCATCTGAACGGGGCTCGTAGCGGTCCGTGGTGCTGATGTGGGAGGGTAAGAATCCACCCATTTTTTCGCCATATAGCATTGTGATATATAACGACTTACTGTTGGTAGCTCAGCTGATTGGAGAATATATAGAGTTTATTGATAACATTGAGGTAGTTTATATTTTAGTTTTAGACCTGTTTACTATATGGTATTCATTATATAGTGTAGTGTATACCCGGTTGCTGTTAATAGCTCTGCTTATTGAAGAATATATTGAGTTCATTTATTATATTGATGTAATTTTTACTTAGGTTTTTTTCACATCGGTTTACTGTATGATAGTTGAGTTGTTGCAGCCCCTTTGGCGTCCATGTACGAGGTGCCTCTGTGGATGTGTAGGCTTTGACTTTAACATAGCTATTTCTGTGACCAGTCACAAGCTAATCCCTCAACTGTTTCAATGCTAAATTCTTCTGTTTGATATGTAAACCCCTTTGTCAAGGTGCCTCACTTCTCTCAACCAGCTTAAAAGACGCTGCGAATCTTAGCAGCGTTCATTGTAGCTCTGTCATCCCGACAGGTTTGTTCCTTTCACCTGAAGAAGGCCACTTGTGTTGTGGCCGAAACGTCGTGAGAATTTTATTGTTTTATTTTATTATTTTATTCTCATTCTACGTGACTTTACCGAAAGAACCAAAGAAGATGAATCCTTGCAGTCACGAAAGCTTTAAATCGAAATATGGAAGATGTTGCCCCCTGTCAGTGGCTGGCTGAGGTGCAATCTATTGAGGAAGTACTGAAGGCTATCGAGAGTGTTTGAGACCAGGAAAGGCACCGGGCAGAGATGATCTCCCAAGCGAAAGGCTGAGGGAGGGTAGCATTTGTGTACAGACTGCCCTATATGACATCATAACAACAGTCTGGACCACTGGACGGGTTCCGCAGGATTGAAAGGGGGACCGCACAGACTGTAACAACTACAGGGGCATCTCGCTCCTCAGTGTGCTGGGAAAGGTCTTGGCAAGGATTATTCAACATCGCCTTCCCAGGCACACTGATGAGAGGCTTGTGGAGCCCCAATGCGGTTTCAGGAAAGGGCAGTCCTGCACAGATGCCATTTTCTGTCCGTCTGCTACAGCAGAGGTGTGGGAAATTCCAACAAGACCTACATCTCTGCTTTATTGACCTGGTCAAGGCCTATGATACCATCAGTAGGCCTGGGCTCTGGGTTGTTCTTCATGCTTTCGAAGTCCCTGACTCTGCTCATGATAATCAATGACCTTCATGATGGTGAGCGGGCCCGGGTAAAACTACGTGGCCTTGAGTCGTAGCCATTCCCTGTTCAGCTTGATGCGCGACAGGGATGTCCTCTGGCTCCCACATTAACATCTATTTCGACCACCTAGTTTGTGAAGCCTTCAATAGCTGTACCGGAGGAATTTCCATCTGGTACAGATACAATGGGAGGCTATCGATGCCCGGGTGCGGTCAAGGGATGGCTCCCTCTTTCTCAACCATGTTATGTATGCCGATCTGGTAATTACCGCTCACTCAGAGGAGGAGTTGGAGGCACTGCTGCTGAACCTGGAGCTTGCCAGTAAGAAGTGGGGCCTTACCATCAGCCCCACAAAAACTAAGCACCTGCCTGGGTATTTTGTACCATCGGATACTCCACCCCCACAACTCCCAATTGGTGTAAGGGCAGTTGTGGAGAGAGTGGAGAGTTTCCCATACCTGGGCAGTGTACTCATGACTAGCTCCGGTTTGACAGCAGAGGTGTCACTCCGAATCAGTCGAGCGACATTATCTTTTCATCGGTTGCATAATGCTGTGTGGAAGCTACCTGGTCTGTCGCTCGGCACGGAGCTTCAGGTCTTCTCGGCCAGAGTCATTCCCTCCCTTCTCTACGCGTGCGAAACGTGGACCCCCCCTAATGGAACGTCTTCACCGGTTAGAAACATTTAGGCTGGCCTGTCTACGATCCATCCTGGGTTTAACCAGGCTGGATTGTGTAATGAGCTCACATCCTTGAAAGATCTGGACAAAGTCCCATCGGTGAGCTCCTCCGGCAGGAAAGGCGGCATTGGCTGGGTCATGTAGCCCGCATGTCCAGCCACCGCATGCCTAAACAGCTTTTGTTCGGCTGGATCGAGGGAGCTAAACGGGCGTAGCACGGGCTAGAGAAGAGATGGAGTGGTGTGGTACAGGAGGATGTGGAGCTGAGTTGACTTGCCAATTACTGGTACCAGCGGTGTTAAGATCGGCCTCTGTGGAGGAGGCTCGTGAAGGACGCTACTGGGCAGTTGGGAGGAGCGACGCTCACAACAAAGAGCGGAGCGCCGGGTGGCTAAAGCAGAGCCAATTGGCACAGTAGGGGGCACAGGTGGTGCATCAGCCAGTCATCTTAGTCAGTCGACCCGTGGCACCTGAGTCTGCCCATTGACCTTCCAGCGGGCGTTCGACACTTCACGTGGCCTCAACGTGCGCATAGCCTGGCACAAGCGTCGTGGTGACGTTACTGCCATTGAGTGGCGAATGGCGCTTGTGTTGATGTTGTGTACACGTATGCATGCGTAAGCGTGTATACACATGCTGTGTGTGTGTGTGCAGATGGCTGCGTACTTCACGCACTGCAGCCTGCAGCCTGTGCATATGATGCTGGTGCTGCGCACGGCACTCAACCTCTTCTTCAAGCTTAAGAACTTCAAGACGGCCGCCACCTTCGCCCGCCGCCTCATAGAGCTTGGACCGAAACCTGACGTGGGCCAGCAGGTGCGAGCGCCAGGGGTTTGGCGAATGTGTATGCACGTTTGATAGAGAGTATGCGCAAGTGCATTTGTGTGTGTATGTGTGAGTCTATTTTGTGGGGAGCGGTCGGCACGCTGCTTACGAACCTGGCGATCCAAGTTAAATTCCCGCTCAGGGCCAACACCAGTGACTGTTATCTGAACTGGTCCTGGGCCTCTCCTTCATCGACTCAGCCTGAAATAAGTACCTGGTATGGTGTGTAAACATCACTATTTGAGAGACAAAGGCGGCCGGGTATGGTGCTGGCCACCCAACCCCCCCTTGTGCCGTGACGGCCTTCATAGGTACCCGCTAACAGCATTTGCCCCAACAGTCTATTAAGGCTATATGAGGTATGGTTGCCTTTTTTGGTGGTGTTGGTGATGATTATGGTGATGATTATGGTGATGATTGTGGTGATATTGATGGTCATGGGAGCATTGGTGATGTTGGTGATGTTTATAAACACGTTCCTGCGGAGGGAGCTGGTAGGAACGTTGGGTTGCTCGGTCAATGGCCAGGGTCAACGGCAGCATGGTGTATTCCGCAAATATGCCCGACTGTGAGGGCGGGCACAAGCCGGCGTGAGTAGGTTAAACGTTGAGTTTTATAAGGGCACCACGAGGTGACCAGCCCCTCCCCACCCAGCCCCACCTTCCCCACCCAGCCCCTCCCCACCCAGCCCCTCCCTCCCCACCCAGCCCCTCCCCACCCTCCCCTCTCCACCCAGCCCCACCCCTCCCATTTTTGGATGCACGACGGACAGACACAATAATCCCCTGTGGGCTGGTGTAACCAGGAGGTTCCTACCAGTATAATCGGTCTTTGATGTTGTTGTTGGTAATGATCATGGTGATGATGGTGATATTGATGGTCATGGGAGGAGCCCCACCCCTCCCATTTTTGGATGCACGACGGACAGACACAATAATCCACTGTGGGATGGTGTAACCAGGAGGTTCCTACCAGTATAATCGGTCTTTGATGTTGTTGGTAATGATCATGGTGATGATGGTGATATTGATGGTCATGGGAGGAGCGTTGGTGATGTTGGTGATGTTTATAATGATGATGGTTGTGGGAGTGATAGTATTGATGATTATGGGTGTTTTGGTGGCGGTGATGATGATATTTATAATGATGATGATATTTATAATGATGATGATGGTCACGGTGGTGATGATCATGGTGGTGATGGTGTTGATGACCAATAGCAGTGATGATCATTGCAACAATGATGATGGTGGCGATGGCAGTGATGATGGTAATTGACGATGGCGATGAATATCGATCCTGCCCCCATCCAGACACGCAAGATCCTCTCTGCATGTGAGAAGACGCCCACAGACTCCCACCAGCT
Source organism: Petromyzon marinus (assembly GCF_048934315.1). Lineage (NCBI taxonomy): Eukaryota > Metazoa > Chordata > Hyperoartia > Petromyzontiformes > Petromyzontidae > Petromyzon > Petromyzon marinus. The sequence continues at coordinate 12,244,725 of NC_133728.1, read as the reverse complement.
CAACTATGACATGCACAACCCCTTTGATATCTGCGCTGCCACCTACAAGCCCATCTACAGGTGACCCCCCCCCCCCCCCCTTCTTATCTTATATTTATATAGAGCCATTATCCAAGGTGCTTTACAAGGGTTATGAGTGGTACAATGAGGGATTCTAAAAGTGATATAGTGAACTAGCCTTTTGCCCGTCCAAGGACGGGTGTATTGCAGTAAATCTGAAACTTGCAAGCGAAAAACAGACTGCGGTGTGATATTTATTGCACTAATGCGTGTGCAATTTGTAAGGGCACGGTGACACAAACATTTCATTTTAAGGTTATAATTCCTTGTTCATCATGACTGCCTTTTTACTTTGATGTATCAATAGCGTTACGGAGATCGCGTGACGTGAGGGTTCTGCCTTTGTAGTGAGGGTAATGAGTTGACGCAGAGGAGGGAGGAGAAGATTATTAATGAGGGGCGTTGTTCGATGTGGACTGACGTCAGTTGTGCATGATTATTAGTGAGGGGGGGGAGAGTACCTCATATTGAGTGGCGTCACCCGCTCATGATTATTAATGAGGGGGGCTGGTCGATGTGGAGTGATGTCACAAGCGTTAAGAACAGACATTCCTGGGTGATTATAGTAGGTATAGGGATGGGGTGTGGGGAGGGAGGCTAGTAGGTACAGGAATTATGGGGGAACTTAGGGATGTAGGGTAGGATGGGCCAAGGAGAAGAGGTGGATCTTGAGGAAGGAGCGGAAACGAGACAGGGAGGGTGCTTGCTTAATGTGGAGGGGATGTTTGTTCCAGTGCAAGGAGGCAAATAGGGAAAAGTAGCGGAAATTGGATTGTGCACCAGGAGAGGGGGGAGCAGTTAGGAGGAGAGATTGAGAGCGGAAAGGGTGGGAGAGAACGTAAAACGAGACAAGGCAAGCGAGGTACGGTAGGGCAAGGCCATGACGAGATTAATATGCTAGCGTAAGGAGCTTGAACATACACTGGTAGTAAATGGGGAGCCAGTGCATTTCTATAAGAAGGGCGGAGGTGTGGGAGCAGTGTGGTAGGTTGTAAATGAAACGTGCAGACTTATTTTGCATCTGTTGTAGTGGAATGAATGCATAGGCTGGGAGACCGAGTCAGAGAGAATTATAGTAGTCTAACCGAGGGAAGATGAGTGAGAGTGTTAGTAGTTTGGCGGCCGACTGGGTGATGAGAGGGCGTATTTTGCGAATGCTTACAAAGTGGAAACGACAGCTGCAGGTGATGGCAGAGATGTGAGAGGCGACGGAAAGAAAGGAGTCGAAGAGGATACCAAGGTTGTGGGAAGAGGGGACAGGGGTGAGTGAGAAGGATGGGAAGGTGATGGTGGGGGTGGGTGTAAGGGGAAAGAGCAGCGGGGAAAAAGAACCTGGGTTTTAGAGGAGTTGATGGCAAGGAAGTGAAGCGACATCCAAGACTGAAAGGCAGTTGGGCAGCCTGAAATTCGAGAATAGCGGTCCGGAGTGAAAGTGGAGAAAGAGAAGAATACTTGGATGTCGTCGGCGAAGAAGTGGTGGGAGAAGTTAAAGGAGGAGATAAGTATATTCTTGGTTCTTTCGGGAAAGTCACGTAGAATGGAAACAATAAAATAAAATAAAAAAGTGTTTTGAGAGGGGAGATGTAGAGAGAGAAGAGAAGGGGTCCCAGGATAGAGCCTTGCGGGGAACACTTGCTGTAACGGGTGAAAGAGGGGTGCAGGAGTGAGTGAAGGAGACTGAGGATGAGCGTGAAGATAGATTTATGATTGAAGCTAGGATAAAGCAGTGCCGGAAATGCCCATATTACAGAGAGTACAGAGAAGAGTAGGATGATGGACATTGTCAAATGCCGAGGAGAGGTCGAAGAAAATGAGGACTGAGGAGAGACATGCGTGAGCCGAGTTGGTCAATGGTTCTGAATGGTAATAAGGGTGGTTTCTGTGAAGTGGAGCGGGCGAAAACCAGACTGGTGGAGTGGGTGCAGGTGAAGTTTTTGGGTGAGAGAGGACGAGACGCTCGAACTTTAGAGAGGAAGGGAAGCAGGGAAATGGGACAGTAGTTGGAGATGCAGTTGGCATCAAAGGGAGGGTTTTTGAATGAGTTGGGGTGATGATGGCCGATTTGTAATTAGCAGAAAAGGCACTGGAGGATATAGAAGAATTAAAAAGGGAGAGTAAGTAGGAAGGATAGAGGGAAGGACGGAGAGAAGAAGGAAAGCAGGGATAGGGTCAAGGGGTGAGATGGACTTTGGAGATGGTAAAGGAGAGTTCCTCCAGAGTCACAGGAGGACATCAGTGAGGGCAGGCGGAGTAGGGAGTTGGTGAGGGGCTGAAGATGGAAGGTGTAGGGTGGGGTACGGGGAAGCTTAGAAAGAGGAGCGAATGGCATTCGTTTGTAAGTGAAGAAGAGGACAAAGTAATTAGAGAGGCCATTGGAAATGGCGGGGAGTAGTTGGTGTGGTTGGTGGAGATGGTTATTAAGGGTAGAAAAGAGTAGGCGGGGATGAGTGGAAAGGGAGGAAATTCGAGTGTGGAAGTAATTGATTGGCTACTTCCAGCGAAGATAGGAATGGCCGAAGTAGAGAGAGGTTATTGGAGAGAGAAGAGGGGGAGAGATGTACTCTCCACGTCCGCTCTGATCTGTGCAGAGATCGATGGCTCGATTGGATGAGGAGAGGGTTAGCCAGAGCTGGGGGGGGCTTTGGACGGTGGGTGCGGGGCCGCAGGGGAGAAAGGAGGTTGGGTCAATGAGCTGGAGTGTTCGATGTTACTTGCCATATGTGCATGTTTTTGTGCGGGTGTAGGCATGTATGTGTGGATGTGGGGAGCGTTAGTTTAGCGGTTAACGCTCTGCGCTCCGAATCCGGCGACGCGAGTTCGATTCCCGCGCATCGCCAACACCGGCGACCATTAATTATGTGAACCGGTCCTGGGTCTCCCCTAGGTGGACTCAGCCTCTAATGAGCACCTGGTGCAGTGTGTAGTAATTCATCACCACTGTTCTTTGGTTCTTTCGGTAAAGTCACGTAGAATGAGAATACAATAATAAATTGATAAAATAAAATAACACAATAATATTCTCACGACGTTTCGGCCACAACACAGGCGGCCTTCATCAGGTGAAGGGACGAGACTGTCTGGTAGGACAGCGCTGGAGTGAAAAAGCCACGCTCAGATCACGACCTTTAAGCTGTGTGAGAAGAAACAAAGCGCCTTGACAAAGGAATTAGCATATAATTTAGCATTGAAATGGCTGAGTGATTAGCTTGTGACTGGTCACAGAAATGGCTATGTTAAAGTTAAAGCATACACATCTGCAGAGGCACCCCTTGACAAAGGAATTAGCATAGAATTTAGCATTGAAATAGCTAAGTTAAAGCATACACATCCGCAGAGGCACCCCTTGACAAAGGAATTAGCATAGAATTTAGCATTGAAATAGCTGAGTGATTAGCTTGTAACTGGTCACAGAAATAGCTATGTTAAAGTCAGAGCATACACATTCACCGAGGCACCTAGTACAAATCAAACAGGAGAATTTAGCATTGAAATAACTAGGCGAATTTAGCATTGAAATAACTGAGTGATTAGCTAGTGACTGGTCACAGAAATGGCTATGTTGAAGTCAAGGCCTACACATCTGAGCTATTCACAGTAACTGGGTATACAATATATAATGAATACTATATAGTGAACCAATAAAAAACTAAAATATAAATTACCTTAATGTTATCAATAAACTCTATATTCTCCAATCAGCTAAGCTACCAACAATAAGTCGTTATATATCACAATGCTATATGGTGAAAAAATGGGTGGATTCTTACCCTCAACTTTAGCAACACGGATAGCTACGGGCCCCGTTCAGACGGACGAGTTCATCCATGGTCGGAACAGAGGAGGGGGAGAGAGACAGCTGCGAGGCGCTATTATACTCCATGTTGTAAACCATACCATTAACCGTGGTGTGAGAGGTATTACGAGTCAATGCTGGCGAAAGAGCTGCGGTCTGAAGGTCATCGTAAAATACAATTAATTAAGAACGGAAATGGTTTAAAACATCTTTCCAATGGCTACTAAGCCAGAATCCATCTTCTCGGTTGAAATTGTCTCCGTGCTTATATATGTGAATGGCCTCATGAACGAATCTCTCATGGTAGCCGGTTGGTTTGCAAAGAACCTCCGTCTTGGAGAAGTCAATGTAATGTGAGCCCACTGAATTATAACAGTGATCTGCCATGGCAGAGGAGTTCGTTCTACCGTGTTTCAAGTCTGCTCTTCTCACACAGCTTCTCACACAGCTTAAAGGTCGTGATCTGAGCGTGGCTTTTTCACTCCAGCGCTGTCCTACCAGACAGTCTCGTCCCTTCACCTGATGAAGGCCGCTTGTATTGTGGCCGAAACGTCGTGAGAATATTATTGTGTTATTTTATTTTATAAATTTATTATTTTATTCTCATTCTATGTGACTTTACCGAAAGAACCAAAGAAGATGAATCCTTGCAATCACGAAAGCTTTAAATCGAAATTCATCACCACTGGTGAGACAAAGGTGGCCGGGCGTGGTCCTGGCCACGCCCATGCCGTCGTGTGGCTTTATAGGTGCCACTCACGAACAGCACTTGTCCCGACAGCCTGTTAAAGGCTACACGGGGGACCTTTGTCTTTGATTCTCTCCCACTGCCGATTGCCACCGTGTGACATGTCTTCTGTGCCCACCGCTGCCTGTGCCTCCCACCCCCTCCTCCTTACCCCCTCTTCCCTGTGTCCCATGTCTCTCCCTGTGACTGCGTCTCTCTGCAACTCTCAATGTTTATAATTCCCCCCCCCCCGTGTCTCCCATGTCTCCTCCCATTGCTCCCATGTCTTTTTTCTTGCATCCATCTCGTTCCCTATGCCCCCCCCCCCCACACAGAGGGAAGCCAGTGGAGAAGTGTCCCCTGAGTGGCGCCTGCTACAGCCCGGAGTTTAAGGGTGAAACCTGCCGCATAACCAAGGTGAGCACCATTCCTATTCACAGCAATACACAGGGTCCTCCTATCCATTGCCCGACTGACAAATGGGCATTGGCGTGAACATTGGTTCCTCAAATCCACTTTATCCTATTACGGATGGAATAGGCATTGGCGTAAGCACAGATTCACATGACAGACACATGACAAGAAGCATGTGCATTGTGCAGTTCTTGGAAAACTGCATTGTGGTCCCTCTTGTTTTCTTTGGGTCACTTTCCATTTGAGCAAAGGTGGCCAAGCGCAGTGCTGGCCACCCAACCCCCCTCATTGGCGTGCTATGCCGGCCTTCATAGGTGCTTGCTCGTAACAGCACTTGCCTCCAACAGTCTGTGAAAGACTGCATGGGGGATCATTGTGTGTGTGTGTGTGTTTTATAGGTGACAGAGATTGGGAAAGACGTGATTGGGCTGAGGATCAGCCCCCTGCAGTTCCGCTAACACATCGGGCACATTGGTTCACATGCATGCATCCAAGAATGCACCACACAGGCGCACACACACAGGCGCACACACACACAGGCGCACACACACACAGGCACACACACAGGCACACACACAGGCACACACACAGGCACACACACACAGGCACACACACAGGCGCACACACAGGCACACACACAGGCACACACACAGGCATACACGCAAAAGACAAAATATCCTGAACAGACTGTTAAGGCAAGTGCTGTTCGTGTCTCCCAGCGACAATATTTACACCCTGTACCACCAGATACTTATTTGAGGCTGAGTCGACCTAGGGGAGGCCCAGGACCAGTTAAGATAATTATCATTGGTGTTGGCCATGAGCGGGAATCGAATTCGGGTCGTCGGGTTTATAGTACAGCGCTCTAACCACGACGCCACCGCTCTCCACATACATACAGGCACACACACTGGCACACATGCACATGGGTTTACGCAGAACAATACAAACGAGATCGACAATGCACACCATTATATAATTCACCTTGTGAATGCCATGAATAACTGATAATAATGATGACGGTGATACTCATTAAGGTGGTGGTGGCTTTTCATTAGTGTAGGAGTAGGGATCTTCTAACCCGTGTTAATTACTCTCGAGTGCTGTTTGTGTTAAAGCTTTCTCTCTCTCCCTCTTAGGGGGTGGAGAGACTGTATCAGCATCTTTACCCCTGTGATTTGTTATTGTCCTTGGCACAACCAATAAAACGTATATACCTGGAGTCTGGCTATAGCATGTGCAGTGTCCTTAACATGCCGTGCAGGTCTTGTTTGGAAATAATGATGTCAGCTTATAACGCTGCATCACCACCCCAGTGTTCATTGAGATGCACCAGGAGGAGAGGAACCACAGATGAGCGGCAAGGCAGCAGCAGCAGCCACGCGGTGATTATCCGGTGCTACCAACAATTGCTACCCCCCCCCAATATCTGCTTGTGGGAGGAAACCGGAACATCCGAAGAAAAAATGACTCGTGTGTGTGAGGTGGCAAAACGTTGTCCCATACATAGGGAACAGGTGGTAGAGTCCACGCTTACCTATGCTGCTTTTCGACGTGCTAAGACAGCTCATCGACACCCATGGGAATGGGAGTTGGGACAGATAGAGATTAAGCCACACTTTGTTGTGCCACCTTCTTCTTGGGATCCAGGGTACGGGCTCCTCCCCCGACGCCGACTGGGAAGGGAGTTTTACAATGTGCGTGTTCCACCAACCCTCGGCTGTTTTCACAGCGCTGGATCGCAGGCCATTTGTGCCCGATCGACCTAGTCAGGTCTCTGAAGCTCAAACTACATTTGAAGCTTCGTGACTGCAGGAATTACTCTTTGGTTCTTTCGGTTAAGTCACGTAGAAAGAAATTAAATAATAATGGAATATGACATTTCGATTGCAAAACAAGCAACCATCAGGTACAAATGAATGAGAAAACAAACATAGTAAACTTGGAAATATAATGCAATACAACACAGTCGGCCAACACAACAGTCAACACCCCACCTGGTTGATTACGTTCTTACAAAGATTGCTAAATTTGAGAGCGAGACAAAACATTCTACCGTGCTTGTTTATAAGTCCATTCTCTCCTGGCCGCTATGGGCAGTAAGTCCACACAACGCTCCGTGCTTGTTTTTGTAGAAGTCCAGTGTCCAGCTCGTCCGTCCCCTATGGGCAGGAATTCCACACAACTTCCCCTCTGCCCCCCCCCTCTATTTAAGGCCTCGACACAGACGTCTTTCTGTGTGCCTATGTGTGTCTCTCTCTGTTTGTCTCTGTGTGAGTATCTCTCTGCTTGTGTCTGTGTGTCTCCGTGTCGATGTTTTGTCTCTCAAATTTAGCAATCTTTGGAAGAATGTGATCAACCAGGTGGGGTGTTGACTGTTTTGTTGGCCGACTCTCTGTTGTATTGCATTATATTTCCAAGTTTACTATGTTTGTTTTCTCATTCATTTGTACCTGATGATGGTTGCTTGTGTTGCAATTGAAATGTCGTATTCTATTATTTAATTACGTTTCTTTCTCTGAAGCTCATCAGGCTGGAGCCTGGGTCCGTGGCTGTTGGATGAGTTGTATGGGCAACCAACCGTGAATAAAGCTGGTGCTATAGGCTGCTGAAGGCAGCATAGAAACATCATTTTGTCATACCATATGATTCCACCCACATCCATGCTCTCCTTTTTCTTTACCCAACCCACACCAGCGTGGGGAAGTATGGTCAAACCACAACCTGCACATCTATGGGGAAGCCTTCATCCAGCAGTGGATTGACAGAAAGGGCTGTACATGCACCAGACTTGGTAGTTTTAATCAATACCTAACCACTACCATAATGCTATCCCCTAACGTAACCCTAATCCATAACCTAATCCCCAATCCTAACCCTGACCTTTAGTCCAACCCTAACTCAATCCTAACAACCCTAACTGTCGTGACCACTCGCCTAACCTCTAACACTAATGCGAACTCAACCTAAGACACAGATGGCAACCAAATACACAGGAGGGAGGCTGGTGGTATATTTAAATAAATAAAAACCTACACATACAAGATAACTGAACTAGGAAAGTAAATGGAATATACAAATAGAACGTAAAAAAACGGTGATGCCGTGGTGAAAGCAACTGCACAAAAGCGCGCCTGTGTCCTCTGTCCCGTGGCGTCCCTTTCCAGCTCTGTGCTGTAATTAAGAAATGCGTTACTCGCCTCATTGGCTCATTCAGCACTGTAGAGGTTGGCATATTCATCCACAACTTCAATGAGTGGGATGATTATTGGAGCTTCGGAAAAAATATACAGTGGGAAGGGAAGTCCGTTTGAGCAGTACGAGGAAACAACACTGAAAGAAACGCGTTTCGACTTGGCGTGGCAGTCAGTGGGAAAATAACCCGTACCGTGATGGTCCCATTGAGATACAGGTCACGTGTGCCAATATATAAAAAAAATTGCAGTAGACCTCTTGTTAGGCCTGTGTAATGACAGTTTGATTTTCATCTCTACTGGTGCAGAAAATGTAAAAATGTATGTATCCATAATAGAGGGTTTTTTTGGGTTAAATCGCGTAAATATATAAATGTTCGTTAAAACCCACCACCACCCGACACAGCCAACTAGTAAGGGTTGTCATGTAAACAGAACATGTCAATTCGTCACTAATACAGCACACCGGTGTGTTGGACAGCCAAGCCACAACATTCACAATCTGAGTACATCGTTTCACCAGTAATTACAACTAGCTTCATCAGGCGACAGCCACAAATCTGGCAACAGCCACAAATCTTGCTGTCGCCTGATGAAACTAGACGAACATGAGATAGGTGAGGTGGAACCGAGGGCCGAGTATCTGGTGCACCGCAACTCGCTTGGGGGCCCCTTGAAGTCCATGGCGGATACAACCACAGCTTGCAATGCTTTAGTGAAAGCAGGATACCACCACAGGCAGCATGCATTGCTGTTGTCATAGCAGGATACGACCACAGTCAGCATGCAATGTCGTAGTCATAGCAGGATACCACCAGTCAGCATGCAATGCTGTAGTGAAAGAAGGATACCACCACTGTCAGCATGCAATGCTGTAGTCATAGGATACCACCACAGTTCACATGCAATGCTGTAGTCATAGCAGGATACCACCAGTCAATATGCACTACTGTAGTCAAAGCAGGATACCACCACAGTCAGCATGCACTGCTGTAATCATAGCAGGAACCACCACAGTCAGTATGCACTTCTGTAATTCAACCAGGTACCACCAGTCAGTATGCACTGCTGTAATCATAGTAGGTACCACCACTGTCATTATGCACTGCTGTAGTGAAAGCAGGTACCACCACGGTCAGTATGCACTGCTGTAATCATTGCAGGTACCACCGCAGTCAGTATGCACAGCTATTCTCATATCAGGTACCAGCACAGTCAGTATTTAATGCTGTAATCATAGCAGGTACCACCAAAGTCAGTATGCACTGTTGTAATCATAGCAGGTACCACCACAGTCAGTATGCACTGCTGTAGTCATAGGTACCACCAAAGTCAGTATGCACTGCTGTAGTGAAAGCAAGAACCACCACGGTCAGTATGCACTGCTGTAGTCATAGCAGGTACCACCAAAGTCAGTATGCACTGCTGTAGTGAAAGGAACCATCACAGTCAGTATGCCCTGATGTAGTGAAAGCAGGAACCACCACAGTCAGTATGCACTGCTGTAATCATAGTAGGTACCACCACTGTCATTATGCACTGCTGTAGTGAAAGCAGGTACCACCACGGTCAGTATGCACTGCTGTAATCATTGCAGGTACCACCGCAGTCAGTATGCACAGCTATTCTCATATCAGGTACCAGCACAGTCAGTATTTAATGCTGTAATCATAGCAGGTACCACCAAAGTCAGTATGTACTGTTGTAATCATAGCAGGTACCACCACAGTCAGTATGCACTGCTGTAGTCATAGCAGGTACCACCAAAGTCAGTATGCACTGCTGTAGTGAAAGCAGGAACCACCACAGTCAGTATGTACTGCTGTAGTCATAGCAGGTACCACCAAAGTCAGTATGCACTGCTGTAGTGAAAGGAACCATCACAGTCAGTATGCCCTGCTGTAGTGAAAGCAGGAACCACCACAGTCAGTATGCACTGCTGTAATCGTAGCAGGTACCACCGCAGTCAGAATGTACTGCTGTAATCATAGCAGGTACCACCACAGTCAGTATGCACTGCTGTAATCATAGCAGGTACCACCAAAGTCAGTATGCACTGCTGTAGTGAAAGCAGGAACCATCACAGTCAGTATGCCCTGCTGTAGTGAAAGCAGGAACCACCACAGTCAGTATGCACTGCTGTAATCATAGCAGGTACCACCATAGTCCGAATGCACTGCTGTAATCATAGCATGTACCACCACAGTCAGTATGCACTGCTGTAGTGATTGTAGGTACCACCACAGCATGCAATGCTGTAGTCATAGCAGGATACCACCAGTCGGTATGCATGCTGTAGTGAAAGCAGGATACAACCACGGTCAGCTTGCAATGCTGTCGTCATAGCAGGATACCACCACAGTCAGCATGCAATGCTGTAGTTGTAGCAGGTACCACCACAGTCAGCATGCATTGCTGTTGTCATAGCAGGATACCTCCAGTCAGCATGCACTGCTGTAGTCATAGCATGTTACCACCACAGTCAGCTTGCAATGCTGTAGTGAAAGCAGGATACCACCATTCAGCATGCAATGCTGTAGTGAAAGCAGGATACCACCACTGTCATGCATGCAATGCTGTAGTCATAGCAGGATACCACCACAGTTCACATGCAATGCTGTAGTCATAGCAGGATACCACCAGTCAGTATGCAATACTGTAGTCAAAGCAGGATACCACCACAGTCAGCATGCACTGCTGTAATCATACCATGTAGCACCAGTCAGTATGCACTGCTGTAATCATAGTAGGAACCAACACTGTCATTATGCACTGCTGTAGTGAAAGCAGGTACCACCACGGTGAGTATGCACTGTTGTAATCATAGCAGGTACCACCACAGTAAGTATGCACTACTGTAGTCATAGCAGGTACCACCAAAGTCAGTATGCACTGCTGTAGTGAAAGCAGGAACCACCACAGTCAGTATGCACTGCTGTAATCATAGCAGGTACCACCACAGTCAGTATGCACTGCTATTTTCATCAGGTACCACCACAGTCAGAATGCACTGCTGTAATCATAGCAGGTACCACCACAGTCAATATGCACTGCTGTAATCATAGCAGGTACCACCACATTAAGTATGCACTGCTGTAGTCATAGCAGGTACCACCAAAGTCAGTATGCACTGCTGTAGTGAAAGCAGGAACCATCACAGTCAGTATGCCCTGCTGTAGTGAAAGCAGGAACCACAGTCAGTATGCACTGCTGTAATCATAGCAGGTACCACCATCGTCCGAATGCACTGCTGTAATCATAGCATGTACCAACACAGTCAGTATGCACTGCTGTAGTGATTGTAGGTACCACCACAGTCGGCATGAAATGCTGTAGTCATAGCAGGATACCACAAGTCGGCATGCATGCTGTAGTGAAAGCAGGATACAACCACGGTCAGCTTGCAATGCTGTCGTCATAGCAGGATACCACCACAGTCAGCATGCAATGCTGTAGTCGTAGCAGGTACCACCACAGTCAGCATGCATTGCTGTTGTCATAGCAGGATACCACCAGTCAGCATGCACTGCTGTAGTCATAGCAGGTTACCACCACAGTCAGCTTGCAATGCTGAAGTGAAAGCAGGATACCACCACAGTCAGCATGCAATGCTGTAGTCATAGCAGGATACGACCACAGACAGCATGCAATGTTGTAGTCATAGCAGGTAACACCACAGTCAGCATGCAATGCTGTCGTCATAGCAGGATACCACCACAGTCAGCATGCAATGCTGTAGTCATAGCAGGTACCACCAAAGTCAGTATGCACTGCTGTAGTGAAAGCAGGAACCACCACAGTCAGTATGCACTGCTGTAATCATAGCAGGTACCACCACAGTCAGTATGCACTGCTATTTTCATCAGGTACCACCACAGTCAGAATGCACTGCTGTAATCATAGCAGGTACCACCACAGTCAATATGCACTGCTGTAATCATAGCAGGTACCACCACATTAAGTATGCACTGCTGTAGTCATAGCAGGTACCACCAAAGTCAGTATGCACTGCTGTAGTGAAAGCAGGAACCATCACAGTCAGTATGCCCTGCTGTAGTGAAAGCAGGAACCACAGTCAGTATGCACTGCTGTAATCATAGCAGGTACCACCATCGTCCGAATGCACTGCTGTAATCATAGCATGTACCAACACAGTCAGTATGCACTGCTGTAGTGATTGTAGGTACCACCACAGTCGGCATGAAATGCTGTAGTCATAGCAGGATACCACAAGTCGGCATGCATGCTGTAGTGAAAGCAGGATACAACCACGGTCAGCTTGCAATGCTGTCGTCATAGCAGGATACCACCACAGTCAGCATGCAATGCTGTAGTCGTAGCAGGTACCACCACAGTCAGCATGCATTGCTGTTGTCATAGCAGGATACCACCAGTCAGCATGCACTGCTGTAGTCATAGCAGGTTACCACCACAGTCAGCTTGCAATGCTGAAGTGAAAGCAGGATACCACCACAGTCAGCATGCAATGCTGTAGTCATAGCAGGATACGACCACAGACAGCATGCAATGTTGTAGTCATAGCAGGTAACACCACAGTCAGCATGCAATGCTGTCGTCATAGCAGGATACCACCACAGTCAGCATGCAATGCTGTAGTCATAGCAGGTACCACCACAGTCAGCATGCATTGCTGTAGTCATAGCAGGATACCACCAGTCAGCATGCACTGCTTTAGTCATAGCAGGATACCACCACAGTCAGCTTGCAATGCTGTACTGAAAGCAGGAACCACCACAGCCAGTATCCACTGCTATCATCATAGCAGGATACCACCAGTCGGCATGAAATGCTGCAGTGAAAGCAGGATACAACCGTGGTCAGCATGCAATGCTGTCATCATAGCAGGATACCACCACAGTCAGCATGCAATGCTGTAGTCGTAGAAGATACCACCACAGTCAGCTTGCAATGCTTTAGTGAAAGCAGGATACCACCACAGGCAGCATGCAATGCTGTTGTCATAGCAGGATACGACCACAGTCAGCATGCAATGTCGTAGTCATAGCAGGTACCACCACAGTCAGCATGCAATGCTGTAATCATAGCAGGATACCAACAGTCAGCATGCAATGCTGTAGTGAAAGCAGCATACCACCTCTGACAGCATGCAATGCTGTAGTCATAGCAGGATACCACCACAGTTTACATGCAATGCTGTAGTCATAGCAGGATACCAGCAGTCAGTATGCACTACTGTAGTCAAAGCAGGATACCACCACAGTCAGCATGCACTGCTGTAATCATAGCAGGAACCACCACAGTCAGTATGCACTTCTGTAATCATACCAGGTACCACCAGTCAGTATGCACTGCTGTAGTGAAAGCAGGTACCACCACGGTCAGTATGCACTGCTGTAACCATTGCAGGTACCATCGCAGTCAGTATGCACAGCTATTCTCATGTCAGGTTTCACCACAGTCAGTATCCAATGCTGTAATCATAGCAGGTACCACCACAGTCATTAGGCACTGCTGTAATCATAGCAGGTACCACCACAGTCAGTATGCACGGCTGTAATCATAGCAGGTACCACCACAGTCAGCATGCATTTCTGTAGTCATAGCAGGATACCACCAGTCAGCATGCACTGCTGTAGTCATAGCAGGTACCACCGCAGTCAGTATGCACTGATATTATCATATCAGGTACCACCACAGTAAGTATGCACTGCTGTAGTCATAGCAGGTACCACCAAAGTCAGTATGCCCTGCTGTAGTGAAAGCAGGAACCACCACAGTCAGTATGCAATGCTGTAATCATAGCAGGTACCACCACAGTCAGTATGCACTGCTGTAATCATAGCCGGTACTACCACAGTCAGTATGCACTGCTGCAGTCATAGCAGGTACCACCAAAGTCAGTATGCCCTGCTGTAGTGAAAGCAGGAACCACAACAGTCAGCATGAAATGCTGTAGTCATAGCAGGATACCACCAGTCGGCATGCATGCTGTAGTGAAAGCAGGATACAACCACGGACAGCTTGCAATGCTGTCGTCATAGCAGGATACCACCACAGTCAGCATGCAATGCTGTAGTCGTAGCAGGTACCACCACAGTCATCATGCATTGCTGTTGTCATAGCAACATACCACCAGTCAGCATGAACTGCTGTAGTCATAGCAGGTTACCACCACAGTCAGCTTGCAATGCTGACGTGAAAGCAGGATACCACCACAGTCAGCATGCAATGCTGTAGTCATAGCAGGATACAACCAGTCGGCATGCAATGCTGTAGTGAAAGCAGGATACAACCACGGTCAGCATGCAATGCTTTGTCATAGCAGGATACTACCACAGTCAGCATGCAATGCTGTAGTCAAAGCAGGTACCACCACAGTCAGCATGCATTGCTGTAGTCATAGCAGGATAACACCAGTCAGCATGCACTGCTGTAGTCATAGCAGGATACCACCACAGTCAGCTTGCAATGCTGTACTGAAAGCAGGAACCACCAAAGTCAGTATCCACTGCTGTAATCATAGCAGGATGCCACCAGTCAGCATGAAATGATGTAGTGAAAGCAGGATACAACCATGGTCAGCATGCAATGCTGTCGTCATAGCAGGATACCACCACAGTCAGCATGCAATACTGTAGTCGTAGCAGATACCACCACAGGCAGCATGCATTGCTGTAGTCATAGCATGATACCACCAATCAGCATGCACTGCTGTAGTCATAGCAGGATAACACCACAGTCAGCTTGCAATGCTTTAGTGAAAGCAGGTTACCATCACAGGCAGCATGCAATGCTGTTGTCATAGCAGGATACGACCACAGTCAGCATGCTATGTCATAGTCATAGCGGGTACCACCACAGTCAGCATGCAATGCTGTAGTCATAGCAGGATACCACCAGTCAGCAGGCAATGCTGTAGTGAAAGCAGGATACCACCACTGTCAGCATGCAATGCTGTAGTCATAGCAGGATACCAGTCAGCATGCACTGCTGTAATCATAGCCGGAACCACCACAGTTAGTATGCACTTCTGTAATCATACCAGGTAGCACCAGTCAGTATGCACTGCTGTAATCATAGTAGGAACCACCACTGTCATTATGCACTGCTGTAGTGAAAGCAGGTACCACCACGGTCAGTATGCACTGCTGTAATCATTGCAGGTACCACCGCAGTCAGTATGCACAGCTATTCTCATATCAGGTACCACCACAGTCAGTATGCAATGCTGTAATCATAGCAGGTACCACCACAGTCAGTATGCACTGTTGTTATCATAGCAGGTACCACCACAGTCAGTATGCACTGCTGTAGTCATAGCAGGTACCACCAAAGTCAGTATGCACTATTGTAGGGAAAGGAGGAACCACCACAGTCAGTATGCACTGCTGTAATCACAGCAGGTACCACCGCAGTCAGTATGCACTGCTATTATCATATCAGGTACCACCACAGTCAGAATGCACTGCTGTAATCATAGCAGGTACCACCACAGTCAGTATGCACTCTGTAGTGAAAGCAGAAACCATCATAATCAGTATGCCCTGCTGTAGTGAAAGCATAAACCACCACAGTCAGTATGCACTGCTGTAATCATAGCAGGTACCACCATAGTCCGAATGCACTGCTGTAATCATAGCATGCACCACCACAGTCAGTATGCACTGCTGTAGTGATTGTAGGTACCACCACAGTCAGCATGAAATGCTGTAGTCATAGCAGGACACCACCAGTCGGCTTGCATGCTGTAGTAAAAGCAGGTTACAACCACGGTCAGCTTGCAATGCTGTCGTCATAGCAGGATACCACCACAGTCAGCATGCAATGCTGTAGTCGTAGCAGGTACCACCACAGTCAGCATGCATTGCTGTTGTCATAGCAGGATACCACCAGTCAGCATGCACTGCTGTAGTCATAGCAGGATACCACCACAGTCAGCTTGCAATGCTGAAGTGAAAGCAGGATACCACCACAGTCAGCATGCAATGCTCTAGTCATAGCAGGATACGACCACAGTCAACATGCAATGTTGTAGTCATAGCAGGATACGACCACAGTCAGCATGCAATGTTGTAGTCATAGCAGGTACCACCACAGTCAGCATGCAATGCTGTAGTCATAGCAGGATACCACCAGTCGGCATGCAATGCTGTAGTGAAAGCAGGATACAACCATGGTCAGCATGCAATGCTGTCGTCATAGCAGGATACCACCACAGTCAGCATGCAATGCTGTAGTCATAGCAGGTACCACCACAGTCAGCATGCAATGCTGTACTGAAAGCAGGAACCACCACAGTCAGTATCCACTGCTGTCATCATAGCAGGATACCACTAGTCGGCATGAAATGCTGTAGTGAATGCAGGACACAACCATGGTCAGCATGCAATGCTGTCGTCATAGCAGGATACCACCACAGTCTGCATGCAATGCTGTAGTCGTAGCAGATACCACCACAGTCAGCATGCACTGCTGTAGTCATAGCATGATACCACCAATCAGCATACACTGCTGTAGTCATAGCAGGATACCACCACAGTCAGCTTACAATGCTTTAGTGAAAGCAGGACACCACCACAGTCAGCATGCAATGCTGTAGTCATAGCAGGATACCACCATTAGGCATGCAATGCTGTTGTGAAAGCAGGATACAACCACGGTCAGCATGCAATGCTGTAGTCATAGCAGGATACGACCACAGTCAGCATGCAATGTTGTAGTCATAGCAGGATACCACCAGTCAGCATGCACTGCTGTAGTCATAGCAGGATACGACCACAGGCAGCATGCAATGTTGTAGTCATAGCAGGATACGACCACAGTCAGCATGCAATGTTGTAGTCATAGCAGGTACCACCACAGTCAGCATGCAATGCTGTAGTCATAGCAGGATACCACCAGTCGGCATGCAATGCTGTAGTGAAAGCAGGATGGAACCATGGTCAGCATGCAATGCTGTCGTCATAGCAGGATACCACCACAGTCAGCATGCAATGCTGTAGTCATAGCAGTTACCACCACAGTCAGCATGCAATGCTGTACTGAAAGCAGGAACCACCACAGTCAGTATCCACTGCTGTCATCATAGCAGGATACCACTAGTCGGCATGAAATGCTGTAGTGAATGCAGGACACAACCATGGTCAGCATGCAATGCTGTCGTCATAGCAGGATACCACCACAGTCAGCATGCAATGCTGTAGTCGTAGCAGATAACACCACAGTCAGCATGCATTGCTGTAGTCATAGCATGATACCACCAATCAGCATACACTGCTGTAGTCATAGCAGGATACCACCACAGTCAGCTTACAATGCTTTAGTGAAAGCAGGATACCACCACAGGCAGCATGCAATGCTGTTGTCATAGCAGGATACGACCACAGTCAGCATGCAATGTCGTAGTCATAGCAGGTACCACCCGTCAGCATGCAATGCTGTAGTCATAGCAGGATACCACCAGTCAGCATGCAATGCTGTAGAGAAAGCAGGAAATCACCACTGTCAGCATGCAATGCTGTAGTCATAGCAGGATACCACGACAGTTCACATGCAATGCTGTAGTCATAGCAGGATACCACCACAGTTTACATGCAATGCTGTAGTCATAGCAGGATACCACCAGTCCGTATGCACTACTGTAGTCAAAGCAGGATACCACCACAGTCAGCATGCACTGCTGTAATCATAGCAGGAACCACCACAGTCAGTATGCACTTCTGTAATCATACCAAGTACCACCAGTCAGTATGCACTTCTGTAGTGAAATAAGGTACCACCACGGTCAGTATGCACTGCTGTAACCATTGCAGGTACCACCGCAGTCAGTAGTCACAGCTATTCTCATGTCAGGTATCACCACAGTCATTAGGCACTGATGTAATCATAGCAGGTATCACCACAGTGAGTATGCACTGCTGTAATCATAGCAGGTTCCACCACAGTCAGCATGCATTGCTGTAGTCATAGCAGGATACTACCAGTCAGCATGCACTGCTGTAGTCATAGCAGGTACCACCACAGTAAGTATGCACTGCTGTAGTCATAGCAGGTACCACCAAAGTCAGTATGCACTGCTGTAGTGAAAGCAGGAACCATCACAGTCAGTATGCCCTGCTGTAGTGAAAGCAGGAACCAGCACAGTCAGTATGCACTGCTGTAATCATAGCAGGTACCACCACAGTCAGTATGCACTGCTGTAATCATAGCCAGTACCCCAACAGTCAGAATGCACTGCTGTAGTCATAGCAGGTACCACCACAGTCAGCATGCATTGCTGTTGTCATAGCAGGTTACCACCACAGTCAGCATGCAATGCTGTAGTCGTAGCAGGTACCACCACAGTCAGCATGCATTGCTGTTGTCATAGCAGGATACCACCAGTCAGCATGCACTGCTGTAGTCATAGCATGTTACCACCACAGTCAGCTTGCAATGCTGAAGTGAAAGCAGGATACCACCACAGTCAGCATGCAATGCTGTAGCCATAGCAGGATACGACCACAGTCAGCATGCAATATTGTAGTCATAGCAGGTACCACCACAGTCAGCATGCAATCCTGTAGTCATAGCAGGATACCACCATTCGGCATGCAATGCTGTAGTCATAGCAGGATACGACCACAGTCAGCATGCAATGTTGTAGTCATAGCAGGTACCACCAGTCGGCATGAAATGCTGTAGTGAAAGCAGGATACAACCATCGTCAGCATGCAATGCTGTCGTCATAGCAGGATACCACCACAGTCAGCATGCAATGCTGTAGTCGTAACAGATACCACCACAGTCAGCATGCATTGCTGTAGTCATAGCATGATACCACCAATCAGCATGCACTGCTGTAGTGATAGCAGGATACCACCACAGTCAGACTACGATGCTTTAGTGAAAGCAGGATACCACCACAGGCAGCATGCAATGCTGTTGTCATAGCAGGATACGACCACAGTCAGCATGCAATGTTGTAGTCATTGCAGGTACCACCACAGTCAGCATGCAATGCTGTAGAGAAAGCAGGAAACCACCACTGTCAGCATGCAATGCTGTAGTCATAGCAGGATACCACGACAGTTCACATGCAATGCTGTAGTCATAGCAGGATACCACCACAGTTTACATGCAATGCTGTAGCCATAGCAGGATACGACCACAGTCAGCATGCAATATTGTAGTCATAGCAGGTACCACCACAGTCAGCATGCAATCCTGTAGTCATAGCAGGATACCACCATTCGGCATGCAATGCTGTAGTCATAGCAGGATACGACCACAGTCAGCATGCAATGTTGTAGTCATAGCAGGTACCACCAGTCGGCATGAAATGCTGTAGTGAAAGCAGGATACAACCATCGTCAGCATGCAATGCTGTCGTCATAGCAGGATACCACCACAGTCAGCATGCAATGCTGTAGTCGTAACAGATACCACCACAGTCAGCATGCATTGCTGTAGTCATAGCATGATACCACCAATCAGCATGCACTGCTGTAGTGATAGCAGGATACCACCACAGTCAGACTACGATGCTTTAGTGAAAGCAGGATACCACCACAGGCAGCATGCAATGCTGTTGTCATAGCAGGATACGACCACAGTCAGCATGCAATGTCGTAGTCATTGCAGGTACCACCACAGTCAGCATGCAATGCTGTAGAGAAAGCAGGAAACCACCACTGTCAGCATGCAATGCTGTAGTCATAGCAGGATACCACGACAGTTCACATGCAATGCTGTAGTCATAGCAGGATACCACCACAGTTTACATGCAATGCTGTAGTCATAGCAGGATACCACCAGTCAGTATGCACTTCTGTAATCATACCAAGTACCACCAGTCAGTATGCACTTCTGTAGTGAAATAAGGTACCACCACGGTCAGTATGCACTGCTGTAACCATTGCAGGTACCACCACAGTCAGTAGTCACAGCTATTCTCATGTCAGGTATCACCACAGTCATTAGGCACTGATGTAATCATAGCAGGTATCACCACAGTGAGTATGCACTGCTGTAATCATAGCAGGTTCCACCACAGTCAGCATGCATTGCTGTAGTCATAGCAGGATACTACCAGTCAGCATGCACTGCTGTAGTCATAGCAGGTACCACCACAGTAAGTATGCACTGCTGTAGTCATAGCAGGTACCACCAAAGTCAGTATGCACTGCTGTAGTGAAAGCAGGAACCATCACAGTCAGTATGCCCTGCTGTAGTGAAAGCAGGAACCAGCACAGTCAGTATGCACTGCTGTAATCATAGCAGGTACCACCACAGTCAGTATGCACTGCTGTAATCATAGCCAGTACCCCAACAGTCAGAATGCACTGCTGTAGTCATAGCAGGTACCACCACAGTCAGCATGCATTGCTGTTGTCATAGCAGGTTACCACCACAGTCAGCATGCAATGCTGTAGTCGTAGCAGGTACCACCACAGTCAGCATGCATTGCTGTTGTCATAGCAGGATACCACCAGTCAGCATGCACTGCTGTAGTCATAGCATGTTACCACCACAGTCAGCTTGCAATGCTGAAGTGAAAGCAGGATACCACCACAGTCAGCATGCAATGCTGTAGCCATAGCAGGATACGACCACAGTCAGCATGCAATATTGTAGTCATAGCAGGATACCACCATTCGGCATGCAATGCTGTAGTCATAGCAGGATACGACCACAGTCAGCATGCAATGTTGTAGTCATAGCAGGTACCACCAGTCGGCATGAAATGCTGTAGTGAAAGCAGGATACAACCATGGTCAGCATGCAATGCTGTCGTCATAGCAGGATACCACCACAGTCAGCATGCAATGCTGTAGTCGTAACAGATACCACCACAGTCAGCATGCATTGCTGTAGTCATAGCATGATACCACCAATCAGCATGCACTGCTGTAGTGATAGCAGGATACCACCACAGTCAAACTACGATGCTTTAGTGAAAGCAGGATACCACCACAAGCAGCATGCAATGCTGTTGTCATAGCAGGATACGACCACAGTCAGCATGCAATGTCGTAGTCATTGCAGGTACCACCACAGTCAGCATGCAATGCTGTAGTCATAGCAGGATACCACCAGTCAGCATGCAATGCTGTAGTGAAAGCAGGAAACCACCACTGTCAGCATGCAATGCTGTAGTCATAGCAGGATACCACCACAGTTCACATGCAATGCTGTAGTCATAGCAGGATACCACCAGTAAGTATGCACTACTGTAGTCAAAGCAGGATTCCACCACAGTCAGCATGCACTACTGTAATCATAGCAGGAACCACCACAGTCAGTATGCACTGCTGTAATCATACCAGGTACCACCAGTCAGTATGCACTGCTGTAGTGAAAGCAGGTACCACCACGGTCAGTATGCACTGCTGTAATCACAGCAGGTACCACCACAGTCATTAGGCACTGATGTAATCATAGCAGGTAGCACCACAGTCAATAGGCACTGCTGTAGTCATAGCAGGTACCACCAAAGTCAGTATGCACTGCTGTAGTGAAAGCAGGAACCATCAGTCAGTATGCCCTGCTGTAGTGAAAGCTGGAACCACCACAATCAGTATGCACTGCTGTAATCATAGAAGGTACCACCGCAGTCAGCATGCATTGCTGTTGTCATAGCAGGTTACCACCACAGTCAGCATGCAATGCTGTAGTCGTAGCAAGTACCACCACAGTCAGCATGCATTGCTGTTGTCATAGCAGCATACCACCAGTCAGCATGCACTGCTGCAGTTATAGCAGGTTACCACCACAGTCAGCTTGCAATGCTGAAGTGAAAGCAAGATACCACCACAGTCAGCATGCAATGCTGTAGTCATAGCAGGATACGACCACAGTCAGCATGCAATGTTGTAGTCATAGCAGGTACCACCACAGTCAGCATGCAATGCTGTGGTCATAGCAGGATACCACCAGTCAGCATGCAATGCTGTAGTGAAAGCAGGATACCACCACTGTCAGCATGCAATGCTGTAGTCATAGCAGGATACCACCAGTCAGCATGCACTGCTGTAGTCATAGCAGGTACCACCACAGTAAGTATGCACTGCTGTAGTCATAGCAGGTACCACCAAAGTCAGTATGCACTGCTGTAGTGAAAGCAGGAACCATCACAGTCAGTATGCCCTGCTGTAGTGAAAGCAGGAACCAGCACAGTCAGTATGCACTGCTGTAATCATAGCAGGTACCACCACAGTCAGTATGCACTGCTGTAATCATAGCCGGTACCCCAACAGTCAGTATGCACTGCTGTAGTCATAGCAGGTACCACCACAGTCAGCATGCATTGCTGTTGTCATAGCAGGTTACCACCACAGTCAGCATGCAATGCTGTAGTCGTAGCAGGTACCACCACAGTCAGCATGCATTGCTGTTGTCATAGCAGGATACCACCAGTCAGCATGCACTGCTGTAGTCATAGCATGTTACCACCACAGTCAGCTTGCAATGCTGAAGTGAAAGCAGGATACCACCACAGTCAGCATGCAATGCTGTAGCCATAGCAGGATACGACCACAGTCAGCATGCAATATTGTAGTCATAGCAGGTACCACCACAGTCAGCATGCAATCCTGTAGTCATAGCAGGATACCACCATTCGGCATGCAATGCTGTAGTCATAGCAGGATACGACCACAGTCAGCATGCAATGTTGTAGTCATAGCAGGTACCACCAGTCGGCATGAAATGCTGTAGTGAAAGCAGGATACAACCATAGTCAGCATGCAATGCTGTCGTCATAGCAGGATACCACCACAGTCAGCATGCAATGCTGTAGTCGTAACAGATACCACCACAGTCAGCATGCATTGCTGTAGTCATAGCATGATACCACCAATCAGCATGCACTGCTGTAGTGATAGCAGGATACCACCACAGTCAGACTACGATGCTTTAGTGAAAGCAGGATACCACCACAAGCAGCATGCAATGCTGTTGTCATAGCAGGATACGACCACAGTCAGCATGCAATGTCGTAGTCATTGCAGGTACCACCACAGTCAGCATGCAATGCTGTAGTCATAGCAGGATACCACCAGTCAGCATGCAATGCTGTAGTGAAAGCAGGAAACCACCACTGTCAGCATGCAATGCTGTAGTCATAGCAGGATACCACCACAGTTCACATGCAATGCTGTAGTCATAGCAGGATACCACCAGTAAGTATGCACTACTGTAGTCAAAGCAGGATACCACCACAGTCAGCATGCACTACTGTAATCATAGCAGGAACCACCACAGTCAGTATGCACTGCTGTAATCATACCAGGTACCACCAGTCAGTATGCACTGCTGTAGTGAAAGCAGGTACCACCACGGTCAGTATGCACTGCTGTAATCACAGCAGGTACCACCACAGTCATTAGGCACTGATGTAATCATAGCAGGTAGCACCACAGTCAATAGGCACTGCTGTAGTCATAGCAGGTACCACCAAAGTCAGTATGCACTGCTGTAGTGAAAGCAGGAACCATCAGTCAGTATGCCCTGGTGTAGTGAAAGCTGGAACCACCACAATCAGTATGCACTGCTGTAATCATAGAAGGTACCACCGCAGTCAGCATGCATTGCTGTTGTCATAGCAGGTTACCACCACAGTCAGCATGCAATGCTGTAGTCGTAGCAAGCACCACCACAGTCAGCATGCATTGCTGTTGTCATAGCAGCATACCACCAGTCAGCATGCACTGCTGCAGTTATAGCAGGTTACCACCACAGTCAGCTTGCAATGCTGAAGTGAAAGCAAGATACCACCACAGTCAGCATGCAATGCTGTAGTCATAGCAGGATACGACCACAGTCAGCATGCAATGTTGTAGTCATAGCAGGTACCACCACAGTCAGCATGCAATGCTGTGGTCATAGCAGGATACCACCAGTCAGCATGCAATGCTGTAGTGAAAGCAGGATACCACCACTGTCAGCATGCAATGCTGTAGTCATAGCAGGATACCACCACAGCTCACATGCAATGCTGTAGTCATAGCAGGATACCACCAGTCAGTATGCACTACTGTAGTCAAAGCAGGATACCACCACAGTCAGCATGCACTGCTGTAATCATAGCAGGAACCACCACAGTCAGTATGCACTTCTGTAATCATATCAGGTACCACCAGTCAGTATGCACTGCTGTAGTGAAAGCAGGTACCACCACGGTCAGTATGCAGTGCTGTAACCATTGCAGGTACCACCGCAGTCAGTATGCACATCTATTCTCATGTCATGTACCACCACAGTCACTATCCAATGCTGTAATCATAGCAGGTACCACCACAGTCATTAGGTACTGATGTAATCATAGCAGGTACCACCACAATCATTAGGCACTGCTGTAATCATAGCAGGTACCACCACAGTCAGTATGCAGTGCTGTAATCATGGCAGGTACCACCACGGTCAGCATGCATTGCACGGGGCGGGAGCTGTCCCACTACAGTGGAATATCTCCCAGTGCAGCAGTGAGGCTGATCAAGGCGCGACGGGAGCGTTGCGGCTTCAATCACGTACTGGGTGAGCGAAGTGCCACGCCGTGACATCGCCAAGCTTCGCCGCCTACTCTCCACTCGGCGCTGTTGCAACCATGCAGTGTGCATCCAGAAAAGGGCAGTGGCGCTGATACATCACACGGAGGAGGAACGCATGGTGAATGGTGATCAGCTACAGCGGCGTGTGGCGAAGATCAAACCTGGACTGCACTGGCACACCCCCAGATAATAAAACAACTCTGTCGTCCGCGTCCAACACTACATTTCTAAATATCTTCACCAACAGCATAACAACCACCATCACGACCTGCGCATGAGCTATGGCCGTGTCACAATACGCCGAAAGGATGGGAAAAGGAGCAACACTTTCAGCTCTAACTACAACAGGACCACCATCAACTGCCCTGCAGTGCAAGCTCTGAAGGGGACTGGGCCATTCCAGGGCACCAGCAAACGCTGCAGCATCAGCTTCTAAGTGCACACCTTGCGTGAAGACTCCAATACACTATAATACGAGACATACACACACTACAAGACACACATCATACACACACGTTCTAACATTTCCTTCAGAGTATTACCTATGCAACGTTTAACTGTCATCAGCATGTCTGAGACAATTCTTGTTTTAATCCAATTACACTGTGTATCTTGGTTTCTAAAATAAATGTTTAACAAGATTTATTCAATATTGCATTGTTTAATTATTACCTTGTCTTACTCTAACGTAACATTGTATTTTGGGACACATAGCGAGTGAGAGGGAGAGATCGAGAAAACATTTAGATAAAGAGATTGAGATTCATAGAGGTAGACATGTAGATGATATACCGCCATTGGTAATAGGAAGCATGAACAGAGTGAATACCCGGTCTCATATCTTCGACCATCAACCACTTCAGACAATAATATCATGTTACAATGCGCATTTGCTTCAACTTATCAAATTATTATAATCCACACAGCCAACGCGAAACTACTGACAAATATTAATACCAAATCTTTAACGCTCATGGGTATGACCTCCCTATCCTATAGTGGGACATGCTTCACCTAAAGTCTTCAGGGAATGACTGCCGTAGGCTCACAGGGAATGGACAAACAAGGACATGGCACATACATTAACGCGCAAAGCAATCTCAGGACGTGCTGAAAATATTATTCAATAGACGAACACAATTACCACTTCCACCAGTACTAGCCATAACTATACCTTCAAATCACCACCATCCATTGTCAGAATCCCCAAAAACGTTATCCATTTTAGCTTCCAATAACAATCGTCCAGTCCCAAACCTTTTATGCATCTTCTCACCGCGTGCTCTAGCCAGCAGACAGTGGTGATGAATATTCTACATTCCATTGGAAAAAGGCCAGTCTTTACATCGTGATATATTCAATCACCCGTCTGCATAAGCAGCCATCATCAATCATTCTTCATGTAATCACAGACAGACTTGATGATGATGAGATCGAATCTCTGTGTGGATCATACTGGCTATTGTCAGACTCCTTGTGCATATATAAATGTCACTGGATTATTACAATTAATGGCAAAAGGAATGTTTGGAAGTGTAAAACGATATTTCGAACTAACACACTGCAGTAAAAGATTTAAATAACTGGCTTAAAACCATTTCTTTTTTGGGTGAAAATATTAACATGCCTAAGACTTTTGCAGAGTACTGTATATACCAGACTTTAAAGGGATACTTAACCCAAAAATTAACCCCCTCGATAACATGAGGCTATACATGACTGAATTTCATCTTTGGGTTAAATATTAGTTTAATATATTATTAAATATTGTCAGATTTAAAATTATGATGAATTTAGAGAACATACCCGATCCATAACTGACAGGATGTTTGTCATCTTCTGTGTTGTTGTTCCTCCTTTCTTTCTGAAGATTCTGAGGAGCTGGGTTGAGAAATGATCCAGCTGACCCATAAATTTGGACACCAAAGGGATAGTTGTAATCCTACTGAATTCTGCAGATACCTAATACAATTTTGGAAGGACAAATCATGTTGGCTGCTGATAAACATGTTTAAAAAACATTGAACATTTTTTTACCAGCACTTACAGATGACATACAAAATTACAAATGAACATTTTCATATTTTAGAATTATAAAAACCATCCAAGTATTTAATCATAGCTGACATTACATTAAAGACTTATCTCTCTCTCAGTAAAGAGTGCTGGCCATCTGTTCCTAAACTCAACGATGAATGGCAAATCTTCTACCACCTCTTGCCTCAGGAGCGCAAATGTTCTCTCCTTCAGGACCTTGATAACCTGCTCATTGTTTCTTTTAGTCACCTCAGACAGTAGTGTCATCCTTTGCTTTTCAAGCATACCCTTTGTTTCACCCAATGGGTAATCTGGACAGTAATTAACCTCAGCTTTTCTAGGTTTCTTCACTTGGTTGGGACTTCCCATGGATCCTTTTCGCTTGTGGGAGTTGATGTTTAACTCAGAACATCCTATGTTCCTCAATTTTGTTCTGTAGTTTGCGATCTTATATTTCAGACTTATTTTCCAGCCACAGTAGCAGCTCACACAGCCTTTTTCTTTGAGGCACGGGTGCTTCTGTACCAAAGCAGCAACATCATCAAGATCTGCACTCGTAGGGTATGCCTTGTACTTTATTATTTCTGAAGCTAAAGCATCCAAAATATCAGACTTCATAATAAAGGTTTTTTGGGTTAGATCGCGTTTATTTATAAATGTGTCGTAACCCTCCACCACCCGACACGGCCAATCAGCAAAAAAGTGTCACGTTGACAAAAGACAAATAATTCACTACTTCAGCCCACCGGTGTGTTGAAGAGTTAATCCACATTTACAGTTTGAGTACGACGTTTCGCTGGTAAATACTTCCAGCATCATCGGGCAATTCGCCAGAATGGTAAAGCCCTCGCTTGCTCCCGGTTTTATATAGAGCAGCAGGGTGACGTCATCACTTAACTCATCAGGTGCAGTGATTAGAGGCGGAGGGGGGGGGGTAATGTAATTATATAATCGATTAGTAATCAGTCATTGGTTATGATTAGTAATGAGTTGTAGATTAGTAATTCTTTAAATCAAAATGTAATGTGTATTATTTAATAATACACTTCCAGGCCGCACTAAGCCGGTAGCTGTCAGAGCGATTAAAGTTATTCTTGTTCCTCTCAATTTCAATGGATTCTCTAATTAGTCTTTGCCAGTAATAATTAGTTTTACACACCACTGCAACATTGTCAAAATCAATTGAGTGTCCTTGTTGACAAGTATGTTCTGCCACTGCCGACAGTTGTGTTTGAGATAATTTAATATTTCTCTGATGTTCTTTTAGTCCTACGCTGATGTTACGTCCCGTCTGCCCAATGTAGCAGCTGCCACATGAACAATTAATCCGATATACACCTTCTGTTGATAGTTTAGGTAATGCGTCTTTAGTGCAAGATACTAGTTTTTGAATTTTGTGTACTCTACCAAATCTTACTGTAATGTTTTGCTTTTGCAAAACGCGGGCTAATTTGTCAGTTACTCCTGAGATATATGGAATTTTTATTGTTTTAACAATCTGGTCGCTTTCAGTAGTATTGCTTTGCGATCGTGATTTGGCATTCAGTGCTCTGTTAATTTGAGCATCATTGTAGCTATTCTGTCGTAGTGCGTCTTTAACGTGTTTAATCTCTCTCACTAGACTCTCACCATCTGACACTGTTTTCGCCCGATGTACGAGCGTCTTGATAAGAGAGGATTTTTGAGCTGGATGATGATGTGATTCTGCATTCAGATAGGCATCGGTGTGCGTTTGCTTTCTGTAAACGCTGTGTGTTATTTTACCGTTTAGGCCATGTCCAAGCAAAATATCTAGGAATGGGAGTGTGTTATTCACCTCCATTTCCATGGTGAACTTGATGGCCGGGTTTTGTGCATTGAGATGATTTAGAAAATCATTAAGTGTATCTTTACCATGTGGCCAGACAACCAAAGTGTCATCCACATACCTAGACCAAAAGGATGGTTTTAATGTGCTCGAGGCAAGTGCTCTTATTTCAAAGTTTTCCATGTACAAATTTGCTATAGCAGGGTATAAAGGAGAACCCATTGCTGCTCCTTCCTTTTGTTTAAAGAAATCCCCTCTCCATAAGAAGTAAGTGTTATTTAAACAATGGCCAGCAAGTTTCGGAATATCTTTTTGTAAACCGGTATTCTTTACTAGTGTATCAAGTAATTTAAGCGATTCGTCCACTGGAACCTTAGTGAATAGAGAAATCACATCAAAACTTACCAGAATATCATCAGGAGTAAGTTTAATATCTTTAATCACATTCACAAGATGTTCTGAATTTTTTATGAATGAAGATGTCTTACCGATGTAGGGCTGTATTTGTTTGGTTATATATTTTGCTAATTGATATGTGGCAGAGCCAATTGTACTGACTATGGGTCGTAATGGGATGCCGATTTTATGAATCTTTGGTAACCCATAGAGTCTAGGTGGTTTTGAGGCCCTTGGCTTAATTAGGTATTGCTCATTTTTAGGGATTAATGAATTTGCAATTATTGCAGTGGTCTTACGTTCTAAAGTATTAGTTGGATCTCGTTTAATTTTAATGTAGGTACTTTCCTCTAGTAAATTTCTAATTTTATTATCATAATCGGCTCGTGACATCACTACAGTAGTGCGGCCTTTATCAGCTGCTAGGATTTGGATATCCTTATTTACACGCAGCTCTCTTAAGGCTTTTGCCTCGTTAGAGCTAATATTTACTTTTGGAACTTTGCTATTCTCAATTATTTTAGCAACCTCATGTCTAGTCATCTCTGCCTCATTATGTGGAAGGAGTCTAACTGCTGATTCTACCTCAGCAATTATCTCATCCACTGGAATTGTGCGTGGGGTAACGGCAAAGTTAAGGCCTTTAGAAAGGATAGAGACCATGTCACCGGTTAATACAGTGTTGGTCAAGTTCAGTACAGTTTTGTTTTTACATTTTTGGTTTTCAGTAGGGATTTGTTTATTACGTAGTCTAGAAAATTTATTAATTTGGTTAGTTTTTGTTAGTTTAAACACATTATCAGCCGATTGTTGTGTTATGTTATCGATTATATTCCAATAATGCATAGATACACTATTGCTTATATCTAAGTGTAACTGCTTTAGCGATTCCGAAATGTAAGATAATTCACTCCTATTGTGCTGTATTCTCTCTATTAATAATAATTCGCTAGCTTTGTGTAGTATTTGGTTAGCTTTAGAAAACTTTATGTGATGTGTTATTTTAACTGCGTTTGGTATTACCTTTGAATATCTGCACCTTTTGAGGAACGCCAGTGAAGATATCAATTTCATCCGCTTAATGCGAAGCTTCTCCAATTTTCTGGTTTTAAGAAAAGTATCCTCCCCATAGAGGTTAGTCAGTTTAACACGTAGGCTTTCGCGACCAATATTATTCATAATAAAGGTTTTTGGGTTAGATCGCGTTTATTTATAAATGTGTCGTAACCCTCCACCACCCGACACGGCCAATCAGCAAAAAAGTGTCACGTTGACAAAAGACAAATAATTCACTACTTCAGCCCACCGGTGTGTTGAAGAGTTAATCCACATTTACAGTTTGAGTACGACGTTTCGCTGGTAAATACTTCCAGCATCATCGGGCAATTCGCCAGAATGGTAAAGCCCTCGCTTGCTCCCGGTTTTATATAGAGCAGCAGGGTGACGTCATCACTTAACTCATCAGGTGCAGTGATTAGAGGCGGAGGGGGGGGTAATGTAATTATATACCATTCTGGCGAATTGCCCGATGATGCTGGAAGTATTTACCAGCGAAACGTCGTACTCAAACTGTAAATGTGGATTAACTCTTCAACACACCGGTGGGCTGAAGTAGTGAATTATTTGTCTTTTGTCAACGTGACACTTTTTTGCTGATTGGCCGTGTCGGGTGGTGGAGGGTTACGACACATTTATAAATAAACGCGATCTAACCCAAAAACCTTTATTATGAATAATATTGGTCGCGAAAGCCTACGTGTTAAACTGATATCAGACTTCAGCTTGGCATTGGGGCTCAGGACAGTACCATCAGTCTGATAAGCAAGTTGAGCTTTTTGCAGTTGAATCTCAGCATCAAAACTAAACTGTGGTATTGGGAAACGTTCAGGCCATGCCTGACTTCTAACTGAGGACACAGATTCTGGAGTTGAAAGTAAAGAGACTGTGAGGATGAGATTATTTCTGGCACAGATGAAGTAGTTGGGAAACTTGTAGATGAAGGCAACTGAATGACCTTGAGTGTAGCTTTATCCTGTATGTCTGAAGTTGAAGTGAGGTTGACAAAATCATTAAAGTCCGGATCTTTGAATTGAAGTCGAAAATCTTCAAGCACTCTCAGTTGTGTTTGGATTTCTCTTTTAAGGTCATTCAACGAGTTTGGTATACCAGTTGGGAGATTTAACCTTTCACAATTATTTTCTCCCAAGATTACTAGAAGTTTGGCTGGGGTACCCATCCTGTCAAACTTTTCTGAAAGAGAGATAGAGAGGATGAATATATGAATACAATACCAGAAGACCAATCCAAACTATTGACATTAAATAGACGTTTACTATAAAATGAAAGATACATAAAATATACAAGTCCACACAGGACTTCAGTGGCTGGTTATTACACCTCATCTATTAGTATGTGTCGTTTTAGGGTAATCATTCGGACACCGCCAACCTTATAATCTGCAAGAGGGTATGGGTTTTTCAACTCATTGAGGGTAATTAAGCACATTTCAAGAGTTGGTACCAATTCAAACGCCCTGAAGTGCTCTCGATACCATGAACAGATTTTTTTTGACAATGAAAGCAAGGTTGTCTTCGATTATACAAATTTGAGCAATTTCTGCAAATTCTGGAAGTCCACCAAGAGACCCATGGGCAATTATCATGCCATTTCGATACATAATGCCATCATAAGAAACATTCTGAGCAACATTGACAGTGGTGATGCCACGATATCTAGAATTAAGGCAATGTACGACATCCTCTTTCATGACTTCAACCGTGATGGTAGAGACCCGTGTGACCTGTAAGGTGGTCTTTTCAGGGCTGGGTATGTGGAGGTCATATCCAACCATCAATTGGTGTTTTCTTGCCAAAGTTAGTGTTATGTTCTTGAAGCAATTTGTGTGCCTAACTACTTCTTTGAAGTAGCTATGCTTAGCTTCAAAACACAATGTCCAAAGAAAAACTAAAGGACCAAAGCAGCGAATCATTTCTGGATAGTGCTCCAAAAAGTGATGCTTTGGAAGCAACTGTTTAAGTGGGAAAAGCTCCTGATACTTCTGACGGTGTTCAAAGATCTTGCATTCCAAATATGAAATGGTCTCATCTGCATGAACTGAAGACACAACCAGTTCCACAATATCCTTCAAGTCTAAAATCATAAGCCACACAGGTTCATCTGCAGGCACCAAATGCCCAATAATAAATGGCAGCAGTCTTAACAGACACCAATTTTCATGTGCATTGCCACCAACTGATTTTCTCCTTGCAAATGTCTGTGGCATCAATTGAGGTCGATTTGTCTTATCACCCCACTTGTACGGAAAATTATGGATGAGTTCATTGAGCAGATCAAGAGACAAGATCTTATTTGAAATAAGTACAGAAAAGCACTCTGCCAGCTCAACTGGTACTATGCCTTCAAAAAGATCATGAGCCAAATCAGGAGGATAGCCTGTTGTAACATTAAAGTAGCTAAGGCTGTCACTGAAAACACATGGTTTTTCACAGCCATGACATTCACACCTTTCTCCTTTGCAAGTTTCACATGTCCTTGGTGTTCTTCTGCAGTCCTTAGTGTAAATTCACCTGCCTTCACTTCATTGGTCTGAGAATCTGCACGAGAAGCTGTACAAAATCGACGACAGTACTCTCCTGAAAAGTTCTCAATGAAGCCAGCCATTGAATGTGCAGCGAGATTATCGGCCACAACACATTGAACTGTTCCTTTAAGGAATGTTCCCAGCTGGTGGACATACACACCTTGCTGTTCCAAAGTTTGGAGATCTTGCAAAAGAGGTCGCAAGATTTTCTCAAATCCGTATGTTATCACGTCTTCTGTTTTTGAAGACAAAGTTGACTGAAACATGGATGGCACATTACCCAAAATCCAGTAGATTGCACATATCTTGTGCTTCTTTCTTGATGTCCCGAGAGGGTTGCAAATTTCAAAGTCATCGACATATAAGCACACATATATCCTCAACTCATCTGAGAAGAAATTATTTGCTTTAAAAAACTGACCATCCTGAATTGACCTGTACTGATGGACATCTCTTCTTAACTGTTGAGAACTGTGACTTTCGACCACTTTGTCTAGTAGGTCATTCTGACCAAGTAGATTCTGTAAAGACTCAAGTATGGGAACATATTGAACAATTATGTTTCCCTTGGCCTCAAGAACATACTCCATGGAATGTACAACTTTAAAATTTTCACTGTAATATTCTTTACGCTTAAATGCAGAGGCTAGTGGACCACCATGCTTTATTGCAGTGAGTAAAGGATTTGCTGTACTTAAAGATGTAACAAGGTCTTTGACTAGAAACTCATCATTGTCAATCCTGTGCTTTTGTAAGGTGTCTACAATAATTCTGTATGACAAAGGGAAAGAAGCATCACTCAGTAAATAATGCAAGTCCTCCAACAACTCATCGACAGCTGTGCCTGGGACATGATAGTGATTCTCCGGCTTCAACAGCAAAGAAGCAAATTTAAGCTCTACCAACTTTGGCAAGTTCTCTGGAACCTCTCCTGTATCAATACAACTGGAATCCTCCTCTAACGTAGATGTATTGATTTCTTCGTTTGAAAAAGTGTCATCAGATAATCCCCTTACCTCTTGTGTTTTCACTATTCCTTCCTTAAAATCAGTCAACGAACACTGACAATGTTTTCGCCTCTTATGTGATTTGAATGTGCTATACACATTTGATTTAAACGAGCAGTCCTTAAACATACAACTTACTGTCTCATGACTGCGCAAATGCTTATTTATGTGGAGAATGTAATCATTTACTGAAGGAATGTCAGTAACACCACAAACATGACAATTTATCTTTGTACTTTCGCTAGAATTTTGCTTTTGAGGTTGCTGCTCACTACCATGTGATCTGCATAAGTGGGACCGCAGTGCATTCCAGGTTTTAAAAGTGCATGGACAGTAAGAATATGCGCATGGATATGCGTGTCTGTGGCCATATTGTCCATGTACCAACCTGAAGTGTTTTAGAAGTTTTGATCTAGATATGTGAGACGAGCCACAATCTCTGCACAGCCACATGTAGGACTCTAGAACTCCAAAACTCTGTGAGAAAAAAAAGATGTAAGTCACCAAAGAATAATAATATAAACAACACTGTAACACTTTATAATAACGTTCAGTTATAAGTGACTTTTAAGTTATTAGTTAATGATAAACTAATAATTTACAAAACATGTCTATATTCATAAATTATTAATAAGTAATGTGCTAACATTTTATGAATGTTTTGTTAAATTAGTTATGTCACTTATAAGGTTATTAGTTAATGATGAACTAATCATTTACAAAACATGACTATACATTCATAAATGACTAATAAGTGATATGCTAAATTATTTTCATTGTTTTGTTAATTAAGATATAAGCCATTTTTAAATTATTAGTTAATAGGTTCATAAATTATTAATAAGTGGTATGCTATACAGTAAAAAATCTGTATATATCCTTGATAAATAGTTTACACTTTAGATTAGGCCTAACCGCCAAGCTTACATTACTTGTTAGCTAACATCAATGCCATCTTATTCATGTGTCAAATGTGTTTATAGCTGTTATTTGGGTCTTCCAAAGTTTGAGTGTTAACATTTGACATTAAATAAAAATGCTCAACACCATTATTTGAGACAGTTATTAAAAGTGATAACATTACTAAAATGTGAAAAGTGCTTTGCTTTATACAGTAACATTACACACAACAATCCGTTAACACATAAATGGAGAAACTCTTATTAACTAGCAATTTAATAAGTAATTTGTGTCTTTGTGTGGGGAAATTCACATCAAAGTTCAACAAGTATATATATTACATAAGATCGAAACACACGAATGTAACGTTATAGACCTAACTAACAAAAATGCGAAAACCACACGAGGAATGCGGCAACTTCATTAAAATACCATACAAAACACAATATCCGCGAAAAACCATCTACTGACAGCCTCTAGCCTATATAAATGCATAAAAAGTAAAATACCTCACCTCTGTGTCCACAAAGACAAAACGTTGATTGTGAAATGTTGCATTTGACTGCACAAAATCGCGATGAGGGACTTTGAGTGAGCTGAAGGATCAAAGTTGATCGTTGGATGTGCTTTCCATCTGCGCATGTGCAGATATAGCTCCACCTGCTGACCAAAGTGCGGTACAGCAGACGCAACACAACTGCATTTCATTCATTTAACACAAGTGAGCTGTGTAAATGGGAAATATCACTTTTTCTAATTTTGTCAACACAACTGTTTTAATTTTAATGCACAAACGTAAGAGCATTATTTAATTTGAACATAATTACATTCGTTAGACCAACAACTACCAATTATCATTTTTTTTAGTGTAGGAAACTACATGTTAAAACACCAAACTGAAACCTTTAACAAGGAATATTGTCTGCATTAACCACAATGCTTGTGGTCAGAATGCAAACAAAAAACATACTCTGATAATATATGCATTGTCCTTGAAACTCATTGGTCCACACCAGAGACAGCTTTCGTTTGAGCCTCGTCTCAAACGGTGTTAGACCAGAGGACGCAAAAATGATGATGACCGTTTGAGTTATGGTCGAAACGTCGTGAGAATTTTTTTATTGTTTTATATATATTTTGTTATTTTGTTGTTTCTCTTCAACGTGACTTTACCGAAAAAACTAAGAATATCTTAACACCTGTTTTGTTACCAGAAAAAAGAGGAAAAACCTATTATATTTTGGTACTGTCAAAAGTCCCATGATACTGGCAATTATTAACAACACCAAATCTTTAACGCTCATGGGTATGACCTCCCCGTCCTATGGTGGGACATACTTCATCTAAATTCTTCAGGGGAGGACTGCCGTAGGCTCACAGGGAATGAACATACAAGGTCATGGCACAGATAATAACGCGCAAATCATTCTCAGGACGTACTGAATATGTTATTAAATAGACGAACACAATCACCACTTCCACCAATACTAGCCATAACTATACCTTCAAATCACCACAATCCATTGTCAGAATCCCCAAAAACGTTATCCATTCTATTGTCAAATAACAATCACCCAGTCCCAAACCTGTTATGCACCATCTCACCGCGTGCTCTAGCCAGCAGACAGTGGGCATGAACATTCTACATTCCATTGGAAAAAAGCCAGTCTTTGCGTCGCGATATATTTAATCACCCGTCAGCATAAGCAGCCATCATCAATCATACAGTGAGATCTGAAAAACCATCACCATTGAAGTATCCACTTGTTGTAGTTATGATCCCTCCTGTGGCAACGCCCACCAATCCCTCGTGCCATGACGTCACAATGTGCCAGTCACGTGAACTATTGTAGTCACGCCAAATTATGTGGCCACGCCCCACCACCACCTCAGGATATGACGTCACCATTTCGTTGTTACAAACCGGAAATAGTGACGTCACTGATGTTTTTTGAATAGCGACGACACTATCCACTCGTACTCTCATCTCTCAAACTAACTAACACATTAACCCACGCTCAACAGCTCACTTACACACTCACCATGGCTCTAAAAATTAAGCAATCTTGTTTGGACATGAACCACTGCACGGGGAAGGAGCTGTCCCACTACAGTGGAATATCTCCCAGTGCAGCAGTGGGGCTGATCAAGGCGCAACAGGAGCATGGCGGCTTCAATCACGTCTCAGACCTGTACTGGGTGAGCAAAGTGCCACGCCGTGACATCGCCAAGCTTCGCCGCCTACTGTCCACTCAGCGCTGTTGCAACCATGCCATGTGCCTCCAGAAAATGGCAGTGGCGCTGATACGTCACACGGAGGATGGGGAATGGTGATCAGCTACAGGGGCGTGTGGCGAAGGTCAAACCTGGGCTGCATTGGCGCACCTCCAGATATGAAAACAACCCTGTCGTCCGCGTCCAACACTACATTTCTAAATATCATCTTCACCAACAGCATCACAACAACAATCAAGACCTGCGCATGAGCTTTGGCCGTGTCATGATACGCTGAAAAAATGGGAAAATGAGCAACACTTTCAGCTCTAACTACAACAGGACCACCATCAACTGTCCTGCAGTGCAAGCTCTGAAGGGGACTGGGCCATTTCAGAGCAGCAGCAAACGCTGCAGCATCAGCTTCTAAGTGCACACCTTGCGTGAAGACTACAATACACTATACATACGAGACACACACACACACACTACAAGACACACACCATACTCACACGTTCTAACATTTCCTTCAGAATATAACCTATGAAACGTACAACTATAATCAGCATGTCTGAGACAATTCTTGTTATAATCCAATTACACTGTGTATCTTGATTTTTAATATTGCATTGATTTAATATTGCAAAAGCCTTTTACCCTGTTTGACTGTAATGTAACATTGTCTTTTGAGACACAGAGTGAGTGAGAGGGGGAGATCGAGAAAACATTTAGATAAAGAGATTGAGATTCATTAGAGGTAGACATGCATATGATATACTGCCATTGGTACTTGAAGCATGAACAGAGTGAATACCCGGTCAGATATCTTCAACCTTCAACCACTTCAGTCAATAATATCATGTTACAACGCGCATTTGTTTCAACTTATCAAACTATTATAATCCACACAGCCAAAGCGAAACTCCTGGCAATTATTAACAACACTAAATCTTTGATTAAAAGCTTTCGTGACTGCAGGGATTCATATTCTTGGTTCTTTCGGTAAAGTCACGTAGAAGGGAAACAATAAAATAATAAAAATATAAAACAATAAAATTATCACGACGTTTCGACTGCAACACAAGCAATCATCATCAGGTGTGAAACCCACAGCAAGAACATTTGAAAAAAAGTGGCGGTGCTAACATTAAAAATAATCGCCACTGTTTTTTCAAATTTTCTTGCTGTGGTTTTCACGACTGGTGATGATTGCTTGTGTTGTAGTCGAAACGTCGTAAGAATTTTATTGTTTAATATTTTTATTATTTTATTGTTTCCCTTCTACGTGACTTTATCGAAAGAACCAAGAATATGAACACTAAATCTTTAATGCTCATGGGTATGAGCTCCCCGTCCTAAGGTGGAACATGCTTTACCTAAAGTCTTCAGGGGAGGACTGCCATAGGCTCACAAGGAATGGACAAGCAAGGACATGGCACAGACATTAACGCGTAAAGCATTCTCAGGACGTGCTGAAAATGTTATTAAATATACGAACACAATCACCACTTCCACCAATTCTAGCCATGACTATACATTCAAATCACCACCAGCCATTGTCAGACTCCCACAAAACATTATCCATTTTATTGTCCAATAACAATCACCCAGTCCCAAACCTGTTATGCACCTTCCCACCGTGTACTTTAGCCAGCAGACAGCAGTGATTAATTTTCTACATTCCATTGGTAAAGGCCAGTCTTTACATCGCGATACATTCAACTAGCTTTACTACCCAGCTTTGCCCGGGACTTGGATTATTGTCTTGGATTAATTCCATATTCCCTTATAGTTCACTAAAAAATAAATGCATCGCTGAATTACACTGTGGGGGTATTGTGAGCAATGCGTCACTTGGTAACACTGTGGGGGAATTATGTGTAACTATCTTTACTACCAGGCTTCGCCCGCGACTTGGATTCTTGTCTTGGATTAATTTCATGTTCCCTCATACTTTTGTAATAAAACACTTCGACAACAATTCACTGTGTCTTTTTTTCAGTTATTTATCGCCGCTGGACAGCTCCGCGTTCTTCCACACTATCCCCGTCGCTCCGCGTTGCGCGGCGTGAGTTGGCATCCTCCGTGCACGCTCGCTCACTCTCCCGCTCCTGCGCACCTCTGGCAGACGGTCCAGGGAGACCGTCTACGGACCGCCACGTGACCGATGGCGTCCCGGAGGTGCGAGACGTGGTCCCACTTCCAGACTTCCCACACTGACCCCGAGTCCTTTCCAGCTTCCCCTTATAACCCCCTCCCGCGTCACCAAGCCCCGCCTCTAGCCCCGCCGCCTCACGAACCTTCTAGATGGTACCCCACTAGCATCCTCGGGCTCCGCCCTTGAACTCTAGCCCAGATACTCCCTGTCACTCGATTGGCTTATAGGCTGACGCGGCGAAGCCTATCCCACCGTTCGGCGACCGTCAGCATATGCTCGCATTACATCACTCCCCCCCCCCCCCCCGGTGTAAAAGACTAGCCGTCCCGGCTAGAACAAGGCAAGCACATAATGTGAGAGACATGGTGGAATAGCAACAGATAACCTGAACAAGAATAATGCATAACTATGAAAAGGGAAGGAATGGCAATAATCAACGAAAGTGAAGGGACTTGGATCTAGTACGTGACACCGGCCCATCCCCTGCACGAGCAGGGGGCCTCGCTGACTGCAACCCAGCCGGAGGTGGAAGAGCGGCGGGATCAGCGTCCTCCGCTGCAGGTGAAGGTCCGGCCGGTGCAGGGTCACCAGCAACCGGAGGTTTCAGGGTCGGCGAGTCTGTGGGAGGCAAGACAGGCCCCTTCGGAGGTTCAACAGGCAATGGGGGTGGCGTGTCAGATGCATCAGACCCGGTCAAGGCAATTTTTAGGGATGAAGGATCGACGCACGGAGAAAAGAAAGGTTTCAACCGAGACGTGTGGAAATACCAACGGCGCGACCCTGCCCGGATACGTACACACTGAGGATTACTTATCTCAATCAACTCCACAGGCCCTTGCCAAGGCCTGTGCAGCTTGGGAGAGGTATCCGCTGGCACCTGTGGACAATGGAGCCAGGCCCGGTCGCCCACAGCCCACGGCATGTCACATTGCGACCAACGAGTACACCGCTCGTTACGAGCCTGGTTCTTGGATGTGGCAATCCGTGCCGCCTCCCGCGCTTCGGTGACGTGGCAAACAGAGTCGCGAACGTATTCGGGAAGAGTCTGCGCGGGCTCCTTAGCGTGCGCTCTCAGTTGCACATCAATCGGTGGCACGTTTTCCCGCCCATACATGAGGAAGAAGGGCGAGTACCCGCTGGAAGCATGCAGTATCATTCGGTAGGCAGAGAGCACGCTAGGGATGTGGAGATCCGAATCGGTCTGCTTCTCGCTTACCATATGGCAGAGCATAGCCGACAAGGTACGGTTCAGTCGCTCAAACATTACATCCGTTTGCGGGTGGTAAAGCGAAGTACGTGTCTTCCTAGTGCCCAAGGCATCACACACATTACATAACAATTTAGACGAAAAGTTACAGCCCTGATTCGTAAGCAATCGTTCGGGTGCACACTTGTCCATCACATACCCGTACAAAAATGCCTCTGTGATGGACGTCGCTGACTGATCAGGCAAGGGCCAAGCCACCGGCCACCATGATAAATATTCCACCCCCACCAACATTAATTTATTGCCCCGGGCAGTAGGAGGAAAGGGCCCGAGGATATTGAGAGCCACCAGTTCGTTAATCCGCATCACCTGGATCGATTTCAATGGTGGAATATACCTCTGTCTCGGTGGTTTCCATCGAGCGCATTCGGGACAGGCCTGAATGGCCTTGGCGACATCGGCTGTCATGCCGGGCCAAAAATTATCCCACTGCAGTGTGAGCAAGGTTTTCTGCACGCCGAGGTGTAATAACTTCCCGGCGTGCAGCACCCGAATCAATTCGTGCCAAAGCGCGATGGGAACCACCAGATGCCAACGGCCCAACAAATCATCTATCCAATCAACAGACCGTCCTGGAAGGCCGCCTGCGGGGAGTCGTCCTTGGACGAGGATATCCGCCTGTCCGCCTGACCTTGCAACGAACCCAACGAGTCGTCCAACAGCTGCTCGTGGATCCATATTGAGCGCGGCAGGTTTAACGCACCATCAGCCGGCCCCGGGCAGGCATGGTCCGTGGAATCCGCCACTGCGGACATGACAGGCCGAGGGGGCTGAGGAAGATGTGTGCACCGATTAGTGCCCGCAGCGCACGCACAAGTGAACCCTTGCGGCAACCTGGAGAGAGCATCTGCGTTACTATGGCGAGAACCCTTATGGTGCTGTATGTCGAATGAGAATTCTTGCAATGTTTCCAACCACCGAGACAACTGGCCAGAAGGCTGTTCAATTTTTAAGGAATACTGCAGGGCAGCATGGTCCGTGCACACCAGAAATTGTCTGCCGTACAGGTAAGTACGATATTGGTGAACAAAATGGACGATCGCCAATAATTCCCTGCATGTAACACAATAGCGAGTTTCCGCCGAAGAGAGAACCACGTGTTCAGCGTCAATGCCCGTATCGCTGGCATCAGTATACAGGATAAAGGGCAAGGATAAATCAGGGTAGTCAAGCGTCGTTGCGGTAGACAATCGATCCCGAAGGATTTTAAACACTCGCTCCTCCTTCAATCCCCATTTAAGCCTCTGATTCTTCGCCGTGAGGTGGTGTAGAGGCCTCGCGATAGTAGCAAAATTTGGAATGATTCGACGGTAGTAGGACATGAACCCGAAAAACAGAGGCACCTCACTCACAGAGGTGGGGGTCGGCCAGTCCCAGATGCACGACGTTTTGTCCGGGTCCATGGTGACACCGTCAGAGCTGACAATGTGACCCAAATAACATATGGAGCATTGTGGAAGGTGCCACTTTTTAGGTTTAAACTTGAGATTAGCAGAACGCATCCTGTCGAAAACAGCCCTCAATCGTTGAAGGTGTTCCTCGAACATACAACTGAACACAATGACGTCGTCTAAGTATATGAGACACGTGTCCCATTGCAACCCGGTCAAAACCAGCTCCATTAAGCACTGGAATGTGGCGGGAGCGGTGTTCAATCCCATGGGAAGGCAGTTAAATGGAAATAGACCCTGAGGCGTACGGAACGCCATCTTCGGCTTTCAAGAATTGTTAAGGGGCAGTTTCCAAAATCCAGAAGAGAGATCGAGGGTGGAAAAGTATTTTGCCCCCAACAGGGCATCGAGGGAATCGTCCATCTGTGGCAGAGTGTACGCATCTGCCACGAAAATCTTATTAAGTTT
The DNA here is from genome assembly GCF_048934315.1 of Petromyzon marinus. Lineage (NCBI taxonomy): Eukaryota > Metazoa > Chordata > Hyperoartia > Petromyzontiformes > Petromyzontidae > Petromyzon > Petromyzon marinus. Next base: position 12,202,780 of record NC_133728.1, on the reverse strand, counting down.
TCGGAAATCAACGCAAAATCGGAGGCTGCCATCCCTTTTTTTTCAAGTGAACAACCGGAGCGCCCCACGGGCTATTAGACAGTGAAATTATATCAGCGGCCAGCATTTCATCCACCGTGCCGCACACATGGTCCCTCTCTGAGGGACTCAACCGGTGCGGATTCATTCATATAGGGCTCGCCTCTCTGGAATCAATGTGATGGGACAATAGCGAAGTCCGACCCAAATCGAAATCGTTCATGCTAAAAACGTCAGAGTAGTTGGATAACAGCGCCCGTAGCGTGCCCCGTTGATGCGTGGTCAAGGATGAATTTTCCTGGCACAATTTGGCGATCCAACGATCGTTGGATGTTTCCGGGAATCAACCGCCCCAGCCGATCTCTGTTGTCGAGCCCCATTGCGGACTGTAAACGCGGTAGTGGCGTGAGCCAAAACCGTACCAGCTGTGACAAAACACCATCCGGATCCCCGTTCAAGACTTGCAAAATGGAGCCTTACCAGCCCAGACGATCGTCTGAGCCCCCACAAGAGCAAGACTCTTGGTGGAGGTGTTAGACGGGGACAGTAGCATGCCCGCCGCTGCGTCTATCCCGTGGAATTGCTTCCGGTATCAAAATGGGATGAGCATTTTGGAGCCCAGAGGAATTTCGACCGAGACATCAGCAAGCACCTGCACCGCAATGCATGGCAAAGGATCAATTAATAGGGACGGCAAAAAAAACATCTTCCGACCCACAGGCAACTCGATACAGCCCTGATCAACAAGAATCTTATCCGGCATTTTACAGATAAAGTCAGTGCCTAAGAAGCAAGGCACCGGCAAGGATCTGGAAATTAAGACCGTCCCCGACGCCGCAACAATCCCAATGGCGATATGTGCCACCACTTGACCGATAATGCCCATACTACCTCCATTAGCAGCAACACATGCATCAAAGGCCGGTCGCACATGCGAAGCGGGAATGGAAAGGAGATGGAAAATGACGTCGGAGATGATAGTGGGCGACGCTCTGGTGTCCACAAATATCCGAACGTCGACCCCTGTATAGAACCCAACACCGTGGAGGATCCCGTCGCAGCCGCCACTACGCGGCGTGCCAATTTCCTCCATTGTGTAATCATACGAGGTGAAGCGTCTGCGCCATCGTGTTAGTCGCGAACAAGTGGATTACACGCGGCAGAGGATGAATGAGGTGACAACACATGCCGGGTGTCTGATGCATGCCTGGGTGCGGTCTGACCATGAAGGCAGCGCCGAAGATGGAGTCCCGGGAGGAGGCGGAGGATGGGGACGACTCCGACAGTCCCGTGCCAAGTGGCCCAAGCGGCCACACTTGAAGCATGTCATGCCAGCCCGCCGTTTGACCCCACCGACGTCGCCGTGTGGTGTTGAAGATTCCCCTCGACGTGTCTCAGGCCTTCGCCGCGGGTCCCAGCGAGGCGCGGTGGCGGCCAGGTCCCCGGACCCCGCGTCGTCCGGAATGTGGATGACTCGCGACGGCGCCCATCCCATCAGCTCACCATCCACGGCAGGGTCTCCTGTCCAGGTGGCCATCTGCGCCCAGCAGCGCAAGTTGTCCTGGGCGTCGAGGCATCTGGCGGCCCACCGGGAAGTCAGCGGCTCATGACCTTTGACAACTCCAACATCTTGCTCAAGATGAGGGGGTCGAGTATGTCGGCCCTAGCGTCGGGGTAAGCAGTTATCGCGAGCGCCAACAGAGCACCCCGGTAGGCAAGGGGAGAATCGTCGGTCCCCCGCCGACGTTGCATAAATTTCCTTTGAGTATCTGACGGTGGCTCATAAACTTCCGCCATTTCGGCTAATGCAAATTTTAATGTCTTCTTCTGCTCAGCAGGGATGGAGCGGAACACTGCTAGCGATATGTCGTCAAGGAGAGTAGGCAAGGCATCCAACGATTCCTCCTCTGTCAACAGCACGGAACGAAATGCGGACTCGAACCACCAAGTAAAAGCACTCCAATCGCCGCCTGCGATAAATTCCTTGATGTGCGGAAGACGATGGCTGCATCCCGCGCCTCCATCACCAGCCGACGCAGACACCATCGGCCACACACCACGCGGCTCTGGTGAAATGGCAGACTCCAGCTGCGAATCTGCGGCCCCGCCCAAGATGGCGGCTTCACACCACGTGGCGGCCACCGTGGTTGTAATGGCGGGCGGCCCTTCCGAGGCCGCAATGGCGGCCAATTATTGCACGAGGGGACCCTCGGAGACCCCCCGAAGGGAGCCCTGCACATCTCCACTTGGCAGCGCTTCCTGCGGCCGTCCCGTCGCCACGGACGATGTGACCAGCGTCACGAGGTCGAGCAGGACCACGTGGAGCGAATGGATCTGCTCCGCCACACGCCGCCAGCCATCGTCCGCACCCGGAGATGAAGACAGCTCGGCTCCGACGTCTCTTCCTGGCGCCTTGGTGGAGCCAGCTGCGGTTGCAGTAACCGGGTCCACAGCCCCCAGGGTCAGCAGGTCCTGGGTGAGTGAGTCGTCATCTGCGTCGGAAGACGGCGCAGGTGGGTTCTTCTTCTTGAGATGCTTGGACATTTTCGTAGTACTTGTTTTGTTTGACTTTAAGAATAACTTCTAACACCACTTGTAATAAAACACTTCGACGACAATTGACTGTCTTATTTATTTATTTCTCACCGCTGGACAGCTCCGCGTTCTTCCACACTATCTCCATCGCTCCGCGTTGCGCGGCGTGACTTGGTATCCTCTGCGCACGCTCGCTCACTCTTCCGCTCCCGTGCACCACTGGCAGACGGTGCGCAGGGAGATGGTCGCCGGACTGTCATGTGGCCAATGGTGTCCCGGAGGCACGAGACGTGGTGCCGCTTTTAGACTTCCCACACTGGCCCCGAGTCCCTTCCGGCTTCCCCTTATAACCCCCTCCTGCGTCACGAAGCCCCGCCTCTAGCCACACCCCCTCACGAACCTTTTAGATGGTACCCCACTAACACCCTCGGGCTCAGCCCTTGAACTCTAGCCCAGATACTCCCTGTCACCCGATTAGCTTAGAGGCTGAAGCGGCGAAGCCTATCCTATGTTCGGCGACCATCAGCATACGCTCGCATTACACTTCACTAAAAAAGAGATGCGTCACTGAATAACACTGTGGGGGTATTGTGGGGGTATTTATGTGTAACTACCTTTACTACCCAGCTTTGCCCGGAACTTGGATTCTTGTCTTGGATTAATTTCATGTTTCACTGAAAAAAACGATGCATCACGTGGTAACACTGTGGTGGTATATTCTTGGTTCTTTCGGTAAAAGTCACGTAGAAGGGAAACAATAAAATAAAAAATATATAAAACAATAAAATTCTCACGACGAAATGATAAACCATTTCGGGTCTCAATTGTTTGTTCATGCTTACGGTGGCTTTCAGACCGCATCCATTATTTTCGTCTCCCCCCTCCTCTTTTCCGAACATAGATGGACACGTCCATCTGAATAACTGCCAAATTGCTCTCCGTGGTGCTAACGTTAAAAAAACCGCCACTTTTTTCAAAATTTCTTGCTGTGGTTTTCACACCTGATGATGATTGCTTGTGTTGCAGTCGAAACGTCGTGATAAATGTATTGTTTTATATTTTTATTATTTTATAGTTTCCCTTCTACGTGACTTTACCGAAAGAACCAAGAATATGAATCTCTACAGTAATTAAAGCTTTAAATCAAAATACTCTGGTGGTATTGTAAGTAATGTGTCACGTGGTAACATCAATGGGGGTATTATGAGTATTACGTCACGTGGTAACATCTTGGGGGTATTATGAGTAATGTATCACGTGGTCACAACGTGGGGTATTGTGAGTAATGTATAACGTGGTAACACCGTGGGGGTATTGGGAGTAATGCATCACGTGGTAACACCGTGGGGGTATTGTGAGTAATGTATCCCGTGGTAACACATTGGGGGTGTTGTGTGTTAAACTTCACGTGGTAACACTGAGGGGGCATTGTGAGTAATGCGTCTCGTGGTAACACCAAGGAGGTATTATGAGTAATGTATCACGTGATCACACCTTGGGGGTATTGTGAGTATTTTTTAACGTGGTAACACTTGTGGGGGTATTGTGAGTAATGTATTACGTTGTAACACTGTGGGTATTGTAAGTAATGTATCACGTGGTAACAATGTGGGGGTATTGTGAGAAATGTATCACGTGGTAACACTTTGGGGGTAATGAGTGATGTGTCACGTGGTAACACTGTGGGGGCCTTACCCCACTTACATGTAAGGTCAATTTTGGTAACTCGGGAAGGGAATGACCGCCAGCTGAAAATAGTCGCATTTACTTAGAAATTCCAGACAGCATAAGCTGTGCAAATTCCATCTCGCCAGAGCTCAGCGTTCGAGAGTTTTTGCTGCTTCACACAAACAAACAGATGTATCTTCTGCTTCATAATTAAGATTTTAATACACACAGCCAAAGCGAAACGACTGCCAATTGTGATAATAGGTTTTCCCTTTCTTTCTGGCAACAAAACAAGTGTTAAGATGTTAAAACATCAAACTGAATCCTTTTACAAGGAATCATGTCTGCATTAACCACAATTGTTGAGGTCTGAATGCAAACAAAAAACATACTCTGATAATATTTGCATTGTCCTTGAAACTGCTTTCTTTAGAGCCTCATCTCAAACGCTGTTAGACGCCAAAAGGCGTTAAGGCGTTTGGTGTTTTAACATCTTAACACCTGTTTTGTTGCCAGAAAAAAGGGAAATAAACTATTATCATATTTTGGTCCAGGTAAAGGAGGTCCCATGGTACTGGCAATTATTTACAACAACAAATATTTAACGCTCATGGGTATGACCTCCCTGTCCTATGTTGAGACATGCCTCAACTGAAGTCTTCAGGGGAGGACTGCCATAGGCTCACAGGGAATGGACAAGCAAGGAAATGGCACAGACATTAACGAGCAAAGCATTCTCAGTACGTGCAAAAATGTTTTGAAAAAGATGAACACAATCACCACTTCCACCAATACTAACCATTAACATAACTTCAAACCACCTCCAGCCATTGTCAGACTCCTACAAAACGTTACTAATTTTATTGGCCACTCTTAATCACCCAGTCCACAACCTGTTATCCACCTTCCCACCACCGTGCACTAGCCAGCAAAAAGCGGTGATGAATATTCTACATTCCATTTGTTGAGGAGTAGAGGGGTGACGGAATGTCACACTCGCCTCGGGAGGAGTGACATCATGTCCCCTCAGGGTATTTGAGGGAGGACCCGTGACGTGTTCGGGGTCTTCGCGAGGAGCCGGGGTCGTGAGCGGTAGGGAAGTGGGGACCCAGGGTAGGGGGCTACTTTACCCGGCTGGCCGAGTTGGTCAGCGCTGTGGGGAGAGCCCGTTAGCCTGGGGGGCTTAGGGGTTCCCAGTACCTTTCCCCTGGGGAGATTTAGCTTAACCACCAAGTCCCGTGTTAGCCCTTCCCCAAAAGCTAGGCGACAGCCCTTAATAAACTGTTGGCGTCAGCCCCGACAACGTCTGCCTTCCGTGTCGTCATTTACACCACAACAACTGGTGTCAAAAGTGGCTTCCATGCTCGCGACCATGTCCAAATCTGGCGCGAGACGGAAGACTGCGCCTGGTGTACCGGCGCACAAAGAGGAAGACGGTGACGCGGCCCTAGCGAATATCCCGGAGGTCGGGGCCCCGGATACGTGCCCCGGGGAGGTGGCCCGGCTGGAGCCGGGGGAGGCGGTGGCTGGGGGAGCTGCGGCGCTGCCAGCCGACGTGTGGCGCGGCATAGCTGCCCAGCTGGAGCTGCTCCAGCAGTCGGTGGCACAGCTCACCGCCACGCTGCTCGAGGTGGGGGTGCGCACACACGTGGGGGGCGATGGGGGGCACGGCCTTCAAGACGTTGCTGAGGCCGCGCTTCCCGCTGAACTCCCGGCGCCACCATTTTTTTTGCGACGCCGCCGGCTGGCGTCATTTTGCCTGCGATGCCGCCGGCGGCCGCCATTATTTACACGACGCCACAGGTCGCCGCCATGACAGGTGTCATGGCGGCACCCATACGCGCTGCCGCTCCGCACGTCGCCGCCGATGGTGCTGCGGACTCGCTGCGAGCCGGAGTGGCGGGGGAGGCGGCGGGGGAGGCGGCAGTCGCGGGGCGGGAGGCGATATGCCTGCAGCCTGCCAGGGCCCCAGGTCCGGGCGAGGCAGCTGCGGCAGCAGCGACACCAGCTATCGCTGCTGTGGGTGAGTATGGGCCGGGGGATGGGTCGGCTCACCTTCGGCTGAGATGGCTGCCCCCTGTGGCGCCGTTCGTGTCCACGAAGGGGGACTGGCTGGATTTCCAGGCCAGGTTTGATGCGGCCTGTCGGTCCGTGCCCTAGCCGGAAGAGGAGGCGCTGCTCGCACTGCCCACATGCTTGGACGCTAGGGCACTGCACACCTTTTTGAACATCCCACCGGCGGTGAAGGCGATGCTACAGTTGGCCTACCAGCAGATGGCCGAGGTGTTCGAGCCACCAGATGAAGCGCGCCTCAAGTTCACCGCACGCCGCAGGGAGGAGGGGGAATCGCCTCTTGCGTTCCGATGCTCCCTCCTTGCATTGGCTCAGGCTGCATATCCCGACGTGGAAGAGACTGCGCTGGACTCCCTGGTCCTGTAGAGGCTGCTAATCCTCACAGGGAAGCTGGGGATTGTGATGTCCATCGGGACAGGGGCCAAGGCCACTTCGCTGACCGTCGCGCAAAATATTCAAGCCCATCTTGTTCTGCGTCGGCCTCCAGCGATGGCGGCGTGCGTGGGTGCCCCAGCGCCGCCAGCGGTGGCGCCGCCCAGCGGGGAGGACGCTCTCGTGGCCGCGGCGGCCTATGACCACCGCGGGGACGGTAGGTATGCTCGCCGGCCAGGGGGGCCGGGACGGGCAGGACCTCACCATTCGCAGGCCCGGGGGCGGGCCACCTGCTTTCGTTGTGGCCAGGTGGGCCACTTTGAGAGGGCGTGCAACAACGAGCCCAGGGCCTTCTCCAAGGCCTCTCCTCCTGCGGGCGTCCCTCCAGCAGTGGAGCCTCCCGGGTAACAGGCAAGTAGTGACGCATCCATCGGACGACCGCTCTCACCACCTCAGGCATCTCGTAGGGTTAGGGTCCATCTTCATGGGCCCATCTCTGGGGGGTCCGGTTCGGTGCACACGGGGGTGCGCTCGATGATCATGTGGCCCAGAGGGACTCGACAGTGGCGGGCCCTCGCGCATCGCGTGGTGGCCGCCACTGTCGGGTCCTCGGCCGTGGTGGGGCGTGTGCAGGGGGTCGACGTGAGGATCCTGGTGGACACGGGGGCGTCCGCCACCATTGTGTCCCAAGCCGTTTTCCGGTCGCTGCCACACAGTGTGGGGCCGTTGCGGCCGGTTTGCGGGGCGTGCGTGGCTGCCAACAGGAGTAACCTCGGTATTTTGGGTCATGTCATCGCGTCTGTGGCGATCGGGGAGATCGTGTTGCGGGGACCTGTGTTGGCCTCTAGGACTCTGGCCGTACCGTGCCTATTAGGCACCGATTTTTTGGCCAGAATGCCCGTTCGGATCCTAGTCGACCAGGGGTGTGTGGAGATGTCGTCGGGAGACCGGCTACATTTCCTGCAGTCCCCCTCTGTCGTAGCTCCCCTGGCTGCCAGTGTACGGGCTATGACACAAAATCCATGACGGTTCCACCTGGGTCGCAGATCCTGCTTCCCCTCAGGCTGCGCAGGCCGTTGACGTTGCAGCCCCCAGAAGCAGGCATCATCCTGTCTCCTTCCAATTATTTTGCGAGATGGCGCCGGATGGTACGGTCAGAGTATCTATTCCTTTTGAGGGCCAGGTGTGCATGTTTTAATTCACTGGTCAGGTGGTGTTGGTCCGAAATGCAATGAGCCCTATGGTATAAAGTTTTGATAAGAGAATTATTCTGGGCTGGGTGGTGGTGGGAATCAGGCTTCAAGTAGGAATCCGTGTGGGTGGGTTTCCTGTATACAGAATGGCCCAATGAGCCATCAGGTCTCCTCTCAAACAGAACATCCAAGAATGGTAGCTTGCCATCTTTCTCCACCTCCATGGTGAATTTGATGGCGGGATGTCTGGAATTGATGTGGTGCAGGAAAAGGTTCAGAGCTGGGAGGCCATGTGGCCAAATGACGAAAGTGTCATCCACATATCTCTTCCACAGGGAAGGTCTGAGGGTGGAAGTCTGGATGGCGTCTGATTCAAATTTCTCCATGAAAATATTGGCTGTCACTGGTGACAAGGGGGATCCCATGGGGGTACCCTCATTTTGTTTGTAGAAGGAGCCATTCCAAGTAAAGTCGGTATTGTTGAGGCAGTGCCTAACCAGTGCAGGTGTATCGGGGTCTAGTCCATGTTGGACCAAATTTGCAATTATTTCAATGGTATCAGGCACTGGGACCTTGGTGAACAAAGAGACCACATCGAAGCTGACAAGGAAATCGTCAGGGGACAGTACAACGTCTTTGACCATAGAGACCAATTGGGCTGAGTTAAGTACTGCTGAGGCGGTCTTGCCAGTAAAAGGCAGCAAGGTATCTGACAGAAAACGGGCCAGTCTATAGGTAGGGGAGTTGATCGTGGATACGATGGGTCGTTTTGGGGTGCCTTCTTTATGAATCTTGGGAAGACCATAGAATCTAGGGGGTCTTGCAGCAGAAGGTTTTAGGGAGGGACGTTTAGTTGGTCGATTAAGGAGGTCGAACTTGTGATGATCTTGTTGGTTTTTATCGCTAGGCTATTGGTAGGGTCATTTTTAATTTTTGAGTAACTTCCATCGTTGAGCAGATTCTGGATTTTGTTGTTGTATGAATCTTTATCCATAATTACAGAAGCGTTGCCTTTATCGGCTGAGAGGATGACTATATCACTTCTGTTTTTTAAATTCGCGAGTTCAGAGCGTTTATTTTTGCTGATGTTACTAATAGGTTTCTTAGCATTTTTAAGAATAGTGGCTATTTCAGCTCTCGCAACGTCTGCTTGGATGTGTCCCACACCTTTGAGGGCTACATCGACCTGAGAGATGGAATCATCTACTGGTATGTGTTTTGGGGTGACAACAAAATTCAGTCCCCTAGCCAGTACTGTTTTCAGATTGTCCGAAATCGGGGTGCTACTCTGATTAATGACGATTTTGTTAACGTTTAGTATTGTTATATGTGGAACTGCGTTCTTCTTTGATAGGTGGTTGAATTTAGAAATCAGGTTAGCTTTACATTTGACTGACAGTGAATCAGCAGAAGAAGCAGTCACGTTCACCAGACAGTCTCGTCCCTTCACCTGATGAAGGCCGCTTGTGTTGTGGCTGAAACGTCGTGAGAATATTATTGTGTTATTTTATTTTATCAATTTATTATTTTATTCTCATTCTACGTGACTTTACCGAAAGAACCAAAGAAGATGAATCATTGCAGTCACGAAAGCTTTAAATCGAAATTTAAGCAGTCACGTTGTCTACGTGATTCCAATCAGAAGGTGACATTTTTTTGTGTTAACATTAAATGAGCTTGTAGCAGAGTCCTGTCTAAAGTATCGATTTCAAATCGGAGTAGCCTTATCCTCTCTGAGATTAAATATAGGCTGGCCTTAAACAGAATCTGTTTAGAATTCGGAGAAGATACAGCAGCAGAAGTGAGTGTGAAAACGATGGGTATTACCTTGTGATCGCGGCATGTTTTGAGGAAGGTCAGCGTCTCGATGAGCTGTGACTTCTTGTCCCGTTGTCTGTTAAAAGCTCTAACAGATAGGTGAAAGCCCTCCCCGTAGAGGTTATCAATTCTAGATTTGAAGCTTTCGTGACTGCAAGGATCCATACTCTTTGGTTCTATTCGGTAAAGTCACGTAAAAGTATAAAACAACAAAAAATTATAAACAAACACAAGATCCTGGTCCGGTTCAATACAGTACACAAAATCCGTGACCTGATTCCTTCCGTGAAGGATGTCATTCCTGACTTACAGTACCCCGGAGTTTACAGATTGATCTGCACCTGTGGTGACTGCTATATCGGGGAGACGAAACGACATGTCTCTGACCGAATTCGCGAGCACAAATCAGATTTGAAACACGGCAGAACGAATTCTTATGCCGTAGCTGATCACTGTTACAACGCTGTGTGTGATCACGATATAATTTTCTCCAATACCAAGGTTCTTTGCAAACCCACGGGTTTTTATCAGAGATTTGTTCACGAGGCAATTGAGATTTACAAACACAGACACAATTTCAACCGAGAAGATGGTTTCAAATTAAGCAACCATTGAAAAGATGTTCTAAATCGAACCAAACATTAAACTAATTTTCAATAGTACAGTATATTTTTTCAACTCCCCTTGTAGATCTGAATTGCCTGCAGGCTTAAAATTCAAACCTCAGAAGTGCCACCTGCTGCAACCATCGGTGAAGTATTTGGGCCACATTGTTAGTGCGTCAGGTGTGGCCACGGATCCAGAAAAGACTGCTTGTGTCCGGACGTGGCCGACTCCTACATCTGTCGCTGAGGTGCGTAGCTTTGTGGGCTTCGCATCGTACTATCGCCGGATCGTCCGCGATTTTGCGACTATTGCGAAGCCACTACATGCACTCTCTGCCAAGGGACAGAAATTTCGCTGGGGGAAGGAGGAGGAGGCCGCTTTTGCGGTGCTTCGCACGGCCTTAGCAGATGCGTCGCCCTTGGGGAACCCAGATTTCTCCCGGCCGTTCCTCCTCGACACCGACGCCAGTGACACGGGTATTGGAGCCGTCCTGGCTTAGGTTGTCGATGGGGTAGAGCAGGTGGTGGCCTACGGTAGCCGCGTTTTGTCCCCCACTGAGTAGCGGTACTGTGTGACTAGGAGGGAGCTGCTGGCCATTGTTTTCTTCGTCCAATTGTACAGGCCATATCTGTATGGTCGCCGGTTTACCTTCCGGACTGACCATGCAGCCCTGCAATATTCCCTCCGAATTGACCAGCCCTCGGGTCAGCTGTCTCGCTGGCTCGAGGTTCTCCAGGAGTACCCCTTCGATGTCATCCACAGGAAGGGGACTCTGCATGGGAATGCGGACGGCCTTTCCAGGCGGCCCCCGGTGGGCGAGTGCGCCTGCGCCCTGGGTTCCAGCCGCTGTAAGGCCCCAGTGGATACCGCGGCCCAGTTGGTTGCAGCGGCCGACGCGGCGCCCTCTCCGGGTGGGGCGTTGCCTGGGGATTTTGGTCTGGGACTCTCCCGGGAGGTATGGTCCCAGATGCAGATGGAGGATTCCTCTCTGCTGTGGCTGCGACGCAGGGTTGGGTCTATGGCCCGGAGCTCGGCTCCGTCGGCTGGCCCAGTGGTCGCCATGCATGACAGACTCCTCGTGCGTTGGGATGCTCAATTGGAACGATATTGTGTGGTGGTGCCCATCGGCTTACGAGGTAAATTGACCCGAGCCATTCACGAGAATCTTAAGCACCTCAGCTACCACAAGACCCTCTTCACCTTTAAACGGGACTACTATTGGCCAGGCGTGGAGGATGATGTGGCGCTGATTTTGAAGGGTTGCCATGACTGTGCGCGGAGGAAGGCCCCAGTGGGTCAGGATCGGGCCCCGCTGCAGTCCATCCGGGTTTCTCGTGTAAATGAGCTCGTGGCACTTGATATTTTGGGACCATTCCCTACATCCCAACGGGGACACAAATACTTCTTGGTGGGGGTGGAATACCTCACACGTTGGCCCATAGCGTGGCCCCTGGTGGACCAATCGGCCTCGTCCATCACAGAGACATTCGTTCAGGGGTATGTTCTCGATAAGGGGGCACCAGAACAGCTCTTAACTGATTAGGGGCGGAATTTTTCTTCCCGTTTAGTCAAGGAGGTCTGTGACCTCCTTGGGACGAAGAAAGTCCGCACCTCGCCCTACCATCCCCAGTCCGACGGGATGGTAGAACGAATGAACCGCACGCTCACGTCCATGTTGTGTCATCACGTGAGCTCGTCCCAATCGGACTGAGACCTGTTCATCCCGGGGGTGTTGGCCGCATACAGGCTGGCTCCTCATGCCTCGATGGGGTTCACCCCCTTTTTCGTCATGTACAGGAGGGAGCCCGAGCCCCCGGTGCTCGTTCAATTGGACCTTGGCACAGTCAAGAAGGGGTCATCCGTTCCCCTTCCGATGAAAATCGTGCTGGATCGGCTGTGCAAAGCACGGCAGGCAGCTTTAGAAAATTCGGACAGTCAGCAGGTGGCTATGGAGTGCTTGCCTAAACATCAGGCGTTTGGGCTGCCGTGGAAAAAGGGCCAGTTGGCGTGGCTGCACTGCCCTCAGGTGCCGGTAGGCACGTCCCCTAAACTACATCGGCCATGGCAGGGCCCTGTCGAGGTAGTGGGGGTCCGACGGCCTCAGTGTGTCCGCATCCGGTTGGGCCGGCGTCACTGGACCGTGCACCCATCGCGGCTCAAGCGGGTGGTGCCGCCCGCCTTCCCTGATTCATCCCCAATTCCGGGACGGCCGGCGGTGGAGGCATCCAACGGGCCGGGTCCTGGGGGCGAGGGGGATGTTACTGTCGACTTGCCCTCCTGTGTGTCCCCAGAGCTACCGCCGTTGATCCCGCCAGTTGTGAAAACGGCCCGCCGCGGGGGGCAGTGGCCCGACGGTGGAGGCGCCGGCTGCACCGCCGCCGGCGGTGTCACCTACGGTGCCTTGTCCTGGCCAGGGTCCATCTGGGCCGCAGCGGGACAGTGCAACGCCGGCTCCGGTGGCTGATGCCGCGCGAGGGAGTGGACCGGCAGCAGGCACGCGCTCGCGGGGCAGGCGCATACGCTGAAGGACGGCAATGCCGTCCTCTTCCATCCCACCCTTATCGCCACTTGCCGTTCCAGGTGGCGTCTCTTCCCAGACTTTGGCTTGTACCGGCGTGTCCTAATGTTCTGTTTCTAGCAGCCGGTCAAGCTTCTATGTTCGGGGGGTTGCATTCGTTGTGTTACATTCGTTGTGTATCGTCGGTTGCCGAAAAGGGGGGGGGGCACCGCTCACGGAGTAGTTGCAGCCGGGTCGGCTGAGTTTTTTTTTACGGGGGGTGATGTTGAGGAGTAGAGGGGTGACGGAATGTCACACTCGTCTCGGGAGGAGTGACGTCATATCCCCTCAGGGTATTTTAGGGAGGACCCGTGACGTGTTCGGGGTCTTCGCGGTAGGGAAGTGGAGACCCAGGGTAGGGGGGCTACTTGACCCGACTGGCCGAGTTGGTCAGTGCTGTGGGGAGAGCCCGTTAGCCTGGGGGGGGGGGGGGCGTAGAGGTTCCCAGTACCTTTCCCCTGGGGAGATTTAGCTTAACCACCAAGTCCCGTGTTAGCCCTTCCCCAAAAGCTAGGCGACAGCCCTTATAAACCGTTGGCATCAGCCCCGACAACGTCTGCCTTCCGTGTCGTCATTTACACCACAACACATTAGTGAAGGCCAGTCTTTACATTGCGACATATTCACTCATCCGCATAAGCAGCCGTCATCAATCATACAGTGAGGTCTCAAAAACCATCACCATTCAAGTATCTACTTCCCTCCTGTGGCAACGCTCACCAATCCCTCATGCCATGACGTAACAATGTGCCAGTCACGTTAAACTATTGTAGTCATAACAAATCCTGTGGCCACGCCCCACCACCACCTCAGGATATGACGTCACCATTTCGTTGTTACAAACTGGAAATAGTGACGTAATTGATGACTTATTAATAGCGACGACACTATCCACTAGTACTCTCATCTCTCAAACTAACACATCCACCCACGCTTAACAGCTCACTTACACACTCACCATGGCTTAAAAATTAAGCAATCATGTTTTGACATGAACCACTGCATGGGGCGGGAGCTGTCCCACTACAGTGGAATATCTCCCAGTGCAGCAGTGAGGCTGATCAAGGCGCGACGGGAGCGTTGCGGCTTCAATCACGTCTCAGACCTCTACTAGGTGAGCGACGTGCCACGCCGTGATATTGCCAGGCTTCGCCGTCTACGGTGCGCTCGGCGCTGTAGCAACCATGCAATGTGCCTACAGAAAAGGGTAGTGGCGCTGATACGTCTCACGGAGGAGGAACGCATGGTGAATGGTGATCAGCTACAACAGCGTGTGGTGAAGATCAAACCTGGGCTGCACTGGTGCACCCCCAGAGATGAAAAGAACCCTGTCGTCCGCGTCCAACACTATATTTCTAAATATCATCTTCACCAACAGCATCACAAACACCATCATGAACTGCGCATGAGCTATGGCTGTGTCACGATACGCCAAAAGGATGGGAAGATAAGCAACACGTTCAGCTCTAACTACAACAACGATTTTGGCTGTGACTGGTCCCACCTGAAAACGGAAGCTTGCGTTGCCTCCGAAACGTCGTGTTTTAATTGTTTATTTTATTTTAATTTGTTTTACCTACGTGACTTTACCGAATAAAACCAAAGAGTTTACAACAGGACTACCATCAACTGCCCTGCAGTGCAATCTCTGAAGGGGACTGGGCCATTTCAGGGCACGAGCAAACGCTGCAGCATCAGCTTCTAAGTGCACACCTTGCGTAAAGACTACAATACACTATACATACGAGACACACACACACACTACAAGACACACACCATACACACATGTTCTAACATTTTCTTCAGAGTATTACCTATGCAACGTATAACTGCCATCAGCATGTCTGATAAAATTATTGTTTTTTATCCAATTACACTGTGTATCTTGATTTTTAAAATAAATGTTTAACAATATTTATTCAAATATTGCATTGATTCATTATTTCAAAAGCATTTTACCTTGTCTGACTCTAATGCAGTGGTTCTTAACCTGGGTTCGATCGAACCCCAGGGGTTCGGTGAGTCGATCTCAGGGGTTCGGTAGAGCCCCTGCCACGGAGGTCCGGACACACTTGAATTATTGTGTAAATTTGTGATGACACACACGGCCCGCTTGGCCATCACTGGCTGCAGATGATCATGCTACACTGCTTGGCCAATCAGCACTGCGGGGAATTTAGTGCGTACTCAGTAGTCAACGTGTGACTGTTGTTGTCGTACGTCGTGTGATTTCTTTAATATTTTATCCATACTAACTATGTCGGGCAAAAGAAGAAAGTGGTCGGACGAATATGTACAACATGGATTCTCATGTATCACGGAACGTGATGGGAGTGAGCGTCCTATCTGCATGATTTGCAACGCCAAGTTGAGCAACTCTAGTCTTGCACCGGCAAAACTAAAGGAACACTTCTTGAAGCTGCATGGAGACGGGGAATACAAGAACACGACACTTGCTGAATTCAGGGTGAAGAGAGCCAGATTCGATGAAAGGGCCACTCTGCCTGCTCTTGGATTTGTACCTGTTAACAAACCGATCCTGACAGCATTGTACGAAGTTGCTTACCTGATCGCAAAGCAGGGCAAGCCACACACCATTGGTGAAACACTTGTGAAACCAGCTGCATTAAAGATGGCGAATCTGATACTCGGAACAGCGGCCGAAGGTAAATTATCACAAATTCCCCTTTCAAATGACACCGTCAGTGACAGAATAGAAGACATGAGTAAAGACATCTTGGCTCAAGTAGTCGCGGATCTGATTTCAAGCCCGGCAAAATTCAGCCTTCAACTCGACGAAACCACAGACGTTTCTGATCTAAGCCAGCTTGCTGTTTTTGTACGCTATGTGAAAGACGACATGATAAAAGAAGAGTTTTTATTTTGTAAGCCTCTTACAACAACAACGAAGGCAGCCGATGTGAAGAAGCTTGTGGATGACTTCTTCAGAGACAACAATCTTTCATGGGATATGGTTTCTGCAGTTTGTACGGACGGAGCTCCAGTCATGCTGGGAAGAAAGTCTGGTTTTGGTGCGCTAGTAAAGGCCGATGCACCACACATCATTGTGACGCATTGTATTCTGCACAGGCATGCGTTGGCAACAAAAACCTTACCTCCAAAAATGGCAGAAGTATTAAAAACTGTGGTGGAATGTGTGAACTATGTGCGAAAAAGTGCTCTGAGGCACCGCATCTTCAGTGAGCTGTGTAAAGAAATGGGCTCTAAATTTGAGGTACTTCTGCTCCATTCTAATATTCGGTGGTTATCCCGGGGACAGGTGCTGAATCGTGTTTTTGCCATGCGTGTGGAATTAGCCCTGTTTTTGCAAGAGCACCAACACTGCCATGCAGATTGCTTCAAAAATCCTGAGTTCATTCTCATTTTAGCGTACATGGCTGATATATTCGCAGCTCTCAATCATCTCAATCAGCAGATGCAGGGTGGTGGAGTCAATATCATGGAAGCGGAAGAACACCTGAAGGCTTTTCAAAAAAAGCTACCGTTATGGAAACGACGAACAGAGAACAATAACTTCGCAAACTTCCCGCTTCTGGACGACTGTGCAAGTAAGATCGAAGATGTGTCTGGGATCGGAGATATTTCTGTATCCACGGAACTGAAGCAAACAATTGCCACGCACTTAGATGAGCTTGCAAAGTCTCTCGACGGATATTTCCCTACAAGAGAGTCATATCCAGCATGGGTGAGACAGCCGTTCACGTTTGCTGTTGAAACAGCAGATGTCAATGATGAATTCCTCGACGAAATCATTGAAATTCAGCAGAGCCAGGTTCAACAGCAACTCTTCAGAACAACAACGCTCTCAACGTTTTGGTGTCGACAAATGAACAAGTATCCAGTTATTGCTAAGAAAGCCCTGGATTTTTTTATACCATTTGTTACAACATATCTTTGTGAGCAATCCTTTTCGAGGATGTTGGACATAAAAACGAAGAAAAGGAACAGACTTTGCTGTGAAAAATGACATGAGAGTGGCACTTGCCAAGGTGAAGCCACGCATATCTGAACTGATCTCTCAAAGGCAACAGCAGAAGTCACATTGATTTCCAGGTATGTAATTTGTTGTGAGTTTATGCATTGTGTTGGTTTTATTCTTTGAACAAGGTAATGTTCATGCACGGCTCATTTTGTGTACCAGTAAAAAACATATCTATGTCTTGAATTTGAAAAAAATCACATTTTATTTTTCACTAAAGAGGGGTTCGGTGAATGCGCATATGAAACTGGTGGGGTTCGGTACCTCCAACAAGGTTAAGAACCACTGCTCTAATGTAACATTCTCTTTGGAGACACAGAGCGAGTGAGAAGGGGAGATCGAGAAAATATTTAGAAAAAGAGATTGAGATTCATTAGAGGTAGACATGTATATGATATACTGCCGTTGGAACATGAAGCATGAACAAAGTGAATACCGGGTCAGATATCTTCAACCATCCACCACTTCAGTCAGTAATATCATGTTAAGACGCGCATTTTCTTCAACTTATCAAACTTATAATCCACACAGCCGTAGCGAAACAAATGGCAATTATTGACAACACCAAATCTTTAAGGCTCAGGTGTATGAGCTCCCTCTCCTATGGTGGAACATGATTCACCTAACTTCTTCAGGGGAGGACTGCCGTAGACTCACAGGGAATGGACAAACAAGGACAAGGCACAGACATTATAACGCGCAAAGCATTCTCAAGACGTGCTGGAAATGTTCCTAAATAGACGAACACAATTACCACTTCCACCAATAGAAGCCATGACCATACCTTCAAATCACCACCAGCCATTGTCAGACTCCCACAAAACGTTATCCATTTTATTGTCCAATAATAATCACCCAGTCCTAAACCGGTTTTGCACCTTCTCACAGCGTGCTTTCGCCAGCAGACATCGGTGATGAATTTTCTACATTCCATTGGTAAAGGCCATTCTTTATATCGCAATATATTTAACTAGATTTGCTACCTGGTTTTGCCCGGGACTTGGATTCTTGTCTTGGATTTTTTCCATATTCCCTTAGAGTTCATTAAAAAGAGATGCATCGCTGAATAACACTGTGGGGGTATTGTGAGCAATGCGTCACTTGGTAACACTGTGGGGGTATTATGTGTAACTATCTTTACTACCAGGCTTCGCCCGGGACTTGGATTCTTGTCTTCGATTAATTTCATATTCCCTTATGTTTCACTGAAAAAACGATGCATCGCGTGGTAACACTGTGGTGGTATTGTGAGTATTACATCACGTGGTAACACCGTGGAGGTATTGTAATGCATCTCGTGGTTACACCTTGGGGGTATTATGTGTAATGTATCACGTGGTCACAACGTGGGGGTATTGTGAGTAATGTATCACGTGGTAACACCGTGGGGGTATTGTGAGTAATGTATCCCGTGGTAACACCTTGGGGGTAATTGTGTTTAATACTTCACGTGGTAACACTGAGGGGGTATTTTGAGTAATGTATCACGTGGTCACACCTTGGGGGTATTGTGAGTAATGTTTAATGTGGTTAACAATGTGGGGGTATTGTGAGTAATGCATCACGTGGTAACACCAATGGGTGTATTATGACTATTACGTCACGTGGTAACACCGTGGTGGTATTGTGAGTAATGCGTGTCGTGGTTACACCTTGGGGGTATTATGAGTTATGTATCACGTGGTAACACCGTGGGGGTATTGTGAGTAATGTATCGCGTGGTAACACCTTGGGGTATTGTTTTGCACTACTTCAGGTGGTAACACTGAGGGGGTATTGTGAATAATGTATAACGTGGTCACACCTTGGGGGTATTGTGAGTAAGGTTTAATGTGGTAACACTGTGGGGGTATTGTGAGTAAAGAATCACGCGGTCACACCGTGGGGGTATTGTGAGTAATGTATTGCGTGGTAAAACTTTGGGGGTATTGTTTGTAATGCTTAATTATTTCAAAAGCATTTTACCTTGTCTGAATCTAAAGTAACATTGTCTTTTGAGAGAAAATATTTAGAAAAAGAGATTGAGATTCATTAGAGATAGACATGTATTTGATATACTGGCATTGGTACATGAAGCATGAACAGAGTGAATACCCGGTCAGATATGTTCAACCATCAACGACTTCAGTCAATAATATAATATTACAACGTGCATTTGCTTCAACTTATCAAAGTATTCTAATCCACACGGCCAAAGCGAAACTACTGGCATATATTAACAACACCAATCTTTAACGCTCATGCGTATGAGCTCCCCGTCATATGGTGGAACATGCTTCACCTACAGTCTTCAGGGGAGCACTGCCGTAGGCTCACAGGGAATGGACAAACAAGGAGATGGCACAGACATTAACGTGCAAAGCATTCTCAAGACGTGCTGAAAATGTTACTAAATAGACAAACACAATCACCACTTCCACCAATATTAGTAATGACCATACTTTCAAATTACCACCAGCCATTGTCAGACTCCTACAAAACGTTACTCATTTAATTTGGCCACTCACAATCACCCTGTCTCCAACCTGTTATCCATTTTCACACCCCGTGCATTAGCCAGCAGACAGCTGTGATGAATATTCTACATTCCATTGGTAAAGGTCAGTCTTTACATGGCGATATATTCAACTAGCTTTACTACTCGGCTTTGTCCGGGACTTGGATGCTTGTCTTGGATTAATTTTATGTTCCCTTATGCTTCACTAAAAAAAGAGATTCGTCGCTTCATAACACTTTGAGGGTAATTGTGAGTAATGTGTCTCGTGGTAACACCTTGGAAGTATTATGTGTAATGTATTACGTGTTAACACCGTGGGGGTATTTTGAGTAATGTATCCCGTTGTAACACCTTGGGGGTATTGTGAGTAAGTGTATCACGTGGTAACACCGTGGACGTATTGTGAGTAATGCATCACGTGGTAACACCGTTGGGGTATTATGAGTATTACGTCACGTGGTAACACCGTGGGGGTATTGTGAGTAATGGCTCACGTGGTAACACCAATGGGGGTATTTTCAGTGTTACGTTACGTGGTAACACTGAGGGGGTATTGTGAGTAATGCGTCTCGTGGTTACACCTTGGGGGTATTATGAGCATTACGTCTCGAGGTAACACCTAGAGGGTATTATGAGTAATGTATCACGTGGTCACAACGTGGGGGTGTTGTGAGTAATGTATCACGTGGTAACACCGTGGGGGTAATTGTGTTTAATACTTCACGTGGTAACACTGAAGGGGTATTGTGAGTAATGTATCACGTGGTAACACCGTGGGGGTAATTGTGTTTAATACTTCACGTGGTAACACTGAAGGGGTATTGTGAGTAATGTATCACGTGGTAACACCTTGGGGGTAATTGTGTTTAATACTTCACGTGGTAACACTGAGGGGGTATTTTGAGTAATGTATCACGTGGTCACACCTTGGGGGTATTGTGAGTAATGTTTAATGTGGTTAACAATGTGGGGGTATTGTGAGTAATGCATCACGTGGTAACACCAATGGGTGTATTATGACTATTACGTCACGTGGTAACACCGTGGTGGTATTGTGAGTAATGCGTGTCGTGGTTACACCTTGGGGGTATTATGAGTTATGTATCACGTGGTAACACCGTGGGGGTATTGTGAGTAATGTATCGCGTGGTAACACCTTGGGGTATTGTTTTGCACTACTTCAGGTGGTAACACTGAGGGAGTATTGTGAATAATGTATAACGTGGTCACACCTTGGGGGTATTGTGAGTAAGGTTTAATGTGGTAACACTGTGGGGGTATTGTGAGTAAAGAATCACGCGGTCACACCGTGGGGGTATTGTGAGTATTGTATTGCGTGGTAAAACTTTGGGGGTATTGTTTGTAATGCTTAATTATTTCAAAAGCATTTTACCTTGTCTGAATCTAAAGTAACATTGTCTTTTGAGAGAAAATATTTAGAAAAAGAGATTGAGATTCATTAGAGATAGACATGTATTTGATATACTGGCATTGGTACATGAAGCATGAACAGAGTGAATACCCGGTCAGATATGTTCAACCATCAATGACTTCAGTCAATAATATAATATTACAACGTGCATTTGCTTCAACTTATCAAATTATTCTAATCCACACGGCCAAAGCGAAACTACTGGCATATATTAACAACACCAATCTTTAACGCTCATGCGTATGAGCTCCCCGTCATATGGTGGAACATGCTTCACCTACAGTCTTCAGGGGAGCACTGCCGTAGGCTCACAGGGAATGGACAAACAAGGAGATGGCACAGACATTAACGTGCAAAGCATTCTCAAGACGTGCTGAAAATGTTACTAAATAGACAAACACAATCACCACTTCCACCAATATTAGTAATGACCATACTTTCAAATTACCACCAGCCATTGTCAGACTCCTACAAAACGTTACTCATTTAATTTGGCCACTCACAATCACCCTGTCTCCAACCTGTTATCCATTTTCACACCCCGTGCATTAGCCAGCAGACAGCTGTGATGAATATTCTACATTCCATTGGTAAAGGTCAGTCTTTACATGGCGATATATTCAACTAGCTTTACTACTCGGCTTTGTCCGGGACTTGGATGCTTGTCTTGGATTAATTTTATGTTCCCTTATGCTTCACTAAAAAAAGAGATTCGTCGCTTCATAACACTTTGAGGGTAATTGTGAGTAATGTGTCTCGTGGTAACACCTTGGAAGTATTATGTGTAATGTATTACGTGTTAACACCGTGGGGGTATTTTGAGTAATGTATCCCGTTGTAACACCTTGGGGGTATTGTGAGTAAGTGTATCACGTGGTAACACCGTGGACGTATTGTGAGTAATGCATCACGTGGTAACACCGTTGGGGTATTATGAGTATTACGTCACGTGGTAACACCGTGGGGGTATTGTGAGTAATGGCTCACGTGGTAACACCAATGGGGGTATTTTCAGTGTTACGTTACGTGGTAACACTGAGGGGGTATTGTGAGTAATGCGTCTCGTGGTTACACCTTGGGGGTATTATGAGCATTACGTCTCGAGGTAACACCTAGAGGGTATTATGAGTAATGTATCACGTGGTCACAACGTGGGGGTGTTGTGAGTAATGTATCACGTGGTAACACCGTGGGGGTAATTGTGTTTAATACTTCACGTGGTAACACTGAAGGGGTATTGTGAGTAATGTATCACGTGGTAACACCGTGGGGGTAATTGTGTTTAATACTTCACGTGGTAACACTGAAGGGGTATTGTGAGTAATGTATCACGTGGTAACACCTTGGGGGTAACTGTGTTTAATACTTCACGTGGTAACACTGAGGGGGTATTTTGAGTAATGTATCACGTGGTCACACCTTGGGGGTATTGTGAGTAATGTTTAATGTGGTTAACAATGTGGGGGTATTGTGAGTAATGCATCACGTGGTAACACCAATGGGTGTATTATGACTATTACGTCACGTGGTAACACCGTGGTGGTATTGTGAGTAATGCGTGTCGTGGTTACACCTTGGGGGTATTATGAGTTATGTATCACGTGGTAACACCGTGGGGGTATTGTGAGTAATGTATCGCGTGGTAACACCTTGGGGTATTGTTTTGCACTACTTCAGGTGGTAACACTGAGGGAGTATTGTGAATAATGTATAACGTGGTCACACCTTGGGGGTATTGTGAGTAAGGTTTAATGTGGTAACACTGTGGGGGTATTGTGAGTAAAGAATCACGCGGTCACACCGTGGGGGTATTGTGAGTATTGTATTGCGTGGTAAAACTTTGGGGGTATTGTTTGTAATGCTTAATTATTTCAAAAGCATTTTACCTTGTCTGAATCTAAAGTAACATTGTCTTTTGAGAGAAAATATTTAGAAAAAGAGATTGAGATTCATTAGAGATAGACATGTATTTGATATACTGGCATTGGTACATGAAGCATGAACAGAGTGAATACCCGGTCAGATATGTTCAACCATCAATGACTTCAGTCAATAATATAATATTACAACGTGCATTTGCTTCAACTTATCAAATTATTCTAATCCACACGGCCAAAGCGAAACTACTGGCATATATTAACAACACCAATCTTTAACGCTCATGCGTATGAGCTCCCCGTCATATGGTGGAACATGCTTCACCTACAGTCTTCAGGGGAGCACTGCCGTAGGCTCACAGGGAATGGACAAACAAGGAGATGGCACAGACATTAACGTGCAAAGCATTCTCAAGACGTGCTGAAAATGTTACTAAATAGACAAACACAATCACCACTTCCACCAATATTAGTAATGACCATACTTTCAAATTACCACCAGCCATTGTCAGACTCCTACAAAACGTTACTCATTTAATTTGGCCACTCACAATCACCCTGTCTCCAACCTGTTATCCATTTTCACACCCCGTGCATTAGCCAGCAGACAGCTGTGATGAATATTCTACATTCCATTGGTAAAGGTCAGTCTTTACATGGCGATATATTCAACTAGCTTTACTACTCGGCTTTGTCCGGGACTTGGATGCTTGTCTTGGATTAATTTTATGTTCCCTTATGCTTCACTAAAAAAAGAGATTCGTCGCTTCATAACACTTTGAGGGTAATTGTGAGTAATGTGTCTCGTGGTAACACCTTGGAAGTATTATGTGTAATGTATTACGTGTTAACACCGTGGGGGTATTTTGAGTAATGTATCCCGTTGTAACACCTTGGGGGTATTGTGAGTAAGTGTATCACGTGGTAACACCGTGGACGTATTGTGAGTAATGCATCACGTGGTAACACCGTTGGGGTATTATGAGTATTACGTCACGTGGTAACACCGTGGGGGTATTGTGAGTAATGCCTCACGTGGTAACACCAATGGGGGTATTTTCAGTGTTACGTTACGTGGTAACACTGAGGGGGTATTGTGAGTAATGCGTCTCGTGGTTACACCTTGGGGGTATTATGAGCATTACGTCTCGAGGTAACACCTAGAGGGTATTATGAGTAATGTATCACGTGGTCACAACGTGGGGGTGTTGTGAGTAATGTATCACGTGGTAACACCGTGGGGGTAATTGTGTTTAATACTTCACGTGGTAACACTGAAGGGGTATTGTGAGTAATGTATCACGTGGTAACACCGTGGGGGTAATTGTGTTTAATACTTCACGTGGTAACACTGAAGGGGTATTGTGAGTAATGTATCACGTGGTAACACCTTGGGGGTAATTGTGTTTAATACTTCACGTGGTAACACTGAGGGGGTATTTTGAGTAATGTATCACGTGGTCACACCTTGGGGGTATTGTGAGTAATGTTTAATGTGGTTAACAATGTGGGGGTATTGTGAGTAATGCATCACGTGGTAACACCAATGGGTGTATTATGACTATTACGTCACGTGGTAACACCGTGGTGGTATTGTGAGTAATGCGTGTCGTGGTTACACCTTGGGGGTATTATGAGTTATGTATCACGTGGTAACACCGTGGGGGTATTGTGAGTAATGTATCGCGTGGTAACACCTTGGGGTATTGTCTCTCTTCAGAACAACAACGCTCTCAACGTTTTGGTGTCGACAAATGAACAAGTATCCAGTTATTGCTAAGAAAGCCCTGGATTTTTTTATACCATTTGTTACAACATATCTTTGTGAGCAATCCTTTTCGAGGATGCTGGACATAAAAACGAAGAAAAGGAACAGACTTTGCTGTGAAAAATGACATGAGAGTGGCACTTGCCAAGGTGAAGCCACGCATATCTGAACTGATCTCTCAAAGGCAACAGCAGAAGTCACATTGATTTCCAGGTATGTAATTTGTTGTGAGTTTATGCATTGTGTTGGTTTTATTCTTTGAACAAGGTAATGTTCATGCACGGCTCATTTTGTGTACCAGTAAAAAACATATCTATGTCTTGAATTTGAAAAAAATCACATTTTATTTTTCACTAAAGAGGGGTTCGGTGAATGCGCATATGAAACTGGTGGGGTTCGGTACCTCCAACAAGGTTAAGAACCACTGCTCTAATGTAACATTCTCTTTGGAGACACAGAGCGAGTGAGAAGGGGAGATCGAGAAAATATTTAGAAAAAGAGATTGAGATTCATTAGAGGTAGACATGTATATGATATACTGCCGTTGGAACATGAAGCATGAACAAAGTGAATACCGGGTCAGATATCTTCAACCATCCACCACTTCAGTCAGTAATATCATGTTAAGACGCGCATTTTCTTCAACTTATCAAACTTATAATCCACACAGCCGTAGCGAAACAAATGGCAATTATTGACAACACCAAATCTTTAAGGCTCAGGTGTATGAGCTCCCTCTCCTATGGTGGAACATGATTCACCTAACTTCTTCAGGGGAGGACTGCCGTAGACTCACAGGGAATGGACAAACAAGGACAAGGCACAGACATTATAACGCGCAAAGCATTCTCAAGACGTGCTGGAAATGTTCCTAAATAGACGAACACAATTACCACTTCCACCAATAGAAGCCATGACCATACCTTCAAATCACCACCAGCCATTGTCAGACTCCCACAAAACGTTATCCATTTTATTGTCCAATAATAATCACCCAGTCCTAAACCGGTTTTGCACCTTCTCACAGCGTGCTTTCGCCAGCAGACATCGGTGATGAATTTTCTACATTCCATTGGTAAAGGCCATTCTTTATATCGCAATATATTTAACTAGATTTGCTACCTGGTTTTGCCCGGGACTTGGATTCTTGTCTTGGATTTATTCCATATTCCCTTAGAGTTCATTAAAAAGAGATGCATCGCTGAATAACACTGTGGGGGTATTGTGAGCAATGCGTCACTTGGTAACACTGTGGGGGTATTATGTGTAACTATCTTTACTACCAGGCTTCGCCCGGGACTTGGATTCTTGTCTTCGATTAATTTCATATTCCCTTATGTTTCACTGAAAAAACGATGCATCGCGTGGTAACACTGTGGTGGTATTGTGAGTATTACATCACGTGGTAACACCGTGGAGGTATTGTAATGCATCTCGTGGTTACACCTTGGGGGTATTATGTGTAATGTATCACGTGGTCACAACGTGGGGGTATTGTGAGTAATGTATCACGTGGTAACACCGTGGGGGTATTGTGAGTAATGTATCCCGTGGTAACACCTTGGGGGTAATTGTGTTTAATACTTCACGTGGTAACACTGAGGGGGTATTTTGAGTAATGTATCACGTGGTCACACCTTGGGGGTATTGTGAGTAATGTTTAATGTGGTTAACAATGTGGGGGTATTGTGAGTAATGCATCACGTGGTAACACCAATGGGTGTATTATGACTATTACGTCACGTGGTAACACCGTGGTGGTATTGTGAGTAATGCGTGTCGTGGTTACACCTTGGGGGTATTATGAGTTATGTATCACGTGGTAACACCGTGGGGGTATTGTGAGTAATGTATCGCGTGGTAACACCTTGGGGTATTGTTTTGCACTACTTCAGGTGGTAACACTGAGGGGGTATTGTGAATAATGTATAACGTGGTCACACCTTGGGGGTATTGTGAGTAAGGTTTAATGTGGTAACACTGTGGGGGTATTGTGAGTAAAGAATCACGCGGTCACACCGTGGGGGTATTGTGAGTAATGTATTGCGTGGTAAAACTTTGGGGGTATTGTTTGTAATGCTTAATTATTTCAAAAGCATTTTACCTTGTCTGAATCTAAAGTAACATTGTCTTTTGAGAGAAAATATTTAGAAAAAGAGATTGAGATTCATTAGAGATAGACATGTATTTGATATACTGGCATTGGTACATGAAGCATGAACAGAGTGAATACCCGGTCAGATATGTTCAACCATCAATGACTTCAGTCAATAATATAATATTACAACGTGCATTTGCTTCAACTTATCAAATTATTCTAATCCACACGGCCAAAGCGAAACTACTGGCATATATTAACAACACCAATCTTTAACGCTCATGCGTATGAGCTCCCCGTCATATGGTGGAACATGCTTCACCTACAGTCTTCAGGGGAGCACTGCCGTAGGCTCACAGGGAATGGACAAACAAGGAGATGGCACAGACATTAACGTGCAAAGCATTCTCAAGACGTGCTGAAAATGTTACTAAATAGACAAACACAATCACCACTTCCACCAATATTAGTAATGACCATACTTTCAAATTACCACCAGCCATTGTCAGACTCCTACAAAACGTTACTCATTTAATTTGGCCACTCACAATCACCCTGTCTCCAACCTGTTATCCATTTTCACACCCCGTGCATTAGCCAGCAGACAGCTGTGATGAATATTCTACATTCCATTGGTAAAGGTCAGTCTTTACATGGCGATATATTCAACTAGCTTTACTACTCGGCTTTGTCCGGGACTTGGATGCTTGTCTTGGATTAATTTTATGTTCCCTTATGCTTCACTAAAAAAAGAGATTCGTCGCTTCATAACACTTTGAGGGTAATTGTGAGTAATGTGTCTCGTGGTAACACCTTGGAAGTATTATGTGTAATGTATTACGTGTTAACACCGTGGGGGTATTTTGAGTAATGTATCCCGTTGTAACACCTTGGGGGTATTGTGAGTAAGTGTATAACGTGGTAACACCGTGGACGTATTGTGAGTAATGCATCACGTGGTAACACCGTTGGGGTATTATGAGTATTACGTCACGTGGTAACACCGTGGGGGTATTGTGAGTAATGGCTCACGTGGTAACACCAATGGGGGTATTTTCAGTGTTACGTTACGTGGTAACACTGAGGGGGTATTGTGAGTAATGCGTCTCGTGGTTACACCTTGGGGGTATTATGAGCATTACGTCTCGAGGTAACACCTAGAGGGTATTATGAGTAATGTATCACGTGGTCACAACGTGGGGGTGTTGTGAGTAATGTATCACGTGGTAACACCGTGGGGGTAATTGTGTTTAATACTTCACGTGGTAACACTGAAGGGGTATTGTGAGTAATGTATCACGTGGTAACACCGTGGGGGTAATTGTGTTTAATACTTCACGTGGTAACACTGAAGGGGTATTGTGAGTAATGTATCACGTGGTAACACCTTGGGGGTAATTGTGTTTAATACTTCACGTGGTAACACTGAGGGGGTATTTTGAGTAATGTATCACGTGGTCACACCTTGGGGGTATTGTGAGTAATGTTTAATGTGGTTAACAATGTGGGGGTATTGTGAGTAATGCATCACGTGGTAACACCAATGGGTGTATTATGACTATTACGTCACGTGGTAACACCGTGGTGGTATTGTGAGTAATGCGTGTCGTGGTTACACCTTGGGGGTATTATGAGTTATGTATCACGTGGTAACACCGTGGGGGTATTGTGAGTAATGTATTGCGTGGTAACACCTTGGGGTATTGTTTTGCACTACTTCAGGTGGTAACACTGAGGGAGTATTGTGAATAATGTATAACGTGGTCACACCTTGGGGGTATTGTGAGTAAGGTTTAATGTGGTAACACTGTGGGGGTATTGTGAGTAAAGAATCACGCGGTCACACCGTGGGGGTATTGTGAGTATTGTATTGCGTGGTAAAACTTTGGGGGTATTGTTTGTAATGCTTAATTATTTCAAAAGCATTTTACCTTGTCTGAATCTAAAGTAACATTGTCTTTTGAGAGAAAATATTTAGAAAAAGAGATTGAGATTCATTAGAGATAGACATGTATTTGATATACTGGCATTGGTACATGAAGCATGAACAGAGTGAATACCCGGTCAGATATGTTCAACCATCAACGACTTCAGTCAATAATATAATATTACAACGTGCATTTGCTTCAACTTATCAAATTATTCTAATCCACACGGCCAAAGCGAAACTACTGGCATATATTAACAACACCAATCTTTAACGCTCATGCGTATGAGCTCCCCGTCATATGGTGGAACATGCTTCACCTACAGTCTTCAGGGGAGCACTGCCGTAGGCTCACAGGGAATGGACAAACAAGGAGATGGCACAGACATTAACGTGCAAAGCATTCTCAAGACGTGCTGAAAATGTTACTAAATAGACAAACACAATCACCACTTCCACCAATATTAGTAATGACCATACTTTCAAATTACCACCAGCCATTGTCAGACTCCTACAAAACGTTACTCATTTAATTTGGCCACTCACAATCACCCTGTCTCCAACCTGTTATCCATTTTCACACCCCGTGCATTAGCCAGCAGACAGCTGTGATGAATATTCTACATTCCATTGGTAAAGGTCAGTCTTTACATGGCGATATATTCAACTAGCTTTACTACTCGGCTTTGTCCGGGACTTGGATGCTTGTCTTGGATTAATTTTATGTTCCCTTATGCTTCACTAAAAAAAGAGATTCGTCGCTTCATAACACTTTGAGGGTAATTGTGAGTAATGTGTCTCGTGGTAACACC
Organism: Petromyzon marinus; assembly: GCF_048934315.1. Lineage (NCBI taxonomy): Eukaryota > Metazoa > Chordata > Hyperoartia > Petromyzontiformes > Petromyzontidae > Petromyzon > Petromyzon marinus. The sequence goes on along the minus strand of NC_133728.1, from coordinate 12,173,529 downwards.
TTGGAAGTATTATGTGTAATGTATTACGTGTTAACACCGTGGGGGTATTTTGAGTAATGTATCCCGTTGTAACACCTTGGGGGTATTGTGAGTAAGTGTATCACGTGGTAACACCGTGGACGTATTGTGAGTAATGCATCACGTGGTAACACCGTTGGGGTATTATGAGTATTACGTCACGTGGTAACACCGTGGGGGTATTGTGAGTAATGGCTCACGTGGTAACACCAATGGGGGTATTTTCAGTGTTACGTTACGTGGTAACACTGAGGGGGTATTGTGAGTAATGCGTCTCGTGGTTACACCTTGGGGGTATTATGAGCATTACGTCTCGAGGTAACACCTAGAGGGTATTATGAGTAATGTATCACGTGGTCACAACGTGGGGGTGTTGTGAGTAATGTATCACGTGGTAACACCGTGGGGGTAATTGTGTTTAATACTTCACGTGGTAACACTGAAGGGGTATTGTGAGTAATGTATCACGTGGTAACACCGTGGGGGTAATTGTGTTTAATACTTCACGTGGTAACACTGAAGGGGTATTGTGAGTAATGTATCACGTGGTAACACCTTGGGGGTAATTGTGTTTAATACTTCACGTGGTAACACTGAGGGGGTATTTTGAGTAATGTATCACGTGGTCACACCTTGGGGGTATTGTGAGTAATGTTTAATGTGGTTAACAATGTGGGGGTATTGTGAGTAATGCATCACGTGGTAACACCAATGGGTGTATTATGACTATTACGTCACGTGGTAACACCGTGGTGGTATTGTGAGTAATGCGTGTCGTGGTTACACCTTGGGGGTATTATGAGTTATGTATCACGTGGTAACACCGTGGGGGTATTGTGAGTAATGTATTGCGTGGTAACACCTTGGGGTATTGTTTTGCACTACTTCAGGTGGTAACACTGAGGGAGTATTGTGAATAATGTATAACGTGGTCACACCTTGGGGGTATTGTGAGTAAGGTTTAATGTGGTAACACTGTGGGGGTATTGTGAGTAAAGAATCACGCGGTCACACCGTGGGGGTATTGTGAGTATTGTATTGCGTGGTAAAACTTTGGGGGTATTGTTTGTAATGCTTAATTATTTCAAAAGCATTTTACCTTGTCTGAATCTAAAGTAACATTGTCTTTTGAGAGAAAATATTTAGAAAAAGAGATTGAGATTCATTAGAGATAGACATGTATTTGATATACTGGCATTGGTACATGAAGCATGAACAGAGTGAATACCCGGTCAGATATGTTCAACCATCAACGACTTCAGTCAATAATATAATATTACAACGTGCATTTGCTTCAACTTATCAAATTATTCTAATCCACACGGCCAAAGCGAAACTACTGGCATATATTAACAACACCAATCTTTAACGCTCATGCGTATGAGCTCCCCGTCATATGGTGGAACATGCTTCACCTACAGTCTTCAGGGGAGCACTGCCGTAGGCTCACAGGGAATGGACAAACAAGGAGATGGCACAGACATTAACGTGCAAAGCATTCTCAAGACGTGCTGAAAATGTTACTAAATAGACAAACACAATCACCACTTCCACCAATATTAGTAATGACCATACTTTCAAATTACCACCAGCCATTGTCAGACTCCTACAAAACGTTACTCATTTAATTTGGCCACTCACAATCACCCTGTCTCCAACCTGTTATCCATTTTCACACCCCGTGCATTAGCCAGCAGACAGCTGTGATGAATATTCTACATTCCATTGGTAAAGGTCAGTCTTTACATGGCGATATATTCAACTAGCTTTACTACTCGGCTTTGTCCGGGACTTGGATGCTTGTCTTGGATTAATTTTATGTTCCCTTATGTTTCACTAAAAAAAGAGATTCGTCGCTTCATAACACTTTGAGGGTAATTGTGAGTAATGTGTCTCGTGGTAACACCTTGGAAGTATTATGTGTAATGTATTACGTGTTAACACCGTGGGGGTATTTTGAGTAATGTATCCCGTTGTAACACCTTGGGGGTATTGTGAGTAAGTGTATCACGTGGTAACACCGTGGACGTATTGTGAGTAATGCATCACGTGGTAACACCGTTGGGGTATTATGAGTATTACGTCACGTGGTAACACCGTGGGGGTATTGTGAGTAATGCCTCACGTGGTAACACCAATGGGGGTATTTTCAGTGTTACGTTACGTGGTAACACTGAGGGGGTATTGTGAGTAATGCGTCTCGTGGTTACACCTTGGGGGTATTATGAGCATTACGTCTCGAGGTAACACCTAGAGGGTATTATGAGTAATGTATCACGTGGTCACAACGTGGGGGTGTTGTGAGTAATGTATCACGTGGTAACACCGTGGGGGTAATTGTGTTTAATACTTCACGTGGTAACACTGAAGGGGTATTGTGAGTAATGTATCACGTGGTAACACCGTGGGGGTAATTGTGTTTAATACTTCACGTGGTAACACTGAAGGGGTATTGTGAGTAATGTATCACGTGGTAACACCTTGGGGGTAATTGTGTTTAATACTTCACGTGGTAACACTGAGGGGGTATTTTGAGTAATGTATCACGTGGTCACACCTTGGGGGTATTGTGAGTAATGTTTAATGTGGTTAACAATGTGGGGGTATTGTGAGTAATGCATCACGTGGTAACACCAATGGGTGTATTATGACTATTACGTCACGTGGTAACACCGTGGTGGTATTGTGAGTAATGCGTGTCGTGGTTACACCTTGGGGGTATTATGAGTTATGTATCACGTGGTAACACCGTGGGGGTATTGTGAGTAATGTATCGCGTGGTAACACCTTGGGGTATTGTTTTGCACTACTTCAGGTGGTAACACTGAGGGAGTATTGTGAATAATGTATAACGTGGTCACACCTTGGGGGTATTGTGAGTAAGGTTTAATGTGGTAACACTGTGGGGGTATTGTGAGTAAAGAATCACGCGGTCACACCGTGGGGGTATTGTGAGTATTGTATTGCGTGGTAAAACTTTGGGGGTATTGTTTGTAATGCTTAATTATTTCAAAAGCATTTTACCTTGTCTGAATCTAAAGTAACATTGTCTTTTGAGAGAAAATATTTAGAAAAAGAGATTGAGATTCATTAGAGATAGACATGTATTTGATATACTGGCATTGGTACATGAAGCATGAACAGAGTGAATACCCGGTCAGATATGTTCAACCATCAACGACTTTAGTCAATAATATAATATTACAACGTGCATTTGCTTCAACTTATCAAATTATTCTAATCCACACGGCCAAAGCGAAACTACTGGCATATATTAACAACACCAATTTTTAACGCTCATGCATATGAGCTCCCCGTCATATGGTGGAACATGCTTCACCTAAAGTCTTCAGGGGAGCACTGCCGTAGGCTCACAGGGAATGGACAAACAAGGAGATGGCACAGACATTAACGTGCAAAGCATTCTCAAGACGTGCTGAAAATGTTACTAAATAGACAAACACAATCACCACTTCCACCAATATTAGTAATGACCATACTTTCAAATTACCACCAGCCATTGTCAGACTCCTACAAAACGTTACTCATTTAATTGGCCACTCACAATCACCCTGTCTCCAACCTGTTATCCATTTTCACACCCCGTGCTTTAGCCAGCAGACAGCGGTGATGAATATTCTACATTCCATTGGTAAAGGTCAGTCTTCACATGGCGATATATTCAACTAGCTTTACTACTCGGTTTTGTCCGGGACTTGGATGCTTGTCTTGGATTAATTTTATGTTCCCTTATGCTTCACTAAAAAAAGAGATTCGTCGCTTCATAACACTTTGAGGGTAATTGTGAGTAATGTGTCTCGTGGTAACACCTTGGAAGTATTATGTGTAATGTATTACGTGTTAACACCGTGGGGGTATTGTGAGTAATGTATCCCGTTGTAACACCTTGGGGGTATTGTGAGTAAGTGTATCACGTGGTAACACCGTGGACATATTGTGAGTAATGCATCACGTGGTAACACCGTTGGGGTATTATGAGTATTACGTCACGTGGTAACACCGTCGGGGTATTGTGAGTAATGCCTCACGTGGTAACACCAATGGGGGTATTTTCAGTGTTACGTTACGTGGTAACACTGAGGGGGTATTGTGAGTAATGCGTCTCGTGGTTACACCTTGGGGGTATTATGAGCATTACGTCTCGAGGTAACACCTAGGGGGTATTATGAGTAATGTATCACGTGGTCACAACGTGGGGGTGTTGTGAGTAATGTATCACGTGGTAACACCGTGGGGGTAATTGTGTTTAATACTTCACGTGGTAACACTGAAGGGGTATTGTGAGTAATGTATCACGTGGTAACACCGTGGGGGTAATTGTGTTAAATACTTCAAGTGGTAACACTGAGGGGGTATTGTGAGTAATGTATCACGTGGTCACACCTTCGAGGTGTTGTGAGTAATGTTTAATGTGGTAACACTGTTGGGAGTATTGTGAGTAATGCATCACGTGGTAACACCAATGGGGGTATTATGAGCATTACGTCACGTGGTAACACCGTGGGGGTATTGTGAGAAATGTGTCTCGTGGTTACACCTTTGGAGGTATTATGAGTTAAGTATCACGTGGTCACAACGTGGGGGTATTGTGAGTAATGTATCACGTGGTAACACCGTGGGGGTATTGTGAGTAATGTATCACATGGTAACACCTTGGGGGTATTGTTTTGTAATTCTTCACGTGGTAACACTGAGGGGGTATTGTAAGTAATGTATAACGTGGTCACACTTTGGGCGTATTGTGAGTAATTTTTAATGTGGTAACACTGTGGGGGTATTGTGAGTAATGCATCAACTGGTAACACCAATGGGGGTATTATAAGTATTACGTCACGTGGTAACACCGTGGGGGTATTATGAGTAATGTATCACGTGGTCACAACATGGGGGTATTGTGAGTAATGCGTCTCGTGGTTACCCCTTGGGGGTATTATGAGTAATGTATCACGTGGTCACAACGTGGGGGTATTGTGAGTAATGTTTCACGTGGCAACACCGTGGGGGCATTGTGAGTAATGTATTCCGTGGTAACACTTTGGGGGTAATTGTGTTTAATACTTCACGTGGTCACACCTTTGAGGTATTGTGAGTAATGTTTAATTTGGTAACACTGTGGGGGTATTGTGAGTAATGCATCACCTGGTAACACCAATGGGGTATTATGAGTATTACGTCACGTGGTAACATCGTGGGGGTATTGTGAATAATGCGTCTCGTGGTAACACCTAAGGAGTATTATAAGTAACGTATCACGTGGTCACAACGTGGAGGTATTGTGAGTAATGTATCACGTTGTCACACTTTGGGTTTATTGTAATGTTTAACGTGGTAACACTGTGGGCATTGTAAGTAATGTATCACGTGGTAAGACTGTGGGGGTATTGTGAGAAATGTATCACGTGGTAACACTGTGGGGGTATTGTGAGTAATGTGTCAATTTTGGCAACTCGTGAAGGGACTGACCACCTGCTGAAAATAGTCGCCTTGACTTAGAAATTCCAGACAGCTTAAGTTGTGCTAATTCCATGACGCCAGAGCTCAGCGTTCGAGAGTTTTTACTGCTTCACACAAACAAACAGATGTATCTTCTGCTTCATAATTAAGATTACAATGCACACAGCCAAAGCGAAACCACTGGCAATTGTTATAATAGGTTTTCCCTTTCTCTCTGGCAACAAAACAGGTGTTTAGATGTTAAAACACCAAACTGAATCCTTTTACAAGAAATCATGGCTGCATTAGCCACAATTTTTGTGGTCTGAATGCAAACAAAGACATACTCTGATAATATATGCAATATCCTTGAAACTGATTGGTTCACACCGGAGACAGCTTTCTTTTGAGCCTCGTCTAATATGGCGTTAGACTAGAGGACGCCAAAAGGCGTTTTTGGCGTTTGGTATTTTAACATCTTAACATCTGTTTTGTTGCAAGAAAAAAGGGGAATAAACTACTATCATACTTTGGTCCTGGTAAAGGAGGTCCCATGGTACTGGCAATTATTAACAACACCAAATCTTTAACTCTCATGGGTATGACCTCTCTGTCCGATGTTGGGACATGCCTCACCTAAAGTCTTCAGGGGAGGACTGGCGTAGACTCACAAGGAATGGACGAGCAAGGAAATGGAACAGACATTAATGTGCAAAGCATTTTCAGTAAGTGCTAAAAATGTTCTGAAATAGATTAACACAATCACCACTTGCACCAATACTAGCCATTAACATCACTTCAAATTACCTCCAGCCATTGTCAGACTCCCACAAAACGTTACTAATTTTATTGGCCACTCCCAATCACCCAGTCCACAACTTGTTATCCACCTTCCCACCCTGTGCTTTAGCCAGCAGACAGCGGTGATGAATATTCTACATTCCATTGGTAAAGGCCAGTCTCTACATCACGATATATTCATTCCCTCGTCCGCATAAGCAACCATCATCAATCATACAGTGAGATCTCAAAAATTATCACCATTCAAGTATCTACTTCCACTTCAGTAGTTTTGATTCCTCCTGAGGCAACGCCCACCAATCCCTCATGCCATGACGTCACAATGTGCCAGTCACGTGAACTATTATAGTCATGGCAAATCCTGTGGCCACGCCCCACCACCACCTCAGGATATGACTTCATCATTCCGTTGTTACAAACCGGAAATAGTGACGTCACTCATGAGTTATAAATAGCGATGACACTATCCACTCGTACTCTCATCCCTCAAACTAACTAAAACATCCACCCACACTCAAAATATCTCTTCCATACTCACCATGGCTCTAAAGATTAAGCCATCTTGTTTGGACATGAACCGCTGCACGGGTCGGGAGCTGTCCCACTACAGTGGAATATCTCCCAGTGCAGCAGTGAGGCTGATCAAGGCACGACGGGAGCGTGGCGGCTTCAATCACGTCTCAGACCTGTACTGGGTGAGCGAAGTGCCACGCCGTGACATTGCCAAGCTTCGCCGCTTACTCTCCGCTCGGCGCTGTTGCAACCATGCCATGTGCCTCCAGAAAACGGCAGTGGCGCTGATCCGTCACACGGAGGAGGAACGTTTGGTGAATGATGAAGATCAAACCTGGGCTGCACTGGTGAACCCCCAGAAGTAAAAAAAACCCTGTGGTCCGCGTCCAGCACTATATTTCTAAATATCATCTTCAACAACAGCATCAAAAACACCATCACGATCTGCGCATGAGCTATGGCCGTGTCACAATACGCCAAAAAGATGGGAAAATAAGCAACACTTTCAGCTCTAACTACAACAGGACCACCATCAACTGCCCTGCAGTGCAAGCTCTGAAGGGGACTGGGCCATTTCAGGGCACTAGGAAACGCTGCAGCATCAGCTTCTAAGTGCACACCTTGCGTGAAGCCTACAATACACTATACATACGAGACACACACATACACTACAAGACACACACCATACACACACGTTCTAAAATTTCCTTCAGAGTATTACCTATGTAACGTATAACTGTCATCAGCATGTCGGAGACAATTATTGTTTGTATCCAATTACACTGTGTATCTTGATTTCTAAAATGAATGTTTAACATGATTTATTAAAATATTGCATAAATTAATTATTTCAAAAACATTTTTCCTTGTCTGAATCTAAAGTAACATTGTCTTTTGAGACAGAGTGAGTGAGAGAGGGGGGAACGAGAAAATATTTAGAAAAAGAGATTGCGATTCACTAGAGATAAACATGTATTTGATATACTGGCATTGGTTCATGAAGCATGAACAGAGTGAATACCCGGTCAGATATGTTCAACCATCAATCACTTCAGTCAATAATATCACATTTCAACGTGTATTTGCTTCAACTTATCAAATTATTCTAATCCACAGAGCCAAAGCGAAACTACTGGCAAATATTAACAACACCAATCTTTAACGCTCATACGTATGAGCTCCTCGTCATATGGTGGAACATGTCTCACCTAAAGTCTTCAGGGGAGGACTGCCATAGGCTCACAGGGAATGGACAAACAAGGAGATGGCACAGACATTAACGCGCAAAGCTTTCTCAAGACGTGCTGAAAATGTTCCTAAATAGACAAACACAATCACCACTTCCACCAATATTAGTGATGACCATACCTTCAAATTACCACCAGCCATTGTCAGACTCCTACAAAACGTTACTGATTTTATTGGCCAATCACAATCACCCAGTCTCCAACCTGTTATCCATTTTCACACCCCGTGCTTTAGCCAGCAGACAGCGGTGATGAATATTCTACATTCCTTTGGTAAAGGTCAGTCTTTACATGGCGATATATTCAAATAGCTTTACTACCCGGCTTTGTCCAGGACTTGGATGCTTGTCTTGGATTAATTTTATGTTCACTTATGCTTCACTAAAAAAAGATATTCGTCGCTTCATAAAACTTTGAGGGTAATTGTGAGTAATGCTTGTCGTGGTAACACCTTTTTAAAATTGATTTTAATGTTTAGCTAAGTTTGATGTGTTTTTAGTGTTTTACCATTTGATGTTGTTTTTGCTGCTTTTATTATTTTATATAAAGTGTCTTTGAGTATTCAGAAAAGCGCTCACAAATGAAATGGACATATATATATTATGTGTAATGTATTACGTGGTAACACCTTGGGGGTATTGTGAGTAACATATCACGTGGTAACACCGTGGACGTATTGTGAGTAATGCATCACGTGGTAACACCGTGGGGGTATTATGAGTATTACGTCACTTGGTAACAACGTGGGGGTATTGGGAGTAATGCATCACGTGGTTACACCTTGGGGCTATTATGAGTATTACGTCACGTGGTAACATCGTGGGGGTATTGTGAGTAATGCGACTCCGTGGTAACACCTAGGGGGTATTATGAGTAATGTATCACGTGCTCACAACATGGGGGTATTGTGAGTAATGCGTCTCGTGGTTACCCCTTGGGGGTATTATGAGTAATGTATCACATGGTCACAACGTGGGGGTATTGTGAGTAATGGATCACGTGGTAACACCGTGGGGGTATTGTGAGTAATGTATCCTGTGGTGACACCTTGGGGGTAATTGTGTTTAATATGACACGTGGTAACACTGAGGGGGTATTGTGAGTAATGTATCACGTGGTCACACCTTTGAGGTATTGTGAGTAATGTTTTAATGTGGTAACACTGTGGGGGTATTGTGAGAAATGCGTCTCGTGGTAACAACTTGGAGGTATTATGAGTAATGTATTGCGTGCTAACACCGTGGGGGTACTGTGAGTAATGCATCCCGTGGTAACACCGTGGGGGTATTGTGAGTAATGCATCACGTGGTAACACCGTGGGGGTATTATGACTATTATGTCACGTGGTAACACCGTGGGGGAATTGTGAGAAATGCATCACGTGGTAACACCAATGGGGGTATTATGAGTATTACGTCACGTTGTTTACATCTTGGGGGTATTATGAGTAATGCATCACGTGGTCACAAAGTGGGGGTATTGTGAATAACGTATCACGTGGTAACACCGTGGGGGTATTATGAGTAATGCATCACGTGGTAACACCGTGGGGGTATTCTGAGTAACGCGTCACGTGGTAACACCGTGGGGATTGTGGGTAATGTATCCCGTGCTAACACTGTGGGGGTATTGTGAGTAATGTATTACGTGGTAACACTAATGGTATTGTGAGTAATGTATCCCGTGGTAACACCTTGGGGGAATTGTTAGTAACGTATCACGTGGTAACACCGTGGGGGTATTGTGAGTAATGCATCACGTGGTAACACCGTGGGGGTATTGTGAGTAACGTATCACGTGGTAACACCGTGGGGGTATTGTGAGTAACGTATCACGTGGTAACACCGTGGGGGTATTGAGAGTAATGCATCACGTTGTAACACCGTGGGGGTATTGTGAGTATTGCGTCACGTGGTAACACCGTGAAGATATTGTGAGAAATGTATCCCTTGCTAACACCTTGGGGGTATTGTGAGTAATGTATCCCGTGGTAACACCTTGGGGATATTGTGAGTAACGTATCAAGTGGTAAAACCGTGGACGTATTGTGAGTAATGCATCACGTGGTAACTCCATGGGGTATTATAAGTGTTACGTCACGTGGTAACACCGTGGGGGTATTGTGAGTAACGTATCACGTGGTAACACCGTGGGGGTATTGAGAGTAATGCATCACGTTGTAACACCATGAGGTATTGTGAGTATTGCGTCACGTGGTAACACCGTGAAGATATTGTGAGTAATGTATCCTTTGCTAACACCTTGGGGGTATTGTGAGTAATGTATCCCGTGGTAACAACTTGGGGATATTGTGAGTAACGTATCAAGTGGTAAAACCGTGGACGTATTGTGAGTAATGCATCACGTGGTAACACCGTGGGGTATTATGAGTGTTACATCACGTGGTAACACCGTGGGGGTATTGTGAGTAATGCATCACGTGGTTACACCTTGGGGGTATTATGAGTTTTACGTCACAGGGTAACATCGTGGGGGTATTGTGAGTAATGCGTCTCGTTGTAACACGTAGGGGGTATTATGAGTAATGTATCACGTGGCCACAACATGGGGTTATTGTGAGTTATGCGTCTCGTGGTTACCCTTTGGGGGTATATGAGTAATGTATTACGTGGTCACAGCGTGGGGGTATTGTGAGTACTGTATCACGTGGTATCACCTTGGGGGTATTTTGAGTAACGTATCACGTGGTAACACCGTGGGGGTATTGTGAGTAATGCATCACGTGGTAACACCGTGGGGGTTTTATGAGTATTACGTCACATGGTACCACCTTGGGGGTATCATGAGTAATGCATCACGTGGTCACAAAGTGGGGGTATTGTGAGTAACGTATCACCTGGTAACACCGTAGGGGTATTATAAGTAATGCATCACATGGTAACACCGTGGGGTATTCTGAGAAATGTGTCACGTAGTAACACCGTGAGGGTATTGTGGGTAATGCAACACGTGGTAACACCGTGGGGATTGTGAGTAATGTATCCCGTGCTAAGACTGTTGGGGTATTGTGAGTAATGTATTACGTCGTACCACTTAGGGTATTGTGAGTAATGTATCCCGTGGTAACACCTTGGGCGTATTGTGAGTAACGTATCACGTGGTAACACCGTGGGGGTAATTGTGAGTAATGCTTCACGTTGTAACACCGTGGGGATATTGTGAGTATTGCGTCACGTGGTAACACCTTGGGGGTATTGTGAGTAAGTGTATCACGTGGTAACACCGTGGACGTATTGTGAGTATTGCGTCACGTGGTAACACCTTGGGGGTATTGTGAGTAAGTGTATCACGTGGTAACACCGTGGACGTATTGTGAGTAATGCCTCACGTGGTAAAACCTGGGGGTATTGTGAGAAGTGTATCACGCGGTAACACTGTGTGGGCCTTAACCCACTTATACGTAAGCTCTATTTTGGTGGAGCTGTGAAGGATGAAGGCAATATAATTAATCTGCCCACATTGTGAGCGATTGCATTTCCTTCGGCATTGATGGCGTTTCAAAGATGACCATACTGTTCGCACGCAGGCGGTTTTGATTCAGTTGAATGTAAAGAAGGTGCTCACTCTCAATGTTGGCATACTCATCGACAACATACTGGTGAAAGAGGTTGGCGCACCAAAATATGCGGTTTCCTACTCTGTCCATGATCACGAAGGAATAGAAGTTTTTTTAGAGGAGACAGTTTTCTGAGGATGTCTTTGTCCTGCAGCTTTGTAATTGGAGGAATGTTGACGTGGTACCCATCTTGGCCTTGCGACAGGAAAATGTGTTATTGTAGGGCATTCTTATGCTCTGTTAGTGTCAGAAAATCTTGCGATGGTGTTTTCTTGGTATGGAAGTACAATGTCTCTCTCACAATGTCCCTCCCCCACCATAAGAAAGCAAGGTAATCAATATTTGGCGCATTGAACCTCCCTGCGTGCTCCTCACTTTGGTGCAAAGTAAAGCTGCGGCATGACAAAATATAAATGGGTGATGTTCCCACGAATGTAACAAAACGATAGACGAAATGCAATGGGCTGTAGCTAAGAAAGTCCAACGTATTTAGAAGTATAACATATTAATCATTGAAGAAAAAGCCGAAATAAGTCAACAAAAAAGAGCAGCAGTACGAACAGGTAAGTTGAGAAGCAGGCTACAGTCTATATTATAGACTGCCATTATACCGACTCAATTACATAAGCATTGCTACAGTCGACATAAAAACCTGGCAATACGGTCAGCAGCTGAAAAAGCAGGATACAGTCGACATGAAAGGCTGGAAGTACACTGAGTGGGATAAAGAAGCAGGTAACAGATTAGAGACTGGCATACACTCATAATGGTCAAAAGCAAAATTAGCAGTGTAGATAATAGATTGGCAGTGCACTGATGTTAATTACTGAGAATGCAGCAGGTCACATCACAGACTGGCAGTACACCGTCGCAGCGTCTTATAAACACAGCTGAAAAAGGAAATATTTAGCAGCCTAATAATGAAAATGTTATATTCTTAGTTTTTTCGGTAAAGTCACGTTGAAGAGAAACAACAAAATAACAAAATATATATAAAACAATAAAAAATTCTCACGACGTTTCGACCATAACTCAAACGGTCATCATCAGGTGTGTCGGTTTGCATAAATTTATTTTGAAAACGGCATATTTATTTATTTATTTATAAAATATAACGTTTGCGTCACGCGCAACGATTGGCAGTTTGCCCAGGACTAGTCCATCTATTTTTTGAAAAGAGGAGGGGGGAGACGAAATTTGTTTTTATGTATGCTGTCTGAAAGCCACTGTAAGCGTGAACAATCAATCAAGAACTGAAATGATTTATCAAATCTTTCCAATGATTGCTAAGATAGAATCCATCTTCTCGGTTGAAATTGTCTCTGTGCTTGTATATGTGGATAGCCTCATGAACGAATCTCTCATGGAAGCCAGATGGCTTACAAAGAACCTCCGTCTTGGAAAAGTCAATGGCATGTGAGCCTACTGAATTAGAACAATGATCTGCTACGGCCGAGGTGTTGGTCCTACCGTGTTTAAGGTCTGCTTTATGTTCACGAATGCGGTCCGAGATATGGCGTTTGGTTTCTCCAATGTAACTACTACCACAGAGGCAACTTAGTTTGTAGACACCAGGGTATTGTATGTCCGGAATCACATATTTTACAGACGGAACCAGATCACGGATTTTATGTAATGTGTTGAAACGGACCTGGATCTTGTGTTTATTCAAGATTTTGGAGATCTTTTTTGTGATCCCAGCAATGTAGGGTAAAGTGATGGTTTTGAAAGGCTCCTCAAGAGGGTTCTTCTTCATGGTTTGAGTGATAGCTTTGCGGATTGTATAGTCGGAGTAACCATTAGCCCTAAGAGCTTGGTGTACGTGCTTGAGTTCACTGCTTATGTGTTCCTGTTCGGATATGCATTGGGCTCTATGATACAGAGTCTTGATGAGAGAATTCTTCTGTGATGGATGGTGGTGGGAATCCGGTTTCAGATAAGCATCCGTATGGGTAGCTTTCCTGTAGACAGAGTGGCTCATTGAACCATCAGGTCTCTTTTTAATTAGGACATCCAAAAAAGGTATCTTGCCATCTATTTCGACTTCCATGGTAAATCTGATGGCTGGGTGTATGGAATTGATGTGGTCGAAGAATTGGTCTAGAGCAGGCCGGCCATGTGGCCAGATGACAAAAGTGTCATCCACGTACCTCTTCCATAAGGTTGGGCGCAGAGTGGCAGTCTGGATGGCGTCAGTCTCAAATTTCTCCATGAAAATGTTAGCTATAACTGGAGAAAGGGGGGAGCCCATTGGGGTGCCCTCAGTTTGTTTGTAGAAAGTTCCATTCCAAGTGAAGTATGTATTGGGTAAACAGTGTCTCACCAGGGGGGGTACCTCAGTGTTTAGTCCTTGATGAACCAAGTCTTCAATGATTGCAATGGTGTCAGGTACAGGAACCTTGGTGAATAAGGAAACTACATCAAAACTGACAAGCAGGTCGTCTGGGGACAGGGAAATACCCTTGATTGTTGATACCAGGTGAGTAGAATTTTGTACCGCAGAGGTGGTCTTTCCAGTGAAAGGACGCAGGATTTCAGACAAAAAACGAGCTAGTTTGTAGGTGGGGGAGCTGATAGTAGAGACTATGGGACGAAGAGGTGTATCAACTTTATGTATTTTTGGTAAGCCGTATAATCTTGGTGGCCTGGCAGCAGAAGGTTTCAACGAAAACTGTTTAGATTGATCAATTAATGCGGTTGAATCAGAAATTATTTTGTTGGTTTGTGTGACGAGGCTGTTGGTGGGATCTCTTTTTATTTTTGTATAACTACCATCGTCGAGTAATTCTTTAATTTTGTTGTTGTATTCTATTTTATCCATGATGACAGTAGCATTGCCTTTGTCAGCTGAGAGAACTACAATATCATTCCTCTTTTTTAATTTATATAATTCAAAACGCTCATCTTTGCTGAGGTTGCTAGCTGGCATCTTAGCGTTTTTGAGGGTTGCAGCGATTTCAGATCTTACTGCAGTCACGAAAGCTTTAAATCAAAATTTAATCGCCTCTACGGGGAGGGTTTTCACATAACTTTAAGATCCTTCAACAAACTCCGGGATAAGAAAGCTCAGCTGATCGAGTCTCTCACCTTCCTGAAGAGATGCCGCGACTCTGGGGTAATACCAATCGCATTTACACTCACCTCTGCTACTGTAACTTCTTCTAATGCGAAACGAATTCTTTTCAAAACTAGCTTAGCTCTTATCTCAGAAAAAATCAGACTTATACGCACAGAACTAGATCAGTTAGACAAGACACTCTACAAATCACACTTATCATTGACGGCAATAATGTCCACATCGGATTGGGAACATGTAGACAATATGACTGCCTCTTCAGCTGCTACTATGTCGACCAAATGTAAGGAAAACCTGATTTCCAAATTTAACCTCCTCTTCAACAAAAGACCGGACCCACACACCAAAAAGTTAGACGTTAATAAAGTCGTAATTAATCGCAGTAACAGTTCTATTTCCGATGGTCTGAAATCCGTTTTAGCTAAAGGTCTAAACTTTGCAGTCACACCTAAACACATACCAGTTAATGATATAATTGCCCAAGTAGACGTTGCTCTCAGGGGCTTGGGTCACATCGCTGCAGACGTAGCAAGATCTGAAATCGCTGCAACCCTCAAAAACGCTAAGATGCCAGCTAGCAACCTCAGCAAAGATGAGCGTTTTGAATTATATAAATTTAAAAAGAGGAATGATATTGTAGTTCTCTCAGCTGACAAAGGCAATGCTACTGTCATCATGGATAAAATAGAATACAACAACAAAATTAAAGAATTACTCGACGATGGTAGTTATACAAAAATAAAAAGAGATCCCACCAACAGCCTCGTCACACAAACCAACAAAATAATTTCTGATTCAACCGCATTAATTGATCAATCTAAACAGTTTTCGTTGAAACCTTCTGCTGCCAGGCCACCAAGATTATACGGCTTACCAAAAATACATAAAGTTGATACACCTCTTCGTCCCATAGTCTCTACTATCAGCTCCCCCACCTACAAACTAGCTCGTTTTTTGTCTGAAATCCTGCGTCCTTTCACTGGAAAGACCACCTCTGCGGTACAAAATTCTACTCACCTGGTATCAACAATCAAGGGTATTTCCCTGTCCCCAGACGACCTGCTTGTCAGTTTTGATGTAGTTTCCTTATTCACCAAGGTTCCTGTACCTGACACCATTGCAATCATTGAAGACTTGGTTCATCAAGGACTAAACACTGAGGTACCCCCCCTGGTGAGACACTGTTTACCCAATACATACTTCACTTGGAATGGAACTTTCTACAAACAAACTGAGGGCACCCCAATGGGCTCCCCCCTTTCTCCAGTTATAGCTAACATTTTCATGGAGAAATTTGAGACTGACGCCATCCAGACTGCCACTCTGCGCCCAACCTTATGGAAGAGGTACGTGGATGACACTTTTGTCATCTGGCCACATGGCCGGCCTGCTCTAGACCAATTCTTCGACCACATCAATTCCATACACCCAGCCATCAGATTTACCATGGAAGTCGAAATAGATGGCAAGATACCTTTTTTGGATGTCCTAATTAAAAAGAGACCTGATGGTTCAATGAGCCACTCTGTCTACAGGAAAGCTACCCATACGGATGCTTATCTGAAACCGGATTCCCACCACCATCCATCACAGAAGAATTCTCTCATCAAGACTCTGTATCATAGAGCCCAATGCATATCCGACCAGGAACACATAAGCAGTGAACTCAAGCACGTACACCAAGCTCTTAGGGCTAATGGTTACTCCGACTATACAATCCGCAAAGCTATCACTCAAACCATGAAGAAGAACCCTCTTGAGGAGCCTTTCAAAACCATCACTTTACCCTACATTGCTGGGATCACAAAAAGATCTCCAAAATCTTGAATAAACACAAGATCCAGGTCCGTTTCAACACATTACATAAAATCCGTGATCTGGTTCCGTCTGTAAAAGATGTGATTCCGGACATACAATACCCTGGTGTCTACAAACTAAGTTGCCTCTGTGGTAGTAGTTACATTGGAGAAACCAAACGCCATATCTCGGACCGCATTCGTGAACATAAAGCAGACCTTAAACACGGTAGGACCAACACCTCGGCCGTAGCAGATCATTGTTCTAATTCAGTAGGCTCACATGCCATTGACTTTTCCAAGACGGAGGTTCTTTGTAAGCCATCTGGCTTCCATGAGAGATTCGTTCATGAGGCTATCCACATATACAAGCACAGAGACAATTTCAACCGAGAAGATGGATTCTATCTTAGCAATCATTGGAAAGATTTGATAAATCATTTCAGTTCTTGATTGATTGTTCACGCTTACAGTGGCTTTCAGACAGCATACATAAAAACAAATTTCGTCTCCCCCCTCCTCTTTTCAAAAAATAGATGGACTAGTCCTGGGCAAACTGCCAATCGTTGCGCGTGACGCAAACGTTATTTTTATATATATATAAATAAATATGCCGTTTTCAAAATAAATTTATGCAAACCGACACACCTGATGATGACCGTTTGAGTTATGGTCGAAACGTCGTGAGAATTTTTTATTGTTTTATATATATTTTGTTATTTTGTTGTTTCTCTTCAACGTGACTTTACCGAAAAAACTAAGAATATGAATTACTGCAGTCACGAAAGCTTTAAATAAAAAAATGAAAATGTTGTTTTGACGCCTTTGATCTACTCTCACACTGCAAACTCTAACCCTTATTTTAACACTATAACCAATAAACTATAATCTACAAACTGCAGCCATATAAACTATTGTTATAGTTCATAACGCTATAAATGGAGGTGTGGGATTAGAATCGTTTTAGAATTATTAGAATCACACTGCTCATTAAAATCACACTGTTCGTATTTACATGTAGAAAAAATTGGCATGTATGTTGAACTTCTCCCGCACGGCATGCAGCCATCCGCGCCAATCAGAGGTGCCAGATTAGGCCAACCATGTACTCTCTTATATCCTTCAAATCTTTGTAATAGTGAGTTGAGGTCATCTTTAGGTCAGACTAAAGCACGAGCCACATCTCCTGCCAGAATCTGTGCTAACCTTAATTTTAAGTCAAAGAGTGTTCTAAGTCTGTGGTGGTGCTGTGAACCCAGTTCTCTCCCTTCATTAAGCACTGCCACGCCGAACTCGGGCTGCTGTTCACGGAATTTGTGTTACCCCTCCGTTCTGTGATCGATGGTTTGTACCGGTCTCGCATTGAGTTGTAATTAAAACGTATATATTCTAATGGTAACTGCCATCTCCTTCAGTGTCAAATCAGTCAACAATACTCCGCCTCATTGCAAATTATCCCCGATAAATTTAATTTCCCCGTACGTAAAAAGTATTACGTTAAATCTGGTTTTCATAGGTGATCACTACCAGGCTCTGGGTAAGGTATAGATGAGCTCATCTCTGTGGCAGTCAACCGAGAAAAGTATTTAAAATAAATATATAAATCTTACATCCACACCGGGAGAGCCCGCCAAGCACCTGCTACCATGGGGGAAGGGGTGTAAAATCCCAACGTCATGACTCCACGCTTGCAAATTATCCAGTGACCAGAATCCCCGAGCCACGTGTGGAGGGTCACGAACAAGAAAGCAGATGTAACTGTGAGTAACTCACGGGTAAACTGTGAGCCAACATAACGCAACGAACCGGATCACAGGATTGCAAATAAACGAACAAAGGATGCAGTGTCACAAACGGCACAGTGTGACATACACAGTGCTATGTGACACAAACGCTGTGTAGTGTTACACACACACGGTGCAGTGTCACACACTACGAGTGCAGGACACACGATGTGGTGTGAACCCCAAACGGCGCAATGCAACACGCAATTAACTATAACCCCCACGCGGTGTAGTGTGCCACAAATAGGGTGCAAAGTCACATACATACACATAGAGTGAAGTGTCATCCCCTTACGACACAGTGTGACCTACACAGAACACACGGTGCAGTGTGACACGTAACAGTGCAGCGTCCAACAATGATGCAGTTTTATACAGGCACAGGGTGCAGTGTCACCCACACACGGTGCGATGTCACCCTCACACGGTGCAGTGTCACCCACACACGGTGTAGTATCACCCACACACTGTGAAGTGTCACCCTCACACGGTGCGATGTCACCCTCACACGGTGTAGTGTCACCCTCACACGGTGTAGTATCACCCACACACGGTGCGGTGTCACCCACACACGGTGCGGTGTCACCCACACACGGTGCAGTGTCACCCACACACGGTGCGGTGTCACCCTCACACGGTGTAGTGTCACCCTCACACGGTGTAGTATCACCCACACACGGTGCGGTGTCACCCACACACGGTGCGGTGTCACCCACACACTGTGAAGTGTCACCCACACACGGTGCGGTGTCACCCACACACGGTGCAGTGTCACACACACACTGTGAAGTGTCACCCTCACACGGTGCAGTGTCACCCTCACACGGTGCGGTGTCATCCACAGACAGTGCAGTGTCACCCACAGACAGTGCAGTGTCACCCACACACTGTGAAGTGTCACCCACACACGGTGCAGTATCACCCTCACACGGTGCAGTGTCACCCACAGACAGTGCAGTGTCACCCACAGACAGTGCAGTGTCACCCACAGACAGTGCAGTGTCACCCTCACACGGTGCAGTGTCACCCACAGACAGTGCAGTGTCACCCACAGACAGTGCAGTGTCACCCTCACACGGTGCAGTGTCACCCTCACACGGTGCAGTGTCACCCACACACGGTGCGGTGTCACCCACAGACAGTGCAGTGTCACCCTCACACGGTGCAGTGTCACCCTCACACGGTGCAGTGTCACACTCACACGGTGCAGTGTCACCCACAGACAGTGCAGTGTCACCCACAGACAGTGCAGTGTCACCCACACACGGTGCAGTGTCACCCTCACACGGTGCAGTGTCACCCACACACGGTGCAGTGTCACCCTCACACGGTGCAGTGTCACCCACACACGGTACAGTGTCACCCACAGACAGTGCAGTGTCACCCTCACACGGTGCAGTGTCACCCACAGACAGTGCAGTGTCACCCACAGACAGTGCAGTGTCACCCACAGACAGTGCAGTGTCACCCTCACACGGTGCAGTGTCACCCTCACACGGTGCGGTGTCACCCACAGACAGTGCAGTGTCACCCTCACACGGTGCAGTGTCACCCACACACGGTGCGGTGTTACCCACACACGGTGCAGTGTCACCCACAGACAGTGCAGTGTCACCCACAGACAGTGCAGTGTCACCCTCACACGGTGCAGTGTCACCCACACACGGTGCGGTGTCACCCACACACGGTGCAGTGTCACCCACAAACAGTGCAGTGTCACCCTCACACGGTGCAGTGTCACCCACACACGGTGCAGTGTCACCCACAGACAGTGCAGTGTCACCCACAGACAGTGCAGTGTCACCCACAGACAGTGCAGTGTCACCCACAGACAGTGCAGTGTCACCCTCACACGGTGCAGTGTCACCCACACACGGTGCAGTGTCACCCACACACGGTGCAGTGTCACCCACAGACAGTGCAGTGTCACCCACACACGGTGCAGTGTCACCCACACACGGTGCAGTGTCACCCACAGACAGTGCAGTGTCACCCACAGACAGTGCAGTGTCACCCACAGACGGTGCAGTGTCACCCTCACACGGTGCAGTGTCACCCTCACACGGTGCAGTGTCACCCACACACGGTGCAATGTCACCCTCACATGGTGCAGTGTCACCCACACACGGTGCAGTGTGACACACATACACAGACAGTGCAATGTCACACGTACACTATTCTTTGGGTCTTTCGGTAAAGTGACGTAGATAGGTTAAAAAAATATAACAAAATAACAAAAAACTACGACCTTTCGATCGCAACGCAAGCGTTCGTCATCAGGAAGAGAGGGTTAGCTTCTTAAGGTAAATTGTTTATAAAGGTTTGAAATGGGCGTAGCCCAAATGTCAGCAGCCAATGTTAATGTGAGTGGTGGTTAATGTGTTAATGTGAGTGGTGGTTAATGTGTTAATGTAAGTGGTGGGCAGCGACCGCGACGGTGGTGGGCATTCCCACCAATCAAAGGGCTGCCCTGTAAGAAATTGCATGATAATGTAATATCGTTAATGTGAGAGATTAGCATGTTAATGTGAGATATTGGCATGTTAATGTGAAAGATTATCATGTTCATGTGAAAGATTAGCATGTAAATGTAAGCTATTAGCATGTTAATGAGAGATATTAGCATGTTAATGAGAGATATTAGCATGTTAATGTGATAGATTTGCATGTTGTGGTGAAGGATTAGCATATTAATGTGAGATATTAGCATGTAAATGTGAGATATTGGCATGTTAATGTGAGATAGCATGTTAATGCGAGAGGTTAGCATGTTAATGTGAGATATTGGCATGTTAATGTGATAGATTTGCATGTTACGGTGAAAGATTAGCATGTTAATGTGAGAGTTTAGCATGTTAATGTGAGAGATTAGCATGTTAATGTGAGATATTAGCATGTTAATGTGAGATATTGGCATGTTAATGGTAAATCGCAAAGCAAAAACGTGGAACTCGTTGAGCTCGGTGGCTGTGTTAGGGTAAGAAATGTAACCTGTTAATGTAACACCAGAGAGCCGAAAATAACAACAAACATCGGAAGGTGGTAGGATGGGAACATCACAGCCAGTTACGACTTAAACTGGTTGATGAGGGAATTCTTCTGGGAAGGATGGTGGTGGGAGTCAGGTTTTAGATATGCATCCGTATGGGTGGCTTTCCTGTAGACAGTGTGCCATTGAGCCATCTGGTCTCCTTTCGATTAAAACATCCAAGAATGGTAGCTTGCCATCCTTTTCCGAAAGACCCAAAGAATATGAATTCCTGCATGATTGTGTGTCGAACTGCACATTGAATGTGACAAACTGCACTGTTTTGCGTAAAACTGCACAGCAGAGTTGTGTGCGTGTATATGCGATACACATTTACAGACTGCAGTATCAAAACCCACCGCACAATGTGACACACAAAACGCTGCAGTGTGAAAAAAAGTAAAGTGTCAACCACAAAATGTGGACTGTGACACTGTGCAGTGTGATACACACACGGTTCTGCAGTATGACACAACCTGTCCAATGGGACACACAAACACAATTCTGCTGTGCAGGTTTACGCAAAACGGTGCAGTTTGTCACATTCAATGTGCAGTTCGACACATATTCATGGTGCAGTGTCACATAGAGACGGTGCAGTGTGATACACGCCGTGTAGTGTGACACACATGGTGACGTGTCACACAATCGACGTAGCATCACTCACACACGGAGAAGAGTGACACTGGGCAGTATAACACACACGGGTGCATTGTGACACACTGTGCAAAGTGGCACATAGGCTATGCATTGTCACTCACTCTCGACGCAGTGTGATACACATACAGACAGTGCAGTATTACACATTCATGGTGCAATGTGACAAACCCTACAGTGCCACACACACGGTGAAGTGTGACACAGTAACGTGAAACACACAATGTGCAATGTGACACACACACACGCGGTGCAGTGTCACATACAGTTCAGTGTGCCACATATGATGCAGTGGTAAACACACACTGTCCTTTGTCACACACACGGAGCGCTGTGACACATGTCACACACACGGACCGCTGTGACACACACTGTGCAATGTGACAAACACAGCGCAGTGCCACACACACAGTCTACCAGTGGTGCTTTGGGTGGCAGGTCGGAGGAAAACTGTACTGTGGTGGCCAGGAGCCATGGTGGCGTTACAGCGTTACAATTTGACATTTATTACACTTTCTAAATGAGTGAGTTTTCCAATAAATGACGTCATCATGACTGCCCATGACTAAATTCGTCTTTTAAATGCGCTACTCTTGAGTCTCTGGCCTTGTTTTCTGACGCTGGGAGAGCAGTCGCGCAGTGAATTAGTGCACTGCATTATTACCCGAATTCGATTCTCACTCATGGCTACCATCAGTGATGAATTTTCGAACAGATTCTAGACCTCCCTTAGCTTGACTCAGCCCCAAATAAGTGGTGTGCAAACATCAGCACTGGGGAGACAAAGGCGGCCAGGTGTGGTGATGGCCACCCACCCATTCGGTGTGCCGCGTCCACTTTCATAAATGCTGCTCGTTAGAAGCACTTTCCCCAACAGTCTATTAAGACTATACGGGGGATCTTTGTATTGTGTGTCTATCAGTGGTGGGGAGGGACGGTGCAATGGTATAAGCGAACTGTACTATGAAACCCGGGCGTGCTGAAATCCATTCCAGGCAACAACACCAGGGGTAACCACAGTCAGGTCTGTCTCTATGTCAGCGACACCGAATAAGGAACGGCTACACGTGGCACCTAGCCACTGTTGTTTAGGCTATCAAGTGTAGTAACATCGCGGGATGTCACTGTGTATGCCGACCCCAGTGAGGCATGGCGTGCGGTATCTTGACATCGCAGACACCGGGTGCAGTACCGGCCCTAGAGGGGCTCGGTCAGTGCTGATTTACAGCGCTGGATGCCATCACGCTTGGCGTGCAATGCCAGCCCTAGAGGATTGGATGTGCGAGTGCTAGCCATAGGGAAGGGGTTACCCAAGAGGACACGTGACCAGTTCAGTCTACAGAGGCGCCCCAAGTGGGGGCTGGGGGTGGTCACGTGATCCGGGTCGAGATCCTGCTAGAGGGTTCTGGAAGGTGGTCGTGGCCTGTGGCAGAGCCGGCCCCGCCACAGAGGATATAAGCCGGGTCCCCCAGAGGGACCGGCTGCTGTTTTTCATCCTGAAGAAACCTTCGTCTACGTCCTACGTTCTCCGAGTCTCCAACACGTGGACCTGGACCCGAGCTGTGGTCCTCGTCCATTGTAGCTAGTTACGTAGTAATTAGTGTAGTTGGCCTGGTGGTCACCACCATCGGTTGTTATTCTGTTAAGGGGCAGTTACCCCGTGTGTTGTTGTTAAATAAATGTTGCCTCCATGAGTACGTCTGCGACTTAGTTGAACCCGCTACACAAGTATAACCTCATTTGGGCGTCTTTTTATCATCCAGTCGAGGTGTGTATGTGACTCCATTTTTTATCATGTTATTCACAAAAACTAAAAACTGTATTTTTACCAGGTAAGAGAAATGTAGCTTATTTCAGAAGCGACCTGGTCACAAATGATAGCTCAACGAAGTGGCTTATTATAAGGAAATGTATAGCAGCCAAATACTCTAAACCCATGTTGATTCTAAATGTGGAGGGAAAAAAGGACCCGGAGGAAAATCCACACGACCACGGGTAGAACATGCCACCGTGGCGCCCCGAGCTATGGGTGGCATCTTACTATCCTGAGCACCTTATTACAATCCAGTTAAATCGGTTAATAGCAATAATGGACCATCCGGAATTGTGTTACACACCGTCAGCCATGGCCTGTCCACTGCTGCAGTGGATATGCTATGGCTGATAGTGATGGTGGTGGTGGGGAGCGGTGGTGTCGCAGTTAGTGCACTGTGCTACGAACCCAGTGACACGAGTTCGATTCCTGCTCATGGCTAACACCAGTGACCATCATCTGAACTGATCCTGAGCCTCTCCTAGGTCGCCTGAGCCTATAATGAGTATCTAGTGTGGTGTGTAAACATCGTCACTGGGGAGACAAAGGCGGCCCGGGCGTGGTGCTGGCCACCCACCCCCTCGTGTGTAATGCTGGCCTTCATAGGTGCTCGCCAAAAGCGCTTGTCACAACAGTCTGTTCAGGCTATAGGAGAGATCTTTGTCTTTGATGATGGTGAGAGTTACAGTAATGTCAGGGGATTGTCGAATCTCATGGCCACACTCAAACCGCCCGTGTTTTCGTATCACGCATCGGAGAGTTTCACAGTTTCCTGCAGAGCTTGCGCAACCTCTGGGCCGGGGTTGATAGAGGGAGAAGTGGAACAGACAGCGTGCATCCCTGTGGGGGACTGCTGAGCCTGACCATTAATGGAAGTAGCTAGCAGGGGCGTAACTATGGGGGGGGGGGGGGGGGTGATGTGGCAGCATTATAAGACACATAGGGGCCCAGTCGCCCACGAGGGGGGCCAGAATCAACAGATAAATAACAAGTGTTAAGATGTTTTTTTTTATTCCGACAATTATATATAAATGCCAAAAAAAACATTGTTCCATGTTTAAAAAATCTATTTCCGAAAAACACAGTGTCAAATATAGTCGTCGCTACTGGCATTTGTTGCCGAACACCACCAGGCGTTTTGTACCTTGAAAAAAGTATTTAAAAAATTAATATTGGCATTGTGAGACTGTCTTCCTCTAAACCCCAAATACACGGTGCAACTAAAATAATGTATGCAGTATAATTACTGCATACATTACACGGGGTTAAAAACATCCGTAGTTATAATCTAGATTTGAAGCTTTCGTGACTGCAGGAATCCATACTCTTTGGTTCTTTCGGTAAAGTCACGTACGTATAAAATGAAATAAATCACGACGTTTCGATCACAACACAAGCAATCATCATCAGGTGGGGAACCACAGCAATAACATTTTTTGCTGAAGTGGGAGAGAGATGCCGTGGTAAGAGGTTATATTAGGTAAGAAAGGGGGGAGGGGCAAGGGGGTAAGAGAGAGGGGGGGAGCCGGCCACGCCGCAGAGAATATAAGCAGGGTCCCCCAGAGGGACCGGCTGCTGTTTTTCATCCTGAAGAAACCTTCGTCAACGTTCTACGTTCTCTGAGTCTCCAACACGTGGACCTGGACCCGAGCTGTGGTCCCGGTCCGTAGTAGCTCGTTACATTGTACTTACAGGTAGTCCTCTACTTACGATGGAGATACGTTATGACGACCCCATCGTAAGTCAAAAATATCGTAAGTCGATGATGGCCTAGCCTACCCAGGAGTCTTAATGGATGGTGATAATTTATCAAAACAGAGCAATTTACAGTACCGTACTGTATAAACTATATACTGGATGTATTTATTAATTACAATACTGTATTGCACAGTAAAATGTAAAGTAAAAAACAAGGTAAATTCTTAGCATACCTATATGAACTGCAATTTAATAGAAAGTTTTTTTCAGGAAGCAACCCAATTGGCTATAAAAAAAAACTTTTAACATGCATTGAACGTATCGTATCGTGGTAACCCTAAAATGAAATCGCTAAAGCTACGTATCATACATGCATTGAACGTATCGTAACGCATCATATTGTACTGTACTCGACAAGATTTGTACGCTGCTGCATTTGCTTGCCGCACGAAATTTAAAATATTTGACAATTTTGTCATATCGCTATCGCCATCGTAAAATCGAAATATCGTAAGTCGGACCATCGTAACTCAGTGACTATCTGTCGTGTAGTTAGCCACCACCATCGGTTGTTATTCTGTTAAGGGACAGCTACCCGTGTTGGTATTAAATAAATTTGTTGCCTCCAAGAGTACGTCTACGACTCAGTTTAACTCACGACGTATGCACAGGTAACAATACTCACAATTAATTTATCGTGCGTCTTGATTTCATGCCGGCCCCATCGGTTTAGGATTTCATCAAAGGCAGTGGATTGCGCAACTATATACCGTTATATTGATTTGACAGCCAGGATGCGTTTGAATTGGGCTTGGTTATGGTAGAACGCAGGTAATTTGAATGAATAAAAAAATTTTTTTTACATGTTTCAGGGACCGTCCATAAATGATGTCACGCGTTTTTGGACGATTTTCGACCCCCCCCCTCCCCCCATCGTCACACGGCGTCACAAAAAATCAGACCCCCCCTCAAATATGACATCACAAAGCTCTGCCCCCCAAACCCCCCCCAAACATAAAACATGCTTCAAATCGCTTTAAACTATTGTCATTGTAGGGCGTATTTAATGTGGCACTGCACTCTGTTGTCGGAGAAAACATTTATTAAAAAGGCTAATTTGTTAAGTAGAACGTGTTGCCTATATTTATTTAAAGTTGCGCATTTTTATGTGACGTCACATATCTCAAACCCCTCCAACCCTCGTCACACATCGTCACAAATGTCTGACCCCTCCGCCCCTAGGTGCGTGACGTCATTTATGGACGGCCCCTTACTTGTTTATCTGTTGATTGGGGGCCCCCTTGTGACCGACTGGGCCCCTATACATCGCATAACAATGCCACATACAGTAAGCCCTGAAATTGCTTTGCTCCCGCAACCGAACGGCCGTGCTGGGTGGATAGAGAGAAAAGGCGGCGTGCGATTTAATACCGTACACTTGCATCACTTTCAACGACCGCAGAGAGATCGAATCAGCATCCTTTGGTATTGCAAGCCCAGAAAGGGCTGGCGTGGGTGTGTGGCGTTAACTGAATGCCACTTCCTAATATGGGGTCACATCGCATATATGGGGGAGGGGGACGACGACTCCCCCCACCCCGGCAACGAAATTTGGCCTCGCATCATTTCGTTCCACCTTTAGCCTCACTGCCGTGGTCTTCAGAGTGCACGGGCACGAACTGTGCGAGTCGAGTGCGAGTGAGGAGTTGAAGCTGCAGAGGAGGTAAAGGGAGTCGTGGGCTCGGTGCGGGACTGCAATCGCTGCTGCTGCTCTTCTGTGTGTGCCGTGGTGGCTGCAGGGGTCACTTCCTTGCCATGGTTAAACATAGAGCAACATGGACACAATCAGGTTTGCGACACAGCGTGGGAGTATGACAGAGACACGGTGTTAGAGTGTGTGACTGTGCCTGAGACACAGTGTGAGACAGTGTGAGGCAGAGTATGAGAGTGTGTGTGACAGAGACACGGTGTTAGAGTGTATGGGTGTGCCTGAGACACAGTGTGAGACAGAGAGTGTGAGATAGTGTGAGAGTGTTTGAGATGAGTCTGTGGGTGAGAGTGTGTGAAAGTATGTGAGTTAGTGTGAAAGTGTGTGTGAGTGGGGCACGGTGTGAGAGTTTGTGAGACACTGTGTATATGAGACAGTGTGATAGTGTGTGTAAAGTAGAGTGTATGAGAGTGTGTGAGTGAGACAGTGCGAGAGTGTGTGAGAGAGTTTGAGGATGTGAGACAGTTTGAGAGTGTATAAGATAGTGTGAGAGTGTGTGAAACAAAGTATGAGAGTGAGAAACAGTTTAAAAGTGTGTAAGATAGTGTGAGAGTGTGTGAGACAGTGTGAGTGTGAGACAGTTTAATAGTGTGTGAGATAGTGTGAGAGTGTGAGACAGAGTATGAGTGTGTGAGTGTGCCTGAGACACAGTGTGAGACAGAGAGTGTGAGATAGTGTGAGAGTGTTTGAGACAGTTTGAGAATGTGAGACAGTTTAAGAGTGTATCGGATAGTGTGAGAGTGTGTGAGACAGAGTGTGAGAGTGTGAAAGATAGTGTGAGCGTGTGTGAAACAGAGTATGAGAGTGTGAGACAGTTTTAAAGTGTGTAAGATAGTATGAGACAGAGTGTGAGAGTTTGAGAGTGTGTGAAACAGTGTGCGAGTGTGTAAGACAGTGTGAGAGTGTGAAAGACAGTGTGTGTGTGAGAGAGTTTGAGAGTGTGAGACAGTGTGAGAGTGTGATACAGTGTGAGAGTGTGTAAGATAGTGAGAGTCTGTGAAAGTGTCAGAGTGTGTGAGTGAGACAGTGCGATAGTGTGTGAGACAGAGTGTGAGATAGTGTGAGAGTTTGAGAGTGTGTGTGTGATACACACTGTTCGAGTGTGTGAGTGTGCCTGAGACAGTGTGAGACAGAGAGATAGTGTGAGAGTGGTTGAGACGAGTCTGTGGGTGAGACAGAGTGTGAAAGTACGTGAGTTAGTGTGAAAGTGTGTGTGAGTGGGACACGGTGTGAGAGTTTGTGAGACACTGTGTATATGAGACAGTATAATGTGTGTAAAGTAGAGTGTATGAGAGTGTGTGAGACAGTGCGAGAGTGTGTGAGAAAGTATGAGACAGTTTGAGGATGTGAGACAGTGTGAGAGTGTGTAAGATAGTGTGAGAGTGTGAAAGATAGTGTGAGAGTGTGTGAACAGAGTATGAGAGTGAGAAACAGTTTAAAAGTGTGTAAGATAGTGTGTGAGACAGTTTGAGAGTGTGTAAGATAGTGAGAGTCTGTAAAACAGTGTGATAGTGTGTGAGACTGAGTGTGAGAGTGTGTGAGACAGTGTGAGATAGTGTGAGAGTCCGGCAAAACAACCCCCTACCTCCTCGTGGTGCCGGACGGACAACTCTGTCGTGGACAGTGCTGTGGGGGGAGGTCCAATCTAGATTGGCTCCTCCCCTCATGGCATCTGTGTCCACCACAGGGGCTAAACGGGGGCTCTGGACGGGTGCGAGGGGCTGGTAACCCCTCCAACTTCAATTAATTACCACTAAACCACGAATTACGTATATAACTAATAACCTTGTGCCGGAGGCCCCGGGGGCCAGGCTTCTATGACGTCTCCTGGCCAAACCCCAATTGGCGAAGCCAGGAGATTGAATATCTACCCTCGAGGCTCCTCCAGAAACAACGAAAAACCACTACGGGTGGCCACATGGAATGTTCAAACGCTTACTGCGGAGGAAAGGCTGCCACTCCTCTGTCGGGAGCTGGACCGGTACAGCGTGAATCTGTGTGGCATTCAGGAGGTCCGGTGGACCGGCTCTGGCTCCTGCCACCATGAGGGGTGGACAGTCCACTACTCGGGGCAGCAGACTGCCAAACAACAGGGTGTGGCTCTTCTTTTGAAGAAAAGAATGAAGGGGGCGTGGGAGCGTGGCGGTGAGGTGTGGGAAGCTGTAAGCCCCAGGCTACTTTGGGCTCGCCTTCCCATCAACCAGAGGCGAGGAATGGTGGTCGTGGTTAATTATGCCCCCACTGAAGATGAACATCCGTGGAGGGATGCAGGCAAAGCCGATGAGTCAGATGCCTTCTATGACCTCCTGTCACAGATGCTGGCTAAAATGGCCCCTCGGGATAGAGTCATCACGTTGGGTGACTTCAATGCCCGAGTTGGTCATGATGCTGGCACCTGGTCTGGAGTAATTGGAGGGCATGGGTCAGATCAGCTCAATAACAACGGTAGGAGGCTGCTAGATTTTTGTGCAGCCCATGGGCTTGTTATTACCAACACGCTGTTCCGGCATCGGCGCATCCACACATCATGGATGCATGCCGGGTCCAAGCAAGAACATCTGCTGGACTACATAGTGACGGACCAGCGGATGCGAGCCCATGTCCTTGACACCAGGACCTACCGTGGAGCTGATCTGCCCTCTGACCATCGACTAGTCATCTGTAAGATGCGCCTGCCATTCTTCCACTCCGGTGGTAGGTGTACACCCAGGACCCCATTACAACCTAAAGTGGCCTGGTCTCAGTTATCTGATGAAAGCTGCAAGCGAGAATTTCATCATCGCTTGCGGCTGGGATTGGCATCGTCCCCGACTCCTCCTGATGTCGAGGGTAAATGGGCGAGGTTTAGGACTGACTCATTCAGCTGCAATGGCTGCTTTGGGTACGCGGTCCAGACCTCCCCAGAGACCCTGGCGGACAGAGGAGGTGTTCAGGATGGTTGAGAAAAAGCAACAGGCCCACTGTCAACGGCTACAGAATCCCACGTCAGAGAATGAGGAGGCTTACCGCAGTCTTCGCTCGGAGGTTCGGAGAGCCGTGAGGCACTGCAAGGATGGGTGGTGGTCGCGGGTTGCTGAGGAGATGGAGTCTGCCTCAGTGGCCCGTGATCACAAATCTCTATTTAACTCCATCTAAAAAGTAACCTGCAGCGCCACACCTATTACCATCATTAGGGGAAAAAACGGTGATCCAATCTCCGACCCCCAGGAACAGGTTTGAAGATTTGCTGAGCATTTCTGTGAGGTCCTGGGGGAGGGAAAATCCCTCAGCCAGGAAAACATCTATAGGAATAGGTTTTACCCTTTTAACTGGCACAAAAACTGACACCTTTATTCAAGGCATCATGTTTGCAATAACCACAACACAAGCAGTCAAAATGCAAAGAAAAAAAGACAACTCTGATAATAATATGCACTGTCCTTGAATTTGATTGGTCCACACCCGAGACGGCTTTTCTTAGAGCCTAATCTCCATTGGTGTTGGACCAGAAGACGCCAAAAGGGCGTACAACTCAAAAACAGCGCACTATCAGAGTATTGAGGGCTCGGGGTGAGCATTTACATTATGAGACCTCCTTTGCTAGTAACAAGATATAGGAATAGGTTTTACCCTTTTAACTGGCACAAAAACTGGCACCTTTATTCAAGGCATCATGTTTGCAATAACCACAACACAAGCAGTCAAAATGCAAACAAAAGAGACAACTCTGATAATAATATGCACTGTCTTTGAATTTGATTGGTCCACACCCGAGACGGCGTTTCTTAAAGCCTAGTCTCCATTGGTGTTGGACCAGAAGACGCCAAAAGGGCGTACAACTCAAAAACAGCGCACTATCAGAGTATTGAAGGCTCGGGGTGAGCATTTACATTATGAGACCTCCTTTGCCAGTAACAAGATATAGGAATAGGTTTTACCCTTTTAACTGGCACGAAAAAACTGACACCTTTATTCAAGGCATCATGTTTGCAATAACCACAGCACAAGCAGTCAAAATGCAAACAAAAAAGACAACTCTGATAATAATATGCACTGTCCTTGAATTTGATTGGTCCACACCCGAGACGGCTTTTCTTAGAGCCTAGTCTCCATTGGTGTTGGACCAGAAGACGCCAAAAGGGCGTACAACTCAACGTGGCACAAAGTGAGGATGACCCTGCTGAGGCTGCGGTGCCTCAAATATTGGAATAAGTCACCCCCTGTGAGCGGCTGGCTGAGGTGCCATCTGTTGAGGAAGTACTGAAGGCGATCCGGAGTCTGAGACCAGGAAAGGCAGTGGGCAGAGATGATCTCTCAAGCGAAGTGCTGAGGGAGGGTGGCGTTTGTGCACAGACTGCCCTATATGACATCACAAGAACAGTCAGGACCACTGGACGGGTTCCGCAGGATTGGAAGGATGCCCTGGTGGTCCTCCTTTTTAAGAAGGGGGACCGCACAGACTGTAACAACTACAGGGGCATCTCCCTCCTCAGTGTGCCGGGAAAGGTCCTGGCAAGGATTATTCAACATCGCCTTGCCAGGCACGCTGAGGAGAGGCTTGCGGAGCCCCAATGCGGTTTTAGGAAAGGGCGGTCCTGCACAGATGCCATATTTTCTGTCCGTCTGCTACAGCAGAGGTGTAGGGAATTCCAACAAGACCTACATCTCTGCTTTATTGACCTGGTCAAAGCCTATGATACCATCAGTAGGCCTGGGCTCTGGGTTGTTCTTCGTGCTTTTGGAGCACCTGACCCTCTGCTCACGATCATTAAGGACCTTCATGATGGTGAGCAGGCCCGGGTAAAACTACGTGGCCGGGAGTCAGAGCCATTCCCTGTACACCTTGGGGTGCGACAGGGATGTCCTCTGGCTCCCACATTATTTAACATCTATTTTGACCAAGTAGTTCGTGAAGCCTTCAATAGCTGAACCAGGGGAATCTCCATATGGTACAGATTTAATGGGAGGCTGATCGATGCCCGGGTGCGGTCAAGGGATGGCTCCCTATTGCTCAACCACGTTATGTATGCCGATGATTTGGTAATAGCTGCTCATTCAGAGGAGGAGTTGGAGACGCTGCTGCTGAGACTGGAGCGTGCCACTAAGAGGTGGGGCCTTACCATCAGCCCCACCAAAACTAAGCACCTGCCTGGGTATTTTGTACCATCGGACACTCCACCCCCACAACTCCCAATCGGTGAAAGGGCAGTTGTGGAGAGAGTGGAGAGTTCCCCATACCTGGGCAGTGTGCTTATGACTGGCTCTAGTTTAACAGCAGAGGTCTCACTCCGAATCAGTCGAGCGGCAATATCTTTTCATCGGTTGCGTAACACTGTGTGGAAGCTACCTGGTCTGTCGCTCCGCACTAAGCTTCAGGTCTTCTCGGCCACGGTCATTCCCTTCCTTCTCTATGCTTGCGAAACGTGGACCCCCCTAATGGAACATCTTCGCCGGTTAGAAACATTTAGGCTGGCCTGCCTATGATCCATCCTGGGTTTAATCAGACTGGATTGTGTGAGGAGCTCACAAATCCATGAAAGATCTGGGCAAGGTCCCATCGGTGAGCTCCTCCGGCGGGCAAGGCTGCGATGGCTGGGTCATGTAGCCCGCATGCCCAGCCACCGCATGCCGAAACAGCTTTTGTTCGGCCGGATTGAGGGGGCTAAATGGGCGCGGCACGGGCTAGAGAAGAGATGGAGTGATGTGGTACAGGAGGACGTGGAGCTGAGTGGACTTGCCGATGACTGGTACCAGCGGTGTCAAGATCGGCCTCTGTCAGGGAGGCTCTTGAAGGACGCTACTGAGCAGTTAGAGGTAGTCGCCCTCCAACAACAACGGAGGGCGGAGGAGCGATGCTCACAACGAGCGGAGCGCCGGGTGGCTGAAGCACAGCGGGTTGGCACAGTAGGGGGCACAGGTGGTGCATCAGCCAGTCATCTCAGTCAGTCGACCCGTGGCACCTGGGTCTGCCCCGTGACCCCCTGCCAGCGGGCGTTCGACACTTCACATGGCCTCAGGGTGCACATAGCCTGGCACAAGCGTCGTGGTGACGTCAACGCCACTTAGTGGTGAATGGCGGTTGTTGTGTTGTTGATAGTGTGAGAGTGTGTGAGACAGTGTGAGACAGTTTGAGAGTGTTGTGGGACAGTGTGAGAGTGTGTGAGTGAGATAGTGTGAGAGTGGTTGTGTGAGCCAGTGTGAGAGTGTTTGAGACATTGTGAGATTGCATGAGGCAGAGTGTGAGGGGAGAATGAGGCAGAGTGTGAGTGAGACATTGTGAGAGTGTGTGAGACGCGTGTGTGTGAGACACAGTGTAAGTGTATGTTTAGACACTCTGTCTCGCACACACTCAACAATAACAACCGCCATTCGCCACTAAGTAGCGGTGATGTCATCATGGCACTTGTGCTAGGCTTTGTGCACGTTGAGGCCAAGTGAAGTGTCGAACGCCCGCTGGCAGGTCACAAGGCAGATTCAGGTGCCATGAGTCGATTCACTGAGATGACTGGCCAATGCACTACCTGTGCCCCCTACTATGCCAACTTGCTGTGCTTTCGTCACCCGGCGCTCCGCTCATTGTTGTAAGCATCACTCCTCTGCCCTCCGTTGTTGCTGGAGGGCGGCTGCCTCCAACTGCCCAGCAGCGTCCTTCACGAGCCTCCGCCACAGAGACCGATCTTGACACTGCTGGTCCCAGTCATCGGCAAGTCCACTCAGCTCCACGTCCTCCTGTACCACATCAGGGGGTTGTCATCATTCCCGAGTCCTCCTGATGTCCAGGCAAAATGGGCAAGGTTTAGGACTGTGGCTCATGCAGCTGCAGTGGCTGCGTTTGGATACACGGTCCAGATCCCCCCAGAGACCCTGGCTGACAGAGGAGGTGTTCAGGCTGGCTGAGAAAAAATGACACGCCCAATCTCATCGTCTACAGCATCCCATGTCAGAGAATGAGGAGGCTTACCGCAGCCTTCACTCGAAGGTTCGGAGAGCCGTGAGGCACTGCAATAATGGGTGGTGGTCGCGGGTTGCTGAGGAGATGGAATCTGCCTCAGTGGGCTGCGATCACAAATCGCTCTTTAATTACATAAAAAAAAAACTTGCAGTACCACACCTATCAGCATCATTAGAGGAAAGAACGGTAATCCAATGTCTGACCCCCAGGAACAGGTTTGCAGATTTGCTGAGCATTTCTGTGAGGTCTTGGAGGAGGGGGAATCCCTCAGCCTGGAAAACATCACGCGGCAAAATGGGGATGATCCTGCTGAGGCTGTGGTGCCTTGAATATTGGAAGATATAGTTACCCCCTTTGAGTGGCTGTTTGAGGTGCCATCTCTTGAGGAAGTACTGAAGGTGATCCAGATTTTGAGACCAGGTAAGGCACCGGGCAAAATAATCTCCCAAACGAAATATTGAGGGAGGGTGGCGTTTGTGCACAGACTGCCCTACATGACTTAAATACAGTTTGGCCACTGGACAGGTTCTGCAGGAGCATCTTTCTCCTCAGTGTGCTGGC
Organism: Petromyzon marinus; assembly: GCF_048934315.1. Classification (NCBI taxonomy): domain Eukaryota; kingdom Metazoa; phylum Chordata; class Hyperoartia; order Petromyzontiformes; family Petromyzontidae; genus Petromyzon; species Petromyzon marinus. The sequence goes on along the minus strand of NC_133728.1, from coordinate 12,138,807 downwards.
AAAGGTCCTGGCAAGGATTATTCAACATCGCCTTGCCAAGTACGCTGAGGAGAGGCTTGCAGATCCCCAATGTGGTTTCAGGAAAGGGGGGTCCTGGACAGATGCCATATTTTCTATTCGTCTGCTACAGTAGAGGTGGAGGGAATTCCAACAAGACCTACATCTCTGCTTTATTGACCTGGTCAAGTCCTATGATACCATCAGTAGGCCTGGGCTCTGGGTTGTTCTTCATGCTTTCGGAGTCCCTGAATCTCTGCTCACGATCATTAATGACCTTCATGATGGTTAGCGGGCCTGGGTAAAACTACGTGGCCGGGAGTCGAAGCCATTCCCTGTTCACCTTGGGGTGTGACAAGGATGTCCTCTGGCTGCCACATTATTTAACATCTATTTCGATCACATAGTTTGTGAAGCCTTCGATGACTGTAGCGGAGGAATTTCCATATAGTACATATACAGTGGGAGGCTTATCGATGCCCATGTGCGGTCAAGGGATGGCTCCCTATTGGTCATCTATGTGTTGCATCGTATAATCACGCGCAGACTGAACTTATTGTAAGGGCTTTCGCCATTTATTATCACGGTTTAAACACTCGGCTCACACCAGGGGTAGGTGTTCTCTATACTCGGTCCTTCCCGTGGACCCCCAAGCTTTACTCATCATAACCTCGGCTATCCCTGGGGCTCTCTCATTCAGGCCGAGATGGGGGTTCATCCAACAACGCCCGGCCGAGGAGAAAAGAACCCCACTCTCTCTCAGCCAATTCTCAGACTTCTTCGAGCCCTACTCTCGGCTATTTCTTCGGCTCTCCCATTCATCGACCCTGGACGGAGGTTCAGCCAACACCATCCGGTCACAAGCGGGAGAGACCTCCTTCAGCCGATCCACACTCCGGGCTCTCACAATGACCACGCCTTCGTCACGGGATCCCCCTTAAGTACCCCTTGGGTGGCTCCTCCCCTTCACTCGGACCCGCCCCTGTTCTCGAAGGTGTCTCCTTACAGTGCTCATGACATGACGTAATCACACCTTACAGTGCACATGACATGACGTCATCACAAACTCCTCTACATCACCCTCCCCCCCCCGTAAAAAAATATGAGTCATCTCGACTGCGAATTATACTCAATTTGCCACGCATTGGACCCGATGCTTAAAGCTAGCAACGAAAAATCAGAACAATTGTAACAACAACATAACCACATGAACAATAACGATGTGAATGGAGGTGTGAAGGCAGAGCCGTCTGCGGGGGAACAAGAAGGATGATAAGGCAGGACGGCAAGGACAAGGTGACATGTATCTTTTCAACCTAGACGGGTGGATAATCCAGTGCTGGCGGCTGAAGCAGATGTACACACACTGTGGCCGGCAGACCTCCATGACCTCAACAGGGCCCTGCCAAGGGCGATGTAATTTTGGGGACGTCCCAATGGACACCTGTGGACAACGTACCCACGCCTTTTCCCCTTTCACCCATGCAACCTGTTGTATATGCCGGGTATTGAAAATTTAATGAAAATAATAAAATTAATGAAAATTTTAAATAAAAATGCGTTAGTATCCGAATATATGTTAATTGATGTAATTATGTGCATAAATTATGCTAATTATGGGTGTGTAAATGTATTAAGGTATGTAAATGCTTGTGAATAGGCTAATGTACGCAGTTATGGTAATTAGGCTCAACCTCGTTGTCTAGGGTCGTATTTATCAATCGGGATAAGACGATGAATTGTATGAAGTTATGCAAGTGTGATGTAAGTATGCTAGATTAAGCTCGGCTTCGTTGTCTAGGTTCGTATTATCAATCGGTATAATATAATTATTCTCGCTTAACATTTGCTGATTATGTTTTAGTGTTTTATGTAAGGTCTCCAAATTCAAATCTCACCGCAGGATACAGTTCTTATAATTAAGATTATGATGCATGAACTTAGGAAGGCACCACTCAGACACTTCTGTGTTAAGCAATTTTAATTTCTAAACAAAAACATAACACTCTAATACAGCAAACTCTTATGCTTGGAAGTGTCAACACAGTACTCCTGGATGTTCTCCTCATCGATCCATACATTTAACCCTCAATGATCACGTTGTTAACTGGGTAACAGAATAATTGATTTATTCCTTAGAGTAACGCGAGCATATACGGTGATAGGAAAAAGTCCTTAAACATTCATGCAACGATATTCATACGAAGGCAATAAAGAAACATGTCCTGAAGGCAAAACATATACGCAATGAATTTATAGGCAAGATCATGTAACTCGATGGGCAGCAATGCTCTTCACGATCAGCTGATATTTAACACACCACCTTGGAATGGCAACCCTTCGTGAAACACAAACATAACTTATTGGAACAATATGATTTGTCCCGATATGCGTGTTGTGTGTCTTCTTTGCCACTTGTTCAATTCTTTGCGTAAAGTAGACGCCGGGCGATGCGTCGTGAGGGTGTGAGTGTGGGGGAGGGTCATACAAACGGCTTCGTTCTCTCTCTTGCTCAGGGGTGGCCACAGTTTCTGTCCACAGCTGGCTGGAAGAGTCGGCACGACGCTCGCCGTCGGTGTGCGATTGATCCGTCATCAGAGAGTGCCCACAGCTCATCCGCTGGTCGCCGTTCCTCACTCTTGTCTTGGTTCCCAGCTAGTGCTGGTCGGTCTGCGTGTGGGTCGAACCCACGGCGCGCTCGCTGGCTCTGACACTCTTGCTCATGGGCGGCTGGTCAAGCTCTTTCCCCTGCTGGATGAGCCGAGTCAGCACAACGCTTATCTGCTGGCAGCTGGCACCCTTGCTTGGTGGCGCTGGTGGTGCTGCTGCGCGCTCTCTCTCTTGCTCCGTCTCTCTCTGGCGGTGCCGATTGCGCATGCAGATGGTTTTCTGCAATGCTGGCTTGGTCGATGATCGGCTCTCTCCGCCCTTTCTCGAGGTTGATTGCTTGATGCTGAGAATAACTTTCAGCGATACTCTGTCGGTCCATGCCGAACTCAGCACAGAGCATCACCTCGCCCCTCTTCTCTGCGATGCACCACACGCATTGTTGATCTCGAGGCCATGCCCCGGAGCTGGCTTGCTGTCCTCTCCCGAGCTGTCCCTTGCCAAGCTGTCCCTTGTCGAGTTGAACTATGTGTGTCGTGTTGCTGCTTAAATCTCCCCACTGCACGTCTCTTGCGAGAAAAAAAACAGATGCTTACTCCGTCATGCTCTCCCCCCTCGGCTGCCTTTGAATTGCCCCTCTCCCCTCTTCCCTTGGTGACCCCGGACGGGCTGTTTTCCGTCAAGTTTATGCTTTGTTTGCATTCCCAACCCATCTCTTCGTGGTGTCTTCTAAGAGGGAGGAGACGCACCTTTCATACGTAATTATGGCTACCATGTGTTTGCCAAATTGTTGGAAGACAAAGGTGGCCGGGGAGGCTCTGATTTCATGGAATACATATTATCTGGTCTTGTGTGTTTGACCTATTTTCTTGTACCTCTAATGAGCTACCCCAGGTCTAATCTCTTGTGATTATCATTTGGGTTTATGTTTAACCCAGATTTGTATTCTCCCTGTGAGTGTGTAGATTCTTAACGTAGATTTATAAACGTTTAGTTTCATCAATTAATTCATTGGTAGTAGTTATGCAATTAAAAAGAAATAGAAAAAATAACGACTAAAATACTTCTAAATGACTGTATCCACGTAACTCAATGGGCCGCAATGTTCTTCGTTATTAGCTAATAGTTGACGCACTTATCATGAGTCTTCTTGTATGTGTTAATGTGAGTGTTGTTGATCTTCTTGCGTTAAGCAAACGCCGAGGTTGGGCATCCCTTGTATCAAAAAAAGTGTTTGTTCCCTGCGGGTGCGAGGGTGGGCGTGTCTTACAACGGCTTCGTTGCTTTTTCTTGCTCGGGGCGTCGGCTTAGCTGCCCGTCCGCTGGCAGATACAGGCTCTTTCCACTGCTGGAGGAGCTGCGTCGGCACGTTGCTTGTCCTTGAAGATGCTCGATCATGCTTGCCGCTGGTCCGCTGGCAGCAGCAGATGCTCGATGGCGCTCGCCGCTGGTCCGCTGACAGCAGCAGGCTCCTTCCACTGCTGGAAGAGCTCCGTTGCATGTGCTCCCTCCTGCCCCGTGCTCTTTGTCGATGCCCGATTGCGCGTGCAGTTCGTTCGCTGGTGGCAGACACCCTTGCTCGGTGGAGCTGGTTCTCTGTGATGCTGGCTTGGTCGATGCTTGGGCTTTCCACCCTTTCTCCCGGATGCTTGCTCGTTGGTGCTCGTTATTCCATTGCTCGGCTGTAGCTGCTGGTGGGAGCTGGCACGCAGGATAGAATGACTTTGAGTGATACTTCTTCTCTCAGCTCGAAACTCGTGTTTGGTGACACATCGCTACTCGGCAAGTCTCCACATCCCTGGTTGATTGCAGAGTCTCACCCCGGAGCTTGCCGCTCGCCGCCCTCTTCTGTCGCTCACCGAGCTGTCCCTTGTCGAGCTGAACTGTGTGTGTCGTGTTGCTGTTTATATCCGAAAAATCTCCCCTCTGTGCGTCTCTTGCGAGAAAAAAAAACAGATGCTTACTCCGTCATGCTCTCCCCCCGCGGCCACGCCTGATTACCCCCCTCCCCATTCCGTCAAGTTTATGCATTGTTTGCATTCCCAATCCATCTCTTCGTGGTGTCTGCTAAGAGGGAGGGGACGCACCTTTCATACGTATTTATGGCTACCATGTGTTTGTCAAATTGTTGGAAGACAAAGGTGGCCAGGGAGGCTCTGATTTCATGGAATACATATTATCTGGTCTTATGTTTGACCTATTTTCTTGTACCTCTAATTATTAGAGTTACCCCAGGTGTAATCTCTTGTGATTATCACTTAGGTTTATGTTTAACCCAGATTTGTAATGTACCATTAGATGTTACCACCACGATTCCGGGGCTTTTCTAAGCTTTGTTCTCAGTCCATGTCGCCAGGGATCGGTGTTTTATTCACGAGTTATTTCTGATATCCGGAGGTTGGATATGTAGCTTAGTTTGGACTTAAGCTTTCGTGATTGCAGGAACTCATGTACTTTGGTTTATTTGGTGAAGTCACGTAGATAGAAATAGGCAAAGCAAAAACAGGGAGCATCTGTTTTGGTCGCTCTCCGTCCTTCTTCTCTTAGTGACCCCGGGTGGGCTGCTTTACATCAAATTGATGTTTGTTTGCACTCCCAACCCCTGTCTTCGTGGTGTCTGATAAGGGAGGGGATGCACCTTTCATACGTATTTATGGCTACCATGTGTTTGTGTCAAATTGTTGGAAGACAAAGGCGGCTGGGGAGGCTCTGATTTCATGGAATACATTTATCTGGTCTTGTGTGTTTGACCTATTTTCTTGTATCTCTTTTGAGTTACCCTAGGTCTAATCTCTTGTGATTATTATTTGGTTTATGTTTAACCAAGATTTGTAATGTACCATTAGATGTTACCACCATTATTCCGAGGGTTTACCAAGCTTTGTTATAAGTCTGTGTCACCAGGGATCGGTGTTTTATTCTAGAGTTATATTTTGATATCCCGAGGCTGGAGATATAACTTAGTTTGGACTTAAGCTTTCGTGATTGCAGGAGCTCATGTAATTTGGTTCATTTGGTGAAGTTACATAGATAGAAAGATACAATACGAAATATAATAAGGAATACTGCAGTATATAATGTCGACATATTCTTATAGCCAAGCTTCAAACTTTTACCGTAAAAAAAAAAATATAAGTTATAATGTCCGTTTGCCCTGTGCTCTGCATCCGTGCCAGTGATTCTGGATATTTGTTTTGGAGGTAGTGGGTTTGAGGGTGCTTGTTTTATTTATTTTTTATCGATTATTATAATGGCAGAATTTAAGAATAGGGTTTTTCCCCTTTTTTCTGGCAACAAAACTGAAACCTTTTTAAAGGATTCATGTCTGCATTAACCACAATACCTGCAGTCAAAATGCAAACAAAAAACATACTATGATAATATATGCATTTTCCTTGAAACTGATTGGTCCACACCAAGGGACGGCTTTCTTTTGAGCCTCGACCCAATTGGTGCTCTGACGCCAAAAGGTTTCAGTTTTGTTGCCAGAAAAAAAGGGGGAAAACCCTATTTTTATATTTTGGTACTGCCAAAGGAGGTCTAATGATGTAATAACAGAATTATTTTTTATATAAATTTTTGGAAAAAGGCCTATATATACAACAAACCCCAGAACCCTGATGCTTTTGTAAGTGTTCATTAGCCGCTTGTCGGCTGGCTGAATTGTCCACGGCCGCCTGTTGTGCGTCACGCAGCCTGTCGAGCATGACCTTCATCGAAGCAGGCACAGCGGATCCCTTTTTAGACGGCCCCAGGCCCATTTGCACGTGCATCGGAGGCTCCAGTTCCCTCCCGTATATTAGGTAAAAGGGTGAAAAACCTGTTGAGGAGGGGCCAACTGGTATGCGGCAAGGACACCCGGAATAAACAGGTCCCAGTCTGACTGAGACGCGCTCACGTGGTGGCACAGCATGGATGTGAGGGTGCGATTCAATCACTCCACCATCCCGTCGGTTTGAGGGTGGTAGGGCGAGTCTGGATTTTCTTGGTTCCGAGGAGGTCACAGAACTTCTTGAGCAACTGGGAAGAAAAGTTCGGACCCTGATCGGTTAACAATTGCTCAGGGGCGCCCTTATTTAAAACATACCCATGCAAAAAAGCATCGGTGATAGACGAGGCCGATTGATCTTGTAGCAGGGACCGATCATGCGCAACCGGCGCCTTCCGTCGTGCACAATCATGCAGCCACTCACAAATAGCACCACGTCGCTTTCCATGCCCGGCCAGTAATAATCCCACTTAAGGGTTAACAAGGTCTTGTGGAACCCAAGGTGCATCAACTTCTTGTGAACTGCCCGAGTCAGTTTCCCTCGTAGGACAGTGGGCACCACCACACAATACCTCTCCAGCTCCGTGTCCCAGTGCATAAGTAGGCCGTCGTGTGGGACAATGGCCGGGGTGGTCGACGAAGAGGAAAAACGGCTATCTGACTTAACACAGCGTTGTAGCTTTATCAGAGAGGTGTCCTCCATCTGCAAGTGAGACCATTCCTCCCGAGGGAGACCTAGGCCAAAATCCACAGGCAGCGACACACCGGGAAGGGGGGCCGTGTCGGCTGTCACCACCAACTAGGGCCCGGTGTCAATTGGGGCCCTGCAGCGGCTCGAGCCCGTCATGCACGCACACCTGCCCTCTGGAGGCAACCTAGACAACCCATCCGCATTTCCATGCTGTGTCCCCTTCCTGTGGATAATGTCGAACGTATATTCCTGCAGCACCTCAAGCCAGCGCACCCTCAAGGGTATCAAAATTGGGACCCAGGTGGAATGTTCATGGAATCCCTATCCAAAACTCGTACGCTGGCCACATGAGGAGCCAACACGGTGGGAGAATGCAAAAAGTTCAAGCGACGGCCCGATGGCATCTCCACACAACCCTGGTCGATCAATATTTTCATGGGCATTTTGGCCAATAAATCTGTGCCCAAAAGGCATGGCACTGCCAACGTCTTTGAGACTAAGATGGGGCATTCCAATTCAATATCACCAATTCTAATGGAGGCAACAATGTGACCTAATATACCTAGACTATCTCCATTTGCGGCAAACGCAAGCCCCCTATACAGGCCTCAATTGACCAACACTGTGTGGCAACAACCCGAAAATGCATTCTGATATAATGGTGGCCGACGCACCCGTGTCCACCAAAATCCGGACTTCCACCCCTTGGACATAACCAGCGACCGCGGAGGAACCCGCCACGGCCGCCACAACCCCATGTGCGAGCGCAGCCCATTGATGGACCTGCTTAGGCCACCTAGAGACCGACGGCGAGCGAACATCGAGCGTTGCAGAACCTTTAAAGGTGCCCCAGTGATCATGAACCCTATCCCTGCGAGATGTGTGAGGTGGGGGGAGCGATCGAGTGGCTGATGTGCCACGACTTGCTTGAGGCCCAGATGACGATGCCGATGTGGAGGCGGAGGGAGACGAGGTCCCGCCGAAGGCCCCAGGAGCACTGCGGCAGCCCATCGCAATGTGGCCAGGCTGGCCACAGTGAAAATAGATGGTGGACGCCGATCCCTGTGAGAGAGAAGACCTCGCTCGCCATTGCTGCTCCGGCCGGCAGCCCCTGGCACCTCTCTAGCGTTGGTCGCGTGCAGCAAAAGGCGGCAAGATGATTCTTGTCCTGCGGCGTGGCAGCCTTTGCTGGACCCAATCACCTGCGAACGCCGCCACTCTGGGCTACTGGCGCAGGCCAAGGTGTACCTTGATCCCCTGCGCCACTTTAAGGGAAGAGATGTTCGCCTCCTCCGCTATAGCCAAAACTACTGTCTTGGCCTCGCTGTGCGCTGCTTTGCACCGCTATCCAAGTAGATAACCTCGCATCCAATAAACCTTCAGAGCCAGGGTGAACATCCGACTCCAAACGTATTTAATGAATAGAACGAAGTAAAACTGGTGGAAAAACACAGCACGAATACAGCATATGTTAATACTTGGTAATATCAATACACTTATTTTTTCTTTCGGTAAAGTCACGTAGAAACAAGAAAGAATAAAATTACATAATAGCATACGACGTTTCGATTGCAATACAAGCAATCATCATCAGGTATAGAAGAGCTAAATTTAAGAGAGAGAGGAAACACATAACCGCAGATATATACAGACCCTAAGTAGAGGGAATTAACACATACACTAGGGGATACAGAGAGAGACGGAGGAGCACACTAAACAAAACAAGGTTTAGCAAAATTTTGAAACTATATAAAGCAACAGAGACGGTCGGTTAAAACACAATTAACGCATGGTCTAGTTGATTACGCTATTTCAAAGATTGCTAAATTGTACGTTAAGTGTGAAATTTAAGAGAGTGATAGAATACAGACCGCAAAGAGACATATGGGGAGAGACACGCACACAGTGAAGAAGTGAAGCAGCATCTCTGTGCCGAGGCCTTAAATAGACAGAGATGGCGGGGCTGGGACTCAGAGACAATGGGACACAAATTAGCATGAAGAGAGCATACATCAAAGGACGGTGCAGAGTTGTCAGGCACACAGGGGCTGCGGAGGAAGTCGCAGCGCAAAATCGGAGACATCAAGGCACATAAACAGGCAGAGACAGAACAGCGACACAAACACAAGTCAAGACACAAAGGCAGACACACCAGCAGAGACAACACAAAGACACAGACTTCATACCTCCCACGTGACTTGACCGAAAAAAAGAGTAATTCCTGCAGTCACGAAGGCGCCAAATCAAGTTCGTTTAATATAAATACAATGAATGAACACTACAGCATCATAACATTGTCTTAGATCAAATGAAACTCAACAATAGATCCTGGATGGACCAGGCACCTACATTAGTACTGAATAGCTATAGAAGAGAAGAAGCTGTGAGGGCTCATCGTGTGATCTCCATGCTGCAACCTAAATGTACAGTACTACACATAATACTGAACTGTGGATGAGATATTTAATCACCCTTGCTCTCAAGATCGCAATAAGGTTACATGGGTACAAGTCTGACTCGACCTATTCAATTACAAGTAACCTTCAGGCATCGTTGTTAACTAGGCCTCATATTTATCAACAATTTAACAGCATTATACAGACATTTACAGCATTATAATGGTCATTCTAACATTATAACAGCATTTCCAATATTATAAGAACATAAACGAACTTACAGACAATGCTTCTTAAAGTCCCACAATGAACAGATGCACCTGTGGTCACCGAGACGTTATTTGTGCCTCCATTATTATTCTGTGTAATGGCTGACACCCGCGTGGTTGAGAGGGAATCTTAAATCGTAACTTCCTGGTCATGTGACCAAACTCGGCATCAAATCAGGAAATTCCTGTGTAGACACACTGTTGTATATGCCGGGTATGCAAATTTGATGACAATAAAAATAAAAATGAAATTTGGAAAATGTGTAATTATCCGAAATTATGTTATTTTATGTATTTATGCGCATAGATGATGCTAATTAGAGAGATAATCGTATTAATTTATGCGAATGTGTGCGATTATGCTAATGTATGTAGATATGATAATTAGGCCTTGCCTCGCTGACGAGGGTAGTATTATCAATCAGGATCACACAATTAATCGTATGAAGTTATGCAGGTGTGCTGTAAGTATGCCAGATTAAACTCTGCTTCGTTGCCTAGGTTCGTATTATCAATCGATATAATACAATTATTCTCGCTTTAACATTTACTGATTATGTATTAGTGTGTTATGTCATGTCTCCAAATTCAAATCTCAACGCAGGATACAGTTCTTATAATTGAGCTTATTACGCATGAACTCAGGAAAGAAACACTCAAACACTTCTGTGTTAAGCAATTTTAATTTCTAAACAAAACCTTAACACCCTAATATGCGAACTCTCATGCTTGGAATTACCCCCGGTACCATCGGGGAATTTTCCCTCACTAAGCAGTACATTTAACCATCAATTGGTGCGTTGTTTCACTTTGGCAACTGCACATATGATTAATTTCACCGCGTAACACGAGCTTAGTTGGTGATAGAGAGAGTCTTTAACACAGGCATGCAACGATATTCTAAACAAAAGGCAATTAAAGCAATTATTATACCCCAAAGGCAAAAGTATTCATCAATAGATTCATCGGCAAGATTATGCAATAAAAAAACGAACGACTAAAATACTTCTAAATGACCGTATCCACGTAACTCAATGGCAACCCTTCTTGATTTGTCCCGATATGCGTGTTGTGTGTCTTCGTAAAGCAGACGCCGGGAGATGCGTCGTGAGGGTGTGAGTGTGGCGGAGGGTCATACAAACTGCTTCGTTTTCTCTCTTGCTCGGGGCGTCGACTTAGCTGCCCGTCCGCTGGAAGATACAGGTTCTTTCCACTGCTGGAGGGGCTGCGCCGCACGCACCTTCTCCTTGAAGATGCTCGATCGCGCTCACCGCTGGTCTGCTAACACTCTTGCTTACGGGCAGCTGGTCAGGCTCTTTCCCCTGCTGGATGAGCCGAGTCGGCCCAACGCTTGTCCGCTGGCAGCTGGCACCCTTGCTTGGTTGCGCTGGTTGCGCTGGTTGAGCTGGTTGCGCTGGTTGTGTGCTCTCTCCTGCTGCGTATTCTTCCGCGGTGGACGATTGCTTTCGTCGCTCGTCACTCTTTCTCTCGGGCTGCAGCTGCTGCTGGGAGCTGGCACTCAATGTAGAATAAAACTCTTTTAGCAATACTTCGTCTTTCAGCTCTAAACTCACACTCGGTGACACATCGCTACTTTGCAGGCCTCGCCATCCTCGGTTGATTGCGGGGCCCACTCCGGAGCCTGCCATTTGCAGTACTCTTTTGTCGCTCGCCGAGCTGTCCCTTGTCGGGATGAATTGACGAGCTCAGTACCTAACATCACCTCGCCCCTCTTCTCTGCGAGACACAGCACCCATTACTAATGTCTCGAGGCAATGCCCCGAAGCTGGCTTGCTGTCCTTTGCCGAGCTGTCCCTTGTCGAGCTGTGTTGCTGTTTATATCTGAAAAATCTCCCCTCTGCACGTCTCTTGCGAGAGGAAAAAAAAGAGATGCTCACTCCATCATGTTCTTTCACAAAGGACCGGAACTTTTTTTGATCTCGCTCTGCGTTGTGGTGGGGGGGGTACGTGTGTCCATGTATGTGTGTGTCATTCATCAAGTCATCTTTTCATCCGTGGATGCACAGATGGCCCCTGCGATAAAGAGTAATTTACCTCGCTCTGGCGTCATTCTTTTGCTATCCCGTGCTGCGGGAAGACAAAGACGGCCGGGAGGCTCTCTTCCTATGGAACACAGTTTATTTTGGTTGTGTAAGTTTGACTTATTTTGCCTCATATCCTCTGGACAACCCTCGGTTCAATACTGCACAAATATAATTTGGTCTATGTTTCCTAAGACCTGCGATTCATTGTCATCATGACACATTTCCTAGGGTTTATTAATTTTCGTCCCCCCGTCTGTATCTGGAGATTGGTGCTGTTTTGCTTGAGTTATTATTTACTTTATTTTTTTATGTCTTGAGTTTTAGAGGTAAGTTTCTTGACTGTTGGAATTCATATTCCTTGGTTTTTGGTAAGGTCATGTAACGGCAATATGTAATGTAATTTAAGGTGAACAACGTTAGTGTTAATATGGAATTATTATTTTGGCTTATGTTTCCCGAGATTATTCCTATAATGTCAGCTTATCCTCGTTGTTGAGTTTTTCTTGGACTTTCTGTTAATTAAAAATAACCCAAAACCTGTCTGTCCGGTTTTCGTCGCCCTGGAAGCTGCGAGGCTTTGAGGAATTCCCCCCCCCCCCTTCCTCTTTGGTTTGGGGTTTATTACTTTTTATTGCTTATCTCCAGCGGGTGGTTGTGTGAGGGGAGGGGGGGGGCTGTATCCCCCCTTTTGCCCCGGAGTTTATTATTTAATGGCCTTCTACGACCTCCAGCTGCTTGGTGCTTGTGGGAGGTAGCAGGCCCGAGGGTGTTTTGTTTATTTATCGATAATTATTTTAAAAAAATTATTTTGGCAAAATCATTACTAATATCAATTTTGGAAAAAGGCCTATATACAAAAACACCCCCATATCTTCCGTGAGGCAAACACCTGCCAAGAGGTAGAACAACTACCTCAAGCTCCCATGCGAAGGAGAGCAGACGCTCCAAAGCCACTGAGTTGAGCACCGCAAAATCGATATTGGGGTAGTCCGCCCAAGCCAGCACCAACAAGGAGCTGCAGAAGGCGAGAGGCATCTCGGCCTCCCCTCGCCTCCGCAGCAAGAACTTCTGGCATGCACTGGAGGTGGCTGAAAAATAGCAGCCATTTTGGTGTACGCCATGGGGAGCGTCGCCCTATCCTTAGGCGGAATCGAATTCAATGTGGCTAGGGAATTATCATCTAATGCTATCAGGAGTGCCTTAAGGGCCTCGTCCATAGGACACCCGACTGAGACGTAAGCCGCATCGAACCGGTCTTGAAAGGACTTCCAGCTGCAACGAATGGATGAACAGGTAGCAGGCGACGAAGTTTGGAAGAGCCGGAGCTGAAGACCGGCGTGGGCGCTCCTGAAGATGCACTCGGTGGCATCGCTGCAGCAGAAGCAATGGCGCCCGGTTGCTGTCTCGCATCTTGTGAGAAAATTGCGCCCGATTGCTTTGTCACGTTAAAAATGGCGCCCGGTTGCTGTGTCGCATAAAAAATAGTACCCGGTTGCTGCAGCACACCCAGGGACAAGATGGCAGCCGATTGCTGCGTCCGTTGAGAAAACGGCGCAACATTCGAACGTGGCAGGAGAAGAAATGGCGGGAAGCACCCGATCTCGCTCCATAAATGTGATGGGCACGCACGGCTGGACTCCCACCTCCGACATCATAGAGACGAGACACGCGGCCAACTGCAGCAGCTGGCCGAACTGGCTGGTGAGGAGTCTCCAGCTCTCCTGCGGTGGTGAGTGGCTGGCCGCGGCCGCCACCTCCTCCTGCGTGGATTTGCCGGGCTCCACGGGGCGCATCTCCAGGGCCCCGGACTCTGGGGACATTGTGGGGGCTTCTTCTGAGCTATCTTCGTCGTCCTATCTCGCAACAGATGGGTTCTTATGTTCTTATGCTTTGTAGCCGACTTCGACATGGCGACGAAGGTTTGCAGTCACTTCTGACACCAGTTGTTGCGTCGTAGAACCACGCCGAGACAGAACTTCTTGTACGGGCTTTCGCTATTTATTAACACGGCTTAAACACTCAGCTCACACCAGGGGTAGGTGTTCTCTATACTCGGTCCTTCCCGTGGACCCTCAAACTCTACTCGTCCTAACCGCGGTTATCCCTTGGGCTATTTCACTCGGGCCAGGACAGGGGTTCATCCAACACCGCCCGGCCGAGGAGAGAAGAACCCCACTCACTCTCAGCCGATTCTCACAGACTTCTGTGAGCCCTACTCTCGGCAATTTCTTCGGCTTTCCCACTCGTCGACCCCAGATGGGGGTTCAGCCAACACAGTCCTGGTCACGGGCGGGAGAGACCTCCTTCAGCCGATCCACACTCCGGGCTCCCACAATGACCACGCCTTCGTCACGGGGTCCCTCTTAAGCACCCCTTAGGTGGCTCCTCCCCTTCACTCGGACCTGCCCGTGTTCTCGAAGGTGTCTCCTTACAGCGCTCATGACATGACGTCATCAAACCTTACAGCGCACATGACTTGACGTCATCACACTACTCCTCTACACATGTTATGTATGCTGATGATCTAGTAATTGCTGCTCACTCAGAGGAGGAGTTGGAGGTGCTGCTGCTGAACCTGGAGCATGCCACTAAGAGGTGGGGACTTACCATCAGCCCCACCAAAACTTAAGCACCTACCTGGGTATTTTGTACCATCGAAAACACCACCCCCACAACTCCAAATTGATGACTAGAACTCGTGTCGCCAGCAAATGTGGAGAGAGTGGAACGTTTCCTATACCTGGGCAGTGTGCTCATGACCGGCTCTCGTTTGACAGCAGAGGTCTCAACCGAATCAGTCGAGCAGCATTATCTTTTCATCGGTTGCTTAACTGGCTTGTCACACCATACAAAGCTTCATATCTTCTCGGCCACCGTCATGCCCTCCCTTCTCTACGTTTACGAAACGTGGACCCCCTAATCGAAAATCTTCGCCGGTTTCCTACGATCCATCCTGGGTTTAACCAGACTGGATTGTGTGAGTAGCTCACAGATCCTTGAAAAATCTGGTCAAAGTCCCATCGATGAGCTCCGCAGGCAAGGCTGCGTTGGCTGGGTCATGTAGCCCGCATGCCCAGCGACCACATGCCTAAACAGTTTTTCTTCGGCCAGATAGATGGGGGATAAACGGGCACTGCATGGGCTAGAGAAGAAATGGAGTGATGTGGTACAAGAGGACGTGGAGCTGAGTGGACTTGCCGATGACTGGTACTAGCAGTGTCAAGATCTGCCTCTGTGGAGGAGGCTCGTGAAGGATGCTACTGGGCAGTTGGAGGCAGTTGCCCTCCAACAGCAACGGAGGACAGAGGAGCGCCGCTCATAACAACGAGCGGAGCGCCTTGCGACTAAAACAAAGCAAATTGGCACAGTAGGGGGCACAGGTGGTGCGTCGGCCACTTATCTCAGTCAGGTGACCAATGGCATCTGGGCCTGCCCCATGACCTCCTGCCAGTGAGCGTTCGACACTTAACGTGGCCTTAAAGTCCACATAGCCTGGCACAAGTGTCGTGGTAATGTCACCATCACTTGGTGGCGAATGGCGGTTGTTTTTCTGTTGTCATTGGTGCAGGCGTGTAAGTTATTAGCACATTGCGCTAAAACCCCGGTGACCAGAGTTCAATTATAACAGTGGATAATATTTGAACCGGCCTTTGACCTTCCCTAGGTCGACTCAGACTCAAATTAATAATTCACTATGTAACACGATTTTTATTCCTGAGTAGTAAGTGTTATTTTCTAATTGCTTATGCCTCAAAAGTATTTAAATTGGCTATTAATCCCCACAAACTTTGCTTTTGTGACCAGGACTTTACGTGAAGGTTTAACACAAATGCACACGTTTTCTCATTGAACATAGGTACATTTCAAAATATTTTCGCGGTCACAAAAGCAAAGTTTGTGGGGAATAATAGCCATTTTCTGTACTTTTGAGGCATAAGCAATTGGAAAATAACACTTACAACCCAGTGAAATACCTGGTGCTGTGTGTAAAACATCAGGGTTGGGGAGATAAAGATGGCTGGGCGTAATTCTGGTCACCCACCCACTCGTGTGCCATTCCAGCCTGGTGCTCCATAAAAGTACTCGTCCCAACAGTCTATTCAGGCCATAGCGGGGGTATTTGTCTTTTTGCGATTGATGAAGTGGTTAACGAACACGATTTCCAACCTCGACTCATGCACACACGCAAACGGCTAACATGAGTGGGGCATTATATCTTAAATTGAAACTCCACGCCTCCTTCACCTTTTATCTGCACTGATCAGCACGGTCAAGTATGGTCGAACAACCCGCCACGTGGTTAATCCTTCATCCATCCAGCAATTAATTAACACAGGGGCTGTGAGTTGCGCCATTTGTCCAAACTATTTTATTGGCCAATGAGTAGTGAAAATCAATTGCTGCCAAGTTAATACATTTATGCGTTAATCATTGTTTTGACTAGAAGGACGTGGTGTTATATCCATGGGCACTGTAAGACCTTCACACACTCACACATACTAAGATCGAGATCCCCCGAATAGACTTCATCAGACTGTTTGGGAAAGTGCTATTAGCGAGCACCTATGAAGTCCGGTACGGCACATGAGGGGGTGGCTAGGACCACTCCCGGCTACCGTTGTCTCGCAAGTGCTGATGTTTACACACAGCATCAGGTAATAGAGCTGCGCTCACTTAGGTGAGGTGGTCCAGGGCCATTTCAAATACTCGCAACTGTTATTTGGTCGAGTCACTGGGCTCGTAGTACAGCGCACTACCACCACCTCGTATGGTGTTCCGGCCTTCATAGGTGCTCGCTAACAGCACTTGCCCCAACATTCTGTTAAATGCTTACAGGGGGTGGGGAGGGGGTTGATCCACACTGTTCCCTACAATGTCTCTGTCTAATATGTAACACAGGCAAAATACACACACATATATACAGCATTCGCAAATTCGCTACTAAGTGGTAAAAGTGGTGGTAATGCCACCACAACACCTGTGCCAGGCTAGGTACACTTTGAGGCCATCACATGAAGTGTGAAAAGGTCACGGGACAGACATCAGGTGTTATGTGTGGGTTGACTGGCTGAGATTACAGATTTGCACCATCTACTGTATGCCCCCACTCTGCCACCTCACTAATTTGTATCCGCATGACACTTCGCTCGTTTTTGGGAGCGTCGCTTCTCCTGCCCTCCGTTGTTGTTTTCGTTGCAGTTCACGGCGCAGTGCACTAACCATTGTGTCAACACTCCACCCCGTGTGTTTGATATAGGTAGAAAAATCTTCATAGTGATCGTCAGCATCATCAGCAACAACGATGGAGCAAAATACGCAAACTCGGAAGCAACGGGTAATGATATGGCTACATTAATCCCCCTCTGGTCTTCGCACCTGATTGGCTCACAAGTCACGTTATGAAATTCACCCCTTCTATTTAAGATCGAAACAGGAGGAATTCTCCACAATTCTGGCTATTGCCTGATGAGGATGGTTGCAATTACCGGCAAAACGTCGTACTCAAATTATAAATGTGGGTTTACTCTATAACACACCGGCGTGCTGAACAAGTAACTAATTGACATGTTTTGTTTATGTAACAAACTTAGTAATTGGCTGTGTTGGGTGATGGCGGGTTTAACGACACATTTTCGCGATCTAACCCAAAAAAAACTATTATGAATCATCAGGATCATCAGCATTATTAGTATCATCATCAGTATCATAGTTTCACCACTACCATCAGCAGCTTCAAGACGGTGGTAGTCACACAATGGCGTGAGCCACCACTTACCCCACAGGGCTACACCTTGACCTCTGACCTGCCGTGGTTACTTCTCCCCATGTGTGGTTGAATGGCGATGGCCCAGACTCCATGTCCCCGCCTCCTGCTCATGGCAGTCGCTACGGGGCTCGGCGGCAGCTTCCAGTACGGGCTCAACCTCTCCCTCATCAACGTCCCCACCAAGGTGCGTGTTTCGTTTTGGGCAATAACGCCTTTAATCAATGATGCAGCCTCAGCGGTGTGTTGAAGACGTTCATGGTTCGAATCCAGCGATATCCCTGATTATTTATAATAGTGTATATATTGCCATTTCTTCACTTGCTGTGGATGTTAAATATTCTGTGGCGTCATTCACAAGATTAGGACATTGTCTGCCGGGCATCAGGGGTCAAATTTAGCCAAATAAAAAAAATACACCGCAAATTACTTAATTGGGCGTTTAAACATCAGCAGCAATCGTTGGCCCCCGAAGGGCAGACTAATGTCCCAGGCCATTATTGCAAATGAAATTCATCCTGGCCTCTTGAATTCTCACATTGTTCAACAAAATGAACTAACAAAGAAACATCAATGTCTTTTGTCTATGGTGAGTCCCTAATAGAAACACAACTTTACACAAAACTCCGGTCATATTAGATCATGTTTAGAACGGTTATCGTGATCCCGTGTTTAGTTTGTGTGTGTAATATCTTATAGTTCACATACACAGAAGTGTGCAGGATATGCACCCTTACAATTACACCGAGAGATGCAAAGAGCAACACGTGGATTATGAGCACACAGTTTAACGACATCACGTGTCCTGCTAGGTGAGCAGGGCTTGCCCAGGAAACGTCATATATAGAAGGAATTATGGACGATGGTCAATAATTATCACGGAGTGGTAGCCAAGGAATGGAACGCATCCAAGGTACATATAGTGTGAAGATGGAGCGATGAAATCACGTGCTGGTATTACACGGATTGCTGCATCTGCGGATTATAATACATGGCGGGTGGCTTGGTCGATGCATTCATCCAGCAGTGGATTGAGCATGGCTGCTTAGTAATGACGCCTCATAACACACAGCTGTGTATGTGGGTGTCGCAGGTTGTGCAGGGTTTCATTAACAGCACGTGGGAGTCGCGCTATGGGCACCCCGTGAGCAGTTCCGTGCTCACGCTGATCTGGTCCATCATTGCGTCCGTGTTCGCCGTGGGGGGACTCGCGGGGGCCATTCTCGCGGGGCCCATGGCTCAGCAACTTGGCAGGTAAACGTACACGTGCACACACATTCAGTGTGTGCACTCAATCACTTACCCACTCACCTAGCCACTCGTTCAAACACACTCAACCATACCCGCGCGCATTTAAATGCTCACACATAATAATACAGACAAAGATCTCCCGTATAGCCTTAACAGACTGTTGGGGCAAGTGTTGTTAGCGAACACCTATGAAAACCGGAACGCCCCACGAGGGGATCGGTGGCCAGCCCGGCCGCCTTTATCTCCCCAGTAGCGCAGCATGCTAACCGCTACCCTACCTCTGCCCGCTAACCGCTACCCTACCGCTCCCAACACAAACACACGCATACATACATACATACACGCACACACCCATGCCCTCACTCACACACTCACGAGCTCATTGTTTCCCACCCATATACTTACCCATTCACCCATTTAGTCATATAAAAAAAGATGCATTCACCCACTGTTTCATTCTCTGACTCGCCCACCCACCCATGCGCAATGAATCTGACGACCTGAGTTTAAATCCTGGCCATGGCTAACCTCATTGACGAGTGACATCTGAACCAGTCCTTGGGCAGCGCCTCGGACGACTCCACCTTTAATGAGTAACTGGTGCAGTGCATGTGAACATAAGCACTGGGGAGTTAAAGACAGCCGGGTGTGAGTCTGTGCCAGCCTTTATAGGTGTTTATCTTATTTTATATGCATAGAGCGCCTTAGCTCAAGGCGCTTTACATAGTTTAAAAGCGGTACAAAATTAGAGTAATTTAGATGGCAAGGGCAATGCAAGGGCCATAGAATGAGTGACCATAACAGAGGGCACTTTGGGTCACGAAAGGGCTACAGGGGAGGGACGCAACGGAGTATAAGAGCGAGGGGAGGGAAGAGGAAGTGACTGGGCAATGGAGAAGAGGTGAGGCTTTAAGAGAGGAACGGATGGAGATTAAGGATTGGGACTGCTTATAAGGTACAGGGAAAGTTTATTCCAGCGGTAAGCTGTAAGGAGGGAGGAAGATTGAAAACGAGATTGGGCAGAGGGAGAAGAGGGAGAAGGAGGGAAGAAGGCAGGGAGAAGATTGTGAACGAAGAGCATGAGGGGGGACGTAAAAAGAGATGAGAGAGGCTCGCGGACAGCACTTGCCCCAACAGCTTTTGAGGGGTGACATGGCGTTATCCTTGTTTTTGTGCGATCAGGAAGTGCGGTCTCCTCGCTAACAATGCGTTCGCGATCCTCGCCTCTGTCCTCATGGGGGTGAGCGACGTCTCCTCCTCATTTGAGCTCCTCATCATCGGCCGTTTCCTCATCGGGGTCAACTGCGGTGGGTGAGATCATCATCAAGAGCATGAATCAGATCCAGATATACATATAAATGTACATATTCTGTATATGTATACACAAGACAAAGACCCCCTAAAGCCTGATCAGACTGCTGGGGCAAGTGCTGTTAGTGAGGAACTGGATGGATAACACTACGCCCGGCCGCGTTTGTTTCCCCAGTGATGTTTACACACCATGTCAGGTACTCATTTTAGGCTCAGTCCACCTAGAGAAGGTCCATGACTGGTTCAAATCCTCACCGCTATTATACATGGGCAGGAATGGAACTCCGGTTAGTACACTGCTGTAGTGGTTAGTACACTGACTCGATGAGGCTGATTCCCTGGAGGATGATGCATTTCAGGAGTGTATAGGTCGTGCCCAGGAGTGATATCAGCCTATAGCTTCCCAGGTCGTAGGATGGCTATATCCGGCAACCTCTTTATATACCAATTTAGCTATTGTTAGGGTTAGTTTTAGCCTTTCGCGGGTATGCTGTAACTGGAAGTACAGTATCATTGGCTGATACCATGGTGCAGGGCAGGCCAGGTGAGGGACGCGAGGCAGTGGCACCTCAACCTTTGCCGTGCAAGCATCTCGCAGACAAAGACCCCCTGTATTGCCTATTAAAAGACTGTTGGGGCAAGTGCAGTTATCGAGCACTTATGAAGGCCGGTACAGCACACCAGATCCTCATTTGAGGTTGCGTCGACCTATGGGAGGCCCAAGACCAATTCAGACAATCGTCACTGGGGTTGGGCGTGAGCGGGAATCAAACTTGGGTTGCCGGATTCGTAGCACAGTGTGCTAACCGTAGCACTACCGCTCCCCACTCGCATACATAAAAAGACAAATATCCCCCATATAGCCTTAACAGACTATTGGGGCAAGTGCTGTTAGCGAGCACCTATAAAGGCTGGCATGGCACACGAGAGGGTGGGTGGCCAACATCACGCCTGGCCACCTTTGTCTCTCCAGTGGCGATGTTTACACATTGCACCAGGTACTCATTTGAAGTTGAGTCGACCCAGGGGAGGCCCAGGACCGGGTCAGATAATCGTCACTGGTGTTAACTGTGAGCAGGAATCGAGCCCGGGTCACCAGGTTCATATTACAGTGCGCTGACCGCTACACTACCGCTCCCCACAACTCGCATCATTATGTAATGAGCGACTTCCGAGACACGTCGTGTAGAGGGCTTCTTCTGATTTATTCTTCCATGAGGCACAACACAGGCCAATACATGTATACGTCTCCTCTCACTGGGCACAACACTGGGTAATATATATACGATTCTACTTTAGCTACACACAGCCGACCTCTCTACATAGTCCCATCGCCTACATCCAACAATACAGCTTAATGACTAGCGTGACGATGACGACGATGGGAGCAGCGATGCAGCCAGGACCCGGGACCTTGCAACAACCCTGAACCTTCGGTTCCCATCCCCCTTATATACCTCTGGACGTGGCCTGGCCCCGCCTCTAGCCACGCCCCTTTCCAGAACCTTCGAGCAGGTTCCCGGAGCTTCCAGACTAACCCCACCTTTTATCTTTAACCCAGATATGCTCCCCTTCTGATTAAATCTTTGCTTAAAGCTTTCATGACTGCAGGAATTCATATTCTTTGGGTCTTTCGGTAAAGTCACGTAGATAGGTTCAAAGAAAATTACAAAAAAATATGAAAAAACTACAACGGGTCGATTGCAACACAAGGGTGTTGTGAAGAAAAAAAAAGGGGAAAAACTGCTGAGGCAGACTGTTTTAAAGGTTTAAAATGAGTGTAGCCCAAGGGTCATAAACGAAGTGGGCGGGGCTTGTGATGTTAATTTGAGAAATTAGCATGTTAATGTAAGATCGGAGGGCGACCTCCATGACGAGGGCGCGGAGGTGGCTATGTTAATGTGAGAGATTAGCAAGTGAGGTGGCTGTGTTAGTGTGAGAAATTTTACCTGTTTATGTAAAATCAGAGAGCCGAAAATAACAACTAACACTGGAAGGTGGTAGGATGGGAACATCACAGCCAGTTATGACAAACTGGTTGATAGCGTCCTTCCAATGATTCCTCAGTTTATACCCATCTTCTCAATTGAAGGTGTGTCTGTGTTTATATATGAGGAGGGCTTCATGAACAAATCTTTGTTGATAGCCAGTGGGTTTGCAAAGTACCTTCGTCTTAGAGAAATCAATTTCATGTGAGCCCACCACATTAAAATAATGATCAGCCATGGCCGAGGTATTGGTCCTACCGTGTTTCAGATCTGCCTTATGTTCACAAACACAGTCCGAGACATATCGCTTAGTTTCCCCAATGTAACTACTGCAGCAGACACAGCTCAGTTCGTAGACGCCAGGGAATTCCATGTCAGAGATCACATCCTTCACAGATGGGATCAGATCACGAATTTTATATACTGTGTTAAATCGAACCTGGATCTTGTGTTTGCTCATGATTTTGGAGATCTTTTTGGTGACCCCTGCTATGTATGGCAAGGTTATGGTTTATATTGGGTCCTCAGATGGCTCTTTCCCAACTTTTGGGGTGATAGCTTTACAAATTGTGTAGTCTGATATGAGAGACTATAGCACGTGGGGGTATCTTCAATCAGCACGGCGGGCCCGTCATTATTTGACCAAGTTTCTGTTAAAAACATACTATCTAGCTTACGTTCAGTAATGAGGTCATTTATGAGGAGTGATTTATTGCTGAGTGAACGGACATTGAATAGTGCCAATTCATTTTTATAGGGCTGCTCAGGCTCTGCGAGGGAACGACATTTAGTGTAACATAGATTACATTACTTACATTAACACCACCACAAAATAGTTCATACTGTCCATGTCCTCTATTGCTGGCTATGTGTGTTACCGGACGGATTTGTATAGGAATAGCATTGCCATAATGGGGAGGGGAAAGGTAACGTATAGACTTCTGATCAATGCCTCTATAGTCTAGCGAAGTATGATGTGTTGAGCGGCGTATATTAGACCAGAAGGATTTGATCCAGTTTCCAGTATTTCCAAACCGGGAGTAATTTCCACCAAAACCCCTATGAATGTACTTAGGGTACCGCAGCAAATCACAATTATGCAATATGTCCAAGTCCAATACTGTTTTGCAAATGTTATGTTTAAGTGAAACCATATCAGAGTGAGTGTACCTCAGCATTCTAAATATTAGTCCATTGGGGCCAATAGAGTGGATGTCTACCAGACATCAAACAAAGGTGATGACAAAGAGCAGGCCTGGCTAATATAGTGTATGTAGGTGTTACAGTGCTCTGTCCAAGTGGGCTGTCAAATTAGCGGTCACAACAGCTCGCAGCAGCAATCACCACAGACTGGAGGTTGCAGCAGCCCACAAGCCGGGAGCAGGTCAATTCAGTTTCAGTTTTTTTTCAGTTTATTTATTTTGGTATAGCCCTGTGAGCCATTCGGCTCTTGAATCGGGTGCAACGACAACTAACAAAAAAAACCAACAAGAAAAACATCGTAAAGTGACTATGTGACTGTACAAACAGAAAATCCATGAAAAAAACAGCAAAATATTCCTGAAAAAAGCACCGTACACCAACGCTGTGTGCAAAAAATCCCAGTGGGATGCAAGTCAAACAACAACAACAACCACAAGAAAACTTAGATTAAGGCCATCAGTCTAACTCCGTACTACAACAAAACAAACATGTCCAAACCAAAAATGTTTTCGAAATCACCAAAAAATAAAGCCATAATTGCAACGTAACAGTGATCACAGGGACTGTGACCGAATTTTTACAATAAACTATATAAATAACATGTAACACCAAATCCTAGAGCCATAGCTGGCTGCATGAGTTACTCCACAACAACAGAAGCATCAGTCGGAGTATCAAATTTTTCAATGCACTTTTAAGATCAGCACGCTAAATCAAAATACAGATAATACTTTGTAGCGTCATCCGGAGCGAAACATTTTATTTTATTTTACGCCAATGAATAGCAGTGGCAGCTAGGGGTGTACAACTCCTCAAGAGCAGTTTTGAGAGACGATCTCATTGGTAGCAATTCAAGTTGCAATTTATTAGCAATAGCATTCCAGACCCAGGGGGCATCAATAGCAAAGGTCCTTCCTCCGGTTTTGTACGGCAATAGGGAATGTGAATCTGGAAAATGAGCGAAGACCTGAGGTCAAATTTGTTCTTTGAAACAGAGAGGAGATCCAGCAGGTAGTCTGCGGATTTTTTGTAAGTACATCGTGAATAAATAAGATCTGGTGCACAAGCCCCCGAACATTAAGATATGTTTAGTTTGACCCAATGTAGAGATCACAGTGGTGAGTCCTATATGGGCAGTTCAATGTAAATCTTAGGGCCGAGTGATAGATGGAATCAAGCTTCTTCAGGACAGTACTTGGGGCTGATTTATACACGATGTCACAGTAGTCAAGTAGAGGCAGTATGGTAGCTTTAATCAATTCCAAACGGAACATTGGGGGGGAAGCAGTGCTTGTGTCGATACAGAAAACAAATTTTAATTTTTGTCTTTTTATCAATATAATCAATGTGATCTTCAAAATTCAGTTTTTAATCCAGGATGACCCCAAGATACTTATATATCTTGACTTGCTCTATTTGATCATTATTTAAGGAATGTAATTGGGGAAAAATAACTTCCTGCTTTAGTCCTGGTGAGAAGCATAGCACCTTGGTTTTGGAGGTATTCAGGACTAGTTTAAGAGTAACTAGCTGATGTTGTAGTTTGTTTAAATCACCCTGTAGCTTAGCAATCACGTCATCCGGAGAGCGGCCAGCAGTAATCAGTATCGTGTCATCTGCAAAAAGATTTACCCTGGAATGATCCAGGTCAGTGCCCAAGTCATTGACATAAAGAGAGAACAAAAGGGGCCGAGGGTGGAACCCTGTGGAACCCCTTTTGTTATCTTAACACTGTTTGACCTCCGACCATCTGTGAATACAGTTTGGGTGCGAGAAAAGAGGTAATTTTGTAACCATTTTACTGCGTTTTCGGAAAAACCTAGGCAACTTAGTTTACTAAGCAGGGTGTTGTGGTCTACTGTATCAAAAGCTTTAGACAGGTCTAGAAAAAGACAGGCACAGTACTGCTTATTATCAAGGCTACTGTAAATGTGATTCAAAGAGTCTAATGCAGCAGATGTGGTGCTGTATTTTTTTCGGAACCCAGATTGTTTTAGATGTAGTAGATTGTTGGTGGACAGGAAACTGCTAATTTGGTAGGTCAATAATTTTTCAAAAATTTTCATCAACGGGGACAAAATTTAGATAGGTCGGTAGTTATTTGGATCATCTTTAGGGCCCCCTTTGTGAAGTGGACAGACATAGGAATGTTTCCATTCTAAAGGAACGGATGCTTCTTTGATGGACAGGTGGAAAATATGGGCTATAGTTTCGATTTACGAACAAAATGATCTCTGATTCAACAGCATTAATTGATCAGATCAAACAGTTCTCGTTGAAACCCTCTGCTGCCAGGCCACCAAGATTATATGGCCTTCCAAAGATACACAAAGAAGATACACCCCTTCATCCCATCATCTCTACTATCAACTCCCCCACCTATAAACTGGCACATTTTCTTGCTGATATACTGCGACCTTTCACTGGAAAAAACACCTCTGCGGTACTAAATTCTACTCACCTGGTATCGACAATCAAAGGCATTTCCCTGTCCCCAGACGACCTGCTTGTCAGTTTTGATATGGTGTCCTTTTTCACCAAAGTCCCGGTACCTGACACCATCACTATCATTGAAGACCTGGTTCATCAAGGACTGCATACTGATGTATCCCCCCTGGTGAGACATTGCTTAACCAACACATACTTCACCTGGAATGGAACTTTCTACAAACAAACTGAGGGCACCCCAATGGGCTCCCCCCTATCTCCGGTTGTAGCCAACGTATTCATGGAAAAAATTGAAACTGATGCCATCCAGACTGCCACTCTACGCCCGACCTTATGGAAGAGGTACGTGGATGACACTTTTGTCATCTGGCCACGTCGCCAGCCTGCTCTAGACCAATTCCGCGACCACATCAATTCCATACACCCAGCCATCAGATTTACCATGGAGGTCGAAAAAGATGGCAAACTACCCTCTTTGGATGTCTTAATTAAAAGGAGACATGATGGTTCAATGAGCCACTCTGTCTACAGGAAAGCTCCCATACAGATGCTTACTTGAAACCGGATTCCCACCACCATCCATCCCAGAAGAACTCCCTCATCAAGACTCTATACCATAGAGCCCAATGCATTTCCGACCAGGAACACATTACCAGTGAACTCAAGCACGTACACCAGGCTCTCAGGGCTAATGGTTACTCCGACTACACAATCCGCAAAGCCATCACTCCAGTCATGAAGAAGGATCTTCTTGTGGAGCCACTCAAAACCATCACCTTGCCCTACATTGCAGGGGTCACTAAAAATATCTCCAAAATCCTGAATAAACACAAGATCCAGGTCCGATTCAACACAGTACATAAAATCGGTGATCTGGTTCCATCTGTAAAAGATACTGTTCCAGACATACAGTACCCGGGCGTTTACAAACTAAAGTGCCTCTGTGGTAGTAGCTACATTGGAGAAACCAAACGACATATCTCAGACCACATCTGCGAACATAAAGCAGACTTGAAACACGGTAGAACCAACTCCTCTGCCGTGGCAGATCACTGTTATAATTCAGTGGGCTCACATGACAGACTAGGATCAGGCAGCTTAGGTGTGCTGAACAGCTGGCCCTTGTGCCAGCCGCTTTCGCGGCACTTTCAAAGAACGTAAACCGCGTGATATTCAAGGGTCTCCTGTACTGTAGGGACAGCTCTGATTCCACTATTCACTTGTCCGTCCAGTGCTTGCTGAGCTGCATTGGCTTCCGGTTACTGAACGACTACATTATAAGGCCGCATTACACAAAGTGCTTGCCACAAATGAACCATAATACCTTGTTGATATTGTCAAGGAACATAAATCATCACGCGAATTCTGGTCATCCTCACAGCGGCTTTTGGCTAGCCATCGAACAAAGACGGTCACTGCATCGCGCGCTTTTGGATGCACTTCAGTGGCTGCCTGAATATTAGAAAGCTAGTGGAGCTATGCACTTTTAAAACTTGATTGAAAACTAATTTTTTTTAAACTACTTTTTGTGTTTAGTTTGTTGTCCTTCCCCGCACCTCCGATTAACACAGTTGGCTACGTACAGTGCCAACCGATATAAGCTCGTGCCCCCACCCCCCAATTCTATAACCTTCTCTACTTACTCGTACAGATTCCAACCTCTCAGCCGATTCCGTGGCACTGTGATGAGTTTGGGAGGTTTCCTATAAAATTCTAACGGCTGGATGTACTTGAGCCAAGTTTAATGTTTTGATTGTGAAGATTTTCTTCGACATTCTCTATAGCTTATACTATTATATATGCCAATTTCTGCTTTTACTGATGCTATTACTGCGACAAATAACTTTTGCTGTTACTAATGCTATTGCTGCTATTACTGATGTTGTTGCTGCTGATGTGGGTTCTTCAGGAGTGGGGCTGAGCCTGCAGCCCATGTACCTGAGCGAGTGCGCCCCACAGCACCAGAGAGGTGCCCTCGCTATGAGCACATCCATCTTCCTCACCCTGGGCATCTTCTGCGGGCAGATAGTCGGGCTACGGTGAGGACCGAGTGCGTGTTTCTATACAGTGTGGAAAGCAGTAGTATAGTAGTTAGCGATTTTATCATTTGCATATGGACGTATTGGTAATCGTCATCACGCTGGGTGCTATATGGTAACATACTATGAATATTCGTGTTCAGCTGCTCATAACATTTGTCTTCCTGCTGCTTAGATATCATGAGAACTGATTTTGATGCACCTCACAACATTTTCTGACCGAGGTTGTGAATCGTAGGAAAAGAAATAATTTTTACGAAAAATTAGCTTTTTCTCCTTGCACCGTATGTACCACCAATATATTCATATACCAATGTGTAATTCCTTTATCAGGTTCTTAAACCTGGAGAAACCATTCCCTGTAATCTCACTCTCTCTTGATTGGAGTGAATTTGTATCCGAGGCATTTCTCTCTGCCTGTGACGTTTCTCTGTTATTAGCTGCAGTTCCTCCCTAACCCGGTGCCTGAGTAACACCGCAGTCTGACACTCAAACATTATCATCCCCATACGCTTTGGTTATTTCGGAAAAGTCATGTAGGTAGAAAAATAATAGATCACAACGTTTCGATCGCAACACAAGCAATCGTCATCAGGTGGGACAACCACAGCAAGAAAAACTGCTGAAGTAGTCGAGAGATCTGCCGTGCCACGAGGTTATATAGGCCTCGGCAGTAGGGGGGGAGAGAGAAAGGGTGGGGCAGGAGGCGGGGAATAAAGTGGACCCCACAGCAGCACCCGGGTCACTGGAGTAAAGTGGACCACCGCGGCAGCACTGGAAAGATCGGCTGCAGGGGGGGAGAGAGAAGGGGGGGGGGGGGAGGAGGCAGGGCAGAAAAGTGGACCCCATGGCAGCACCTGGGTCACTGGAGTAGAGATCGGAGAGAGATGCACACAGAGAGAGAAAGACACACAGAGAGTCGGAAATAACAGCTGACATAGGCAGGTAGGATGGAAGCATCACAGTCAGTTAAGACTTTACCTGGCTAATAACGTCCTTCCAATGATTGCTCAGTTTGTACCCATCTTCTCGGTTGAAATTCTGTCTGTGTTTATATATCTGGATGGCTTCATGAACACATCTCTGATAATAGCCGGTGGGTTTGCAGAGTACCTTCGTCTTGGAAAAGTCAATTTCGTGTGAGCCCACTGCGTTAAAACAATGATCAACAACGGCAGAGGCATTGGTCCTACCGTGTTTCAGATTTTCCTTGTGTTCGCGAACGTGGTTCGAAACTTGTCGTTTCGTTTCCCCAATGTAACTGCTGCCACAGCCACAACTCAATTTGTAGACATATAAGGAATCACATCCTTTACAGATGGGATCAAATCACGGATTTTGTGTACTGTGTTGAAACGAACCTGGATCTTGTGTTTGTTTAAGATTTTGGAAATATTTTGGTAACCCCTGCTATGTATGGCACAGTTATGCTATTGGTTGGATCCTCAGATGGTTGTCTCCCCATGGCTGGGGAGACAGCTTTGCGGATTGTACGGTCAGAATATCCGTTCATCCTGAGGGCTTGGTGTACGTACTCCAGCTCACTGGCTAGGTGATGCTGGTCGGAGATGCAACGGGCCCTATGGTGTAGTGTTTTGATGAGCGAATTCTTCAGGGCTGGATGGTGGTGGGAGGCAGGCTTTAGATAGGCATCCATGTGGGTGGCTTTCCTGTAGACAGAGTGTCCCAACGAGCCATCAGGTCTCTTCTCGGTCAAAACATCCAGGAATGGTAGCTTGCCATCGTTTTCCACTTCCATGGTGAATTTGATAGACGGGTGTATGGAATTGATGTGGTTGAGAAATTGGTTCAGTGCTGGCAGGCCATGTCACCCCCTGTGAGTTGCTGGCTGAGGTGCCATCTATTGAGGAAGCATTGGAGGTGATCCAGAGTCTAAGACCAGGAAAAGCGCCGGGCAGAAATGATCCCCGAAGCTAACTGCTGAGGGAGGATGGGGTTTGTGTGCAGACTGCCCTATATGACATCATAATAACTGCCTGGACCACTGGACGGCTCCCGCAGGATTGGAAGGATGCCCTGGTAGTCCCCGTTTTTAAGAAGGTGAACCATAAAGACTGTAACACCTACAGGGCATCTCCCTCCTCAGTGTGCCGGGAAAGGTCCTGCCAAGGATTATTCAACATCACCTTGCTAGGTATGCTGAGGAGAGGCTTGCAGAGCCCCAATGTGGTTTCAGACCTGGACGGTCCTGCACAGATGCTATATGTTCTGTCCGGCTGCTACAACAGGACCTACACATATGCTTTATTGACCTGGTCAAGGCCTATGATACCACCAATATGCCTGGGTTCTGGGTTCTCCTTCGTGCTTTTGGAGTCCCTGACTCTCTTATCACCACCATTAACGACCTTCATGATGGTGGGCATGCCCTGGTAAAGCAACGTGGCCGGGAGTAAGAGCCATTCTCTATTCATCTTGGGGTGCGGCAGGGGTATGTATCATCTGGTTCTGACATTAACATTGTTTACCACTTCGTTCGAGGTTACCACGGTTGTAGCAAAGGAATTTCCATCTGATACAGATACAATGGGAAACTGACTGATGCCCAGTGCAGTCGAGAGATAGCTCTCTATAGGTCAACCATGTTATCTATGCTGATGATCTGGTGATTGCTGCTCACTCAGAGAAGGAGTTGGAGGTGCTGCTGGAGCATGCTACTAAGAGGTGGGGCCTTGCATAGTTGGGTTTCGCCTCGACTATTGCAACTCCATCCTGTCTGGTCCTCCTCTGGCAACCTAAAAAAACTTCAAAGATTACAAAACAACCTGGCACGCATCGTCATTGGCCGCACTCATCCCCGTCTCGACTCAATTGCCTCTCTCCGTGCCCTCCACTGGCTACCCATTGCCAGCAGGGTCACATACAAGATCGCCTGCCTCTGCCACCATGCCTTCACATCTGCCTGCCCCCCGTACCTCTCTTCATTTTTGACGACTTGCAGCACAGCACACGGCAGATGCCTTCGCAGTGCGACTCACGACCTCCTCTTGATACCAAGATCCAGGATGGTCACGTCTATGCACCGCTTCTCGGTGGCGGTCTGGAAAGCAATCCCTCTGCACATACGCAGCATCACCTCAATCGTCTCCTTCAAGAGACACATAAAAACTCCTCTCTACAACCACGCTTTCGAGTGACTCTGAGCTTGGCTCCATGCCTCTGAGTGGCGAGCACCCATTGTCCTAGTGAAGAAGCATAATGGAAATTTGAGATTTTGCGTTGACTTTCACAAATTAAATTAAATATTGGTGGCGGATGCGTTCCCTCTGCCTCGTATGGATGACTCGCTCGATGCATTGTCGGGCGCACAATTATTTTCGATGCTCGATTTGTTGTCCAGATTTTTACAATTGCCCCTCGATGACGAGTCAAAACCAAAGACCACTTTTCGTGCGCCCCAAGGCCTTTATCACTGGAATTGCCTTCCGATGGGATTTGAATTCAGCGCCGTTTACCTTTCAGCGGTTAACGGAGTTGGTCCTAGCAGGGTTGCAATGGGACTCTTGCCTCATATATTTGGATGATGTCATCGTCTTTAGCAAAACCTTTGACGAACATATGCAGTGATTGCGCTCGGTCTTCGAGAGAGTGCATGCGGCCAAATTGAAATTCAAGCCACAGAAATGCCATTTGCTTCAGACGTCAGTTAAGTACTTGGGGCATGTAGTTAGTGCGGCCGGTGTCACCACAGATCCATAAAAGACTTTGTATGTGCGCACGTGGCAGGCTCCTAAATCGGTAGCAGACGTCCGCATTTTCATTGGATTAGCTTCTTACTACTGGCGGTTCATTAAAGATTTTGCCCACATTGAAAAAACACTCCATGCCCTTTCGGCCAAGGGCCAGAGATTTTGATGGGATAGAGCTGAAGAGGATTCCTTCCTCGCCCTCCGCTCTGCCCTTGCTGATGCCCCCCCCCCCCAACTCGCATACCCCGATTTCACTAAACCCTTCGTTTTGGACACGGACGCCAGCGACACGGGCATCGGGGCAGTGCTTTCCCAGCTTACCGAGGGATTGGAGAGAGTGGTTGCTTATGGCAGTCGAGTCCTGTCTCCTGCCGAGCAGCGCTATTGCGTCTTGTGCAGGGAGCTACTGGCCATGGTCCACTTTATTCAGCGCTATCATCCTTAATTGTACGGACGGGACTTTGTAGTCCGCACAGACCATGCAGCCCTCCAGTATTCCCCGCGCATTGACCAGCTGTCTGGACAGTTGTTCCAATGGCCACCCCATGCTGCGTGCACGTGTGCTTCAGGCATGTTGAAATGTAAGCCCCCGCAAGGGGAGGCGCCCATGGTGTTTGCGGCAGCAGGGACAACGCGGGATGCGGGCGCTCAGTCGCCATGTGATTCTATTCTAAATCTCGACCATGATACGTGGGCTAAGCTGCAGTTTGATGATGCTTCGTTGTTGATGTTGCGCCGTCGTGCTTCTTGGGGCCCGGGTCCTGCGGGTCGCCTTTCCATTATGCTGCGGGAGGGACTCCTCATGCAGTGGGAGTCCCAGCAATATGCTCTGATCATACCCAAGGTCCTTAGTGACAAACTTTCAAAGGCCGTACACAAAAAGTTGATGCATTTGGGTGTGCATAAAACGTTGGCGACATTGAAAAAGGACTTTTATTGGCCCGGAATGGAGAGTGATGTCCTTCTCCTGATTAAAAGTTGTGTTGATTGTGCGCGCCGGAAATTTCCTGCCACGTGACCGCAGATTTCGCTACAGTCTATTGTTGTGTCACGGGTGAATGAATTGGTTGCCCTGGACATTTTGGGTCCCTTCCCGGTCTCCCGGAGAGGACACAAGTACCTCCTCGTGGGGGTCGAATATCTGACTCGTTGGCCTATGGCCTGGCCCTTGGCTGACCAGTCAGCTGTGTCTATAACTGACACTTTTGTGAACAGCTATGTTCTGGATATGGGGGCCCCGGAGCAACCGCTCACGGATCAAGGTAGGGATTTCTCCAAATTGCTCCAAGTGTGGGAGTCCTTGGGCATGCAGAAAATATGCACCATATCATCCACAAACTGACGGGATGGTTGAGCGGTTGCATAGAACCCTCACTGCTATGCTATGCCAGCAAGTGACTGAGGGACAGTCGGATTGGAATCTGCACACGCCAAGGGTACTTGCGACTAACAGACTTGCTTCCAATGCCTCGACGGGGTTCTCACCGTTTTATTTGATGTATGGGAGGGAGCCCAAACCCCCTGTGCAAATTCAGTTGGGACTGAGCCCCCCACGGAAAAGTTCGTCAGTTCCTGACCCCATGTTGAAAACACTGGAGCAGCTGCGGTTGGACCGTGAAGCCGCTAGGGTCAACTCGGCCCGCAGACAGGCCTGTAACGAGTGGCTGAAGGGTCATGAAGGGCCCTGAATACCGTGGCAAGTGGGGCACAAGGCTTGGCTACATTGCCCTCAGGTGCCTGTGGGCACGTCCCCGAAACTGTACAGTCCCTGGCACGGGCCCATCGAGGTCATTGAGGTTCGGCGGCCACATTGTGTGCGTATCCATTTGGGCCGGCGGCGCTGATTTGTGCATCCTTCGCGGTTAAAAAC
Source organism: Petromyzon marinus (assembly GCF_048934315.1). Taxonomy (NCBI): domain Eukaryota; kingdom Metazoa; phylum Chordata; class Hyperoartia; order Petromyzontiformes; family Petromyzontidae; genus Petromyzon; species Petromyzon marinus. The sequence continues at coordinate 12,105,449 of NC_133728.1, read as the reverse complement.
ATACTTTCCATCCGATCCGGTCGATTCATCCGCACATCCCTGCTGGCCAGTGTCTGATGCGTCCGGTACGCCGACCGCCATGCTTAAAGTAACAGGCCATGAGGAGGAATGTTCTGTACCGCCTGCAGGGCCAGAGGCCCTAAGGACCACAGACGGAGTGTTGCGGACTTCCTCATCGGACCACTCATTACACTCAAGCGGACCCGTCTCTACCCGCGGCGACGGGCCTGCTGCACATACCCGTTCGCGACACGTCGTTTTTTTGTTAATTCCCCATTCCCTTGTTCTTGTTATTGTTCATGGTCACTGCTTATGATTGCCTTGTAGTTAAGGGTCGGTCACTGGTCACTATAGAGTTGTGTTAGGTGTTGTCATGTTGCATGCGCACGAGGGATGTATATTACAGCCGGGATGGCTGCGTTTTTATTCGTGAGGGGGGGGGGGGGGATGATGTAGTGTGGTAAAATACACGGTGCGCACTGCTGCCCAAGGGCAACTGAGGGAAGGCAGGTGCGAGTGTGCAACTTAAGGTTGCACGTGCAAACCGCTACCCCTTTAACGGGAGATTCGGTTGCAGATGGGGTCGGTCCGGGGTCATACGCTGGCACCGGAGGTGTCGTCTTGGAGACGTACGATAAGGAGTGATTGATGGCTTGACAGGCACCAGCGGGCCCTAAAGAGACACAAGGGAGAAGCTGGATAATTGGGAGGAGGATATAAGGGGGTGTGTGAGAGCAGAGCGGGAGTTCGGGTTCTGGGCTCAAGGTAAAGACATCTCGCCGCTGCCGCTCAAGCCAAGGACGGACCTCAACCCTCATGAGTCGACGGGCGGGTGATGGTTGATCCCCCCCGCCTGGATCGGATGAGTGAATGGGTCTGAGGGAACGTAGGCAAGGGCAGCGGTGCAGAAAGAGGGCAGCTGTGTGCAAGCTCTGTGTGAGTGAAGCCTCTGTGTGAGCGAAGCCACTGTGTAGCGCTGCTGTTTGCAAGCTCTGTGTGAGCTGCTGTCTGTGTCCGGAACTGTGAGTGCAGAGCTGCTGAGAGGAAGAGCTGCCGCAGGCAGGTCAGCGAAGTGTAAAGTAGATAGGGGACGTTGATTAACAAAGTGACCGTATAGACAGAGATAGGAGTGCCTACAACTGGTGCCAGAGAGAGCAATAAAGTGTAAGCAGGTGGCTTGAACAACTTGTCTGACTGAGTGATTCTACAGGACACTACACTTGTTAAAGGTTTCAGTTTGGTGTTTTAACATCTTAACACCTGTTTTGTTGCCAGAAAAAAGGGGAAAAGCCTATTATATTTTGGGACTGGAAAAGGAGGTCCCATGATGTTTATGTATGTCTATTGCAGGGAGGTGCTGGGAGGGCAGCAGCAGCTGTGGGCTGTGGTACTGGCGCTCCCTGTGCTGCCGGCGCTCACACAGCTGCTCGTGCTTCCTTTCTTCCCCGAGAGCCCCTGCTACCTCCTCATCGACAGAGGCCAGCCCCAGCAAGCGCGCCAAGGTCCTTACCCCTCTCTCTTAAAATGTTTCTAATCCCTTTCTTTTTTTCTTCACGTCACTTCCGAACACAATTCTCGTTGTACTCTTACCTTTTGGCGTTCTCTGTTCTGACACTGGTGAGACAAGGCCATGAAGAAGGCTGTCTGGTGTAAGCCAATCAGTTTCAAAGACAATACATATATTATCAGAGCATATTTTGTTTGCATGTACACCACAAGCATGTGTGGTTAATGCAGACTTGATACCTTGCAAAATGTATCTATTTGGTGTTTGAACATCTCAACACCCCCTGTTTTATTGTCAAAAAGGGTAAAATCTATTCTTATTATTCACTAATTTTTCTCTTAAAAAAAACGATTCTTTCGTATAGCGTTTGAAAAAGTAACAGGCTATAATCGTCTTATTTATTTTATAAGCCATTTCATGGCATCTCGGGTGGCTGAGTGGAGTCCTGTTATTCTACGAGAATGCAGCTCGTTGTGTTGGACAGTAATCAGTGAGACGCTTCATGGTTTGCACTTCACTGCATTTGCAGTTTGGTTTAATCCTTGATTTTAAAATAATAATAATCCTAACCTCTATATTATGAAACTCCTTTCATATCGAAATATCTCAAAGCACAGAAAAAATAACTCACGAGTATATATTAAATCTAAGCGAAATAAAAGCTCGATTTAAAGCTTTCGTGACTGCAAGGATTCATCTTCTTTGGTTCTTTCGGTAAAGTCACGTAGAATGAGAATAAAATAATAAATTGATAAAATAAAATAACACAATAATAAAATAATAAATTGATAAAATAAAATAACACAATAATAAAATAATAAATTGATCAAATAAAATAACACAATAATAAAATAATAAATTGATAAAATAAAATAACAATTTATTATTTTATTCTCATTCTACGTGACTTTACCGAAAGAACCAAAGAAGAGAAATAAAAGCTGATAATAACAATATAAAATTACAACTACGCTCCAATTGGCAATACAATGAACAAACTATGCAAAATCAAATAGTAGTGAAACAGTATATAATCGGACATCAGGAAAAGCTAATGCATAAGCATTGGCTCTCACATCTTAAGTTACGGGGAAAGCCTGTAAAAATAGGTGAGTTTTAGGGCGTGATTTAAAAAGTGAAACAGACTCAGAATTCCCAATAGAACAAGGATGGGGATTCCACACACGTGGATCCTGGCTGCAGAACGCTCCATCCCCCATACAACACCACCAGTCTTGCCTTTGGAATTATGAGTAAACCAGAATCAACTGATCTAAAATTTTTGCAGATATTTAAGAGCCAGCCCATTCAAGGCCTTAAACGCGAGAAGAATCATCTTGAAGTCGATTCTGTATTTTACAGGGAGCCAGCCAGTACATGGATGAAATAATAGGAGCAATATGGTCATACTATTTAGATCTGGTTTAAAGCCGGGCAGCTGAGTTTTAAATATGTTGTAATCTATTTAAATATTTTTAGAAACGCCAGCAAGCAAGGTGTTACAGTAAGCCAACCTTGAATAAATTAAGGCATGCAACAACCTCTCGGCATCAGGAAGGAACTATCCACACCTCTTATATGTTCGGACAAGGTTGAGAGTGGTCCACTGTCGTTGGGGCAGAGATAAACCAGGCTGTTTCTTTGCCAATAATTCAGGAAGGTTCTTGTTTGGAACACCTCTGTTTTCCGGCATCTTGTGCCATTAGGTGGCAGGCTCCTTTCAACTTATGGAAGAGTCGAGGCATGCATCCAAAATTCATGTCTCTTTTTCAGATGGGAGGGTGGTGGAGATTTGGTGTCGATATGCAGAGGGGGTAACATTTGGATTTCCCAAGATCTTTAAAAAATACCCCTTAAGCGTTGCATCATCCCATCAGATTCTTGATAGTGGGACAGTAAGACTTCTCCACAAATCTGGCTGTCGCCTGATGAAGCTAGTTGTAATTACTGGCAAAATGTCGTACTCAGATTGTAAATGTTGTGGCTTGGCTCTCCAACACACCGGTGTGATATACTAGTGACGAATTGGCACGTTCTGTTTACGTGACAACCCTTACTAGTTGGCTGTGTCGGGTGGTGGCGGGTTTTTACGCGATCTAACCCAAAAACCTCTATTATGGATGATATTGGGATGTTTGCGAGCACTGACAGCCACTGCAGTGGTTATAGATACACGGGAGCCACTGGCCACACCCAGCACAGCATTTATTTTAGTGCCAACGAGCCCAATGTGAGAGCTGTTGCACCAGACATGTTTAGCGCGATATTCTGCTAGAGAATGGAGCAGGGCCTGCATTGATGTCCAAAACATCCCTGTATTACATCCCCAGGAATTCCATGCTAGCTTTTGAATGCTGTTGACTCTGTATTTAATATTCTTGCTATAGGCTTTGAGGTGATGTCGACAGCGTGACAGTCCAGTCAAGGGTTACTCCGAGGTATCTGGGTCTGTGGTCATGGTTACGAAGGGCACCACAGAATTGACCTTGAGTGGCCTCGATCCTTCAATTTTTTTATCAATTGAAAGGTGGATACTGATGTTTTCCCTGCATTCGGCTTCAAGCATAATGCTTTGAAGTTATTTTCTAGCATTGTTAGGTCCACCTCCAGGGTTCTCTCCGCTTTCTTGCATTTAGAGACTTGGGTTAGCCAGTGCAATATCTTCTGCATAAATGATTTTGCGAGACTCTTGATAAAATGTTACTGATGTAGAGGTTGAATAATGCCGGAGTCAGGGTGTACTCTTTTATGAGGCGATTATTTAATCTCTTCGTGTGACTTTCTGTCATAACAGTGCGAATTGTGAAGTCTGTTAGCATTGCGTTGATTGTAATCTGTAACGCATTTCAGACAGCATTTGTCCTTGGAAATATTTATATATCAGCAATAATAATGAGCAGGGCTGGTATGCGTGTAGGCCATGATGAGATAGCAGGGCAGGGATGTTGGCTTAGGAAGTAGGGCGAGAATACAGAGATGAGATTTTTTTGTGCTGATTGTGTCTCCACATTTTGGGAAACAACCGTTTAATCAACGTGTCCAATTTTTAAAAAGTTGACACCCGAATAGCAAAACTGTACACAACAGTTTAATTAATATTTCATCAACTTTACCAGAATTAAGGTGACCCCTTTACTACACATACACAGAACAAATGGTACTAATTGTAGTTGCAAATGGTTAAAACAAGAACTCATGCTCACACACACAGAGGTCGCCACAGGATGCCCACTACAAGCTTTAGGCCACACTAGGCATGGCTTGTAGGAGGATTCCTGCCTTTGGGAGGCAGGGTGTGGGGCAGTCGCCTAATTTTAAAGGGGCCCGAGTGATCTACCATGGAAACATATTTGTTGAATCTCTTTAACTGACATCCCAGCTCTAGGCCAAATATTCTAAATCATGCGGGAGTCACAAAACATAAAATGTGTGTTCGTGTCTCTTTGCAGTGCTCGCATGGTTACGTGGTGGTGATGGCAGTAATGGTGGTGGCAGCTGTAGTGATGTTGCTGCTGGTGGTGGTGATGGTAACAGCGCTGATATTGGTCAGGGCACTGGCGGTTCTCCCCTGGAGCACCGACTGGATGAGGAGCTTTTGGCCATGAGAGCGGAGCAGGAACAGATGTCTGAGGGCCCCAGGTCCGTGTGGGATGTGATGAGGAACCGCGGAACGAGGTGGCAACTTATCACCGTGCTTCTGCTCAACGTCACTCAGCAGCTCAGTGGACTGAATGCGGTGATCCACGCAATACCTGCACCTCACTCAATCACTTCTAGAGCAATATAGCCAAAGCCTGATTCAAATTCCAACAATTATATGGCAGATTTGTTCCAATTGGTTTTCAGGAGTTATTAGTAAAACCTAATATTCTGCTCTTTGTTCATCACACCAGCCTCTCGTATTTTGTACCGGGCTTTATACATCATCGCTCGCAAACCTCGCCCTAACAACATGTGTAGGTGTAGTGCCCTACCTGTCCAGAGATGTAAGGCAGTCCTGGTATGTCAGTAGAGTTAATGTAAATAAATCAATAAACACAAAACCTCCAGAAGAAGATATTTGTCGTAGTCTTCTGGTGGCAGAATATAAACTAAACTAAAAACTAAACAATGTTTATTTTACCAGGTAAGGTCCACAATTGAGCTATGTAAGTCTTTTTCATAAGTGACCTGGCCACAAATGATAGCTCAGCAAAGTGGCGTTTTGTGGGCAAATTTGTAGCAGCCAAATACTCTGAACGTATGTTTCTAAATGTGGAGGGAAAACTTGGAGGACCTGGATAAAAATACATGCGACCACGGGGAGGATGTTTGTTTGCCTATTTTGCCACAAATATGTGTGGTTAATGCAGACTTGATTTCTTGCAAAATGTATCTATTTGGTGTTTGAATATCTTAACACCTGCTGTTTAATTGCCAGAAAGGGTAAAAAAATCGTACTTTTTTCATCATGATCAGGAACTTTCTACTGCCATTAGAGTTGATCTTGTTAATGTGACTTAGGTTATTTCATTGGCATGTGATTCCTGGAAATACTTGCATATTCATTTTGCAGATCTTAGTTACTTTTTTCCTTGATCTTTGCCCTGGAATCTGATTATCTTGATAGAACAGGGGTTTGAGACAAAAGCAACTGAGATTTTGTTTGTATAACTTTTTTTCTGTGACAATTCCGGAGATGAGGTTACATATATTTTGAAAAAAAAACAGGCTGGGATTGGACTCGGTCTCGTGTTCATGCAAGTGGTCGTTTGGTGTGTCTGCTGTCGTAGACCCAAATTATAGAAATGTGTTTTTGCCCCTTTCCAAAGTTTTACGATTTCGCCTTTCAGAGGCGATAAACCCCAAACTTATACACACACTACCAGCAATACAGGGGACATGTATCTGTGTGTGTTAGCACGCTGTGCTACAAACCCAGTGACCAAAGTTTCGATTCTGCTCATGGCCAACACCAGTGACGAATATCGGAACTGGTCCTGGGCTTCCACAAGATCGACTCAGCCTTAAATGAGTAACTGGTGCAATGTGTACCGTAAACATCGCCACTGGGGAGAAAAAAGCGGTCACCCAACCCCTCGTGTGCCATGCCGACCTTCATAGGTGCTCACTGACAGTATTTGTCCTGTTTAACACACTTTCACGACCAATATCATCCATTAGAGAGGTTTTTTTAGGTTATATCGCGTAAATATATAAATGTGTCGTTAAAATCCGCCATCACCTGACACAGTCAAATAGTAAGGGTTGTCACGTGACCAGAACATGCCAATTCGTCACAAGTACAGCCCACTGGCGTGTTGGAGAGCCAAGCCACAACATTTATAATCTGAGTACGACGTTTTGCCAGTAATTACAACTAGCTTCATCAGGCGACAGCCAGATTTGTGGAGAAGCCTAATTGTTTTGTATAGAGGTGTAGATGTGGTGACACTTATGCGCTCTTGTGCAAAGTGGGGGGGGGGGGGGGGGGGGTTAATGAGGCTACGTACATTATGCATGTGTATTATGTGAGCCCTTTGATCTTGTCCTTCCTGTCTATTGTATGTATTAAAATAGCCGTACCAACGGTAATCCCTTTTGAAGTATAGTGCCCTTCATAGGCATGCATTTAAATAATGTGTTCTTTTATTATTCACTTCCACGTAGCACTAAGGCGGTAGCTATCCGAACGGTTAAAATCATTTTGATTTCTATCAATTTTGATAGATTATCTAATTAGTCTTGGCCAGTAGTGGCAGGTTTGAACGACACATTTATATATTTACGCGACCTAACCCAAAAAACCTCTATTATGGAGTACTTGTTCTCATAGTCTGTTGAGGTTATACGGGGAATCTTTGTATTTTGGTTTTCAGATTTACTTCTATTCCACGTACGTGTTCAAGGAGGCAAAGATCCCAGAGGAGAAGATCCCCTACGTGACACTGGGGACTGGAGCTGCAGAAATTATCACCGCCATGTCCTGCGTAAGACAGACATAGCAGCTATAACCAGGGTGGAAATGGGCTGGAAGGGCCCAGAATGCTGTGGTGGGAGTGAAAATTGTACTCGACTGTGTCGTTCCAGAAGGAACCAGGGACTAGTGTAACATCAGGTTGTCCACATCTATATGGGGAGGGCCATGGAGGCAAGATGTTAACTACCTCACCTGGTATAAAAGAGGTTCGTGGGTTCAATCCTGACCCTGATGGCTGTAGATTTTGAATTTGCATGTATCTCTTCCTGTGGTCGCGTGGATTTTTCTCCGGGTCCTTCGGTTTTTCCTCTCCACATTCAGAAACATGCGTTTAGAGTATTTGGCTGCTATACATTTCCACGTGATAAGCCACTTCATTGAAATATCATTTGTGGCAGGCTGCTTGTGAAATTGAGCTATATAGCTCAGTTTGCCTTATATGGTAAAATAAAAAAATATATTTAGTTTCATATGCTCTATATACTTCAAAAGTGCCTTGCTGTGGATCTCCAAAACTGTACATGGGAGGAAAACTTACATTTAAGTGTATGAAAGGTATGATAATATTCGTTCGTTCATTCGTTTCTCAGTCCGCTTGTCGTGGTGAGGGCCGTGGTGGCAACATGTTGAGTAGGGTGGTCCAGACCTCCCTTTTCCTGGCGACAGACTCTAGCTCTTCCTGGGGAATTCCCAGGCATTCCGATGCCAACATAGTCCGACCAGCGTGTCCTGGGCTGGCCCCGGGGTCTCTGCCCAGTGGAGCGTGCCCGGTAGAGTTCCAGGGGGAGTCTATTGGGGGACATCCTTACCAGGTGCCCAAACCACTTCAACTAGCGCCTCTCGATCCGGAGGAGCAGCGGCAGGAATCTGAGGCTCTCCTGGATTACCAAGCTCCTCACCCGATCACAGAGAGTGAGCCGGCAACCCTGTGCAGAAATCTCATTTCGGCCCCTTGTACCCGTGATCTCATCCTTTCGGTCATTACCCAAAGTTCATGACCATAGGTGAGTGTGGGAATGTAGATCGACCTGTAAACCGAGAGCATGTTGGTCGAGAACTCAGCTCTTGCTTCACTACCATGGAATGGTACAGTGCCCGCAAAACAATGCGCACCAATCCACCGGCCAATCTCCTGCTCCCACTTATCATCACTCACGAAAAAGACCCCGAGGTACATAAATTCCTCCACTAAGGGCAGCTGTTCCCCTCTCACTTGGAGAAAACAATCCGTCCATCTCCCGGGAGTGAACCATGACCTCAGATTTGGAGGTGCTGATCTTCATCCCAGCCGCTTCACACACAGCATCAAACCATTCAAGTGCATGCTGGAGATCACAGACAAACGAGGCAAAGAGAACGTCATTTGCAAAAAGCAGTTACGCCACCTCCATGCCCCCATACTGGATAGTCACCATACCTTGGCTGTGTCTTGATATCCTGTTCATGAAAATCACAAACAGGAGTGGAGACAAGATGTACCCTTGGTGGAGTCCAACACCCACAGTGAACGACTTTAATTTAACACCAAGAATACGGACACAGCTCTCACTCTGGGAATAGAGGGACTAGATAGCGCACAAAAGTGGCACCGGTACATAATACACTCGCAGCACCTCCCACAAGACATTACAGAGAACATGATTATATGCTTTCTCCAAGTCTACGAGGCAGAGTTAGACTGGAGAAGCATACTCTAATGACCCCTCAAATATCTGTGATAGGGAAAATAGCTGGTCCATTGTTCGACTACCATGACGGAATCCAGATTGTTCCGCTTGAATCTGAGGCTCGCCCACTGGTCGGAGCCTCCTCTCCAGCACGCCCTCTGGTCCCCTTTTTTATGGGAACCACTTCCCCAGTTTGTCAATCCAGATGTACTGTACCCGCCTTCCATGCAACATTGAAGAGGCGTGTTAACCACGACACCCCTACACTGTCCAGCGCTTTTAACAACTGGGCGAATCTCATCCACCCCTGCAGCTTTTCCATTACGAAGGCCCTCGACTGCTGCAGCAACTTCAGCAGTCGTGATGTATCCAACCATCTAGCTGTTTCCAGAGCTGCCTCCTGAGCAGAGGGGATGTCCACCGGGTTGAGGAGCTCCTCAAAGTATTATTTCCACCTCTAAACTATCTCCTTAGTTGAGGTCAATGTTATGCCACCATTACTGAAAACAGCCTGGGTCATGTCCCGTCGACCACTCCGAAGGCATCAGATGGTTTTCCAGAACATATTTCAGGCTTCCCGGTAATCCCTCTCTAGGACCTCTCCAAACTCCTCCCATGCCCAGGCTTTCGCTTCAGCGATTGCTGCAGCTGCCGCCCTCTTAGCAAGCCAGTACCTCTCAATCGAGTCTGGATACTGTTTTCTGAGCATAGCTAGGAAAGCCTTTTTCTTCAATTTGACAGCTTCCCTCAACACTGGTGTCCACCAGCAGGTCCTAGGATTGCCACCATGACAGGCACCAACTTCCTTCAGGCCACAGCTTTTCACAGCTGCATCCACAATAAAGGTCCTGAACATTGTCCACTCGGAATCAATGTCCACGACCTCCCCTGGAGTGCAGGGTAAATGTTCCCGGAGGTGGAAGTTGAAATTTTTCTGCACTGAGTCTTCCACCAGACGTTTACAGAAAACCATAACTATTCGTTTGGGCCTTCCACATCTATCTGGTCGGTGCCCCAAGCATCGGATTCAACTTACCACTAGGTGGTGATCAGTTAACAGCTCTGCCTCTCTCTTCACCTGAGTCTCCAGAACATACGGTCTTAGGTCCGATGATACAACTATAAAGTCAATAATTCACCTTCGGCACACTTATGAACATCCTTTGTTTGTACATGGTGTTTGCTATAGACATTCCGTGACTAGCGCAGAATTCCAATAACATTTCATCATTTTGGTTCAGATCAAGGAGGCGCATTCCTCCCAATCACGCCTCTCCAGGTATATCTATCGTTTCCCACGTGAGCTTTGAAGTCGCCCAGTAAGACTATGGAGTTGGTAGATAGCACTCTGTCGAGCACTGCACCTATCGTCTCCAAGAAGGCCGAATAATCTGAACTGCTGTTTGGTACATAAGCACAGACAAGAGTTAAAGTTTTCCTGTCTGAGAACCGAAGTCTCATTGGCGCGACCCATTCATCCACTGGGACTTAATTCCAACTGAACAGCACCCAGCAGGGGGCTTATGAGTATCCCCACACCCGCCTAGGCCTCTCACCAGAGGTTACTCCAGAATAGGAGAAAGACCACCCCCGATTGAGAAGTTTGGATCCAGTGCCAATGCTATTTGTGGAGGTAAGACCGACTATATTTAGTCAATACCTTTCCACCTCCACCAGCTCTGGCTCTTTCCCCTCCAGTGATGTGACATTCCACGTCCCAATAGCTAGTGTCCATCGCCAAGGTCCAGTCCATCTGAGACCATCCCTCTCCCTGCCATACAGGCATCGCACCCGCCGCTCACCCTTTGTCCTGCGAATAGTGGGCCCACAGGATGGCACTACATAGTCATTTCGAACTGGGCCCGACCGGGTTACATGGGTCACCTGGCCACCAGGCTCTTGCTGGTGAACACCACCCCGAGACCCGGCTAGAGGGGTGTGTCCCGGTATCCCTTGTACGGGCGAGGTTCCCTGAATTATTGTATTGTTTAACCATTCATGAGCGGCTTTTTTACCGTTATTTTTCTGGAACCTCTCCCCAGACCTGGTCACCAAGGGACACCCTACCAGGAGTACAAGACTCCAAGAGACATAGCTCTAAGGGTCATTAGAACACACAGACCCCACCACCACGATAAGGTTACGATCCTTCGATGGGGGTATGAAAATATTTATATAACAAGTTATATATTCTAGATTTAAAGCTTTCGTGACTGCTAGGATCCATACTCTTTGGTTCTATTGGGTAAAGTCACGTATTTTCACCTACGTGACTTTACCCAATAGAACCAAAGAGTAAGTTATATATTATTTATATAGCATTTATTAATGAACGTGATGTAACAGGCAACAAACTTTTATGTATTAGTCAATGTTCGCTTTCACCGCCCCCATGTGCTCAGGCTCAGTTTGTATGATCTAGATCCAAAATCATGTATTCCCATTTCCAGCCCTGGCTGAGAACACATAAAGATACTGGCACAGCAGCTATAGTACACAGAGACAATGACAGCTGCAGGGAATGTGCAGTGTGTAAATATCACCATTGGAGATACAAAGGGTGTTTTGATGGTCAACCACCCCCTCCTGTGCTGTGTTGGTCTTAATAGGTACTCGAGAACAGCATAAAGCCAACAGTCTGTTAAAGGCCACTACATGGGGGATCTTTCTCTCTGTGTGTAGGGCATGCTGGTGGATGGCCTGGGCAGGAGACCTCTGCTGCTGTGTGGCTATGTTCTCATGTCGCTTTGTTGTGCAGCCATCACCGTGTCTCTGGCACTTCAGGTAGGAGCAACAATCTCGCAGAAAATGCAACTACTTCCAAGGCCAAATTATGTTTTAAGGGGGGCACGAGGCTATTATAGTTTAATTGGGACCCTGTTTGCACAAAATGCAATTCCTTCCCTTGACTGTTTCCATCACCCACGGCTTAATGCCAAACACTCCATAGCTATTCACATTGATTAGTTTAGTTCCAGCTTTTAAAATGTGACGTACGAAATACAAACCTGAATGAAAAAAATTAAATGAACAAAACTTTTAATTTTGTTGATTACGTTGATGAGGGCCCCATGGTAGCGATATGTTAATTACCTCGCCTGGTATACAGGAAGTCGTGGGTTCGATCCAGACCCTGACGCCTGTGTATTTGAACTTTCCAAATCTCTCTCCCCGTAGTCGCGTGTATTTTTCTCCAGTTTCCACATTTAGAATCAACATGGGTTTAGAGTATTCTCCTGCTATATATTTCCACGTGATAAGCCATTTCGTTCAGCTATCATTTGTGGCCAGGTCGCTTCTGAAAAATAGATGTATAGCTCAGTGGGCCTTAACTGGAAAAAAAAATAGTTTAGTTTATAGTTATAATTATTAAGCTGATGATAATGTTCACGAAGCTGACGATTAAGTTGAATGACGATGCTGAATTAAAAATGTCATGATGATGTGGCGTTACTCTTCCCCTCACCCTGGCACAGGAGCGCTCTATCTGGATGCCTTACCTCAGCGTGGCTCTCACCTTTGCCTACATCCTCAGCTTCGGCATCGGCCCCGGTGAGGAGAGGTCTCTCACGTGGTGATGAGACGGCACGTGTCACTTCAATCACGGTAATTGCTACCATCGTCATCATAAAACCGTGTATGACCCATACGTGATCCCTGCGCGACCCCAGGAGGGATCATGGGGATCTTGCCAGCAGAGCTCTTCATGCAAGACTCGCGCTCGGCCGCGTTCGTCATCAGCGGCAGCGTCAACTGGTTCAGTTTCTTCCTCATTGGCCTCCTCTTCCCTTTTCTTGTGGTGAGAGCGAATGTGTAAGCGAATTAGAGTTGGTGGCTTTGAGTGAGAGTATGAGGAATGAATGTGAGCGAGTGCGAGCTCGTGCAAAAGGGCGAGTAAAGAGTTAGTGAGTAAGAGTGAGTGAGAGTATGAGTGTGAGTCATAGTGAAAGTGACGGTGAGAACAAGTGCGAATGAGTCAGATGCTTGCTAACAGCTCTTGTCCCAACAGTATGTTGAAGGATATATTTGGAATCTTTGTCTCTGTGTGTGAGGGAGCGCAAGCGTTTTTGCGTATGAGGGAGTGTGTGAAAGTGACTCACACTGACTCACCATTAACAGTGTGAGCAGAGTGTGAGTCAAACCAGCAGTCGATTGGTGATGCTAAACACAAAATTATTTTTGTGTTTACTTTGTTGCCTTTTCTCCCAATTAGCGCGGTTGGCTACGTACGGTGCGAAATAAGTTTAACATATTACACACATGCTACTGCTGATGCTTATTTCTGGTTTTGCCCTTATCAGGAGGGCATGGGGCCCTACTGCTTCGTGTTCTTCATGGTGGACTGCGTCATGGGATCTATTATTGTGTGCATCCTCCTCCCCGAGACAAAGGACCGGTCCTTCGTCGAGATCTCGCGTCTCTTCCACTCAAGAAATTACGGCCACGCGCAGCCCCTCTCCTCCTCCTTTGCCACGTGCCAGAACGAGGCTGCGCCGCTTACACAAAGTGACCAGCTCGAGGAGTGACCGGGGATGTGCGTTGGTTTTCAAAAAGCTCACGTTGATTTCCTGCTGCTAACGTTGAGCGTTGAAGCATTTATGCTCATCTCCCGTTTACAGAACCTGCAGAGTCGTTGATGGGAATTCCACATTCCTATGGTAAGGGGGGAGTTTCTCCACATGACAACCATTTTGATCTTCCCCCACAAAATAATATTTGTTTCATCGAAGGATGATGGGCCAAAGAAACCCACTAACCGACTCGCAACCTTCCTATTGCGAGCTGCTCGATCACTCTACATAAAAGTTTAAATATTAAACTTAAGAAAATAAACTGTAGAGGTGGAGAGAGGTGCCATGGTGGCCCTGAGTTCAGAGTGATGTGCTGGTAAGGCTGTGATCCTGGGTTCAAATCCAGAATTCATCCACTGCCTGCGATTTAAAATGGGTTCTGTTGTGTAGTGAATTGATGGTCTGAGCCCAGTCACGAAAGACTCGCATAGAGACCCATGATATTAAATTCGGATCCGCTCTTGATTTAAAAAAAAATCCATCTCTGAGCATTAAAACGTAGTTTTGACTGCCACGTGGCGAGCATGACAGTCAGTGGCAAGGGTGGGTGAGAAAATGCTACTCTCTACTCTATAGATTAGAGGTCACTTGAAAGAATCTCAGAGGTACCTCTGTGATATTCACATCGCAGACCCTGCTCTTGGGTTCCAGTAGCTCAGCAGCTGATGATCGTGAGGGTTGGGGAGTTTGACCGGACCTCTATCCAACCCCTCGTAAAGCAGTCCAGTGCACCTGAGCTCCCGGCATTACAGCCACTCCCCAGCACAGTCAACCGAATCAGGGAGCCACTGACTTCCAAAATACACTTTAATAATTAACACAACAACGAAACATCACATTAAACAATTACATTATCCAACCCACTCGCATCTCCCCGAAAGTTCCCCAACTGGACAATGGAGTCTTAACTCTGGACACTCTTCCTGGCCTCATGCAGGAGCAGCTCTGATGCAGGAGCAGCTTGCAGCCTCTGACCCCAGCGCTCTGATGCAGTGAAGACACGCCCGTCAATAGTTTCAGTCGGGTGAATGCTGGAGAGACTCACGGCATTCATACTCAGCGATGCTGTAGACGTCGAACGCCCTCTGGTCACAGGTTGCAGAAATGTAGAAGCCTGGGAAGTTCATCAACGGTGAACTCTCCCTTCTTGAAAGTGCACGGTGGAGGCAGGATCACCACGCAAGTACTGTGCACAGACCGGGCAGCAGACCCTTCACAACGTGCCATAGAGCATAGGGGTCACGAACCGAGTCATTGATGTGCACAGAATAGAACGATCTGTGAAACTCAATGATGAGTCGGTTGGCAAATCTGCAAGCCGCTCTGAAAGCGAGTCAGACAGGTTCGAAACTAGTTTTCTTCCAAAGACATTTCAGCCTCCTCCACATCTGCTTTGCAACGATCACCTCGGGTGACAGCCAGTTACCGTGCACATTCCCTGTTCTCTTTGTGCTTGTTCGGCTGGACATGAGTTCATCAAGAACAGCAGTGATGCAATTTTCTAATTGAGCTCCAAATAAATCGACCGTGTACCTGAAATATTCAGAAACAACCTTCGGCACTCCCTCACTCTGCCTGAAAACTGAAATATAAAATATGATCACACACATGCGCCAGTACTCTACCCTTAAAGTGAACATTCACGGATATCACCTGTTGAATTTTGAAAAACACATTAAACAGTTAACCACTTTACCTGGAGTCTGAATTATCATTGGTGTAAAATAACGTTCTGCCCTGAACTCTCTGATAACCATTTTAAAAATATTTAATGGCTATGGCCCCAATGCATGGCTCATATGTACACCTGGGGGAGGAGGAGCAGCCCGTGAGGGTCGCTACAATAATGACGACAATGCTCTTTGGTTCTTTCGGTAAAGTCACGTAGGTAAAAAATAAAAGTAAGAGATTAAAATAGAGAAAAAAGTATATTAAATCACGACGTTTCGATTGCAACACAATCAATCATCATCAGGTGTGAAAATCACAGCTAGAATTTTTTTTTTGTAAAATCACAGCTAGAATTTTATAGTAAAAAAAAATTCTAGCTGTGATTTCCACACCTGATGATGATTGCTTGTGTTTCAATCGAAACGTCGTGATTGAATTTACTTTTATTTATTTATTTTTTTCTTTTTCTATTTTATTTTTTACCTACGTGACATTACCGAAAGAACCAAAGAGTATGGATCCTCGCAGTCACGAAAACTTCAAATCTAGGACGACAATGCTGTTGTGTCCCTGACTGGAGCCTGCAAGTGCCACAGCATGCGCCGGGTGACGTCATCTTGTGCGGCTTGAATCAAAGATCGATGACGCATGCGTGTGCATAGTTCCTCGGGTTCAATAACCAACGGATGAAGTTTACTGGTGATCATTGTCAATTGCTACGAGGCAAATACACCTCAGGCATCATAGTGAGACGTAGACAAGTAGCCTAGGAGGTTGAGACAGGTGCAAGTGAACGAATGAATCAAGTTTGGGGTTCAAGTCAAAAGACAGGTGTTTTTGCATAAAAATGATGTAGATTGTTAGATTAAGGTTATTTTAACGCTTAGGTAAGACTGGATGTTAGAAAGAAATCAATCCGTGGCTCACACGTAGCCAGGGAGATGTAGGTTTCTTTTATAAAAAAATGAAACCAATACTTTGCCAATAACACCGTGGCCTTTAAAGGAAAAATGTCGCCGATGTTTTGGACAAATGGCCATTCTTAAAAGCACAACAATACTTTGACATTTACGTGCTAAGCAAAAAGGCGATTACCCAAAACGTCGCCTATTATATATTTTTTTCTTTAAGGCCACAGTGCTATTGATTAATGTTTTCATTATTGTTAATTGAGGTTATGCACCACTGCCAACGCATCAGTATCAGATGGGTGCAATGGGAACGTGTCGCGAAACTAGTTGATAGAGTTATGGGTGTAAGGAAAACGAGCACTGGGAAAATCAGTCCATGTCGTAGAAAAGTGGTCCGGACACTTTCCAAATCAGGGCCTACTCATTGTATGAAGAAGAGGGCATTCAAGGCACCCGATTGGCTGTACTTTAAAACTTGTTTTTATTTACAAGTTTTAAAGTACAGCTAGTTTTGCCGATCCGGCAAAACTAGCAAAACCCGAGATCTGCGGATTTTGTTTGCAACCTATCATGGCGCCTCTGACGCACTGAAGATAGCAAGAACAACACGAGAAAATGTACCCAGATAAAGGGTAACCGGGTCTTCATTACTCCAGATCGAACCCCGGTGGACTCGAGGATGAGAAATCTTCTTCTCTTGCACAGGGACCTGGTGGGGAGAGAGGGGGATACGTCCCCAACTGCTCTATCCGGCTAAAATACAAGTCCATGTTAGCTGAAAAAATGTGACTTTCTGACCCTAGGAGAAGCGATGGCGAGCAAAGAAGTACAGGAGATCGATCGTCCACGGCCCCGAGGGGGGATTTGGGATGTTGTTGAATTGGTATGCTGGAGGTGGGGGCCCATCGGACGGCGCAGGCGGCGTGGGCTGGAAGCGAGATATCGGTGCCCTGGTGACAGGACACGACTGCCTTTCTTTGGCGGAGCGACCCGTGTGCCTTTCCCACCTCTATGCCGCCCCCCCCCCTTCACGGGGCAGTGTGGAAATGCTTCGATGCCTTCTTCTTTCCTCGATAAGAATGTCTGGTATGATATAGTTTACACTATAAACCGGTAAATCACAGTCGATTGGCTGGTCGTATGTGGTGAGGTAAAGTGTGAGTACCTTCCAACTATTTCAACACGTCTGGCCAGTGTGAAAGAAGAGACGAAATGCCCTCTAGCGCGTCCTCTAGTGGCAGCAAGCCAGCATAGATCATAAAAGTTAATTGTACCCAGTGGAACAGATGCAGCAATTCGAGCCCACATAAAATGAGGGCTCGACTGGCTGCATGGATTGTGGAATCATGGGATCCTGTGGGATGGAGACCACACGTGGAAGGTTTTCATCCAGCTATGGACACAACATAGCTACTGATGACATTTCTCCTGAAACATTTCTCTGCTTTAGTTTATTTTTTATTTTCCTAGGACCTATCACCACCCATCAGCAAGAAGATCAATACCGCACGTGGCAATATGCATACATAAGAAAAATACTCAAAAAGCCCAAAAGGAAAATGTATTTAAAAAGCAGCAGAAATCCCCAGCCACCATCAGAAATGTTGTTAATGAAGAAATTGACGTCCAACCTTCCAAAATGAATCGGGTGGCGATATGGCAGCGACAGGAGTACAACCCAGACCCGGAGGCTGAAGTCTACTGAGGCCATCGACCTGACTGGACAGTGATTCAAGAAACCTTACAAGGAGATGTACATGTTCCGCCACAATGCAAACACTAAAGTGGACCAATAATATGTATCCGTTCGCAAATACCACCACAAACTTGAACTCTACTGTTTTTATTTATTTGAGACCTACGTGACTTTACCGAAAAAACCAAAGAGTATGGATTCCTGCAGTCACGAAAGCTTCAAATCAAGATTCTACTTAAATATTCAACCTTGCGATGCCACCGTTACTTACCACAATTCGGCTAAATCACGCCAACAACAGATGCACGGTTCACGTCACCAAAATGAGTAATGGACAAGAAAACCACCAACGTTTACGTCATCTTCACGCCCAAAAATCTCCGGCCGTTAGATGCAACAATATAAACTGACACATGACGATCTGCAAGAACTAAGACATAAATCCCCCCATGTAACCATAACAGACTGATGAAGCAATGTGCTGTTGAATACAAGGAGGTGACCAACACCGTGCCCGGCTTTATTTTGTGTCCCCAGTGGCGATGTTTACACACTGCATCAGGTTCTTATTTGAATCGACCTAGGAGAGGCCCAGGACCGGTTCAGATAATTGTCACTGGTGTTGGTCGTGAGCGGGAATCAACCTTGGGTTGCCAGGTTCATAGTGCAGCACAATAACCGCTGCACTACCGCTCCTCACCATGTTCCTAGTCTTCTAGCATCATCACCCAGGGTCTCTCCACTACTGGATGAAGGCCTCCCCAAGCCTTTACTAATACATCAGAAGCAGCGACCATGGCCTATCTACTGCTGGCTGATTAGCCATACCTCACCACGCTGGTCCATGCAATGCTCTCTACGTGGCCTCTGCTCACGGTCCTCCACCAACACCAGTGGCTTTTGACAAAGCACATGGGGCTGCCGCCCTTCACAAGATCAGCAAGTTTACAGAACCACGCGCAACTGGCACCCAGGATCTGGCACCGGAGCTCTGTGGAATAGCGAGGCTGGCAGTGCCACTGTGCGCGCGCATGGTCTGAGGGGTCCTCAAACCATATGGGGGCACCGAGGGGGGAACCCCGTGGACACGAAGGTGGAGGTGGGCGGCGGAGTGGGCGGCGGAGAGCTCCATGTGGATCCGGGAACTGCCCATCGGCACTAACGGCACGCCCGAGGCCGCGGCCACTCATCGACGTGGAGCGGCGCTCTGTGTCGCTCGGCCAGAGGAGCCGAGTTCCAAAGAGCAGGGCCACCTCCCCGCTCACGGAGAACGCCCCTGTGATGAAGAGCATGGAGTTGAGTCCCGCGCCGTGCGACTACAGCACCGCGCGTAGGCTGAGACCCCCAGCTGCTCTGCTGCAATATCGCAGCGACAGGAGTTACAACCCAGACCCGGAGCCTGACGTTTACCGAGGCCAGTAGCTGCTCTGCTGCCTCAGCCATTGCTTTGGGAGTTCACTCTACGAAGACCCAGTGCTGTGGCCATGGCCTCGAGGATCGGCCAGTGCTCAAGAGGGCTCTTCCCCCTGGCTGGTGTGTGTGGTGCTACTGAGTTGCCTGGAACAGCTGGTAGAGCGGACTACACCGTCACTCTCACCTCATCCATTACACACATCGGGCCTTATCAAACACTGGCATCTCCCATGTTTTGTGAATTGTCTTCCTCCAGTTTACAATGTTCTTCAATTTCATGATATTGTTCGTTCCCGTCACCCGTAGAATACATTGTGAAACTATTAATATTTATATTGTCGATTAGGTGAGGTATTGAAACGAATCCTGGTCCCATTACTGCCACATTTTCTCCATCACTCACCTTAACTAAATTTAAAAAACACAGACAGGATCTTGGCATTGTCCATGTCAACATTAGAGGCCTCATAGCTACATTTGAACAATTCAAAATTTAATTAAATAATTTATGCCTGTACATCTTCTGTCTGCCTGAAACAAGGTTTACCTCGTATATCAATTATAGCCTCGTATAGTTTGAAGGCTATAATATATTCAGATTACACAAGCAAGAAGAGGTGTGACAGTATATGTGTAAAATGACCTCCCTTGCATACAACTAACTACAGTATCTGGCCCAGGCTCTTTTGAATGTATCACGCTCATAGTTTTTTCTCCAGGTAACCAACATTTTACCTTGTGTTGCTATATACCACCAAATAGCAGAACAATAAATTAATCTTGATTTAAAGCTTTCGTGACTGCAGGAATTCATATTCTTTGGGTTTTTCGGTAAAGTCAAGCAGATACGTTCAAAGAAAATAACAAAAGACTACGACGTTTCGATCACAACACAAGCGGTCATCATCAGGAAAAGGGGGGTTAGCTTCTAAGGACAACTGCTTTTAAAGGTTTGAAATGGGCATAGCCGAAATGTCAGCAGCCAATGCCAATGCAAGTGGTGGGCAGCGACCGCGGTGGTGTTGGGCTTTCTACCAAGCAAAGGGCTGCCAGGCATACTTCACGGTGAGTGCGTCAAGGTGGTTATGTTAATGTGAGAGATTCGCATGCTAATGGCAGATCGCCGAGCATTCTTCACAGCGAGCGTGCCAAGGTGGCTATGTTATCAAAAAAGATTCGTTCATTAAGCCATCCATATATATAGACACAGACACAATTTCAACCGGGAAGATGGGTACAAATTGAGCAATCATTGGAAGGACGTTATCAACCAATTTAAGTTATAACTAGTGATGTTCCCATCCTACCGCCTTCCGATGTTAGTTGTTATTTTCGGCTCTCTGATATTTTTACATTAACAGATTAAATTTCTCACTAACACAGCGACCTCGTGTGCCATCCTTGACGCTGTTGCTTCAGAATCTGCCATTAGCATGCTAATCTCTTACATTAACATAGCCACCTTGGCACTCTCGCTGTGGAGGATGCTCATCCATACTTTATCTCCGACTAAACAAATGTACTCAGCAAATTTTCAAAAGTGAGAGTTTTAGATAACCATATCAGGACAACGATTGGCAAATGAAAGCAATGCTGAGGTGTACATTGCATGGGGTGTCAATGGACGATGTCACAGATGTGCCTTGTACCTCCGGTGATAGGAACATCCCCACAGAGCAGATATATTTATGGCGCTGAACTCACTCGTATGAGCTGATGCCAACGAGCTATAGAATATGCGCCTGGCCAGTATAAATCAGGAGTAATACAGTAAAAAATAATTTAGAGTTAGAGTTTGGAAGCTGACACGGAGGATAGGTATATGGAGCTACATTCAGCTACCTGAGATGAGAGAAATGAGAAATGGCTCATAGCATTCTTACGCCGAATAAAGACCCATCATTGACTGTCCCCGTCCCAATAGGGATGAATGGGGAAATAATAGATAAATACATATATGTCCACGCTTTCTCGGGAAGTGTAATCGAACAGTGAAGATCACCTTCTCTGAGCTGAATACAACAAACTATAGCTTACGTATCTCGGATGCCGTAGGTCGTGAGGTATAAATGGTACGGAGTCTCAATAGGAGATGGAACATTTTCCTATCCCAAATAAAAAAAATCGGAATCGAATAGATTCTTTTTCACCCCCTCATAGATGGTGAACGTGATCATATGGTGCACTAAGTTCCACTTGTTAAAACACTTTTCAACGCAGAGATATTTGCCTTTTAACCGTAATGTTAATTCCCTTTTGGAGTTTGCACCAATGGCTATATCTCCATCATAGAGAGGGCTTTTTGGGATTAGATCACGTAAATGTGTAGTTAAACCCACCACCATCCGACAACCGATTAGTAAGGTTTGTTACGTAAACAAAACATGCCAATTTGTTACTTGTTCAACACACCGGTTGTGTGTTGGAGAGTAAACCCAGAACATTTACAATTCTAGTCGACGGTTAATCAGTAATTACAACCAGCTCCATCAGGCGACAGCCAGAATTGTGAAGAAATCCTCATGTTTAGATTTTAAATATGGGGATAACTGTGACGTCACCACTTGTGAGCCTATCAGGTGCGAAGACCAGAGGGGAGCGGGGTTAATGTAGTCATATAAATTACAATGGATATATTATTAGTTGGGTTATTCACAGTTACATTAATGTTGTACATTCTGCCATTCATGGGCCCAAAAATCGCAACACCTATTATGGCTGCTCACAGTTAATCACCATCTCGAAATCGCATAGCGGGCAAACACACATTGCTGGAAAGATCTCGACAGGCGGACTTGAAGAAAGCAATCCTTGGCCGGAAGGTCTACCATGTGAGAGTTGGGAGTTCCACGTTTGTACAAATACCAAGATGACCGATTCTATCAAACCAATATGGCCGCTCAGATTGACATTTGTTTTTTTATGGATTCTTCATTAAATGGGACATATTAT
Source organism: Petromyzon marinus (assembly GCF_048934315.1). Taxonomy (NCBI): domain Eukaryota; kingdom Metazoa; phylum Chordata; class Hyperoartia; order Petromyzontiformes; family Petromyzontidae; genus Petromyzon; species Petromyzon marinus. The sequence continues at coordinate 12,083,102 of NC_133728.1, read as the reverse complement.
CAACGTGCCAAATTTGGTAGACGTAGGTTTTTACCACGGTCAATATCTCCACACACACACCAATTTGGAATCGGGCAAAGTAAAATAAGCCCGTTTATATTTTGTCGCTCATATTCCCGAGCCACAGGTCATCCCTGAGGGCTTATCAGTTTTAAAACAAACCTTTGAAGATACTGTATATACATCTCTTGGTATATATAGCTTGTGCTACTTTATGGAAAGTAGCAGAAGCAGCCTCCTCGCTGCGATACAATGAAATTCATCCTTCGACGCGACCCATTGTCACGGTACCACTGTTAAGGCCAGTTCTTCCCACAAGGGGGCGATAACTCACAAAATGGATCGGATTTCCCCTTCCTCTTTTAAAGGGCCACACGCTTGTAGCATGATTCCCATAGAAAAATGGGCTGACTTAGGGTCCTTTGCTCGGCCGGGAAACGAGTGTCTACCAAGTTATAAAAAAAACCTCCCATCCTGTCCCCTTTCTAAGGTGTGCCTCTCTCGAGGGTTAATCCTCAACAAATACCGTTTTCTCTGGGTAGACGGAAGGAAGTGATGGGGAACACTTGTAACACCTTTACATGTGCCTCAAAGACAACGATTGGCAAAGGAAAAGCAATGTTGATTGGCGTCACATTGCAGTGAAATTTTCCCCGTTACAGGAATACCAGTTGGGAATATGTAGGGAAAAATATGTATACAACGGTTGTGCTTACCCTCCTGAATTCGTCCACGAGTCGCCCCTGGACAGGCTTGCTACTAATGACACATGTCAGGAACTGTCATGGTTTTGAGGGCTCTTTCCACTCGCCAAGTTATATAATTCATCGGAGCCTATCATAAAATGTTTACTTATAATGTCCTCAACGGCAGGATCACATGTGGGTCTAGTATATAGTACTGCGTCGAAATAGAACACGTAGCTAACGGATGCAATTAGCATTTTGCCAGCATTGGTTCGAGCAAAGGCTGACAGCTGATGAGACACTGAATGTCGAAACTAAGTCCTTGCCTATAAAAATCTGGCAGTTCATCGGCATTGGTTCAAGCAAAGCCTGAAAACTGCTGATAAGAAGCTGCACGTCGAAAGCAATCCTCGCCTACAAATATCTGGCAGTTACACCAGCATTGCTTCAAGCAATGCCTGACACTGGTGATGAGACGCTGAAAATCCAAACCCAGCGATTGTTTGAAATGGAGCAGTCCGCACGACCCGCCGTGCCACTGTGCATTGCAGCTGCACCGCGGCGAGGTACGAGGCTCCTCCTGAGCGGGGGGGGGGGGGGGGCTTTGCAAGATCCGACTGTGGGCCCCCCTCCTCCTATCTCCCGACTTACTTTTTGCTGAAATAGCTACAGATGTTTTTTTTTTACTCCGTATACAATAATATAATAATATGTAGGCTAATATGTAGGATAATTTACTAATTGGCACGTTTTGTTTACGTACCAACCCTTATTGATTGGCTGTGTCAGGTGGTGGCGAGTTTAACGACACACGATCTAACCCAAAAAAACATTATTATGGATAATATTGGTCGCGAAAGCCTACGTATTAAATCGCTATAGTTGTTCCTGCGGTGTGTACAAACCACTGAATATATATCATACACCGTCTGCTTTACAATGGAAAGTCAAGATCCCATAACGTCATTTTCAAGAGTTGTCCAAATTAGCCAAATATGAAGAAAAAAATGCCATTACATATCACTCCATTGGAATCAATACCAATAACCGCCATTTGCCAGCAAGTGACGGTGAAATCACAACGGTGCCTCTGCCAGGCCAGGTGCACTTTGAGGCCACGTGAAGTGTCGAAGGCTCGTTGAAAGGACAAACCCAGGTGCCATGGGTTGACTGACTGAGATGAGTGGCCGATGCACCATGTGTACCCCCTACTGTGCCAACTTGCTGCATTTAAGCCGCCCGGCGCTCCGCTCGTTGTGAGCGTTGCTCCTCTGCCCTCCGTTGTTGTTTGAGGGCGACTGCCTCCAACCGCCAAGTAGCGTCCTTGACGAGCTTCCTCCATAGAGGCCGGTCTTGACACTGCTGGTACAGTCTTCAGAAAGTCCACTCAGCTCCACATCCTCTCGTACCGCATCAGTCCATCTCTTGCACGAGTACGTAAATTCCTGCCAATTTGCCAACACCAAATGCCAGCATGGGCAAGGCAGCAAAACAACAACAAAAGTCCCACACCAAGACAACAACAGTACCAGACCACAACAAGACAACACGGGATGTGATGAGTCACGCACACGGATTGGACATGTTCCTCCTAAGGCAACCATCGAGTAAGCTAGTGAATGGGCAACTCGGAGAGCATGGGTTGTGGATGGCAAACGCTGCATCGATGATTAGGCCCCTCTATCCAGCCAAACAGAAGCTGCTTGGGCATGCGGTGGTTGGGCATGTGAGCTCCATGACCCAGCCAACGCAGCCTTTCCTGAGAGGAGCCCACCGATAGCACTGTGTCCAGATCTTTCAAGGATTTGTGAGCACCTCACACAATCCAGCTTGGTAAAACCCAGGATAGATCGTAGGCAGGCCAGCCTAAATGTTTATAATCGGCGAAAATGTTCCATTAGGGGGGTCCACGTTTCACAAGCATAGAGAAGGGAGGGCATGACTGTGGCCGAGAAGATCCGAAGCTTCGTGTGGAGCGACAGACCAGGCAGCTTCCACAGCATTACAGTGACGCCCAGTTGTGAGCGTTTAGACCTCGACTAGCTTTGTTTACATTTTGTTTTCTGTTTTGGCAGTGGAAATAGCGCTCTTGCAAACTTAGTGACTTTTAATTATTTTTCAACTTATAAGTGAATTCGATTAACAGTTATTTCGGTTAACTGGAGTTTTCGTGCAACGGATTAAAAACGTTAACCGAGGGACTACTGTAATAATAATTTACCCTTGCTCAAATTCAAGAAAGCTGTATAACTGACGAATTCAAATAGTGCTCTTTGTTGCTGACCGCATGCCATTTTGAGCCTCGTGCGTCCTTACAGCCAGGCAAACTTAGTTGTTCTAATGCAATAAACGACAGTAGATCTCAACCTTGCTTGGCTACTGCTGTACCTCGCTTGTAGAATGTGGTTTCTACCCCCTTGCCTGACCCAACGTGGTTCTCAGAAATAAACGTTATGAATAAAGAACATCAATATTTTAAAACAATGTTACATTTTGTTAGGTTTTTCCTCACTAGCTAAGTAACTACAAGCGAATACAAAAAAATCAACGAATGCTCGTGCGTAACGTAATACGGTCACGCTCGCTGGTTACGCTTGGAAAACCAACATTGTTTACGATCAATGAGTTTAGAAAGCTCTTGCATAACGTTATAGGTTACCATATGGATTTACATTTTAGGGGCCGTCCATAAATGACGTCACGCGATTTTGGACAATTTTTGTCCCCCCACCCCCCATTGTCACACGGCGTCACAAAAAGTCAGACCCCCCCTCAAATATGACGTCACAAAGCTCTGCCCCCCCCCAAAAAATATATATAAACATGCTTCAAATCGCTTTAAACTATCCTCATTGTAGTGCGTATTTAATGTGCTGCTGCACTCTGATGTTGTAGGAGAAAACATTTATTAAAACGTCTATTTAATTAAGTAGAACGTGTTGTCTATATTTATTTAAAGTTGCGCATTTTGATGTGACGTCACATTTCTAAACCCCCCCCCCTCGTCGCACATTGTCACAAATGTCTGACCCCCCCCCCCCCAGGTGCGTGACGTCATTTATAGACGGCCCCTTATAGCAGTTATTCTTGGCGGATTAATACATGATTATTCATGTGACTATTCAATGATTATTCAATGACTCACACACGAGATAATTTCACACATTTATAAATCACCTCACGTACCCCCAGGGTACCGCGTAAGCCCGGTTGAGAGAACCACTGGACTATACTTCGGTATAGTATGAGTATTGAAAGAAAAAATTGAGTTTAAACAAAAAAGAATCGAATTTTAACGGAAAAATCGCGATTACACGAATCTATTCATCGGAATCGCCGAGAGCGCTCCCGCATTGCTTGAGGTGACGATCACGGCAGGCCCGCCGCGTGACGTCACGGGGCAACAGCTGATCGCATTCCGCACGTGGAGCCACGGGGGGAGACTGAGTGTCGGAGTTTCTGCCTCCTCCTCCTCCACCTCCTCCTCTCGGGATCGGTCTCTCGTCTCGGCGGGGGGCGGTCCCCTCCGCGGTCGTCCCGCTCTCTCAGCCCCCCCCGCCCGCCGCGTGTGAGGGACGCGTCTCTCGTGGCGGCTGGGAGAAGGTGAGGTTAGTGTTGAGGAGCCGTATGGGCGCATTCTGAGCGGAGTTGCTCGCTGCTGCTGCCGGTCGTGGTGGTGGTGGTGACGGCGCAGTGGTCGGTGGTTGATGAGTGGCAGCACCGGGCTATTTATATCTGGGGGGGGGGGGGGGGAGACGGGGACAGTGAGAGAGACAGGACGGGCGGAGAGAGACACCGCCGCGAAGATAAGGAGATTGGGGGGCACAGGAGAGAGATGCCGCCGGGAAGATAAGGAGATTGGGGGGCAAAGGAGAGAGACAGCGGAAGAGTGAAAGCAGAGTGGAAAACGCAGAGTGCGTGCGGGTCAGCATTGCACACTCCACTCACACTCACTCCAGCACTCACTCACACTCCAGCACTCACAATAACTCCAGCATTCGCTCACACTCCAGCACTCACACTCCAGCACTCACACTCACTGCAGCATTAACTGCAGCACTCACACTCCAGCACTTACACTCACTGTAGGACTCACTCACACTTCAGCACTCACACTCACTGTCCAGCACTCACACTCACTGCAGCATTCACTGGAGCACTCACTCACACTCTAGCACTCACACTCACTGTCCAGCACTCACACTCCAGCACTCACTGCAGCACTCACATTCACTCACACTCCAGCACTCACACTCACTGTCCAGCACTCACTCACACTCCAGTACTCCTACTCACTCCAGCACTCACACTCACTGTCCAGCACTCACACTCCAGCACTCCAGCACTCACACTCACACTCCAGCACTCACACTCCAACACTCACTCTCACTACAGCACTCACACTCCAGTACTCTCACTCATACTCCAGCACTCACACTCACTCCAGCACTCACTCACAATCCAGCACTCACTCACACTCCAGCACTCACACTCCAGCACTCACACTCACACCAGCACTCACTCATCACTCCAGCACTCACTCACTCACTCACACTCCAGCACTCACACTCCAGCACTCACACTCACTCCAGCACTCACTCATCACTCCAGCACTCACTCACACTCCAGCACTCACACTCACCCCAGCACTCACACTCCAGCACTCACACTCCAGCACTAACACTCACTCCAACACTCACACTCACTGCAGCACTCACACTCCAGCACGCACTCTCACTCCAGCACTCACTCACACTCCAGCACTCACTCACACTCCAGCACTCACACTCACTCCAGCACTCACACTCACACTCCAGCACTAACACTCACTCCAGAACTCACATTCACTGCAGCACTCACACTCACTCCAGCACTCACTCTCACTCCAGCACTCACTCACAATCCAGCACTCACACACTCCAGCACTCACACTCCAGCACTCACACTCACTGCAGCACTCACACTCACACTCCAGCACTCTCACTCACTCCAGCACTAACACTCACTGCAGCACTCACACTCACTGCAGCACTCTCACTCACTCCAACACTCACACTCCAGCACTCACACTCACTCCGGCACTCACACTCTCACTCCACCACTCACACTCCAGCACTCACGCCAGCACTCACACTCACTGCAGCATTCACACTCACTCCAGCACTCACACTCACACTCCAGCACTCACTCACACTCCAGCACTCACACTGCAGCACTTACTCACACTTACTGCAGCACTTACACTCCAGCACTAACACTAACTGCAGCACTCGCTCACACTCCAGCACTCACACTCACTGCAACACTCACTCACACTCCAGCACTCACACTCACTGCAGCACTCACTCATACTCCAGCACTCACTCTCACTCCAGGACTCACACTCACACTCCAGCACTCTCACTCACACTCCAGTACTCACACTCAATCCAGCACTCACACTCCAGCACTCACACTCCTGCACTCACACTCCAGCACTCACACTCACTCCAGCACTCACACTCACTGCAGCACTCACTCACACTCCAGCACTCACACTCACTGCAACACTCACTCACACTCCAGCACTCACACTCACTGCAGCACTCACTCACACTCCAGCACTCACACTCACTGCAGCACTCACTCACACTCCAGCACTCACACTCACACTCCAGCACTCACACTCACTCTCCAGCACTCACTCACGCTTCAGCACTCACTCAAACTCCACCACTCGCACTCATTGCAGCACTCACTCACACTCCAGCACTCACACTCACTCCAGCACTCACACTCCAGCACTCACACTCCAGCACTCACACTCACTCCAGCACTCACACTCACTGCAGCACTCACTCACACTCCAGCAATCACTCTCACTCCAGCACTCAGACTCCAGCACTCACACTCACTCCATCACTCACAATCAATGCAGCACTCACACTTACTGCAGCACTCTCACTCACTCCAGCACTCACACTCACTCCATCACTCACAATCAATGCAGCACTCACACTTACTGCAGCACTCTCACTCACTCCAGCACTCACACTCACTCCAGCACTCACTCACACTCCAGCACTCACACTCACTCCAGCACTCACTGCAGCACTCACTCACACTCACTCACACTCCAGCACTCACTCTCTCTACAGCACTCACACTCACTCCAGCACTCTCACACACACTCCAGCACTCACACTCCATCACTCACACTCCAGCACTCACACTCCAGAACTCACACTCACGCTCCAGCACTCACTCTCACTCCAGCACTCGCACTCACACTCCAGCACTCACTCACACTCCAGCACTCACACTCACTCCAGCACTCACACTCACTGCAGCACTCACTCACACTCACTCACACTCCAGCACTCACTCTCACTACAGCACTCACACTCACTCCAGCACTCACACTCCAGCACTCACACTCACACTCCATTACTCACACTCCAGCACTCACACACCAGCACTCACACTCACGCTCCAGCACTCACTCTCACTCCAGCACTCTCATTAACACTCCAGCACTCACACTCACACTCCAGCACTCTCATTCGCACTCCAGCACTTACACTCACTCCAGAACTCACATTCACACTCCAGCACTCACACTCCAGGACTCACACTCACTCCAGCACTCTCACTCACACTCCAGCACTCACACTCACTGCAGCACTCACACTCACTGTCCAGCACTCACACTCACTGCAGCACTCACACTCACTCCAGCACTCACACTCACTGCAGCACTCAGACTCCAGCACTCACTCACACTCCAGCACTCACACTCACTAAAGCACTCACACTCACTGTCCAGCACTCACACTCACTGCAGCACTCACACTCCAGCACTCACACTCACTCCAGCACTCACACTCACTGCAGCACTCACACTCCAGCACTCACACTCACACTCCAGCACTCACACTCCAGCACTCTCACACTCACACTCCAGCACTCACTCACACTCACTGCAGCACTCACACTCCAGCACTCACTCACACTCCAGCACTCACTCACACTCACTGCAGCACTCACACTCCAGCACTCACACTCACTCCAGCACTCACACTCACTGCAGCACTCACACTCCAGCACTCACACTCACACTCCAGCACTCACACTCCAGCACTCTCACACTCACACTCCAGCACTCACTCACACTCACTGCAGCACTCACACTCCAGCACTCACTCACAATCCAGCACTCACTCACACTCACTGCAGCACTCACACTCCAGCACTCACACTCACTGCAGCACTCACACTCACACTCCAGCACTCTCACTCACTGTCCACCACTCACTCACTCTCCAGCACTCACACTCACTCACACTCCTGCACTCACTCACACACACTCCAGCACTCACTCACACTCCAGCACTCTCATTCACACTCCAGCACTCTCACTCACACTCACCCCAGCACTCACTCACACTCCAGCACTCACTCTCACTGCAGCACTCACTCACACTCACTGCAGCACTCACACTCCAGCACTCACTCACACTCACTGCAGCACTCACACTCCAGCACTCACTCACACTCACTGCAGCACTCACACTCCAGCACTCACACTCACTGTCCAACACTCACTCACATTCCAGCACTCACACTCACACTCCAGCACTCACATTCACTCACACTCCAGCAATCGCTCACACTCCAGCACTCACACTCCAGCACTCACACTTACTCACACTCCAGCACTCACTCACACTCCAGCACTCACTAACACTCCAGCACTCTCACTCACTGTCCAACAATCACTCACATTCCAGCACTCACACTCACTCACACTCCAGCACTCACACTCACTCCAGCACTCACACTCCAGCACTCACTCACACTCACACTCCAGCATTCACTCACACTCCAGCACTCACTCACACTCCAGCACTCACACTCACTCCAGCAATCACACTCACCGCAGCACTCACACTCACACTCCAGCACTCACTCACACTCCAGCACTCTCACTCACTCCAGCACGCACTCACACTCCAGCACTCACACTCCAGCACTCACTCCCACTTCAGCACTCACACTCCAGCACTCACTCACATTCCAGCACTCACTCACACTTACTGCAGCACTCACACTCCAGCACTCACTCACACTCACTGCAGCACTCACACTCACACTCCAGCTCTCTCACTCACTGTCCAGCACTCACTCACACTTCAGCACTCACACTCACACTCCAGCACTCACACTCACTCACACTCCAGCACTCACACTCCCACTCCAGCACTCACACTCACTCCAGCACTCACACTCACACTCCAGCACTCACTCATACTCCAGCACTCACACTCACTGCAGCACTCACTCACACTCACTGCAGCACTCACACTCCAGCACTCACATTCACACTCCAGCACTCACACTAACACTCCAGCACTCACTCACACTCCAGCACTCACTCACACTCACTGCAGCACTCACACTCCAGCACTCACATTCACACTCCAGCACTCACTCACACTCCAGCACTCACTCACACTCACACTCCTGCACTCACATTCACACTCCAGCACTCACACTCCAGCACTCACTCACACTCACTGCAGCACTCACACTCCAGCACTCACACTCACTGCCGCACTCACACTCACACTCCAGCACTCTCACTCACTGTCCACCACTCACTCACTGTCCAGCACTCACACTCACTCACACTCCAGCACTCACTCACACACACTCCACCACTCACTCACACTCCACCACTCTCACTCACACTCCAGCACTCTCACTCACACTCACCCCAGCACTCACTCACACTCCAGCACTCACTCTCACTGCAGCACTCACTCACACTCACTGCAGCACTCACACTCCAGCACTCACTCACACTCACTGCAGCACTCACACTCACACTCCAGCTCTCTCACTCACTGTCTATCACTCACTCACACTTCAGCACTCACACTCACACTCCAGCACTCACACTCACTCACACTCCAGCACTCACACTCCCACTCCAGCACTCACACTCACTCCAGCACTCACACTCACTCACACTCACACTCCAGCACTCACTCATACTCCAGCACTCACACTCACTGCAGCACTCACTCACACTCACTGCAGCACTCACACTCCAGCACTCACATTCACACTCCAGCACTCGCAATAACACTCCAGCACTCACTCACACTCCAGCACTCACACTCACTGCAGCACTCACACTCCAGCACTCACATTCACACTCCAGCACTCACTCACACTCCAGCACTCACTCACACTCCAGCACTCACATTCACACTCCAGCACTCACACTCCAGCACTCACTCACACTCACTGCAGCACTCACACTCCAGCACTCACTCACACTCACTGCAGCACTCACACTCACACTCCAGCACTCACTCACACTCCAGCACTCACTCACACTCCAGCACTAACACTCACTGCAGCACTCACACTCACACCCCAGCACTCAATCACACTCCAGCACTCACTCACACTCCAGTACTTATTCTCACTCACTCTCCAGCACTCACACTCACTCACACTCCTGCACTCACTCACACACACTCCAGCACTCACTCACACTCCAGCACTCTCATTCACACTCCAGCACTCTCACTCACACTCACCCCAGCACTCACTCACACTCCAGCACTCACTCTCACTGCAGCACTCACTCACACTCACTGCAGCACTCACATTCCAGCACTCACACTCACTCACACTCCAGCACTCACACTCACTCCAGCACTCACACTCCAGCACTCACTCACACTCACACTCCAGCATTCACTCACACTCCAGCACTCACTCACACTCCAGCACTCACACTCACTCCAGCAATCACACTCACCGCAGCACTCACACTCACACTCCAGCACTCACTCACACTCCAGCACTCTCACTCACTCCAGCACGCACTCACACTCCAGCACTCACACTCCAGCACTCACTCCCACTTCAGCACTCACACTCCAGCACTCACTCACATTCCAGCACTCACTCACACTTACTGCAGCACTCACACTCCAGCACTCACTCACACTCACTGCAGCACTCACACTCACACTCCAGCTCTCTCACTCACTGTCCAGCACTCACTCACACTTCAGCACTCACACTCACACTCCAGCACTCACACTCACTCACACTCCAGCACTCACACTCCCACTCCAGCACTCACACTCACTCCAGCACTCACACTCACACTCCAGCACTCACTCATACTCCAGCACTCACACTCACTGCAGCACTCACTCACACTCACTGCAGCACTCACACTCCAGCACTCACATTCACACTCCAGCACTCACACTAACACTCCAGCACTCACTCACACTCCAGCACTCACTCACACTCACTGCAGCACTCACACTCCAGCACTCACATTCACACTCCAGCACTCACTCACACTCCAGCACTCACTCACACTCACACTCCTGCACTCACATTCACACTCCAGCACTCACACTCCAGCACTCACTCACACTCACTGCAGCACTCACACTCCAGCACTCACACTCACTGCCGCACTCACACTCACACTCCAGCACTCTCACTCACTGTCCACCACTCACTCACTGTCCAGCACTCACACTCACTCACACTCCAGCACTCACTCACACACACTCCAGCACTCACTCACACTCCAGCACTCTCACTCGCACTCACCCCAGCACTCTCACTCACACTCACGCCAGCACTCACTCACACTCCAGCACTCACTCTCACTGCAGCACTCACTCACACTCACTGCAGCACTCACACTCCAGCACTCACTCACACTTACTGCAGCACTCACACTCACACTCCAGCTCTCTCACTCACTGTCCAGCACTCACTCACACTTCAGCACTCACACTCACACTCCAGCACTCACACTCACTCACACTCCAGCACTCACACTCCCACTCCAGCACTCACACTCACTCCAGCATTCACACTCACTCACACTCACACTCCAGCACTCACTCATACTCCAGCACTCACACTCACTGCAGCACTCACTCACACTCACTGCAGCACTCACACTCCAGCACTCACATTCACACTCCAGCACTCACACTAACACTCCAGCACTCACTCACACTCCAGCACTCACTCACACTCACTGCAGCACTCACACTCCAGCACTCACATTCACACTCCAGCACTCACTCACACTCCAGCACTCACTCACACTCCAGCACTAACACTCACTGCAGCACTCACACTCACACCCCAGCACTCACTCACACTCCAGCACTCACTCACACTCCAGCACTTACTCTCACTCACACTCCAGCACTCACACAAAGACAAAGACAAAGATCCCCCATATAGCCTTAACAGACTGTAGGGGCAAGTGCTGTTAGCGAGCACCTATGAAGTCCAGAACGGTACACGAGGGGGTGGGTGGCCCGCACCAAGCCCGACCGCCTTTGTCTCCCTAGTGGCAATGTTTACACACCGCACCAGGTACTCATTTGAGGCTGAGTCGACCTAGGGGAGGCCCGGGACCGGTTCAGATAATCGTCACTGGTGTTGGCCGTGAGCGGGAATCGAACCCGGGTCGCCAGGATCATAGCGAAGAGCGCTAACCGCTACACTATCGCACTCACACTCCAGCACACGCACTCACTCCAGCACTCACACTCACTCCAGGACTCACACTCACTGTCCAGGACTCACTCACTGTCCAGCACTCACTCACACTCCAGCACTCACTGCAGCACTCACACTCACTCCAGCACTCACATTCACTCACACTCACTGTCCAGCACTCACGTTCCAGCACTCTCTCCAGCACTCACTCACACTCACTCCAGCACTCGCTCACACTCCAGCACTCACACTCCAGCACTCACACTCACTGTCCAGCACTCACACTCATGCCAGCACTCACTCACACTCCAGCACTCACACTCACTGCAGCACTCACTCTCACTCGAGCACTCACTCACACTCCAGCACTCACTCACACGCCAGCACTCACTCACACTCCAGCACTCACGCTCACTGCAGCACTCACACTCACACTCCAGCACTCACACTCCAGCACTCACTCACACTCACTGCAGCACTCACACTCACTCCAGCACTCACATTCACTCACACTCACTGTCCAGCACTCACGTTCCAGCACTCTCTCCAGCACTCACTCACACTCACTCCAGCACTCGCTCACACTCCAGCACTCACACTCCAGCACTCAAACTCACTGTCCAGCACTCACACTCATGCCAGCACTCACTCATACTCCAGCACTCACACTCACTACAGCACTCAATCTCACTCGAGCACTCACTCACACTCCAGCACTCACTCACACGCCAGCACTCACTCACACTCCAGCACTCACGCTCACTGCAGCACTCACACTCACACTCCAGCACTCACACTCCAGCACTCACACTCACACTCCAGCACTCACTCACACTCACTGCAGCACTCACACTCCAGCACTCACTCACACTCCAGCACTTACTCACACTCACTGCAGCACTCACACTCACTGCAGCACTCACACTCACACTCCAGCACTCACTCCAGCACTCACACTCACTCCAGCACTCACTCACACTCCAGCACTCACTCTCACTGCAGCACTCAGTCACACTCCAGCACTCACACTCACACTCCAGCACTCACTCCCACTCCAGCACTCACACTCCAGCACTCACACTCACTGCAGCACTCACTCACACTCCAGCACTCACACTTCAGCACTCACACTCACTGCAGTACTCACTCACACTGCAGCACTCCCACTCCAGCACTCACACTCCAGCACTCACTCACACTCCAGCACTCACTCACACTCCAGCACTCACACTCACTGTCCAGCACTCACACTCACTCCTGCATTCACTCACACTCCAGCACTCACTCACTCACACTCCAGCACTCACACTCACTCCAGCACGCACACTCACACTCCAGCACTCACACTCCAGCACTAACACTCACTCCAGCACTCACATTCACTGCAGCACTCACTCACACTCCAGCACGCACTCTCACTCCAGCACTCACACTCCAGCACTCACATTCACTCCAGCACTCACACTCACTGCAGCACTCACACTCACTGCAGCACTCACACTCACTCCAGCACTCACTCTCACTCGAGCACTCACTCACAATCCAGCACTCACACTCACGCTGCAGCACTCACTCACAATCCAGCACTCACTCTCACTCGAGCACTCACTCACAATCCAGCACTCACACTCACGCTGCAGCACTCACTCACACTCCAGCACTCACACTCACTGCAGCACTCACACTCACTGCAGCACTGACACTCCAGCACTCACACTCACTCCAGCACTCACACTCACACTCCAGCACTCACTCACACTCCAGCACTAACACTCAATCCAGCACTGACACTCACTGCAGCACTCACTCACACTCCAGCACTCACACTCTCACTCCAGCACTCACAATCCAGCACTCACTGCAGCACTCACTCACACTCCAGCACTCACACTTCAGCACTCACACTCACTGCAGTACTCACTCACACTCCAGCACTCACTCTCCAGCACTCACACTCCAGCACTCACACTCACTCCAGCACTCACTCACACTCCAGCACTTACACTCACTGCAGCACTTACTCACACTCACTGCAGCACTCATACTCCAGCACTAACACTCACTGAAGGACTCACACTCACTGCAGCACTCCCACTCACTCCAGCACTCACTCGAGCACTCACTCACAATCCAGCACTCACACTCCAGCACTCACTCACACTCTGGCACTCACTCACACTCCAGCACTCAATCACACTCACTGCAGCACTCACACTCCAGCACTCACTCACACTCACTGCAGCACTCACACTCACACTCCAGCACTCACTCACACTCCAGCACTCACACTCACTGCAGCACTCACACTCACACTCCAGCACTAACACTCACTCCGGCACTCACACTCACTGCAGCACTCACACTGAGACTCCAGCACTCACTCTCACTCCAGCACTCACACTCACTCCAGCACTCACTCACACTCCAGCACTCACTCTCACTGCAGCACTCACTCACACTCCAGCACTCACACTCCAGCACTCAGTCGCACTACAGCACTCACACTCCAGCACTCACTCCCACTCCAGCACTCTCACTCACACTCCAGCACTCACTCACACTCCAGCACTCACTCACACTTACTGCAGCACTCACACTCTAGCATTAACTCACACTTCAGCACTCACTCACACTCCAGCTCTCTCACTCACTGTCCAGCACTCACTCACACTCCAGAACTCACACTCACACTCCAGCACTCACACTCCCACTCCAGCACTCACACTCCAGCACTCACACTCCAGCACTCACTCTCACTCACACTCACACTCCAGCACTCACTCATACTCCAGCACTCACACTCACTGCAGCACTCACTCACACTCACTGCAGCACTCAAACTCCAGCACTCACATTCACACTCTAGCACTCACACTCACCCTCCAGCACTCCCTCACACTCCAGCACTCACTCACACTCACTGCCGCACTCACACTCCAGCACTCATTCACACTCCACCACTCACTCACACTCACTGCAGCACTCACACTCACTCACTGCAGCACTCACTCACACTCACACTCCAGCACTCACTCACACTCCAGCACTTACTCTCACTCACACTCCAACACTCACACTCCAGCACTCGCACTCACTCCAGCACTCACACTCACTCCAGGACTCACACTCATTGTCCAGCACTCACTCACTGTCCAGCACTCACTCACACTCCAGCACTCACTGCAGCACTCACACTCACTCACACTCCAGCACTCACACTCACTGTCCAGGACTCACACTCCAGCATTCACACTCCAGCTCTCACACTCACACTCCAGCACTCACACTCCAACACTCACTCTCACTACAGCACTCACACTCCAGCACTCTCACACACACTCCAGCACTCACACTCACTCCATCACTCACACTCCAGAACTCACGTTCCAGCACTCACTCCAGCACTCACACTCACTCCAGCACTCACTCACACTCCAGCATTCACACTCACTGTCCAGCACTCACACTCACGCCAGCACTCACTCACACTCCAGCACTCACACTCACTGCAGCACTCACACTCACTGCAGCACTCACACTCACTCCAGCACTCACTCTCACTCGAGCACTCACTCACAATCCAGCACTCACAATCACACTCCAGCACTCACTCACACTCCAGCACTCACTCACACTCCAGCACTCACACTCACTGCAGCACTCACACTCACTGCAGCACTCACACTCACACTCCAGCACTCACACTCACACTCCAGCACTCACTCTCACTCCAGCACTCACACTCACTCCAGCACTCACTCACACTCCAGCACTCACTCTCACTGCAGCACTCACTCACACTCCAGCACTCACACTCCAGCACTCAGTCACACTCCAGCACTCACACTCCAGCACTCACTCCCACTCCAGCACTCTCACTCACACTCCAGCACTCACTCACACTCCAGCACTCACACTCTCACTCCAGCACTCACACTCCAGCACTCACACTCACTCCAGCACTCACACTCACTGCAGCACTCACTCACACTCCAGCACTCACACTTCAGCACTCACACTCACTGCAGCACTCACTCACACTCCAGCACTCACACTCCAGCACTCACACTCCAGCACTCACACTCACTGCAGCACTCACTCACACTATAGCACTAACACTCACTGCAGCACTCACACTCACTGGAGCACTCACTCACACTATAGCACTAACACTCACTGCAGCACTTACTCACACTCACTGCAGCACTCACACTCCAGCACTCACACTCCAGCACTCACACTCACTGCAGCACTCACTCACACTCCAGCACTCACTCTCACTCCAGCACTCACACTCACACTCCAGCACTCTCGCTCACACTCCAGCAATCACACTCAATCCAGCATTCACACTCACACCAGCACTCACACTCCAGCACTCACACTCCAGCACTCACACTCCATCACTCACACTCCAGCACTCACACTCCAGCACTCACACTCACTCCAGCACTCACTCACACTCCAGCACTCACACTCCAGCACTTACACTCACTGTCCAATACTCACACTCCAGCAATCACTCAAACTCCAGCAGTCACACTCACTGTCCAGCACTCACACGCACTCCAGCACTCACACCCACTGCAGCACTCTCAATCCAGCACTCACTCACACTCCAGCACTCACACTCCAGCACTCACACTCACTGTCCAGCAATCACTCACACTCCAGCACTCATTTTCACTCCAGCACTCACACTCAAACTCTAGCACTCACACTCAGTCCACCACACACTCAATGCAGCACTCACACTCACTGCAGCACTCTCACTCACACTCCAGCACTCGCACTCACACTCCAGCACTCACACTCACTCCAGCACTCACACTCACTGCAGCACTCACTCACACTCCAGCACTAACACTCACTCCAGTACTCACTCACACTCCAGCACTCACACTCAATTTAGCACTTACACTCACTCCAGCACTCACACTCCAGCACTCACACTCACTGTCCAGCACTCACACTCCAGCAATCACTCAAACTCCAGCACTCACACTCACTGTCCAGCTCTCACACGCACTCCAGCACTCACACTCACTGCAGCACTCACACTCCAGCACTCACTCACACTCCAGCACTCACACTCCAGCACTCACACTCACTGTCCAGCGCTCACTCACACTCCAGCACTCACTCTCACTCCAGCACTCACACTCCACCACTCACTCCACCACTCACACTCAATGCAGCACTCACACTCACTGCAGCACTCTCACTCACTCCAGCACTCACACTCACTCCAGCACTCACACTCACTCCAGCACTCACTCCAGCACTCACACTCACTGCAGCACTCACACTCCAGCACTCACTCACACTCCGGCACTCACACGCACTCCAGCACTCACACTCACCCGTCAGCACTAACACTCACTCTAGCACTCACTCACTTTCCAGCACTCACTCACACTCCAGCACTCACACTCACACTCCAGCTCTCTCACTCACTTTCCAGCACTCCCTCTCACTCCAGCACTCACACTCACACTCCAGCTCTCTCACTCACTGTCCAGCACTCACTCAATCTCCAGCACTCACACTCACTCCAGCACTCTCACTCACACTCCAGCACGCACTCTCACTCACACTCCAGCACTCACTTACACTTCAGCACTCACACTCACTTAAAGTACTCACACTCACTGTCCAGCACTCACACTCCAGCACTCACACTCACTCCAGCATTCACTCACACTCACCTGAGCACTCACACTCAAGCACTCATTCACACTCCAGCACTCACTCACACTCACTGCAGCACTCACACTCCAGCACTCACTCACACTCACTCACACTCACTCCAGCACTCACTCTCAATGCAGCACTCACACTCACTCCAGCACTCACACTCACTCCAGCACTCACACTCACTCCAGCACTCACACTCACTCCAGCACTCACACTCACTGCAGCACTCACTCACACTCACTCCAGCACTCACCACTCACTGCAGCACTCACACTCACTCCAGCACTCACTCCAGCACTCACACTCCAGCACTCACACTCTCACTCCAGCACTCACGCTCCAGCACTAACACTATCTCCAGCACTCACGCTCACTCCAGCACTCACACTCCAGCACTCACGCTCACTCCAGCACTCTCACTCACACTCCAGCACTCACACTCACACTCCATCACTCACACTCCACCACTCACACTCCAGCACTCACTCACACTCCAGCACTCACTCACACTCCAGCACTCACACTCTCACTCCAGCACTCACACTCCAGCACTCACACTCACGCCAGCACTCACACTCACTCCAGCACTCTCACTCACACTCCTACACTCACACTCCATCACTCACACTCCAGCACTCACGCTCCAGCACTCACACTCCAGCACTCACTCACACTCCAGCACTCACTCACACTCCGGCACTCACACGCACTCCAGCACTCACACTCTCACTCCAGCACTCACACTCTCACTCTAGCACTCACACTCACCCGTCAGCACTAACACTCACTCCAGCACTCAATCACACTCCAGCACTCACACTCACTCCAGCACTCTCACTCACACTCCAGCACTCACTTACACTTCAGCACTCACACTCACTTAAAGTACTCACACTCACTGTCCAGCACTCACACTCCAGCACTCACACTCACTCCAGCATTCACTCACACTCACCTGAGCACTCACACTCCAGCACTCATTCACACTCCAGCACTCACTCACACTCACTGCAGCACTCACACTCCAGCACTCACTCACACTCACTGCAGCACTCACACTCACACTCCAGCACTCTCACTCACTGTCCAGCACTCACTCACACTCACACTCCAGCACTCACACTCATGCTCCAGCATTCTCACACTCACACTCCAGCACTCACTCACACTCACCTGAGCACTCACACTCCAGCACTCATTCACACTCCAGCACTCACTCACACTCACTGCAGCACTCACACTCACACTCCAGCACTCTCACTCACTGTCCAGCACTCACACTCATTCACACTCCAGCACTCACTCACACATACACCAGCACTCACTCACACTCCAGCACTCACACTCCAGCACTCACTCACACTCCAGCACTCACACTCACTCACTGTCCAGCACTCACTCAATCTCCAGCACTCACTCTCACTACAGCACTCACACTCACTGCAGCAGTCACTCACACTCCAGCTCTCACTGCAGCACTCACTCACACTCACTGCAGCACTCACACTCACTCACTGTCCAGCACTCACATTAACACTCCAGCACTCACTCACACTCCAGCACTCACACTCACTGGAGCACTCACACTCACTGTCCAGCACTCACCTTCACTGTAGCACTCACTCACACTCCAGCACTCCCACTCACTGCAGCACTCACTCACACTCCAGCACTCACTCACACTCACTGCAGCACTCACACTCCAGCACTCACATATCACACTCCAGCACTCACTCACACTCCAGCACTCACTCACACTCACTGCTGCACTCACACTCACCCCAGCACTCACTCACACTCCAGCACTCACACTCCAGCACTCGCTCACACTCACTGCAGCACTCACTCTCCAGCACTCACACTCCAGCACTCACTCACACTCACTGCAGCACTCACACTCACACTCCCGCACTCACTAACACTCCAGCACTCTCACTCACTGTCCAACACTCACTCACACTCCAGCACTCACACTTCAGCACTCACTCACACTCCAGCACTCACACTCACTCCAGCACTTACACTCACACTCCAGCACTCTCACTCACTGTCCAGCACTCACACTCACTGCAGCACTCACTCACACTCCAGCACTCACTGCAGCACTCACTCACACTCCAACACTCACATTCCAGCACTCACTCACACTCCAGCAATCACACTCACTCCAGCACTCACACTCCAGCACTCACTCACACTCCAGCACTCACTCACACTCCAGCACTCATTCACACTCCAGCACTCACCCTCACTCCAGCACTCACTCTCACTGCAGCACTCACTCACACTCACTGCAGCACTCACTCACACTCCAGCACTCACATTCACACTCCACCACTAACACTCACTCCAGCACTCAATCCAGCACTCTCACTCACACTCACACTCCAGCACTCACACTCCAGCACTCACTCACACTCCAGCACTCACTCACACTCCAGCACTCACACTCACACTCCAGCTCTCTCACTTTCCAGCACTCCCTCTCACTCCAGCACTCACACTCACACTCCAGCTCTCTCACTCACTGTCCAGCACTCACTCAATCTCCAGCACTCACACTCACTCCAGCACTCTCACTCACACTCCAGCACTCACTTACACTTCAGCACTCACACTCACTTAAAGTACTCACACTCACTGTCCAGCACTCACACTCCAGCACTCACACTCACTCCAGCATTCACTCACACTCACCTGAGCACTCACACTCCAGCACTCATTCACACTCCAGCACTCACTCACACTCACTGCAGCACTCACACTCCAGCACTCACTCACACTCACTGCAGCACTCACACTCACACTCCAGCACTCTCACTCACTGTCCAGCACTCACACTCATTCACACTCCAGCACTCACACTCATTCACACTCCAGCACTCACTCACACATACACCAGCACTCACTCACACTCCAGCACTCACACTCCAGCACTCACTCACACTCCAGCACTCACACTCACTCACATTCCAGCACTCACTCACACTCCAGCACTCACACTCACTCCAGCACTCACAATCCAGCACTCTCACTCACTGTCCAGCACTCACTCAATCTCCAGCACTCACTCTCACTACAGCACTCACACTCACTGCAGCAGTCACTCACACTCCAGCTCTCACTGCTGCACTCACTCACGCTCACTGCAGCACTCACACTCACTCACTGTCCAGCACTCACATTAACACTCCAGCACTCACTCACACTCCAGCACTCACACTCACTGGAGCACTCACACTCACTGTCCAGCACTCACCTTCACTGTAGCACTCACTCACACTCCAGCACTCCCACTCACTGCAGCACTCACTCACACTCCAGCACTCACTCACACTCACTGCAGCACTCACACTCCAGCACTCACATATCACACTCCAGCACTCACTCACACTCCAGCACTCACTCACACTCACTGCTGCACTCACACTCACCCCAGCACTCACTCACACTCCAGCACTCACACTCACACTCCAGCACTCACTCACACTCCAGCACTCACTCACACTCACTGCAGCACTCACTCTCCAGCACTCACACTCCAGCACTCACTCAGACTCACTGCAGCACTCACACTCACACTCCCGCACTCACTAACACTCCAGCACTCTCACTCACTGTCCAACACTCACTCACACTCCAGCACTCACACTCACTCCAGCACTTACACTCACACTCCAGCACTCTCACTCACTGTCCAGCACTCACACTCACTGCAGCACTCACTCACACTCCAACACTCACATTCCAGCACTCACTCACACTCCAGCAATCACACTCACTCCAGCACTCACACTCCAGCACTCACTCACACTCACACTCCAGCACTCACTCACACTCCAGCACTCATTCACACTCCAGCACTCACCCTCACTCCAGCACTCACTGCAGCACTCACTCACACTCACTGCAGCACTCACTCACACTCCAGCACTCACATTCACACTCCACCACTAACACTCACTCCAGCACTCACTCCAGCACTCTCACTCACACTCACACTCCAGCACTCACACTCCAGCACTCACTCACACTCCAGCACTCACACTCACACTCCAGCACTCACCCCCACTCCAGCACTCTCACTCACACTCCAGCACTCACTCACACTCCAGCACTCACTCACACTCCAGCACTCACTCACACTCCAGCACTCACACTCCAGCTCTCTCACTCACTTTCCAGCACTCCCTCTCACTCCAGCACTCACACTCACACTCCAGCTCTCTCACTCACTGTCCAGCACTCACTCAATCTCTAGCACTCACACTCACACTCCAGCACTCACACTCACTCACACTCCAGCACTCACACTCCCACTCCAGCACTCACACTCACTCCAGCACTCACACTCACTCACACTCACACTCCAGCCCTCACTCACACTCCAGCTCTCACTCACACTTCAGCACTCACTCTCACTCACACTCCAGCACTCACTAATACTCCAGCACTCACACTCACTGCAGCACTCACTCACACTCAAGCACTCTCACTCACTCCAGCACTCACACTCACACTCCAGCACTCACTCACACTCACTGCAGCACTCACATTCCAGCACTCACATTCACACTCCAGCACTCACACTCCAGCACTCACTCACACTCACTGCAGCACTCACACTCCAGCACTCACATTCACACTCCAACACTCACTCACACTCCAGCACTCACTCACACTCCAGCACTCACTCACACTCCAGCACTCACTCACACTCCAGCACTCACACTCACTGCAGCACTCACACTCCAGCACTCACTCACACTCCAGCACTCACTCACACTCCAGCACTCACTCACACTCCAGCACTCACACTCACTGCAGCACTCACACACACTCCAGCACTCACTCACACACACCCCAGCACTCACACTCACACTCCAGCACTCACACTCACTGCAGCACTCACACTCACTCCAGCACTTACACTCACTGTCCAGCACTCACTCACTGTCCAGCACTCACTCACACTCCAGCATTCACACTCACTGCAGCACTCACACTCACACTCCAGCACTCACTCTCCCTCACACTCCAGCACTCATTCACACTCCCGCACTCACACTCACTGTACAGCACTCACACTCACACTCCAGCACTCACTCACACTCCAGCACTTACTCTCACTCACACTCCAGCACTCACACTCCAGCACTCACTCACACTCACACTCCAGCACTCACACTCCAGCACTCACTCACACACTCCAGCACTTACTCACACTCACACTCCAGCACTCACACTCCAGCACTCACTCTCACTCACACTCCAGCACTCACACTCCAGCACTCACTCACACACTCCAGCACTTACTCTCACTCACACTCACACTCCAGCACTCACACTCGAGCACTCACTCACACACTCCAGCACTTACTCTCACTCACACTCCAGCACTCACACTCCAGCACTCACACTCACGCCAGCACTTACTCTCACTCACACTCACACTCCAGCACTCACACTCCAGCACTCACACTCCAGCACTCACTCTCACTCACACTCCAGCACTCACACTCCAGCACTCACACTCACGCCAGCACTAACTATCACTCACACTCACACTCCAGCACTCACACTCACGCCAGCACTCATACTCACTGCAGCACTCACACTCACTGTCTAGCACTCTCACTCACACTCCAGCACTCACACTCACTCCACCACTCCATTCGTATTCTCTCATCAGCGCGCTCCTCCTCCCTCCCTCCTCGTGTCTTGATGTTGTTCCGTGCGCACTCTTCGGTCGTCTGTTCCGTCTTGCCCTATTGATGTTTACGTCTGCGATCCGCAATGAGGATCCGGGTCAGTGAGTTACATCGATTCAAAATACAACAACCGATATGAGAGCAAGATAGAGAAAAATGTATGCTGGTCGCTCAAGTAAATCGATTTGAATAAAGTATAGAAGTACAACTCGCACGAGTACGTACATTCCTGCCGATTTGTCAACACCAAATGCCAGCATGGGCAAGGCAGCAAAGCAACAACAAAAGTCCCACACCAAGACAACAACAACACTCCCAGACCACAGCAAGACAACACGGGATGTGATGAGTTGCGCGCACGGATTGGACATGTTCCTCCTAAGCCCAAAGGCAGGGGTGGGGAACCTTTTTTTTCTGCCAAGGGCCATTTGGATATTTATAACATCATTCGCGGGCCATACAAAATTATTAACTTAAACATTAGCCTGTTATATTTGGTCAAACATTTAATTCACTCACCCCTATTACGATGGTTGGAACTGCTTCTCTTTGGTGAGGCGTGGTGATGTTAGCTGGCTATTGATGATGTTGTTACTCGCAACTGCTTTTCCAGGTTTGGTCCTAGATTTATTGAATTTCGAGTCCCGCCTGCGGTTGCCTTGGCAGGGCAGGGCCAGATCAAATTATTTCACGGGCCTGAAACGGCCCGCGGGCCGGACGTTCCCCACCCCTGCGCTAAGGCAACCATCGGGTAAGCGAGCGAATGGGCAACTCTGGGAGGATGGGCCGAGGATGGCAAACGCGGCATCGATGATTTGGTTCCGATATCAGTTGGGGTGGTGGTTTGGTTCTGATATCAGCGGGGTTGTGGTGGGGGCGGCACTGTGGATGCAGCAGCCGAGGGTTGGTGGAGCACCACACAGATGGGGTGAAACTCCCATCCCGTGAGTGTTGAGTAGCCATCCCCTCTGGCTTGCCAGGAGAAGGCAGTCCAGCCTAGTGTGGACGAATCTCCATCTGTTCCAACTCCCTTTTCGTGGGCATTGAGGAGAACCATACGCTGGCTCATCATGTGGGAGTGTTTCCCCATCGCACGTGTTGGTTTTCTCCAGGTGCTCCAATCTCCAAAGACCAAGATCCCCCGTATAGCCTGAGCAGACTGTTGGGGAAAGTGCTGTTTGCGAGCACCTTTGAAGGCTGGCATGGCACACGAGGGCGTGGGTGGCCAAGACCACGTTCGGCCCCCTTTGTCTCCCTAGTGAGGATGTTTATACATCGCGCCCAGTACTAATTTGAGACTGAGTCGACTTAGAGGAGGCCCAGGACCGGTTCAGATAATCGTCAGTGGTGTTGGACGTGAGCAGGAATCGAACTCCAGTTGCCAGATTCGTAGCGCACTAACCGCAACGCTCCGTTATAGTTTCCTTCGATATATAAACACATTATTTCGCCAATAAGGCGTTAATATATAGAGCACTAGCTGTACTACCCGGCTTCGCCCGTGACTTGGATTCACCACGGCCGGCCGCCTTTGTCTCCCCAGTGGCGATGTTCACACCACAACAGTTACTCGTTTGTGGCTGAGTCGACCTAGGGGAGGCCCAGGACCGAGCGGGAATCGAACTCGGGTCGCCGGGTTCGTAGCGCGGCGCGCTAACCACTACACTACAATGCGTTACGCTTCCACATGCGCGGGTCACGTGACAGATTTGACGTCACAGCTCACTTGCCGTGCAAAAAATAAATGCATTATTGAGCCCGCCCACCCCCCATTTGTGCATGATGTACAGTCTGGAAAGTACCCACGTGGCAAATTTGCAGTTTGTTGCATGTCGGGAAGTGCGCTAAACATTTTGAACAGACACACATAATCACAACTTTGCCTTTTATATATTGAGATCTCAGAGCTTGGGCAATTGTTGGTAGCACCAACTCCTCACCGCGTGGCTGCTGCTGTTGCTTTCCCGCTCGTCTTTGGTTCCTCTAAAAAAAAATTCATTCGTAAGTGCGGGTGTTCGTAAGTCAAGGACTGTCTGTATCAATCACAGTATTTTGTAAAATATACTTATTATTTTTGTTAAGTGTTGGTGGTACTGAAGTGGGGTGCACGTGGTGGTGACGGTGGACTAGGCGGCACGTGGTGGTGGCGGTGGAGTGGGAGGCACGGTGGTGGTGGAGTGGGGTGGTGGTGATGTTGGAGTGGGGGGCACGTTGGTGGTGGAGTGGGGAGCACGTGGTGGTGGCGTTGGGGTAGGGAGCACGTGGTGGAGTTGGATTGGGGGGCCCATGGTGGTGGAGTTGAGGGCGCATGGTGGTGGTGAAGTGGGGGCACGTGGTGGTGGTGGAGTGGGGGGCACGTGGTGGTGGCGGCGTTGGGGTGGGAGGCACGTGGTGGAGTTGGAGTGGGGGGCACATGGTGGTGGAGTTGAGGGCGCATAGTGGCGGTGGAGTGGGGGGCACGTGGTGGTGGCGGTGGAGTGGGGGGCACGTGGTGGTGGCGGTGTTGTAGTGAAGGTTCAGAATCCGCAGCTGCCCCCCTCCCCCACAGCGTCGCGAGCTTGACTCGGTGAGCGAGACTGAGTCTATTTATAGAGCATGCCTCTCGATGTTTCTGGACCCCCCCCCCCCGTCACCTACATTGGACAACGGGCCAGCATCTCACTCAACGACATGGGAGAGAGAATTCACTTTGGCGGCGATGCAGAGGAGGCGACACTTGCGCCACACAGCCAGAAGCCCGCGGGGCCTGTGTTCGATTCGGGTTATCCACTTTTGCCTGTTACAACTTTGACAATAGTCCTGTTTATTTAGGCCTTCGGGCCTCTGTTCGCCACCGTGGACACCACGGTAGTGAGATGTTAACTACCTCGCCTGCTATACAGGAGACCGTGGGCTCGATCCCGAGCCTGTCGCCTGCTGTATATTTGGAGTTTGTGGTGCCTCTCTCCCCATGGTCGCGTGGAGTTGTCTCCAGGTCCGGTTTTTCCCTCCACATTTAAAATCAGAGTGCATTTAGAATATTTGGCTGCTATAAATTTCCACGTGATAAGCCACTTCGTTGAACTATTATTTGTGGGCAGGTCGCTTCTGAAAAAAAGCTATATAGCTTAGTGGGCCATACCTGGTCAAATAAAATAAAAAGGATTATTGCAAATACCCCCCTTATATTCTTAAATAGACTGTTGGAGCAAGAGCTGTTAGAATCACTTATGAAGGCCAGAACCTCACACGAAGGGGTGGGTAGCCAGAACCACACCCCGGCCGCCTTTGTCTCCCTAGTGGGGATGTTTACACATAGTCCCGAGGTACTAATTTGATGCTGAGTTCACCTAGGGGAGGCCCAAGAGCGGTTCAGATATTGGCCCTGAGCAGGAATCGAACTCACATAGCCAGGGTCATAGGTTTCAGCGTGCTAATCACTGCGCCACCGCTCCCTCAACACACGTGTATTGACTGACTCGTAGACACTAAGAGTAGGAGGCACTCTGTTTATTAACATGGCCTGACAGTTAACACTTTGTAACTACGGTTCTCAGTCAGGACAGCTGGTAGACTGCCTGACTGACGATGCCGAGATGGTGAAGACAGACACGACAGCGAAGACTCCCTCAGCACGACGGGATCCCACGCCACACGACAGCCCCGAGGTCCCTCCTCCAGGGGCCCCTCTTATACTGTCAGCGTGGCCTGGCTCCGCCCCCGGCCAGGCCCCCTTCTGGAACCGACTAGCGGGTTCTCCATGTGTCCCTTCCGTGACCCTTCCCCGAGATCTCCCTCTGGTCTATCACCTGGCCTGTTGTCAGTCGGGGCTGCTGTAAGCTGCAGATCCCCTTCCCCGCCAGCAGGCAGCACTGTGCTGCTACGTGACTGATTCTATGTCACTACACACGTATAAACCAAGACAAGCATAGATAGTAATTATGTTTGCTGTACTCACAACGATGCACCAAAACCTCGCAAGCTGCCTCCACACTGCTGGATTCCAGGACAGCCACGTGCAGCAAAGTCAGAGTAACACATCGCATTATTCAGCTTCTATAACATACACCTAGAGTTTGCTGAAACTAAAATGGCAATTAATGGCTAAGTTTGATGACAATCGAAGGATGTAACGTAAAAAAACATGCGGCGTGGTGCTTTGCTGGTAAGCTTGGAAGGCAGGTATGTTATTGCTGTATCTGTATGATCGCGTAACGTCATTGTACAGGTTCGATATACACAGTCACTAACTTTTAATTGCATACCGTAACATTCATAACGTTGCTTCGTGATAATTGTCTGGATAACCGTCAGAGCTCCTGAGTTAATTTCACGTATCGCGGAGCCTGAGTCGGGCCTCATCAGTCGACTGAATATCTGTGAAAACTCATAAACGTCTATTACAAAGGGATGTTCACCTCTTCGGATTTCTCCAGAATAAACAAATATTCTAATTCTGAGAGCGTAGTTGAGCCTTTGTGCGTCAGGCCTGTCTGGCGGAGCACGTGGCAGAGCCTGCGTCTGTCCTGGTGATGCACTGAATATAAAATAAAGCACAATGCACCCCTGAGGTTATTTAAATTATTAAAAAAATAGACCATGAGGATGTAATTATTATTATTATTTAAGGACTGCAAAAGCAGGGCCCCGTTTGTTTATTTGAGAGAATACTGTCGTGGACGTTTAATGGATGCCTTGCGACCCGGTTTCAAGGTTAATAAAAAATGAGGGCAAGGGTTTGACTTTTATCACGCTCGAATCACTGTGCTTTGTGACATTCGCCACGAATTGTGGCTGGACAAGGTCACAATCACTTCTGCCAAGCCTGTTGAGATTCCCCAGACCGGATCATCACAGTGCTTGGTGTATTATTGGCCACCATTGGTATATACGGTCTGGAATTCCTTTAACGCGATAGTAGTTACGTTCCTGAAGAACACCGCGTTATGGAAAAATCGTGTTATAATATGCAATGTAGGGTAAAGCACAGTCCACGATAACACGTGAGATGCATACACAGGCTGAACAAAGACTGAGGTGCTGAGGTTAGCATCTAGTAGCATCCAGCAGCATCCCGCCTTGTGTGATGCTACGCCGAGGCAACTGTACGACTGCTTATTCCTACTCGCGCGATATAATTTCGTTTCCTCGATCCGCATTATATCCAATTTGCATCCGTGTTATAAAAAACAAATTTTGTTCCAGAATACATTCATCGCCTTATATCCAATTCGCATTGTGAAGACATGCGGTGTTAAAGGAGAACAGACTGGATTGTGTAGAGGATTCTATGACAATAATTATGATTCAACGTGTTCAGCCAGGGAAGCCTAATCGAGTCTCAATACTTTTACAGGAGAGGTCTTGCAGTTTTCGCAGTTGGGGGAGGGGGGCAATGTTGCTGCTGCTTCATGATCCCAATTGATTGATTTCCAGGAAGAAGCAGGAAAAAGTGTTGTGACCTGGATTAATTATGGATTCTGATGGTTCTCATCGGTGAATCGATAGCGTCGTCACGCAATAATGCGTGGGGCTTTTTCAATAAGTGTACCTGCTTGACAGCTCGTGTATGAACATCTGGAATAAGATCTAATTTAATTTGACCATGTCTCAGGGTTCAACAGCAGTATATATTTATAATTTCACACATCACGGTGACTATGATTTCTTGCATTTTCATTCTGGCTTCCTGGATCTTGTCCTAGAGATGCTTCACAGTTTCAAGTGGAACGTCGCACTATGTAATTGCTGCGAAATCTGTCTGTGAAAATTGCTCTCTAACTTTACAAGTGAGTGTGTGAGTGAGTGGTTGGGTGGATGGGTAAATGGTTAAGTGAGTGGATGTTAGAGTAAGAGTGTGAGTGAGTGGTTGAATAAGTGAGTGGGTGAGTCGGTGGATGAGAGTGTGGGTAAGTGAGTAGGTGAGTCAGTGGATGAGAGTGTGTGGTTGGGTAAGTGGCTGGGTCGGTGAGAGAGTGTGAGTGAGTGGTTGAATAAGTGAGTGGGTAAGTCAGTGGGTGAGAGTATGGGTGAGTGGGTGAGTCAGTGGATGAGAGTGTGTGGTTGGGTGGGTGAGAGAGTGGTTGAGTGCTTGAGGGAGCGAGTGTTACAGTAAGTGAGTGTTAGTGAGAGAGCCGAAGCAACAATCGGCTTGGCTTCGATAAAACGCTTGTCACACCGCCTGACAATTAAATTATTGTGACTGTGTCGGGTGGTGGAGGGTTCTCGAGGATACAAACCTGTTCAGATTATTATGTAGCAGCCTAACCCGCAAATCAATTCCAAATAATATCGCCTGCATGCACTGAAAATATCTCCGGTCCCCACATGTGAAGTGCCCAAGTATGAACTCTGTTTTCACGACACCTATATTTAGATACGTGTTTTTGTGTCTGCTCTCTGTGCACTCAAAGCCTTAAATTTGAGCATTCAAAACATATGCTCCTCTGTGTCTCTCTCTGCCGCTCCGTGTCTCTCTCTGCCGCTCCGTGTCTCTCTCTGCCGCTCCGTGTCTCTCCTCCACTCTCCTCGAATCACGTGGAAATGCCAGGATTTTCTGGAAAACAATCAAATGTATCGAAAAGGCATCCAAAACAGATCTGCCCGTTGAGCTTAACCGAAATGGGGAATATTTTTCAGATCCCCAAAAAATAGTTGACAATTTTAACCTTAAATTTTCTGAAGCTGGTAATCTTTTTTTTATAATGTATTGGGAGTCACCCCTGCTCATGCAAATTCCTACACCCCTGTCCAAACATTAAACGAATTTAGTTTCCAGCCAATTCACGAAAGTAATGTTTTGAAACAACTGTCCTACCTCAAAGGGTCCTCCTCTACCGGAGCAGATAGTATTCCCGTCTTTGCTCTACTACAGTGAGGAAAAAAAGTATTTGATCCCCTGCTGATTTTGTACGTTTGCCCACTGAAAAATAAATGATCAGTCTAGAATGTTAATGGTAGGTTTATATGAACAGTGAGAGACAGAATAACAACAAAAAAATCCGGAAAAACGCATGTAAAAAATGTTATAAATTGATTTGCATTTTAATGAGGGAAATAAGTATTTGACCCCCTCTCAATCAGAAAGATTTCTGGCCCCCAGGTATCTTTTATACAAGTAACAAGCTGAGATTAGGAGCACACTCTTAAAGGGAGTGCTCCTAATCTCAGCTTGTTACCTGTATAAAAGGCAGAGAAGCAACCAATCAATCAGATTCCAAACTATCCACCATGGCCAAGACCAAAGAGCTCTCCAAGGATGTCAGGGACAAGATTGTAGACCTACACAAGGCTGGAATGGGCTACAAGACCATTGCCAAGCAGCTTGGTGAGAAGGTGACAACAGTTGGTGCGATTAGTCGCAAATGGAAGAAACACAAAAGAACTGTCAATCTCCCTCGGCCTGGGGCTCCATGCAAGATCTCACCTCGTGGAGTTGCAATGATCATGAGAATGGTGAGGAATCAGTCCAGAACTACACGGGAGGATCTTGTCAATGATCTCAAGGCAGGTGGGACCATAGTCACCAAGAAAACAATTGGTAACACTACGCCGTGAAGGACTGAAATCCTGCAGCGCCCGCAAGGTGCCCCTGCTCAAGAAAGCACATATACATGCCCGTCTGAAGTTTGCCAATGAACATCCGAATGATTCAGAGGACAACTGGGTTAAAGTGTTGTGGTCAGATGAGACCAAAATGGAGCTCTTTGGCATCAACTCAACTCGCCGTGTTTGGAGGAGGAGGAATGCTGCCTATGACCCCAAGAACACCATCCCCACCGTCAAACATGGAGGTGGAAACATTATGCTTTGGGGATGTCTTCTGCTAAGGGGACAGGACAACTTCACCGCATCAAAGGGACGATGGACGGGGCCATGTACCGTCAAATCTTGGGTGAGAACCTCCTTCCCTCAGCCAGGGCATTGAAAATGGGTCGTGGATGGGTAGTCCAGCATGACAATGACCCAAAACACACGGCCAAGGCAACAAAGGAGTGGCTCAAGAAGAAGCACATTAAGGTCCTGGAGTGGCCTAGCCAGTCTCCAGACCTTAATCCCATAGAAAATCTGTGGAGGGAGCTGAAGGTTCGAGTTGCCAAACGTCAGCCTCGAAACCTTAATGACTTGGAGAAGATCTGCAAAGAGGATTGGGACAAAATCCCTCCTGAGATGTGTGCAAACCTGGTGGCCAACTACAAGAAACGTCTGACCTCTGTGATTGCCAACAAGGGTTTTGCCACCAAGTACCAAGTCACGTTTTGCAGAGGGGTCAAATACTTATTTCCCTCATTAAAATGCAAATCAATTGATAACATTTTTGACATGCATTTTTCTGGATTGTTTTGTTGTTATTCTGTCTCTCACTGTTCAAATAAACCTACCATTACAATTATAGACTGATCATTTCTTTGTCAGTGGGCAAACGTACAAAATCAGCAGGGGATCAAATACTTTTTTCCCTCACTGTAACTGTTGGTCACCTAATATTCAAACCTATAGCCCATATTTTCAACCTGTCCATCAAAGAAGCGTCAGTTCCTCTAGAATGGAAACATTCCTATGTCCGTCCACTTCACAAAGGGGGCCCTAAAAATGTCCAAATAACTACCGACCTATCTCAATTTTGTCCCCGTTAATGAAAATTTTTGAAAAATTATTGACCTACCAAATTAGCAGTTTCCTGTCCACCAACAATCTACTACATCTAAAACAACCTGGGTTCCGAAAAAATTACAGTACCTCATCTGCTGCATTAGACTCTCTGAATCACATTTACAGTAGCCTTGATAATAAGCAGTACTGTGCCTGTCTTTTTCTAGACCTGTCCAAAGCTTTTGATACAGTAGACCACAACACCCTGCTTAGTAAACTAAGTTGCCTCCGTTTTTCCGAAAACGCAGTAAAATGGTTACAAAATTACCTCTTTTCTCGCACCCAAACTGTATTCACAGATGGTTGGAGGTCAAACAGTGTTAAGATAACAAAAGGGGTTCCACAGGGTTCCATCCTCGGCCCCCTTTTGTTCTCTCTTTATGTCAATGACTTGGGCACTGACCTGGATCATTCCAGGGTAAATCTTTTTTGCAGATGACACGATACTGATTACTGCTGACCGCTCTCCGGATGACGTAATTGCTAAGCTACAGGGTGATTTCAACAAACTACAACATCAGCTAGTTGCTCTTAAACTAGTTCTGAATACCTCCATAACCAAAGTGCTATGCTTCTCACCAGGACTAAAGCAGGAAGTTATTTTTCCCAAATTACATTCCTTAAATAATTATCAAATAGAGCAAGTCAAGATCTATAGGTGTCTTGGGGTCATGCTGGATTCAAAACTTAATTTTGAAGATCACATTGATTATATTAGTAAAAAGACAAAAATAAAAATAGGTTTTCTGTATCGACACAAGCACTGCTTCCCCCCAATGTTCCGTTTGAAATTGATAAAAGCTACCATACTGCCTCTACTTGACTACTGTGTCATCGTGTATAAATCAGCCCCAAGTACTGTACTGAAGAAGCTTGATTCCATCTATCACTCGGCCTTAAGATTTACATTGAACTGCCCATATAGGACTCACCACTGTGATCTCTACATTGGGTCAAACTTAACATCTCTTAATGTTCGACGGCTTGTGCACCAGATCTTATTTATTCACGATGTACTTACAAAAAAATCCGCAGACTACCTGCTGGATCTCCTCTCTGTTTCAAAGAACAAATTTGACCTCAGGTCTTCGCTCATTTACCAGCTTCACATTCCCTATTGCCGTACAAAAACTGGAGGAAGGGCCTTTGCATTTGATGCCCCAGGGTCTGGAATGCTATTGCCAATAAACTGCAACTTGAATCGCTACCAATGAGATCCTCTCTCAAAACTGCTCTAGAGGAGTTGTACACCCCTAGCTGCCACTGCTATTCATTGGCGTAAAATAAAATGTTTCGCTCTGGATGACGCTGCAAAGTATTATCTGTATTTTGATTTAGCGTGCTGATCTTAAAGGTACATTGAAAAATTTGATACTCCGATTGATGCTTCTGTTGTTGTGGACTAACTCATACAGCCAGCTGTGGCTCTAGGATTTGGTGTTACATGTTATTTATGTAGTTTATTGTAAAAATTCGGTCACAGTCCCTGTGATCACTGTTACGTTGCAATTATGGCTTTATTTTTTGTTGATTTCGAAAAGTTTTTTGGTTTGGACATGTTTGTTTTGTTGTAGTAAGGAGTTAGACTGATGGCTTTAATCTAAGTTTTCTTGTGGTTGTTGTTGTTTGACTTGCATCCCACTGGGATTTTTTGCACATAGCGTTGGTGTACGGTGTTTTTTTCAGAAATATTTTGCTGTTTTTTTTTCATGGATTTTCTGTTTGCACAGTCACATAGTCGCTTTAAGATGTTTTCTTGTTCGTGTTTTTGTTTTTTTGTTTGTTGTGGTTGCACCAGATTCAAGAGCCGAATGGCTCACAGGGCTATACCAAAATAAATATACTGAAACTGAAAACTCTGCCACTCCGTGTCTCTCTCTAGGTGGCGATGGCCACAGAGGAGGACGGGGAGATGACGCACGCAGAGGAAAGGGTGGAGAGCACGGCGAGTCGAGCCAGAGTAGGTGAGCCTGCAGACAACAGGGATGAGCGCCCTGGAGGAAGGGTAGAGCATGCCAGAGGAAGAGAGGATCACCCTGGGGAAAAGGAGGAATGCCCTGGAGGAAGGGAGGAGCACCCTGGAGTAAGGGAGGAACGCCCTGGAGGAAGGGAGGAGCATCCTGGAGCAAGGGTGGAACGCCCTGGAGGAAGGGAGGAGCATCCTGGAGCAAGGGAGGAATGCCCTGGAGGAAGAGAGGAGCGCCCTGCAGGAAGAGAGGAGCGCCCTGCAGGAAGGGAGGAGCGCGCCAGAGCAAGGGAGGAGAGCCCTGGAGAAAGAGAGGAGCGCCCTGGAGGAAGAGAGGAGCGCCGTGCAGGAAGGGAGGAGCGCGCCAGAGCAAGGGAGGAGAGCCCTGGAGGAAGGGAGGAGCGCCCTGGAGGAAGAGAGGAGCGCCCTGGAGGAAGAGAGGAGCGCGCCAGAGGAAGGGAGAAACTCCTTGGAGGAAGGGAGGAGAGTGCGGACAGCAGCCAGGCATTGAAAGATGACAAATCGGACGTGCTCTCTGTGCAATCTCGCTACCTCCGCAGTGGCTCCTTCAGCCGGTGAGACACCGAGACACAGCTCACAGACACAATAAGATGAGACAGAGACAATTATACCCTCAGAAACAGACACTGAGACGCAGGGACACAGCACACAGAGACAGTGATACACTAAGACACAGACCCTGAGACAAACACAGTGACTGAATCATCTTCTTTCATATGGCTGGTGTAGATGCAGAGCAGTCACTATAATTTCACATTCAGGTGGTCAAGCCAGTCAGGAGTAGCGGAGTGTGATGTCTCCTTTTTATTTGTGGATCTATTCTGGATGCCCACAGTCGCACACTCGAGAGTTTTTAATGTTACATTGATCCTCATGGCGGTACCCCGGGGTACCAAATAATACAAAATGGCCGAGGCAATTAAATATGTTGTTTCTGAGACACAATTCTTTTTTCAGGGGTGCACTTCACTCCGTGACTGGAGTACCAATCAATCCGACATCAGTGCCACTCCGCGATGTCGAAAAGCCAACCATTATAAAAAAAATCCGTTATCGAAAAATTCAACTTCGAATAATGCATCGTGTACAGCTCGTCGAGATGAGTCGATTGCCGCATCGCCGACCATCAACAGACTAAAAATGACTGCGTCACGGACATTATGCGAGAGGCGGAGTACTATGGTACCCCGGGGTACTGCCATAAGGTTTATTTATGCATCATCCGGTATCCACATTTGATATGGTTTGTGCAGTGGATGCGGTTTTGGGTGGAGCATGAGCTTCATGGAAGATCAAACCTAGGGATCTTCATTATTGGGTCTTTCACAACAAGGCGGTGTTTGTTTGTGAATTCTTTTGAACCCCATTCAGCTCTCCAAGCTTCATTGGAGTTGAACTCGCATCGTTGAAGGTTAAGCGCATGGGTCCAAAAAGGCTTACGTGAAGTGATGATGAGGAACGTAATTGAGGTCCTCATGAAAGGGAAGGTGGCTGGCATGGAGGGCATCCAAGACGTGGGTTTCTTGGAGCGTCAGGACATCAATGTTAAGGGTGTTCATTAAGTTTGCGAGATACTTGCACTTCGCCCGGGAGAGTCCCTCAATGTTCAGTTGGAGGATCCTGAACAGGGCCTTTGGTGTGGCTTGTGTTGTTGCTCCCGATGATCGATATTCAGTCGCTGCGTTGATGGCATTCGTCTTGATTTCTCACTCAACAGAGTGGGCCGCGTGAAGGGTTGCCATCTTCCACTCTAGTCACTGAATGAGACACAGGGAATGAGACGGGGAATGAGACACAGGGAACTAGAGACAGGGACACTGCATCAGACGCAGAGGCACAGCACGCGTACTCACACGTGACTGGCACGCGGTCTGTGCGCTCCCTCCTCGCAGGTTCTCCGTGTCCTATGACACGGATACAGAGAGCATCCACATGGAGCCCATACACCTCTCCTCGAGCCTGGCCGCAGCGCAGATCATCAAGGAGGGTAACGAGCGCGGACACCCACTCATCTACCCTGTAGCTCCGTGTGTGTGTGTGTTGATTACTCATCTACCCTGTAGCTCCGTGTGTGTGTGGATCACTCATGTACCCTGTAGCTCCGTGTGTGTGTGTGTGTGTTGATTACTCATCTACCCTGTAGCTCCGTGTGTGTGTGGATCACTCATCTACCCTGTAGCTCCATGTGTGTGTGTTGATTACTCATCTACCCTGTAGCTCCGTGTGTGTGTGGATCATTCATCTACCCTGTAGCTCCGTGTGTGTGTTGATCACTCATCTACCCTGTAGCTCCATGTGTGTGTGTGGATCACTCATCTACCCTGTAGCTCCATGTGTGTGTAGATCACTCATCTACCCTGTAGCTCCTTGTGTGTGTGAGGATCACTCATCTACCCTGTAGCTCCGTGTGTGTGTGGATCACTCATCTACCCTGTAGCTCCGTGTGTGTGTTGATCACTCATCTACCCTGTAGCTCCGTGTGTGTATGTGTGGATCACTCATCATCCTGTAGCTCCGTGTGTGTGTGTGTGTGGATCACTCATCTACCCTGTAGCTCCGTGTGTATGTTGATCACTCATCTACCCTGTAGCTCCGTGTGTGTGTGTGTGGATCACTGATCACCCTGTAGCTCCGTGTGTGTCTTGATCACTCATCTACCCTGTAGTTCCATGTGTGTGTGTGGATCACTCATCTACCCTGCAGCTCCGTGTGTGTGTGTGGATCACTCATCTACCCTCTAGCTCCATGTGTGTGTTGATCACTCATCTATCCTGTAGCTCCGTGTGTGGGGATCACGCATCTACCCTGTAGCTCCGTGTGTGTGTATCACTCATCTACCCTGTAGCTCCGTGTGAGTGTGCATCACCCATCTACCCTGTAGCTCCGTGTCTGTGGGGATCACTCATCTACCCTGTAGCTCCAAGTGTGTGTAGATCACTCATCTATCCTGTAGCTCCGTGTGTGTGTGGATCAATCATCTACCCTGTAGCTCCGTGTGTGTGTGTGGATTACTCATCTACCCTGTAGCTCCGTGTGTGTGTGTGGATCACTCATCACCCTGTAGCTCCGTGTGTGTGTGTGGATCACTCATCTACCCTGTAGCTCCGTGTGTGTGTGTGGATCACTCATCACCCTGCAGCTCCATGTGTGTGTGTGGATCATTCATCTACCCTGTAACTCCGTGTGTGTGTGGGTCACTCATCTACCCTGGAGCTCCGTGTGTGTGTGTGTGGATCACTCATCTACCCTGTAGCTCCGTGTGTGTGTTGATCACTCATCTACCCTGTAGCTCGGTGTGTGTGTAGGGATAACTCATCTACCCTGTAGCTCCATGTGTGTGTGTGTGTATCACTCATCTACCCTGTAGCACCGTGTGTGTGGGGATCACTCATCTACCCTGTAGCTCCATGTGTGTGTGTGTGTGTATCACTCATCTACCCTGTAGCTCCGTGTGTGTGTGGATCACTCATCTACCCTGTAGCTCCGTGTGTGTGTGTGGATCACTCATCACCCTGTAACTCCGTGTGTGTGTGTGGATCACTCATCTACCCTCTAGCTCCGTGTGTATGTTGATCACTCATCTACCCTGTAGCTCCGTGTGTGTGTGTGGATCACTCATCTACCCTGTAGCTCCGTGTGTGTGTTGATCACTCATCTACCCTGTAGCTCCATGTGTGTGTGTGGATCACTCATCTACCCAGTAGCTCCGTGTGTGTGTTGATCACTCATCTATCCTGTAGCTCCGTGTGTGGGGATCACGCATCTACCCTGTAGCTCCGTGTGTGTGTATCACTCATCTACCCTGTAGCTCCGTGTGAGTGTGGATCACCCATCTACCCTGTAGCTCCGTGTGTGTGGGGATCACTCATCTACCCTGTAGCTCCGTGTGTGTGTGTGGATCACTATTCTAACCTGTAGCTCCATGTGTGTGTGTGGATCACTCATCTACCCTGTAGCTCCGTGTGTGTGTGTGGATCACTCATCTACCCTGTAGCTCCGTGTGTGTGTGTGGATCACTCATCTACCCTGTAACTCCGTGTGTGTGCGTGGATCACTCATCTACCCTGTAGCTCCGTGTGTGTGTGTGGATCACTCATCTACCCTGTAGCTCCGTGTGTGTGTTGATCACTCATCTACCCTGTAGCTCCGTGTGTGTGTGTGTGGATCACTCATCACCCTGTAGCTCCGTGTGTGTGTGTGTGGATCACCCATATACCCTGTAGCTCCGTGTGTGTGGGGATCACTCATCTACCCTGTAGCTCCGTGTGTGTGTGTGGATCACTATTCTAACCTGTAGCTCCATGTGTGTGTGTGGATCACTCATCTACCCTGTAGCTCCGTGTGTGTGTGTGGATCACTCATCTACCCTGTAGCTCCGTGTGTGTGTGTGGATCACTCATCTACCCTGTAACTCCGTGTGTGTGCGTGGATCACTCATCTACCCTGTAGCTCCGTGTGTGTGTGTGGATCACTCATCTACCCTGTAGCTCCGTGTGTGTGTTGATCACTCATCTACCCTGTAGCTCCGTGTGTGTGTGTGTGGATCACTCATCACCCTGTAGCTCCGTGTGTGTGTGTGTGGATCACTCATCTACCCTGTAGCTCCGTGTGTATGTTGATCACTCATCTACCCTGTAGCTCCGTGTGCGTGTGTGGATCACTGATCACCCTGTAGCTCCGTGTGTGTCTTGATAACTCATCTACCCTGTAGCTCCATGTGTGTGTGTGGATCACTCATCTACCCTGCAGCTCCGTGTGTGTGTGTGGATCACTCATCTACCCTGTAGCTCCCTGTGTGTGTTGATCACTCATCTATCCTGTAGCTCCGTGTGTGGGGATCACGCATCTACCCTGTAGCTCCGTGTGTGTATATCACTCATCTACCCTGTAGCTCCGTGTGAGTGTGGATCACCCATCTACCCTGTAGCTCCGTGTGTGTGGGGATCACTCATCTACCCTGTAGCTCCAAATGTGTGTAGATCACTCATCTATCCTGTAGCTCCGTGTGTGTGTGGATCAATCATCTACCCTGTAGCTCCGTGTGTGTGTGTGGATCACTCATCTACCCTGTAGCTCCGTGAGTGTGTGTGTGGATCACTCATCACCCTGTAGCTCCGTGTGTGTGTGTGGATCACTCATCTACCCTGTAGCTCCGTGTGTGTGTGTGGATCACTCATCACCCTGTAGCTCCATGTGTGTGTGTGGATCACTCATCTACCCTGTAACTCCGTGTGTGTGTGGGTCACTCATCTACCCTGGAGCTCCGTGTGTGTGTGTGTGGATCACTCATCTATCCTGTAGCTCCGTGTGTGTGTTGATCACTCATCTACCCTGTAGCTCGGTGTGTGTGTAGGGATAACTCATCTACCCTGTAGCACCATGTGTGTGTGTGTGTATCACTCGTCTACCCTGTAGCACCGTGTGTGTGGGGATCACTCATCTACCCTGTAGCTCCGTGTGTGTGTGGATCACTCATCTACCCTGTAGCTCCGTGTGTGTGTGTGGATCACTCATCACCCTGTAACTCCGTGTGTGTGTGTGTGTGGATCACTCATCTACCCTCTAGCTCCGTGTGCATGTTGATCACTCATCTACCCTGTAGCTCCGTGTGTGTGTGTGGATCACTCATCTACCCTGTAGCTCCGTGTGTGTGTTGATCACTCATCTACCCTGTAGCTCCATGTGTGTGTGTGGATCACTCATCTACCCTGTAGCTCCGTGTGTGTGTGTGGATCACTATTCTACCCTGTAGCTCCGTGTGTGTGTGTGTGGATCACTCATCTACCCTGTAGCTCCGTGTGTGTGTTGATCACTCATCTACCCTGTAGCTCCGTATGTGGGGATCACGCATCTACCCTGTAGCGCCATGTGTGTGTGTGGATCACTCATCTACCCTGTAGCTCCGTGTGTGTGTGTGGATCACTATTCTAACCTGTAGCTCCATGTGTGTGTGTGGATCACTCATCTACCCTGTAGCTCCGTGTGTGTGTGTGGATCACTCATCTACCCTGTAGCTCCGTGTGTGTGTGTGGATCACTCATCTACCCTGTAACTCCGTGTGTGTGCGTGGATCACTCATCTACCCTGTAGCTCCGTGTGTGTGTGTGGATCACTCATCTACCCTGTAACTCCTGTAACTCCGTGTGTGTGTGGGTCACACACACGGAGTTACAGGTTAGATGAGTGATCCACACACACACGGAGCTACAGGGTAGATGAGTGATCCACACACACACACACGGAGCTACAGGGTGATGAGTGATGTGCACACGGAGCTACAGGGTAGATGAGTGATCCATACACACACGCGGAGCTACAGGGTAGATGAGTGATCCCCACAAAAC
This sequence comes from Petromyzon marinus, assembly GCF_048934315.1. Lineage (NCBI taxonomy): Eukaryota > Metazoa > Chordata > Hyperoartia > Petromyzontiformes > Petromyzontidae > Petromyzon > Petromyzon marinus. The sequence continues at coordinate 12,042,502 of NC_133728.1, read as the reverse complement.
ACGGAGCTACAGGGTAGATGAGTGATACACACACACACGGAGCTACAGGGTAGATGAGTGATACACACACACGGAGCTACAGGGTAATGAGTGATCTACACACACACGGAGCTACAGGGTATATGGGTTATCCACACACACACACGGAGCTACAGGGTAGATGAGTGATCCCCACACACACACGGAGCTACAAGGTAGATGGTTGGTCCACACACACACGGAGCTACAGGGTAGATGGGTGATCCACACACACACACGGAGCTACAGGGTAGATGGGTGGTCCACACACACACGGAGCTACAGGGTAGATGGGTGTTCCACACACACACGGAGCTACAGGGTAGATGCGTGATCCCCACACACGGAGCTACAGGGTAGATGAGTGATCCACACACACACGGAGCTACAGGGTAGATGAGTGATCAACACACACACGGAGCTACAGGGTAGATGAGTGATCCACACACACACACGGAGCTACAGGGTAGAATAGTGATCCACACACACACATGGAGCTACAGGGTAGATGAGTGATCCACACACACACATGGAGCTACAGGGTAGATGAGTGATCAACACACACACACGGAGCTACAGGGTAGATGAGTGATCAACATACATATATACGGATCTACAGGGTAGATGAGTGATCCACACACACACACGGAGCTACAGGAGCTACAGGGTAGATGAGTGATCCCCACAAAACACGGAGCTACAGGGTAGATGAGTGATACACACACACACACGGAGCTACAGGGTAGATGAGTGATAGACACACACGGAGCTACAGGGTAATGAGTGATCTACACACACACGGAGCTACAGGGTATATGGATGTGTGTGTTGATCACTCATCTACCCTGTAGCTCCATGTGTGTGTGTGGATCACTCATCTACCCTGTCGCTCCGTGTGTGTGTGTGGATCACTATTCTACCCTGTAGCTCCGTGTGTGTGTGTGGATCACTCATCTACCCTGTAGCTCCGTGTGTCTGTGTTGATCACTCATCTACCCTGTAGCTCCGTGTGTGGGGATCACGCATCTACGCTGTAGCTCCGTGTGCGGGTGGATCACTTATCTACCCTGTAGCTTCGTGTGTGTGTATCACTCATCAACCCTGTAGCTCCATGTGTGTGTGTGTGGATCACTCATCTACCCTGTAGCTCCGTGTGTGTGTGTGGATCAGTCTTCTACCCTGTAGCTCCATGTGTGTGTGTGGATCACTCATCTACCTTGTAGCTCCGTGTGTGTGTGTGGATCACTCATCTACCCTGTAGCTCCGTGTGTGGCGATCACGCATCTACCCTGTAGCTCCGTGTGTGTGTGGATCACTTATCTACCCTGTAGCTCCGTGTGTGTGTGGATCACTTATCTACCCTGTAGCTCCGTGTGTGTGTGTGGATCACTCATCTACCCTGTAGCTCCGTGTGTGGGGATCACGCATCTACCCTGTAGCTCCGTGAGTGTGTATCACTCATCTACCCTGTAGCTCCGTGTGTGTGTGTATCACTCATCTACCCTGTAGCTCCGTGTGTGTGTGTTTGTGGATCACTCATCTACCCTGTAGCTCCGTGTGTGTGGATCACTCATCTACCCTGTAGCTCCGTGTGTGTGTGTGGATCACTATTCTACCCTGTAGCTCCGTGTGTGTGTGTGGATCACTCATCTACCCTGTAGCTCCGTGTGTGTGTTGATCACTCATCTACCCTGTAGCTCCGTATGTGGGGATCACGCATCTACCCTGTAGCGCCATGTGTGTGTGTGTGGATCACTCATCTACCCTGTAGCTCCGTGTGTGTGTGTGGATCACTATTCTAACCTGTAGCTCCATGTGTGTGTGTGGATCACTCATCTACCCTGTAGCTCCGTGTGTGTGTGTGGATCACTCATCTACCCTGTAGCTCCGTGTGTGTGTGTGTGGATCACTCATCTACCCTGTAACTCCGTGTGTGTGCGTGGATCACTCATCTACCCTGTAGCTCCGTGTGTGTGTGTGGATCACTCATCTACCCTGTAACTCCTGTAACTCCGTGTGTGTGTGGGTCACACACACGGAGTTACAGGTTAGATGAGTGATCCACACACACACGGAGCTACAGGGTAGATGAGTGATCCACACACACACACGGAGCTACAGGGTGATGAGTGATGTACACACGGAGCTACAGGGTAGATGAGTGATCCATACACACACGCGGAGCTACAGGGTAGATGAGTGATCCCCACAAAACACGGAGCTACAGGGTAGATGAGTGATACACACACACACGGAGCTACAGGGTAGATGAGTGATACACACACACGGAGCTACAGGGTAATGAGTGATCTACACACACACGGAGCTACAGGGTATATGGGTTATCCACACACACACACGGAGCTACAGGGTAGATGAGTGATCCCCACACACACACGGAGCTACAGGGTAGATGGTTGGTCCACACACACACGGAGCTACAGGGTAGATGGGTGATCCACACACACGGAGCTACAGGGTAGATGGGTGGTCCACACACACACGGAGCTACAGGGTAGATGGGTGTTCCACACACACACGGAGCTACAGGGTAGATGCGTGATCCCCACACACGGAGCTACAGGGTAGATGAGTGATCCACACACACACGGAGCTACAGGGTAGATGAGTGATCAACACACACACGGAGCTACAGGGTAGATGAGTGATCTACACACACACACGGAGCTACAGGGTAGAATAGTGATCCACACACACACATGGAGCTACAGGGTAGATGAGTGATCCACACACACACATGGAGCTACAGGGTAGATGAGTGATCAACACACACACACGGAGCTACAGGGTAGATGAGTGATCAACATACATATATACGGAGCTACAGGGTAGATGAGTGATCCACACACACACACGGAGCTACAGGAGCTACAGGGTAGATGAGTGATCCCCATAAAACACGGAGCTACAGGGTAGATGAGTGATACACACACACACACGGAGCTACAGGGTAGATGAGTGATAGACACACACGGAGCTACAGGGTAATGAGTGATCTACACACACACGGAGCTACAGGGTATATGGATGTGTGTGTTGATCACTCATCTACCCTGTAGCTCCATGTGTGTGTGTGGATCACTCATCTACCCTGTCGCTCCGTGTGTGTGTGTGGATCACTATTCTACCCTGTAGCTCCGTGTGTGTGTGTGGATCACTCATCTACCCTGTAGCTCCGTGTGTCTGTGTTGATCACTCATCTACCCTGTAGCTCCGTGTGTGGGGATCACGCATCTACGCTGTAGCTCCGTGTGCGGGTGGATCACTTATCTACCCTGTAGCTTCGTGTGTGTGTATCACTCATCTACCCTGTAACTCCATGTGTGTGTGTGTGGATCACTCATCTACCCTGTAGCTCCGTGTGTGTGTGTGGATCAGTCTTCTACCCTGTAGCTCCATGTGTGTGTGTGGATCACTCATCTACCCTGTAGCTCCGTGTGTGTGTGTGGATCACTCATCTACCCTGTAGCTGCGTGTGTGGCGATCACTCATCTACCCTGTAACTCCGTGTGTGTGCGTGGATCACTCATCTACCCTGTAGCTCCGTGTGTGTGTGTGGATCACTCATCTACCCTGTAACTCCTGTAACTCCGTGTGTGTGTGGGTCACACACACGGAGTTACAGGTTAGATGAGTGATCCACACACACACGGAGCTACAGGGTAGATGAGTGATCCACACACACACACGGAGCTACAGGGTGATGAGTGATGTGCACACGGAGCTACAGTGTAGATGAGTGATCCATACACACACGCGGAGCTACAGGGTAGATGAGTGATCCCCACAAAACACGGAGCTACAGGGTAGATGAGTGATACACACACGGAGCTACAGGGTAGATGAGTGATACACACACACGGAGCTACAGGGTAATGAGTGATCTACACACACACGGAGCTACAGGGTATATGGGTTATCCACATACACACACGGAGCTACAGGGTAGATGAGTGATCCCCACACACACACGGAGCTACAGGGTAGATGGTTGGTCCACACACACACGGAGCTACAGGGTAGATGGGTGATCCACACACACGGAGCTACAGGGTAGATGGGTGGTCCACACACACACGGAGCTACAGGGTAGATGGGTGTTCCACACACACACGGAGCTACAGGGTAGATGCGTGATCCCCACACACGGAGCTACAGGGTAGATGAGTGATCCACACACACACGGAGCTACAGGGTAGATGAGTGATCAACACACACACGGAGCTACAGGGTAGATGAGTGATCTACACACACACACGGAGCTACAGGGTAGAATAGTGATCCACACACACACATGGAGCTACAGGGTTGATGAGTGATCCACACACACACATGGAGCTACAGGGTAGATGAGTGATCAACACACACACACGGAGCTACAGGGTAGATGAGTGATCAACATACATATATACGGAGCTACAGGGTAGATGAGTGATCCACACACACACACGGAGCTACAGGAGCTACAGGGTAGATGAGTGATCCCCATAAAACACGGAGCTACAGGGTAGATGAGTGATACACACACACACACGGAGCTACAGGGTAGATGAGTGATAGACACACACGGAGCTACAGGGTAATGAGTGATCTACACACACACGGAGCTATAGGGTATATGGATGTGTGTGTTGATCACTCATCTACCCTGTAGCTCCATGTGTGTGTGTGGATCACTCATCTACCCTGTCGCTCCGTGTGTGTGTGTGGATCACTATTCTACCCTGTAGCTCCGTGTGTGTGTGTGGATCACTCATCTACCCTGTAGCTCCGTGTGTCTGTGTTGATCACTCATCTACCCTGTAGCTCCGTGTGTGGGGATCACGCATCTACGCTGTAGCTCCGTGTGCGGGTGGATCACTTATCTACCCTGTAGCTTCGTGTGTGTGTATCACTCATCTACCCTGTAACTCCATGTGTGTGTGTGTGGATCACTCATCTACCCTGTAGCTCCGTGTGTGTGTGTGGATCAGTCTTCTACCCTGTAGCTCCATGTGTGTGTGTGGATCACTCATCTACCCTGTAGCTCCGTGTGTGTGTGTGGATCACTCATCTACCCTGTAGCTCCGTGTGTGGCGATCACGCATCTACCCTGTAGCTCCGTGTGTGTGTGGATCACTTATCTACCCTGTAGCTCCGTGTGTGTGTGGATCACTTATCTACCCTGTAGCTCCGTGTGTGTGTGTGGATCACTCATCTACCCTGTAGCTCCGTGTGTGGGGATCACGCATCTACCCTGTAGCTCCGTGAGTGTGTATCACTCATCTACCCTGTAGCTCCGTGTGTGTGTGTATCACTCATCTACCCTGTAGCTCCGTGTGTGTGTGTTTGTGGATCACTCATCTACCCTGTAGCTCCGTGTGTGTGGATCACTCATCTACCCTGTAGCTCCGTGTGTGGGGATCACTCATCTACCCTGTAGCTCCGTGTGTGTGTGTGGATAACCCATATACCCTGTAGCTCCGTGTGTGTGTAGATCACTCATTACCCTGTAGCTCCGTGTGTGTGTATCACTCATCTACCCTGTAGCTCCGTGTGTGTGTGGGTCACTCATCTACCCTGGAGCTCCGTGTGTGTGTTGATCACTCATCTACCCTGTAGCTCGGTGTGTGTGTGGGGATAACTCATCTACCCTGTAGCTCCATGTGTGTGTGTGTGTATCACTCGTCTACCCTGTAGCACCGTGTGTGTGGGGATCACTCATCTACCCTGTAGCTCCGTGTGTGTGTGGATCACTCATCTACCCTGTAGCTCCGTGTGTGTGTGTTGATCACTCATCTACCCTGTAGCTCCATGTGTGTGTGTGGATCACTCATCTACCCTGTAGCTCCGTGTGTGTGTGTGGATCACTATTCTACCCTGTAGCTCCGTGTGTGTGTGTGGATCACTCATCTACCCTGTAGCTCCGTGTGTGTGTTGATCACTCATCTACCCTGTAGCTCCGTGTGTGTGTGGATCACTCATCTACCCTGTAGCTCCGTGTGTGGGGATCACGCATCTACCCTGTAGCTCCGTGTGTGTGTGGAACACCCATCTACCCTGTAGCTCCGTGTGTGTGTGTATCACTCATCTACCCTATAGCTCCGTATGTGTGTGGATCACTTATCTACTCTGTAGCTCCGTGTGTGTGTGGACCACCCATCTACCCTGTAGCTCCGTGTGTGTGTGGATCACTCATCTACCCTGTAGCTCCGTGTGTGTGTGTATCACTCATCTACCCTGTAGCTCCGTGTGTGTGTGTATCACTCATCTACCCTGTAGCTACATGTGTGTGTGTGGATCACTCATCTACCCTGTAGCTCCGTGTGTGTGTGTGGATCACTATTCTACCCTGTAGCTCCATGTGTGTGTGTGGATCACTCATCTACCCTGTAGCTCCGTGTGTGTGTGTGGATCACTCATCTACCCTGTAGCTCCGTGTGTGGCGATCATGCATCTACCCGGTATCTCCGTGTGTGTGTGGATCACTTATCTACCCTGTAGCTCCGTGTGTGTGTGTGGATCACTCATCTACCCTGTAGCTCCGTGTGTGTGTGGATCACGCATCTACCCTGTAGCTCCGTGTGTGTGTGGATCACGCATCTACCCTGTAGCTCCCTGAGTGTGTATCACTCATCTACCCTGTAGCTCCATGTGTGTGTGTGGATCACTATTCTACCCTGTAGCTCCATGTGTGTGTGTGGATCACTCATCTACCCTGTAGCTCCGTGTGTGTGTGTGGATCACTCATCTACCCTGCAGCTCCGTGTGTGGCGATCATGCATCTACCCTGTAGCTCCGTGTGTGTGTGTGGATCACTTATCTACCCTTTAGCTCCGTGTGCGGGGATCACTCATCTACCCCGTAGCTCCGTGTGTGTGTGTGGATAACCCATATACCCTGTAGCTCCGTGTGTGTGTGTGGATAACCCATATACCCTGTAGCTCCGTGTGTGTGTAGATCAGTCATTACCCTGTAGCTCCGTGTGTGTGTATCACTCCTCTACCCTGTAGCTCCGTGTTTTGTGGGGATCACTCATCTACCCTGTAGCTCCGTGTGTGTGTATGGATCACTCATCTACCCTGTAGCTCCGTGTGTACATCACTCATCTACCCTGTAGCTCCGTGTGTGTGGGGATCACTCATCTACCCTGTAGCTCCAAGTGTGTGGAGATCACTCATCTACCCTGTAGCTCCGTGTGTGTGGGGATCACTCATCTACCCTGTAGCTCCAAGTGTGTGTGGATCACTCATCTACCCTGTAGCTCCATGTGTGTGTGTGTGTATCACTCGTCTACCCTGTAGCACCGTGTGTGTGGGGTTCACTCATCTACCCTGTAGCTCCGTGTGTGTGTGGATCACTCATCTACCCTGTAGCTCCGTGTGTGTGTTGATCACTCATCTACCCTGTAGCTCCGTGTGTGTGTGTGTGGATCACTCATCTACCCTGTAGCTGCGTGTGTGTTTGTGGATCACTATTCTACCCCGTAGCTCCGTGTGTGTGTGTAGATCACTCATCTACCCTGTAGCTCCGTGTGTGTGTTGATCACTCATCTACCCTGTAGCTCCGTGTGTGTGGATCACTCATCTACCCTGTAGCTCCGTGTGTGGGGATCACGCATCTACCCTGTAGCTCCGTGTGTGTGTGGAACACCCATCTACCCTGTAGCTCCGTGTGTGTGTGTATCACTCATCTACCCTGTAGCTCCGTATGTGTGTGGATCACTTATCTACCCTGTAGCTCCGTGTGTGTGTGGACCGCCCATCTACCCTGTAGCTCCGTGTGTGTGTGGATCACTCATCTACCCTGTAGCTCCGTGTGTGTGTGTATCACTCATCTACCCTGTAGCTCCGTGTGTGTGTGTGTATCACTCATCTACCCTGTAGCTCCATGTGTGTGTGTGGATCACTCATCTACCCTGTAGCTCCGTGTGTGTGTGTGGATCACTATTCTACCCTGTAGCTCCATGTGTGTGTGTGGATCACTCATCTACCGTGTAGCTCCGTGTGTGGCGATCACTTATCTACCCTGTAGCTCCGTGTGTGTGTGGATCACTCATCTACCCTGTAGCTCCGTGTGTGTGTGGATCACGCATCTACCCTGTAGCTCCGTGAGTGTGTATCACTCATCTACCCTGTAGCTCCATGTGTGTGTGTGGATCACTCATCTACCCTGTAGCTCCGTGTGTGTGTGTGGATCACTATTCTACCCTGTAGCTCCATGTGTGTGTGTGGATCACTCATCTACCCTGTAGCTCCGTGTGTGTGTGTGGATCACTCATCTACCCTGCAGCTCCGTGTGTGGCGATCAAGCATCTATCCTGTAGCTCCGTGTGTGTGTGGATCACTTATCTACCCTGTAGCTCCGTGTGTGTGTGTGGATCACTTATCTACCATTTAGCTCCGTGTGCGGGGATCACTCATCTACCCCGTAGCTCCGTGTGTGTGTGTGGATAACCCATATACCCTGTAGCTCCGTGTGTGTGTGTGTGGATAACCCATATACCCTGTAGCTCCGTGTGTGTGTAGATCACTCATTACCCTGTAGCTCCGTGTGTGTGTATCACTCATCTACCCTGTAGCTCCGTGTTTTGTGGGGATCACTCATCTACCCTGTAGCTCCGTGTGTGTGTATGGATCACTCATCTACCCTGTAGCTCCGTGTGTACATCACTCATCTACCCTGTAGCTCCGTGTGTGTGGGGATCACTCATCTACCCTGTAGCTCCAAGTGTGTGGAGATCACTCATCTACCCTGTAGCTCCGTGTGTGTGTGGATCACTTATCTACCCTGTAGCTCCGTGTGTGTGTGGATCACTCATCTACCCTGTAGCTCCATGTGTGTGTGTGGATCACTCATCTACCCTGTAGCTCCGTGTGTGTGTGGATCACTCATCTATCCTGTAGCTCCGTGTGTGTGTGTGGATCACTCACTGTGGGGAGCGATAGTGTAGCGGTTAGCGCGCTGCGCTATGAACCCGGCGACACGGGTTCGATTCCGGCTCACGGCCAACACCAGTGACGATTATCTGAACCGGTCCCGGGCCTCCCCTAGGTCGACTCAGCCTCAAATGAGTACCTGGTGCGGTGTGTAAACATCGCCACTAGGAAGACAAAGGCGGTCGGGCGTGGTGCTGTCCACCCACCCCCTCGTGTACCGTTCCGGCCTTCATAGTTGCTCGCTAACAGCACTTGCCCCTACAGTCTGTTAAAGGCTATATGGGGGATCTTTTTTCTTTGTTTGGATCACTCATCTACCCTGTAGCTCCATGTGTGTGTGTTGATCACTCATCTACCCTGTAGCTCCATGTGTGTGTGTGGATCACTCATCTACCCTGTAGTTCCTTGTGTGTGTGTGAATCACTCATCACCCTGTAGCTCCGTGTGTGTGTGTGGATCACTCATCTACCCTGTAGCTCCGTGTGTGTGTGTGGATCACTTTTCTACCCTGCAGCTCCGTGTGTGTTTGTGTGGATCACTCATCTACCCTGTAGCTCCCTGTGTGTGTTGATCACTCATCTATCCTGTAGCTCCGTGTGTGTGTGTGTGGATCACTCATCTACCCTGTAGCTCCGTGTGTGTGTATCACTCATCTACCCTGTAGCTCCGTGTGTGGGGATCACGCATCTACCCTGTAGCTCCGTGTCTGTGTGGATCACTTATCTACCCTGTAGCTCCGTGTGTGTGTGTGTATCACTTATCTACCCTGTAGCTCCGTGTGTGGGGATCACGCATCTACCCTGTAGCTCCGTGTGTGTGTATATCACTCATCTACCCTGTAACTCCGTGTGTGTGTGGATCACTCATCTACCCTGTAGCTCTGTGTGTGTGTAGATCGCTCATCTACCCTGTAGCTCGGTGTGTGTGTGGATCACTCATCTACCCTGTAGCTCCGTGTGTATCACTCATCTACCCTGTAGCTCCGTGTGGGTGTAAATCACTTATCTACCCTGTAGCTCCGTGTGTATCACCCATCTACCCTGTATCTCCGTGTGTGTGTAGATCACTCATCTACCCTGTAGCTCTGTGTGTGTGTAGATCACTCATCTATCCTGTAGCACCGTGTGTGTGTGGATCACTCATCTACCCTGTAGCTCCGTGTGTATCACACATCTACCCTGTAGCTCCGTGTGGGTGTAAATCACTTATCTACCCTGTTGCTCCGTGTGTATCACCCATCTACCCTACATCTCCGTGTGTGTGTGTGGATCACTCATCTACCCTGTAGCTCCGTGTGTATCACCCATCTACCCTGTATCTCCGTGTGTGTGTAGATCACTCATCTACCTTGTAGCTCCGTGTGTGTGTGGGTGGATCACTCATCTCCCCTTTAGCTCCGGGTGTGTGTGTGTGTGTGTGGATCACTCATCTACCCTGTAGCTCCGTGTGTGTGTGGATCACTCATCTACCCTGTAGCTCCGTGTGTGTGTGGATCACTCATCTACCCTGTAGCTCCGTGTGTGTGTGGACCACTCATCTACCCTGTAGCTCCTTGTGTGTGTGAATCACTCATCTAACCTGTAGTTCCGTGTGGGTGTGTGGATCACTCATCTACCCAGTAGCTCCGTGTGTGTGTGGATCACTCATCTAAGCTGTAGCTCCGTGTGTGTGTGGATCACTCATCTACCCTGTAGCTCCGTGTGTGTGTGGTCCACTCATCTACCCTGTAGCTCCTTGTGTGTGTGGATCAGTCATCTAACCTGTAGTTCCGTGTGTGTGTGTGTGGATTACTCATCTACCCAGTAGCTCCGTGTGTGTGTGGATCACTCATCTAAGCTGTAGCTCCGTGTGTGTGGCGATCACTCATCTACCCTGTAGCTCCGTGTGTGTGTGGATCACTCATCTACCCTGTAGCTCCGTGTGTGTGTGGATCACTCATCTAACCTGTAGCTCCGTGTGTGTGGGGATCACTCATCTACCCTGTAGCTCCGTGTGTGTGTGGATCACTCATCTACCCTGTAGCTCCGTGTGTGGGCATCACACATCTACCCTGTAGCTCCGTGTGTGTGTGAATCACTCATCTACCCTGTAGCTCCGTGTGTGGGGATCACGCATCTACCCTGTAGCTCCGTGTGTGTGTATCACTTTTCTACCGTGTATCTCCGTGTGTGTGTGGATCATTTATCTACCCTGTAGCTCCGTGTGTGTGGATCACTCATCTACCCTGTAGCTCCGTGTTTGTGGGGATCACTCATCTAACCTGTAGCTCCGTGTGTGTGTGTGTGAATCACTCATCTACCCTGTAGCTCCGTGTGTGGGGATCACGCATCTACCCTGTAGCTCCGTGTGTGTATCACTTTTCTACCGTGTATCTCCGTGTGTGTGTAGATCAATCATCTACCCTGTAGCTCCGTGTGTGTGTGGATCACCCATCTACCCTGTAGCTCCGTGTGGGTGGGGATCACTCATCTAACCTGTAGCTCCGTGTGTTTGGGGATCACTCATCTACCCTGTAGCTCCGTGTGTGTGTGTAGATCACTCATCTTCCCTGTAGCTCCGTGTGTGTGTGGACCACTCATCTACCCTGTAGATCCTTGTGTGTGTGGATCACTCATCTAACCTGTAGTTCCGTGTGTGTGTGTGGATCACTCATCTACCCAGTAGCTCCGTGTGTGTGTGGATGACTCATCTAACCTGTAGCTCCATGTGTGTGGGGATCACTCATCTACCCTGTAGCTCCGTGTGTGTGTGGATCACTCATCTACCCTGTAGCTCCGTGTGTGGGGATCACGCATCTACCCTGTAGCTCCGTGTGTGTGTGGATCACTCATCTAACCTGTAGCTCCGTGTGTGTGGGGATCACTCATCTACCCTGTAGCTCCGTGTGTGTGTGGATCACTCATCTACCCTGTAGCTCCGTGTGTGGGCATCACACATCTACCCTGTAGCTCCGTGTGTGTGTGTGGTTCACTCATCTACCCTGTAGCTCCGTGTGTGGGGATCACGCATCTACCCAGTAGCTCCGTGTGTGTGTGTGGATCACTCATCTACCCAGTAGCTCCGTGTGTGTGGATCACTCATCTAACCTGTAGCTCCATGTGTGTGGGGATCACTCATCTACCCTGTAGCTTCGTGTGTGTGTATCACTCATCTACCCTGTAGCTCCGTGTTTGTGGGGATCACTCATCTAACCTGTAGCTCCGTGTGTGTGTGTGTGAATCACTCATCTACCCTGTAGCTCCGTGTGTGGGGATCACGCATCTACCCTGTAGCTCCGTGTGTGTATCACTTTTCTACCGTGTATCTCCGTGTGTGTGTAGATCAATCATCTACCCTGTAGCTCCGTGTGTGTGTGGATCACCCATCTACCCTGTAGCTCCGTGTGGGTGGGGATCACTCATCTAACCTGTAGCTCCGTGTGTTTGGGGATCACTCATCTACCCTGTAGCTCCGTGTGTGTGTGTAGATCACTCATCTTCCCTGTAGCTCCGTGTGTGTGTGGACCACTCATCTACCCTGTAGATCCTTGTGTGTGTGGATCACTCATCTAACCTGTAGTTCCGTGTGTGTGTGTGGATCACTCATCTACCCAGTAGCTCCGTGTGTGTGTGGATGACTCATCTAACCTGTAGCTCCATGTGTGTGGGGATCACTCATCTACCCTGTAGCTCCGTGTGTGTGTGGATCACTCATCTACCCTGTAGCTCCGTGTGTGGGGATCACGCATCTACCCTGTAGCTCCGTGTGTGTGTGGATCACTCATCTAACCTGTAGCTCCGTGTGTGTGGGGATCACTCATCTACCCTGTAGCTCCGTGTGTGTGTGGATCACTCATCTACCCTGTAGCTCCGTGTGTGGGCATCACACATCTACCCTGTAGCTCCGTGTGTGTGTGTGGTTCACTCATCTACCCTGTAGCTCCGTGTGTGGGGATCACGCATCTACCCAGTAGCTCCGTGTGTGTGTGTGGATCACTCATCTACCCAGTAGCTCCGTGTGTGTGGATCACTCATCTAACCTGTAGCTCCATGTGTGTGGGGATCACTCATCTACCCTGTAGCTCCGTGTGTGTGTGGATCACTCATCTACCCTGTAGCTCCGTGTGTGTGTATCACTTTTCTACCGTGTAGCTCCGTGTGTGTGTGGATCATTTATCTACCCTGTAGCTCCGTGTGTGTGGATCACTCATCTACCCTGTAGCTCCGTGTGTCTGTGGATCACCCATCTACCCTTTAGCTCCATGTGTGTGTGTATCACTCATCTACCCTGTAGCTCCGTGTGTGTGGGGATCACTCATCTACCCTATAGCTCCGTGTGCGTGTAGATCAATCATCTACCCTGTAGCTCCGTGTGTGTGTGGATCACTCATCTAACCTGTAGCTCCGTGTGTTTGGGGATCACTCATCTACCCTGTAGCTCCGTGTGTGTGTAGATCAATCATCTACCCTGTAGCTCCGTGTGTGTGTGGATCACCCATCTACCCTGTAGCTCCGTGTGTGTGGGGATCACTCATCTAACCTGTAGCTCCGTGTGTTTGGGGATCACTCATCTACCCTGTAGCTCCGTGTGTGTGTGTAGATCACTCATCTTCCCTGTAGCTCCGTGTGTGTGTGGATCACTCATCTACCCAGTAGCTCCGTGTGTGTATCACTCATCTACCCTGTAGCTCCGTGTGTTTGGGGATCACTCATCTACCCTGTAGCTCCGTGTGTGTGTGTAGATCACTCATCTTCCCTGTAGCTCCGTGTGTGTGTGGATCACTCATCTACCCTGTAGCTCCGTGTGTGTATCACTCATCTACCCTGTAGCTCCGTGTGTGTGGGTCACCCATCTACCCTGTAGCTCCGTGTGTGTGTGGATCACTCATCTAACCTGTAGCTCCGTGTGTGTGTGGATCACTCATCTACCCTGTAGCTCTGTATGTGTGTGGACCACTCATCTACCCTGTAGCTCCGTGTGTGTGTGGACCACTCATCTACCCTGTAGCTCCGTGTGTGTGGGGATCACTCATCTAACCTGTAGTTCTGTGTTTGTGGATCACTCATCTACCCAGTATCTCCGTGTGTGTGTGGATCACTCATCTAACCTGTAGCTCCGTGTGTGTGTGGGGATCACTCATCTACCCTGTAGCTCCGTGTGTGTGTAAATCATTCATCTACCCTGTAGTTCCGTGTGTGTGTAGATCACTCATCTACCCTGTAGCTCCGTGTGTGTGTGGATCACTCATCTAACCTGTAGCTCCGTGTGTGTGTGGATCACTCATCTAACCTGTAGCTCCGTGTGTGTGTGGATCACTCATCTACCCTGTAGCTCCGTGTGTGTAGATCACTCATCTACCCTGTAGCTCCGTGTGTGTGTCGATCACTCATCTACCCTGTAGCTCCGTGTGTGTGTGTGTGGATCACCCATCTACCCTGGAGCTCCGTGTGTGTGTGTGTGTAGATCACTCATCTAACCTGTAGCTCCGTGCGAGTGTGGATAATTAATCTATCCTGTAGCTCCGTGTGTGTGTGTGTGTTGATCACTCACCTACCCTGTAGCTCAATGTGTGTATATGCAATCGTCTAGGCAGCAGGTCAGTCTGTGCGCGCACTCACCTACCCTGTAGTTAAGTGTGTGTGCCCTAATTTTCTTACTCTGTACGAGTTATTATTGACTTATCTGATATAGATTTATATATGGCCTACATCCAAGGCACTTTACAACAAGGATAAAATTGTACAGAAGTTGATAGTGGTTAAAAAAGAGAGTGGGGTTATTAAAAGTAGTGGTGTAGTTATGGTGACAGGACAGGTGGAAGTGGTTAAGGAGGGGATGGGATAGTGATAGGGGTTGGGATAGTGATGGGGGTTGGGGTAGTGGTGGGGGTTGGCGTAGGGTTAGGGTAGGGATGGGGGTTGGGGTAGGGATGGGGTAGTGATAGAGGTTGGGATAGTGATAGGGGTTGGGGTAGTGATGGGGGTTGGGATAGGGATGAGGTAGTGATGGGGGTTGGGATAGTGATGGGGGTTGGGGTAGTGGTGGGGGTTGGGGTAGTGGTGGGGGTTGGGATAGTGATGGGGGTTGGGGTAGTGGTGGGGGTTGGGGTAGTGGTGGGGGTTGGGGTAGTGGTGGGGGTTGGGGTAGTGATGGGGGTTGGGGTAGTGGTGGGGGTTGGGGTAGTGATGTGGTTGGGGTAGGGTTGGGGTAGTGGTGGGGGTTGGGATAGTGATGGGGGTTGGGGTAGTGATGGGGGTTGGAGTAGTGGTGGGGGTTGGGGTAGTGGTGGGGGTTGGGGTAGTGATAGGGGTTGGGTAGTGGTGGGGGTTGGGGTAGTGGTGGGGGTTGGGGTAGTGGTGGGGGTTGGGGTAGTGATAGGGGTTGGGGTAGTGGTGGGGGTTGGGGTAGTGGTGGGGGTTGGGGTAGTGGTGGGGGTTGGGGTAGGGTTGGGGTAGTGGTGGGGGTTGGGATAGTGATAGAGGTTGGGGTAGTGGTGGTGGTTGGGATAGTGATAGGGGTTGGGGTAGTGGTGGGGGTTGGGGTAGTGGTGGGGGTTGGGGTAGGGTCGGGGTAGTGGTGGGGGTTGGGATAGTGATAGGGGTTGGGGTAGTGGTGGGGGTTGGGGTAGTGGTGGGGGTTTGGGTAGTGGTGGGGATTGGGCTAGGGTTGGGGTAGTGGTGGGGGTTGGGATAGTGATAGGGGTTGGGGTAGTGGTGGGGGTTGGGGTAGTGATGGGGGTTGGGGTAGTGATAGAGGTTGGGGTAGTGATGGGGGTTGGGGTAGTGGTGGAGGTTGGGGTAGTGATGGGGCTTGGGGTAGTGGTGGGGTAGTGATAGATGTTGGGGTAGTGATGGGGGTTGGGGTAGTGGTGGGGGTTTGTGTAGTGGGGGGGGGGTTGGGGTAGTGGTGGGGGCTGGGGTAGTGGTGGGGGTTGGGGTAGTGGTAGGGGTTGGGGTAGGAATGGGGTAGGATTGGGGTTAATAATAATAATGCAATTCATAACGCGCACAAATTTGCGGGCGTAATGGCCTTAACTCAGAGGCGCGGAGCCAAGCTCAGAGTCGCTCGAAAGCGCGGTTATAGAGGTGAGTTTTTAAAGTGTCTTTTGAAGGAGGCAATTGAGGTGATGCTGCGAATGTGCAGAGGGATAGCGTTCCAGACTGTTGGGGCTGCCACCGAGAAGTGATAGGGGTTGGGGTAGGAATTGGGGGTTGGGTTGGGGTAGTGGTGGGGGTTGGGGTAGTGGTGGGGGTTCGGGTAGGGATTGTGGGTTGGGGTAGGGATGGGGTAGTGATAGGGGTTGGGGTAGTGGTGGGGGTTGGGGTAATGGTGGGGGTTCGGGTAGGGTTGGGGTAGTGATAGGGGTTGGGGTAGGAATTGGGGGTTTGGGTAGGAATTGGGGGTTGGGGTAGGGTTGGGGTAGTGATAGGGGTTGGGGTAGTGGTGGGGGTTGGGGTAATGGTGGGGGTTCGGGTAGGGTTGGGGTAGTGATAGGGGTTGGGGTAGGAATTGGGGGTTTGGGTAGGAATTGGGGGTTGGGGTAGGGTTGGGGTAGTGATAGGGGTTGGGGAAGTGGTGGGGGTTGGGGTAGTGGTGGGGGTTCGGGTAGGGTTGGGGTAGTGATAGGGGTTGGAGTAGTGATAGGGGTTGGGCTAGTGATAGGGGTTGGGCTAGTGATAGGGGTTGGGGTAGTGATAGGGGTTGGGGTAGGAATTAGGGGTTGGGGTAGGGTTGGGGTAGTGATAGGGGTTGGGGTCTTGATAGGGGTTGGGGTAGGAATTAGGGGTTGGGGTAGGGTTGGGGTAGTGATAGGGGTTGGGGTAGTGATAGGGGTTGGGGTAGGGAATGGGGGTTGGGGTCGGGTTGGGGTAGTGATAGAGATTGGGTTAGTGGTGGGGGTTGGGGTAGGGAATGGGGGTTGGGGTAGGGTTGGGGTAGTAATAGGGGTAGGACTGGTCGTATCTGAGGCGTGGGGGCAGGGAGTAGCAGTGGGCCTTAGAATACGTGTGCACACGTGTCGTCACATGTTTGCTATGCATGAGTCAATGGGCACCCTGGACACCTTGAACACCCTTGCTGCACCTCAATGCTCCATCTCAAGGGATTACACAGGTGCAATGTTTCTAAAACGAAAATAGATCCGTTGATCGTGAACAGAGAATCCATTTCACTATGAATCGATGCGTCACTGGCCCCCCGCTGCCTGGGGTGGCCTGCAAACGCCTTTGTGTAGGCCTGTTCAGAGTCCTGTGAGAGGCCCATGCAATGGCTTTTCCAGAGGCCTGTGGGAGGTCCATGTCCTTGAGAGGCCTTTGAAGAGGCCTGTGCAGAGGCCCATGCAGAGCCCTGCGAAACACCCTGGTGGGGCTTTGCAAGGCCCGTGCAGCCAACCAACACGTTACCGTGCTCACCGCTGTAATCGTCCCGTGTCCCACAGACCTGGGCGAGCGCAAGATGCGGCTCGCGGAGTCGGGAGGTCCCGGGCGCAGCGAGTGCGCGGAGCAGCTGCTGGTGGAGGACCTGTACCGGCGCGTGCAGGACAAGAGTGACAAGTCGGGCCGCTTCGGCACGCCCAGCGTCATGGAGATCCAGCGGGCGCTGTCCGGGGGCCGCATGGAGACGCCCAAGAACGCGGCCGACCTCGTGTGGGACGGCATCTACATCGGGGACGTGTAAGTGAGCGAGTGAGTGTGGATGAGCGAGTGTGTGGGTGAATGTGGGTGAGTGAGTGTGGGTGAGCAAGCAAGTGAGTGGATGAGCGGGTGAGCGAGCGAGTGTGTGGGTGAGCGGGTGAGCGAGTGTGCTGGTGAGTGGGTGAGCGAGCGAGTGTGTGGGTGAGCTGGTGAGCGAGCGAGTGTGTGGGTGAGCTGGTGATTGAGCGAGTGTGTGGGTGAGCTGGTGAGCGAGCGAGTGAGTGGGTGATTGTGGGTGAGCGAGAGAGAGTGTGGGTGAGCAAGCGAGTGTGAATGAGTGTGGGTGAGGAAGCGAATGTGTGGGTGAGCAAGCATGCTTGGGTGGGTGAGCGAGAGAGCAATGATGAGCAAGTGTGTGGGTGAGTGTGGGTGAGCTAGCGAGTGTGTGGGTGAGTGTGAGCATACGTGTGCGTAGGGGCCCCCCGTGTGCATCTGTGGGGAGCGGTAGTGTAGCGGTAAGCGCGCTGCACTACGAACCTGGCAACCGGGTTCGATTGCCGCTCACAGCCAACACCAGTGACGATTATCTGAACCGGCCCTGGGCCTCCCTTAGGTCGACTCAGCCACTGGGGAGACAAAAGCGGCCGGGCGTGGTGTTGGCCACTCACCCCCTCGTGTGCCGTGCCGGCCTTTATAGGTGCTCGCTAACAGCACTTGCCCCTACAGTCTATTAAGGCTATACGGGGGGTCTTTGTCTGTGTGAGTGTCACCGAAGTGAACCTGCTGTCATGCGTGCCATCTCGTGAGTCACGATAGCGAGAGGAGAGGAAGAGTGACAGAGCGCATGTGGGGTGAACATTCCGACACCGGTGATCATGCTGTGGCGCGTATTATAGTGGTTTGCGTCAAACTAGGACCCGTATCAAAACACATTCACCCAGCGTCCTTGCCTTTTAAACTACCAGACAGTTCACCAGCAATGTTCAAGCAAAGCCCGAACCAACGCTGCTGGAATGCACTCCCAGAAGGAAGGCCCTGTGGCTGATGGGATGTGTACAATAAATAAAGTTATGTTGGAGGGACAGCCTGGAAATGAGGTGTCTCGCGTCAGCTCAATTCGTTATTTTCCAAATCATCTGGTGACGCTACAGGTGGTGCACAAACAACAACTCAACACACTCCCTGTGAATAATAACGGCGTGTTCGTACACGTGGGCTTACAAGCAAGAACAAAATACATGCAATGGGCGACTTTGAGACAACAGGCCTTCTTCATAGCGCACATGTATATGGACGTGCATCATAACATATACCGGTCCTCATAAAACAGACTAAAATCTAAATTTGAATCAGCAAATCTGTTTTATTAGTCTTTAATTGACCCTGTCGCCAATTTTAACACGATGCGAAGGTTTGTTGAGTCGACTGAGACTTGCTAAAAAAGATCAACACTGACCTTTCATTTGGGTCCGTTGAATCGATGAACTGTCTGATCAAGTCTCGGGCACGAGGAGTCAAATCTGCCTTTGTTCATGTTTTTGTTTGTTGCGGTTGCGTCTGATTCAAGAGCCGAATGGCTCACAGGGCTATCTCCATACATATAAAAGGCAAAGTTGTGATTATGTTCTAGATTTAAAGCTTTCGTGACTGCAAGGATCCATACTCTTTAGTTCTATTCGGTCAAGTCACGTAAAAAACATGATGAACGATATACAACGATATACATCGTTCATCATGCTAAGGCCGCCAATTAAATCCTAATTTTATGCTAATTCCTTTGTCAAGGCACTCTGCTTCCTCTCACAGCTTAAAGGTCGCGGTCTGAGCTTGGCTGTGTTCACTCCAGCGCTGTCCTCTAGACAGTCTGGTCCCTTCACCTGATGAAGGCCACTTGTGTTGTGGCCGAAACGTCGTGAATTTTTGTTGTTGTTTTTTACGTGACTTTACCGAATAGAACCAAAGAGTTGTGATTATGTGTGTCTGTTCAAAATGTTTAGCCTACTTCCCGACATGCAACAAACTTGAAATTTGCCATGTGGGTACTTTCTAGACTGTACACCATGCAAAAATTATAAAAATACACTTTTTTGGGGGGGGGGGGCGGGAGCTCAATAATGAATTCATTTTTTGCACGGCAAGTGAGCTGTGACGTCAAATCTGTCATGTGACCCGCGCATGTGGAAGCGTAACGCATTATAGTGTAGTGGTTAGCGTGCCGCGCTACGAACCCGGCGACCAGAGTTCGATTCCCGCTCACGGCCACCACCGGTGACGATTATTTGAACCGGTCCTGGGCCTCCCCTAGGTCGACTCAGCCACAAACGAGTAAGTGCTGTGGTGTGTGAACACCGCCACTGGGGAGACAAAGGCGGCCGGGCGTGGTGAATCCAAGTCCCGGGCGAAGCCGGGTAGTAAAGCTAGTACCTAATAAATGAAACTGGAACACGGAGCAGCTATACAGCTATACGGCAACAGACTGAAAAGCTTCGTGTTCAGCCGCTCGTTATAACATTCTGTCTTCCGACTGCTTCGACATCACGATAACTGATTTCGACGCACCAACCTGCAACATTTCTGACCGGGGTTGGGAATCGTGGAAAAAAAAATAAACAATGCGTTTTTTTTACTTTACTACGCACCACCGGTGTACCGTCATTACGTTCATATAGAGAGGCCAGAGAGATAGAGAGGCCAGAGAGATAGAGAGGCCAGAGACATAGAGAGGCCAGAGAGATAGAGAGGCCAGAGAGATAGAGAGGCCAGAGACATAGAGAGGCCAGAGAGATAGAGAGGCCAGAGAGATAGAGAGGCCAGAGAGATAGAGAGGCCAGAGAGATAGAGAGGCCAGAGAGATAGAGAGGCCAGAGAGATAGAGAGGCCAGAGACATAGAGAGGCCAGAGAGATAGAGAGGCCAGTGAGATAGAGAGGCCAGAGACATAGAGAGGCCAGAGAGATAGAGAGGCCAGAGACATAGAGAGGCCATGAGGCGCCTGTTCAGGCTCGACTGGGGGTGGGAGGATCTTTGCCTTTGCTCATCTTTCGCAGCAGCAGCAGCCAGCAGAGGGCGCGAGCATGCTGCCCCGGGGCCGCTCGCTTCAGTAAGGGTGCCACGCTGCCCATTTACCGTGCATCAATGGGTTAACATTCGCCTCCGAATTGAATTCATCTTCCTGGTTTTGGGCGGCAGGGCGGCGCTGCGGTGGTGCGGACGCTCGCGTCTCACGGCAAGAAAGTGGGCTGGGGACACTGGGTTCGAGACCTCCCGGGCGCCTCTCCGTCTGCGTGGCGTGTGCACGTTCTCATCACCCTGTTCTCGTGGGGTTCCTCGATTTAAATAAAATAGGGAAAGTTCACTCATTGGTGCAGGGATGGGGCTGCTAGGTGTGTGACGCGGCGGGGAGTGGTGCCGCAGCAATTAGTACGCTGCGCCACGGACCCGGTGGCCCGAGTTCGATCCCCGCTGACGGCCAACACCAATGACGATTATCTGAACCAGTCCCGGGCCTTCCCTAGGTCGACTCGGCCTCAAATGGGTACCTGGTGCGATGTGTAAACATCATCACCAGCCGGGCGTGGTGTTGCCCCCCCACCCCCTCGTGTGCCGTGCCGGTCTTCATAGGTGCTGCTCGCTAACAACACTTGCCCCAACAGTCTGTGAAGGCTAGAGGGTGAGCGGTGGCGCAGTGGTTAGCGTTGCTTTGTGCTCTTGACCAATAAAATTGGCAGCGATATTTTCTGAACAGTTCTGGGCCTCCCCTAGGTCGAAAATTTGTGGCGTGTGTGTGTAAAGTATTAATCACTGGGGGAGACAAAGGCGGCCGGGCGTGGCGGTGCTGGCCACCCACCCGCCTCGTAGGGGCCGCTAGCTTAACAGCAGCCTAGCATACTTGCCCCGAGTCTGCTAGGCTGTACGGGGGTTCTTTTTCCTGTGTGTTAAAACACACACACACACACGGGTGTGCGGGTGAACAGTGGCGCAATGGTGAACGCTGCGCTGTGCCCCGTGACAAATAAAAGTGGCAATGGTTCTGGACCTCCCCTAGGTGGACTCAGCCTTAAATAACAAAAAAGGGGGGTGAGGACCTTTTTCCGTTTTGTGTGGCGCCGTCCCCAGGAGCGTGGCCATGAACCGCGCGCGGCTCAAGCGCATGGCGGTGACGCACGTGGTGAACGCGGCGCACGGCACCGGCGTGTTCACGGGCCACGAGTTCTACCGCGGTATGGAGCTCGCCTACCTGGCCGTGCCCGCCGACGACTTCCCCGATTTCGACATCAGCGGCCACTTCTACCCGGCGGCCGCCTTCATCGATGAGGCCCTGCTCACCCACAAGGGTACCGCACACGCTTGCTCGCTCTACTCTCGTTCCACCCGCGCTCCACCCTCGCTACAACCACGCTCCACCCTCGCTCCACCGGTGTTCCACTTGCACTCCACCCTCTCCAACCTCGCTCCACCCCCGCCCCACCCCCGCTCCACCCACGCCCCACCCACACTCCACCCCTGCTCCACCCTCGCTCCACCCACGCTCCACGTTTACTCCACCCGCGCTCCACCCTCGCTCCACCCACGCTCCACCCACGCTCCACGTTTACTCCACCCACGCTCCACCCTCGCTCCACCCGCGCTCCACCCACGCTCCACGTTTACTCCACCCACGCCCCACTCACGCTCCATCCTCGCTCCACCCTCGCTCCACTGTCACTCCATCCATGCTCCACCCTCGCTCTACCCTCGCTCCACCATCTCTCCACCCACGCTCCACCCTCCAGTGTGGGGAATGGTGGTGCAGCGGTTAACACGCTGCGCTATGAACCCAGCAACAACCCGAGGTCGATTCCCGCTCACAGCAACCAACACCAGTGACGATTAATTCTTATCTGAACCGGTCCTGGGCCTCGACTCAACATCAAATCAGTACCTGGTGCAGTGTGTAGTAAACATCGCCATTGGGGAGACAAAGGCGGCCGGGCGTGGTGCTGGTCAACCACCCCTTCGTGTGCCGGGTCACCCTTCATAGGTGCTCACTAACAGTACTTGCCCGAACAGTCTGTAGGGGTTTTTTTTTGTCTTTTTTGTGCAATTGGCGTAATTAAACTCTCACCTTTGAACAGTGTTATTTATTACGTGTAAATAATTATGCAGTTTACTCAGGAAGGTCCTGCCAAGTTGTTCTCAGTCGGAGCGGGCGATGTTGCTGCTGGTGCGTGATCCCACATAGAGTAATGTACAGGTAACTTGCCAGCATTTGGATGTTTGGGCGAATTCCGTTTCCACTATTCGTGGGTTTTTTTAGCTATGAGAGGAAACCGCAGATCCCGGAGGCCACCTCACGCAGCACGGTGGGGAGAACAAAGCCTCTAGAGCCACTGGGGGATAGACCTGCATCACCTGGTTTGCCTCCCCAGGTCCTTGCACCATCTCCATCATCATTAGCAGCAGCGGCTATCATCTATCCACTGCTGGATGAAGTCCAACGAGTTGAGCGTTCAAACTCTACGCAGAAAGAAGGCTCCCCGAGTCAAGGATCGAACCCAGGGCCCCTTCTTTTGCTGCGAGGGGCGAGCCGTCACCACCGCATCACCGCCAGCGCCACACAATGAGTGACTTGAATGGGTCGCATAATAATGATAATAAATAAATTAATGACGGCTTTATTTAAACATTGATTTTGGCAGCACATTAATCACGGTGCTGAGCGGAGGTTCGTGGCGGGGGTGGGGGTTGTGGGGGAGGAGGCGGTGGCCGGCAGACGGCTCGCAGGGAAAAAACCCATGGACAGATGGCGGAGCGGTGGTGCCGCGGTCAGGGCGCTGTTCTCTCTCTGAACCCCGGCCCCCGGCCAGCGTCGGAGTGATATCTGAATCCCGCCAGGTGGTTGTTGCTCAGCAGTAGAACGAGCGGGCTCACGATCGGGAGGAGTTCGCATCCTGGTTGAGGGGGATTAACTCGGCACCATCTGCCCTCAGTTGTAATTTATGTGATTGTAGTGCCGTTTCTTGAGTGGAGTGGATTTTACTGTGTATTGTTGCAAGAGTTTGGTGGGAAAAAAAAGAGGCGATTATGATGAAGGGAGGAGGGAATTCCAGGGTGGGACAATGCGAGGAAAGAGGTGGAAAGAGAAGTCAGGTGACCTGCAGTCTGGTGAGCGAGCAAGTGGGTGAGTGGGTGACTGAGTGGATGGGTGTGTGAGTGGGTGAGTGGAGTGCTAGTGTAATGGTTAGCGCATTGCGCTATGAACCTGGCCACCAGAGTTCGATTCCTGCTCACGACCAATTCTGAACCGGTCTTGGGCTTCCCCTAGGTCGACTCAGCCTCAATTAGTACCTGATGTGGTGTGTAAAGATCGCCACTCGGAAGACAAAGGCGGCCGGTCATAGTGCTGGCCACCAACCCCCTCGTGTGCCATTCCGGCCTTCATAGATGCTCCCAAACAGTACTTGCCCAAACAGTCTGTTAAGGCAACAAGGGGGATCTTTTGTCTTGGTTGTGAGTGAGCTTGTCGTTGTGACCCTGCAGTACAGTGGTTGAACACAAACCAAATGGTCCAGATGAAACAGGGTCTGGGTACAGGCAGAGTCCACCACATGGGTGGAGGAATCTACAATTATGCAATTAATAACGCACAAAATATTGCACGGACATAAATGCCCATGACTGAGGTGCAGAGCCAATCTCGGTGTCCCTCAAAAGCCTGGTGAATAAGGTGGGCCCTTTAAGTGTCTCTTCGATTGAACACTGCTGCTGCTGCTAGCCACTGCTAGCTGCTGCTGCTGCTACGAACGTGCAGCAACAGCGGGACGATGGTGATAGTTGCGTTCCGGATGGCAGGGGCTGCCTCGGAGAAACGACGCCCCAGGAGTATCGGTTCTGGAACTTGTTGGAGAGAGGAGGTTGTGGGTAGCGCTGAGGAGGGGGAGGGTTCCACCATGAGCTGTAGTGCAGTGAAACAGGAGAGCTTTTATAAGGTCTTACTCATTCCACTGAAAAGTGCTTTCCACAAATCAACCACAATACCTCGCTGATCTCATCAAGGAGCATAAACCGTCACGCGAACTCCGGTCATCCTCGCAGCGGCTTTTGGCTCACCATCGGTCACTGCATCCCGCGCTTTCAGATGCGCTTCTAAGACCGTCTGGAACGCTGTTCCTCTGACATTAGGAAGCCACTGAAGCTATGCACTTTTAAATCTAGACTGAAAAGTAATTTCTTTACAACGTCTTGGTGCATGCTTAGCTCTTTCGGTAAAGTCACGTTGAAGGGAAACAATAAAATAATAAAATATATATAAAATAAAAATTCTCACGACGTTTCGACCATAACATAAACGGTCATCATCAGGTGTGAAAAACCACCTGATGATGACCGTTTGTGTTATGGTCGAAACGTCGTGAGAATTTTTTTTTATATATATTTTATTATTTTATTGTTTCCCTTCAACGTGACTTTACCGAAAGAGCTAAGAATGTGAATTACTGCAGTCACGAAAGCTTTAAATCAAAATTTAACGTCTTGGTGTGTTTAGTTTTCCTTCTTCCACACCTTCGATTAGCACGGTTGGCTATGTACGATGCGAACTCATGGGTCTCAATGGTCTTAATTCAGCAGTGGATAGATCATAGCTACTGATGATGGTGATGATGAAGACGGTAAGAGACTTTGGACTACC
Organism: Petromyzon marinus; assembly: GCF_048934315.1. Taxonomy (NCBI): domain Eukaryota; kingdom Metazoa; phylum Chordata; class Hyperoartia; order Petromyzontiformes; family Petromyzontidae; genus Petromyzon; species Petromyzon marinus. The sequence goes on along the minus strand of NC_133728.1, from coordinate 12,017,265 downwards.
CAGGTTTTACCCTTGCCCGCGAAGGTGCAAGGAACTGGGCAGGCAAACCAGGCGTGGCAGGCCTACTAGCCCAGGGTGCTCTAGAGGCCTTTAACTGTTCTCTCTCTGTTCTGCATGGGATTCCGACAGATTTTCACAGGGTTTCCTCCCATAGCTAAACAAAAAAAACCCCATACAATGTAAATGATATTGAGCCAAAATATTCCGAAAAATGCACCTGCAAATGACTCAATGGAATCACACAGCAGCAGCATTGCCCCTCCCATACTGCGAAACACTTGGTAGGACAAATTTGGCTGTCCGCCTAATGATGCTAGTTGAAATTACTGGCAAAACGTCATACTCAGGTTGTAAATGTTGTGGATTTGCTCTCCAACACACCGGTGTGCTGTACTAGTAACGAATTGGCACGTTCTATTTACGTGAAAATCCTTACTAATTGGCCGTGTCGGGTAGTGGCGGGTTTAACGACACATTTACGCGATCTAACCCAAAAAAACCTATATTAACGAGCCTTGAGACTGCTGAAGCTTTCCCTGGGCGAACAAGCATAATTAATTATTAATAATCACCCACGTAAATAATCACTTATTGACCAACACCATGACCCCCAAATAGGAGACTACTGTTTGAATTTCTGTGGTGGGGACCGGCCAGGTGGTGGGGGTGGTGGGGGTGGTGAGCCATTCACGGGGAAGCCGCAGAACTTAAACACCAGAATCGGAGGCGGACCTTAAAGATGTACTGGAATATCACTTATTGATATGGCTATTGCATTAAAGCGTTATTCATTACGCACGTGCGCGCGTCATGAATAATGTAATGGTCCAGCCGCCAGTACGGTTGCCGCCACCTTTTGACCCTGGGGGGTGGGGGGCACGGGTATGAACGGGCAGTGGGGGGTGGGAGCCTGGCGGTGATTGCCGTGGGCTCCCTGACAATGAGATTGATCGATCGGCCAGGACACGCGACCGGGCTGTTCCCCCTACCCGCGTGCGCGCGCTAGGCCTCGACTCTGCCGCCCACTGATTAAAACAGCTACTCTCTCTCTCTCAACGTGAATGGTGCTGTGGTGGCCGGGCACCACACTGCCCAGCTGATGTGAATGCAATGAGAATTAACAACGATCGTCAAATTCGTAACGCTGCTCAGCATTTGCCACTATGGTGCAGCTTTCACTCGTGCACTCCTCTCGTAGAGAGAGACAGCGGGAAAGAGAGGACAACTTGGGAGGCACCAGGAGGAGGAGGGACTACAGATGAGCGGGAAAGCAGCAGCAGTCATGCGGGCGATGAGCCAGTGCTACCAAGAATTGCCCAAGCTCTATGGTCCTCTGTATTAATATGTTATTGGGAGGAAACCAGAGCACCCAAGAAAACCGAAAACATGCGAAGGGGGGCAGCACTCTATCCCATACAGATAGAACGGGTGGAGTCCACGTGTTTGCTGTACTGCCTTCTCCTAACGAGCCAGGGAATGGCTCCTCGATGCCCATGGGATGGGAGTTTCATGGCATCTGTGTGCAATGGATTACAGGTGTACGTAGTGACCTTGTTGGGCCCTGTGTGGTGTCTCTGGGCCTTGTAGGGTCATCTGGGCCTTGTAGGGGCATCTGGGCCTCATAGGGCTCTGGTGTGGTGGCTCTGGGCTTTCTAGGGCCTTGTGTTGTTCATCTGTGCCTTGTTAGGGCCCTCTGGACCTTGTAGGGCCCTGTGCAGTTCCTCTTGGCTTTGTAGGGCCCTCAGCCTTGTAGTGCCATATGTGGTGCCTTTGGGCCCTGCACGGCCCGCTAGGCCTTAAAGGGCCCTCTGTGGTGCCTATGGGCTTTGTAGGACCCTGTGTGGTTCCGCTGGGCCCTCTGGGTAAATACAGGGTCTCGTCGCACGTGGAAACGTTGAAACGGAGCACAGTGTGTGGGGAAAGTAATGTTATCAAGCACCTACGAAGGCCAACATGGCCCACGTGAAAGCTGGTGGCAAGCTCCACGCCTGGCTGCCTTAGCCTTGAGGCGATGTTTACTAAACACCGCACCAGGTACTCTATTTAAGACAGGAAGAGGCCCAGGACTGGTTCAGATAATTGTCACTGGTGTTGGCGGTTGGCGGGGATTGAAGTCGGTCACCGGGTTCGTAGCACAGCACACTAACCACTGTGCCACTGCTTCCCATACGTACGTAGACACATGTACATCTCTACCTGTGTCAATAATTGCATCTGAAAGCCGGAGAGAGATTACATGACATGACACGTGTGTGTCTGTGTGCGTGTGGTCTGATTTGTACCGTGGGGGCTGCGTGTGCGATTTGTGACGCCCAACTTGATACGGATTACCTTGCCAGGTGATGTAAATGAGCTGGGATTAGGGGCCAGGCTCCACAGGCTGTGTGCGAGTGGGGGGGGGGGGGGGCAGGCATTTCTGCCGTGGTCACACTCAGTCACTCAACTCCCCCACACTAGCTACAGGGAGCGGTGGCGCAGCGGCTAGCACTGTGCTGTGCGTAGAAACCTAGCAGAGGACGTGCATTTGATTCCCGCTCGCAGCTACCGACACGGGTGATGATTATTTGAACCGGTGCTGGGCCCTCCCCGAGGTTGACTCAGCCTTTAAATGAATGCCTGGTCCGGTGTGTAAACATGCATATTGGCACAAAGGTAGTCGAGTGTGGACCTGGCCACTCATCCACTTGTATACCATGCTGGCCTTCATAAGTGCTGGGAACCTGTGTGTGTGTGGTAGGGACGGTGCTGGTGACCTGTGTGATGGGATACAGCCGGGCGGCGGCGCTCGTGGCCGCGTACCTCATGATTTACCATCACCTGCCCCTGCTGGAGGCGCTCACCAGGATCCGGCTCAAGCGACCGGTCTCTCCAAACGAGGGCTTCCTAAGGCACGCGCGTACACACACACACAACATGCCACTAAGTGGCGGTGACATCACCACGGTGCTTGTGCCAGACTATGCGCACGTTAAGGCCACGTGAAGTGTCGAACGCCCACTGGCAGGACAGACCCAGGTGCCATGGATTGACTGACTGAGATGACTGGCAGATGCACCACCTGTGTCCCCTACTGTGCCAACTTGCTGTGTTTTAGCCACCTGATGCTCCGCTCATTGTTGTAAGCATCGCTCCACTGCCCTCCGTTGTTGCTAGTGGGCGACTGCCTCCAACTGCCCAGTAGCGCAGCATCCTTCACGAGCCTCCTCCACAGAGGCCGATGTTAACATCGCTGGTACCAGTCATCGGCAAGTCCACCAGCTCCACATCCTCTTGTACCACATCCCTCTATCTCTTCTCTAGTCCGTGCCGCGCCCGTTTAGCCCCCTCTGTCCGGCCAAACAAAAGCTGTTTAGGCATTTGGTGGCTGGGCATGCGGTCTGCAATGACCCAGCAAACGCAGCCTTGCCTGCCGGAGTTCACCAATGGGACTTTGTCCAGATCTTTCAAGTATTTGTGAGCTCCTCACACAATCCAGCTGGTTAAACCCAGGATGGATTGTAGGCAGGCTAGCCTAAATGTTTCTAACCGGCGAAGATGTTCCATTAAGGGGGTCCACGTTTCGCAAGCATAGAGAAGGGAGGGAATGACCGTGTCCGAGAAGACCTGAAGCTTAGTGCGGAGCGACAGACCAGGTAGCTTCCACACAGCGCTACGCAACCGATAAAAAGATATTGCCGCTCGACTGATTCGGAGTAAGACCTCTACTGTTAAACTGGAGCCGGTCATAAGCACACTGCCCAGGTATGGGAAACTCTCCACTCTCTCCACAACTGCCCCATCACCGATTGGGAGTTGTGGGGGTGGAGTGTCCGATGGTACAAAATACCCAGGCAGGTGCTTAGTTTTGGTGGGGCTGATGGTAAGGCCCCATCTCTTAGTGGCACGCTACAGTCTCAGCAGCAGCGTCTCCAACTCCTCCTCTGAATGAGCAGCTATTACCAAATCATCGGCATACATAACGTGGTTGAGCAATACGGAGCCATCCCTTGACCGCACCCGGGCATCGATCAGCCTCCCATTATATCTGTACCAAATGGAGATTCCCCTGGTACAGCTATTGAAAGCTTAACGAACTACGTGGTCAAATAGATGTTAAATAATGTGGGAGCCAGAGGACATCCCTGTCACACCCCAAGGTGTACAGGGAATGGCTCTGACTCCCGGCCACGTAGTTTTACCCGGGCCCGCTCTCCATCATGAAGGTCCTTAATGATCATGAGCAGGGGGTCAGGGACTCCAAAAGCACGAAGAACAACCCAGAGCCGAGGCCTACTGATGGTATCATAGGCCTTGACCAGGTCACACACGCGCGCATGCATACGTACATGCACACCTCAACAGCAGACACCGTTTGCCACTGTCAGCAGAGCGCTCATACTGCCAGTACCAGGCTAGATACCCTGTGAGCTTGATAAATTACATCGGCGCTTAAAAGCGTAACCGTGATTCTCATTTACCATCCGGGACACGATTGAAACGTCGGACGAGGGCCGGAGCGTACGATGCCGTCGGAAGCGACATGGTCTCCCAGAGATGGGGGAGGTAGAAACCGGGGGGTGCAACTTAAATGACGTGAACTGAACGCCACCCTCGCCGCGTCAGAATCCCGGAGCCCGTTAATGGTGCTTGTTCACCCCAGGAGAGCCTTAGCCCGAGTTTCAAGACTCACAAGGGTCCCGCCACATTGTTGCAGTAGTACGGGACAAAGTTGCTCCTGTTGCTGCTGTGTGTGATCCCACATTCATTGATATGCAGGAAAAAATGTTCAGCATTGAAATGTTTTTGGCCAATAACCGTTCTGCTGTGCGTGTGCATTTTTAGCTCTGGGAGGAAACCAGAGAACCTGGAGGACTTACATACAAACACCACGCACAGAAAGGCTCACGAGGCGCGAGCGTCACAACTGCTGTTGCTGCTGCTGTTGCTGCTGCTCCGTGTGGCTGCTGTTGTTGCTGCTGCTGTTGCTGATGCTGCTGCTGTGGCTGCTGCTGCCTCGTGTGACTGCAGGCAGCTGCGGGAGCTGAACGAGAAGCTGCTGAGCGAGCGTGGCGTCGAGCCGGCCTCGACGGCGCGCGAAGGTCGCCGCCGCAACAACGATGCCGCCACCGGCAACGGGGACGGGGGCAGCAGCAGCGGCCGCAGCAGCAGCGGCGGCAGCAGCGTGGTGCATGTGCGCGAGCGGGCGACGAGCCACCTGCTGGAGGAGAAAGTGGACAAGCGGCGGCGGTGGACCTCCCGCGAGGACGACGCGAGCAGCGTGGCGAGCAGCGTGGCGAGCGGCACAGAGGAGCGGCGGCGCTCCTGGGCGGGGTCGCTTCACGCGCGCATGGAGGTGTGCGACACCGACAGCGATGGCGCAAGTACCGTTCTCCTGCGCTCCTCCTCGCTGCTCAGCGGGAGCAGTAGGCGGAGGAGGCTATGGTCCGAGTCGACACGGGACGACGAGCCGGAGCCGGGCCGCAGCGTCGCGAGCCGCGCCAGCAGCCGGTTCTCCGGCTCCCAGGCGTTCGAGAGCGAGCATCTCGAGGTGTCCGGCCAAGTGCAGAAATCTCCTCTCGCTGCGCCATCCAACGGAGACGGCCATCCCGGCGGCCGGGAGAGTGAGCACGCGGGAGACGACGGCACCGACGGCCGGCGCCCGCGGCCTGCGGACTCGGACGACGAGGTGGATCAGATCATTCGGGAGTGGAGGCGTCGCAACGAGACGCTGGGCCAGGGGGACGGTCGCTCCCGGGCCGGGCTGTCCACAGAGGATGAGGAGAGCAGACGGGGAGGCGGGGAGTGGGGCGGGCGGACACCGGCTCGTAGCGCGGGCAGGAGAGACTCCCTTGCGTCGGAGGGCAGCGGCGGCAGCAGCTGGACGAGGGCGAGCACGGATGTGTCGCTGGACCCGATGGAGGGCGGTGTGCCCAGATGGCGCGCGGACGACGACGAAGACACCGAGTCCAACTTCAGCTTCTATGGCGGCCGCGAGGAGGTGCTGGGCGGCCTCACACCCGTGCAGCGCTGGCGCCTCAAGAAGCGCGAGCTGGACGATCGGAACCGGGCCTTCGACAAGGCCTTCCCGCCCCGGCAAGCAGCCCGGCGCGCAGGCAGGGAAGGTGCCGACGCGGAGCAGCCGCCGGCGCCGCCAGACCCGCCGCAGCCGGACCCGGGCCTGCCGGACCTCGCGGCCTACCAGCGCTGGAAGCTGGGCCGCCAGCAGAAGCTGCGCACGGACATGTCGGACGACATCGTTGCGCTCACGTGCGAGCCGCCCACGGCGGCGGCCAAGGCGCTCAAAAAGCCCGGCGCTGCCGAGCGACTGCAGGAGGCGCTGGAGCGCAGCCGCGGGATCCTCGCTGGCATAGAGAGAGAGGATGCAGACAGGGAGGAGGCCGCTCGGCTGCCGCCACAGCAACAGCCGCAGCATCCGCAGCAGCAGCAGCCGCAGCAGCAGCCGCAGCAGCAGCCACAGCAGCAGCCGCAGCAGTACCCGGCGTACGCGGACGACGACGATACATCATCGGTGTTCAGCGCGCAGAGTTCTGTCCGCAGCGCAGCGACCGCGACGAGCCGACGCTCGTACCTGAGCCGCGACAGCTACGGCGGTGGAGGTCACAACGGGAGCGAGACAGCGTCCTTCAGCGGACAACAGGCGTGGAGCTCGCGGTCGGAGAGCGCCGCCTCTCGGTTCTCATGTGGAGGAGGAGGAGGAGGTGGAGGAGGTGGCACAAGCAAGCCGCTGTTCACCCTTTTCCAGGACGAGGTGGACCTGGGCCGCCTGGAGCGCAGCGAGCGGCGCACGCGGAGCGAGGTGCTGGGCATGATGAGCGGCTACGCCGAGGAGCGCATCGCTGCCTGCAACAAGCGCAGCACCATCTTCAAGAAGAAGCATGGCACTGGCAGGAAGGATGAGGGGTCGGGGAATGATGCGCACCAGCGGGAGGGGGCCGAAGAGGAGGTGGGAGAGGGCGACGGAGAGACGACAGCCAGCCTCCTCGAGTCGGTGCAGAGGCTGACGTGCAGAGCCCAGCGGCTCAAGAAGTCGTTCAGGCAAACGGGCGAGGCGGGCGGGGAGGGGAGCGAGGAGTGCAGCGAGGCGCTCCCCGGGAGTTGGCGGGGACGACCTGGGATGGGTGGCGGCGGCGGCGTCGTGAGGGAGGAGCGCCAGCTGATGAGCGTTGTCTCCCAGGTGGAGGCCGAGGAGGTGGTCTCCAGATCCCGGCGCCCGCACGGCGGTGGCGGCAGTGCCGGTGAGTACTGAGCGCAGCCGGGGCCTTGAGACTCCGAGGCTCTCCTGGGCAACCACAAGCGTGGCAATCACAACGAGAACAATAACTAAGAGTGGCGCAGAGCGGTAGGTCTGTGGTCTGGTCCCTGGAAAGAGTCTTTGTTGAAAAGTGCTGTTCATGAGCAAACAACACTCAACAGTGCACTGTGTAAACGTGCGCATGTATATGTAATAATAATAGGTGATGTTTTGGGCAGTGGCCATCCCTTCATTGCAGAGCGATCGATCTGTGAGCCCGAGCAACCATCACCAAGTGCTTTCTGCTGATTCTTTTCCTATTTAATATAGAACAGAACCCAGGCCCTATCACCAAAATGCCTTCTGTTAAAACTTTGAATGAGCAAGAATATAATTGCCTGAAACGTCGTGTATTGTCTACTTTAGTGGCGATGTTTACACACCGCACCAGTTGCTCATTTGTGACTTAGCTGACCTAGGAGAGACCCGGAACCAGTTAAGACAATCGTCACTGGAGTTGGCCGTGAGTGGGAATCGAAATCTGGTCGCTGGGTCCGTAGTGCTGCATGCTAACTCCTACGTCATCACTCCCCACTCGCACAACAACCACAACAACAGCTGCCATTTGCCACTAAGTGGCGGTGACATTTCCACGGTGCTTGTGCGAGGCTAAGGTGCACTTTGAGGCCGCGTGAAGTGTCGAGGGCAGGCACACACACTATGCAGAACAGGGGGAGAACGTACAAACTCCATGCAGAAAGATACCTAAACTAAACGATAAACTATAAAACAACTACTCATTGTTTTTTTCGGTAAAGTCACATATGTAGAAATACAATAAAATTATATTAAAACAAAAAACAATCACGACGTTTCGATCACAACGCAAGCGATCTTCATCAGGTGTCAAGAACAAATCACGGAGGTAAATACAACAAAAAGATGAGAGACGAGAATTCAACAAACCTGAAAAAACATTATGTGAAGCACATCCAGTCAGGCCAACAACACAGTTAGACACTTCCTGGCGGACCACGAATTTCAGAAGAGTGTTAAATTTCGTGTTCAACCTTTGAATTGCACATACCAGCATAGATAGAATGAAAAATACGAGGTACACGGTCAGTAGAAATACATATACAAGTCCACCAAGAGGTAAGGAGGGAGGAAAGACAGACAGGGAGGCAGAGAGAGAGGGGGGGGGGGCAGGAGGGATGAACAGAAGCTTAAATAGGAAATACGGTTGGAGGGGGAGGAGGGGCCAGAGCAAGAGCGGCAGCTCAAACACGCACATCTTACACATCCAAAACGGCAGCTCAAAAAAGGACCACCTCTTGTAAATACAAAACGGCAGCTCAAAAAAGGGCACATCTTACACATAATTACAACGGTAACTTCCCCGTAGAAGTGTGATAATAAAGTATTAAAGCTTTCGTGACTGCATAAAATTACTCATTGGTTTTTTCGGTAAAGTCTACGGGGAAGTTACCGTTGTAATTATGTGTAAGATGTGCCCTTTTTTGAGCTGCCGTTTTGTATTTGCAAGAGGTGGTCATTTTTTGAGCTGCCGTTTTGTATTTACAAGAGGTGGTCCTTTTTTGAGCTGCTGTTTTGTATAAGATGTGCGTTTTTGAGCTGCCGCTCTCGCTCTGGCCCCTACCCCCCCTCCAACCGTATTTCCTATTTAAGCTTCTGTTCATCCCTCTGCCCCCCCCCCCCCCCTATCTCTCTGCCTCCCTGTCCATCTTTCCTCCCTCCTTACCTCTTGGTGGACTTGTATATGTATTTCTACTGACCGTGTACCTCGTATTTTTCATTCTATCTATGCTGGTATGTGCAATCCAAAGGCTGAACACGAAATTTAACACTCTTCTGAAATTCGTGGTCCGCCAGGAAGTGTCTAACTGTGTTGTTGGCCTGACTGGATGTGCTTCACATGTTTTTTCAGGTTTGTTGAATTCTCGTCTCTCATCTTGTTGTTGTATTTACCTCCGTGATTTTGTTCTTTACACCTGATGAAGATCGCTTGCGTTGTGATCAAAACGTCGTGATTGTTTTTTGTTTTAATATAATTTTATTGTATTTCTACATACGTGACTTTACCGAAAAAACCAATGAGTAATTTTATGCAGTCACGAAAGCTTTAATACTTTATTACTATAAAACAAATTGATTTGTTTTAGCAGTAAGGTCCACTGAGCCATATAGCTCTTTTTCAGAAGCGACCTGGCCACAAATGTTAGCTCAACGAGGTGGCTTATCACGTGGAAATTTATAGCAGCCAAATACTAACACGTGTTTCTCAATGTGGAGGGAAAAACCCAGAGAAAAATCCACATGACCACGGGAAGATAGAAAGACACATATACTCCAAATATGCAGCAGGCATCAGAGTTGGGATCGAACCCACCACCTCCTTCATACCAAGTGAGAAAGTTAACATCTGGTCACCGCGGCACCTGAGTTGGGAATCAAACTCAGGGCGCCGCGATGAGAATGCCCCTCGGTGGCTTACCACGGCAGCTGTTTCGTGGGGCGGCGCTTGTTATCATTTGACCAAGCAGGGCTTGGGGGGCAACCTTCCACTAGAGCCGCTATGGAAAATTCCTGGCTATGCGAGGATGCTTTGGGGGGGGGGGGGAGAGCATCAATTATCGCCGAGCATCGATCCGTGCCCCCTAATGAGAGGCGGCCGTGTTAGTTAAAACTGGGTGTGACCGAACCCCGCCGGATCGTTCGAGCAGAGCCTAGGGGGGGATGTAGCCGTGCAAGAACGAATTATACGGGAGGGCACCTGCACAGGTTGGGCAAGGAGGGAGGAAGGTGGCGCCGAGTTTGCCGATATAAGGCTCTTGGGGGCGAGTCCTCAGGACGGGAGGGAGCCACCTGACGATGTCCTCGCTTCCCCCTGCAGGTCACGCAGAGGAGGAGGGGGCGGAGGTGGAGGCGGCGTCCTCGAACGGAGCAGAGTTTGACGAGGCGGATGAGGAGGTGATCCGCGTGTGGAGGCGGCGCCGCGACGCCATGCGGCGGGAGGCGACATCGCGAAGCATCTTCCACAGCTCGCGGCCCGCGCCGTGACGGCCACGCCGTGACGGCCACGACGTGGCGGCCGCGGAGGCGACGGCAACAAGAAGGCACGACGAGACGATATGACGCGACGATACGACGCGAGGTGAGACGGGTATGAGATGATTGTCATCTCGTCGTGCCACCACGTGATGGCACGACGAGACGACACGAGATGGCGTGAGGTAATATGACGAGAAGGCACAAGCTGTGGCACTCCCACGGCTCGCGACCCCCTCCTGTGTGCGGAAAGGGCCCGGCGAGGTTCATCCTGGTGGTGGCGGCGGTGGCAGCGGCGGCACCGTGCGGGGAGCGTCGCCCACTCAGGATATGAGCGCTCGAGTGAGCTCCACTTCTGCGGCGCTCATCCTTCACTGGCCACCGTAACGCGCGTGTCACGTGTAGGCGCGTGTCACGTGTAGGCGCGTGTCACGTGTAGGCGCGTGTCACGTGTAGGCGCGTGTCACGTGTACGCGCACAATTGACACGCCAGCCCGCTAAGTGACACACGTGCGCGTGATACAAGTGATGCACACTTGACTTCCAAGTGACACAAGTGACACAGACGTGACATCCACGTGACACACGTGACCTCCGCGTGGCAAGTGACACAGACGTGACCTCCACGTGACAGAAGTGACGCACAAGTGACATCCACGTGACACAAGTCACACACGTGACATCCACGTGACACAAGTGACACACGTGACATCCACGTGACACAAGTCACACACTGACCTCCGCGTGACACAAGTGACACACACGTGACCTCCACGTGACACAAGTGACACACACGTGACATCCACGTGACAGAAGTGATGCACACGTGACATCCACATGACACAAGTGACACACGTGACCTCCGCGTGACACAAGTGACACACGTGACCTCCGCGTGACACAAGTGACACACACGTGACCTCCGCGTGACACAAGTGACACACACGTGACCTCCGCGTGACACAAGTGACACACGTGACCTCCGCGTGACACAAGTGACACACGCGTGACACAAGTGACACACGTGACATCCACATGACACGAGTGACACACGTGACCTCCGCGTGACACAAGTGACACACGTGACCTCCGCGTGACACAAGTGACACACACGTGACTCCCACGTGACAAGTGACACACGTGACCTCCGCGTGACACAAGTGACACACGTGACCTCCGCGTGACACAAGTGACACACACGTGACATCCACGTGGCAAGCGTGACTTCCATGTGATCTCCACATGACCTCCCTGTGATGCACGTGACCTCTGACAGACATGTGACACGTGGCCTCCACATGAAACAAGTGACAACACACGTGACCTCCACGTGACACACACATCACCAACACATCGACATAACGTGCACACACACACACGTGACCTTCATGAGGGCGCTATAATCGATTCAGCAGTTTCTCTCCCGTCGCGTGCAGGGGTTTAGCAATCATCGGGCAAGTGCAGCATGTAATGCCATTTTTCTCATTTAAACCGAGAGGTTTTTAGAACCACGTGGACCCAAGGGGCATGGGGGTGAAGGATGGGGGGCAGGGACCGTAGTTTTGGAGGCTCCAGCCTCATGCGTGTGTTTTTATTATTGTAAGGATGTTAGACATCCTTGGATAGCGTCTTTGTAGGACATAGGGGTGACATGGATATGATTAACACCATAACCACCACGTGGGGGGGGGGGGGGCGCTACTGCATAAAGATAGCTATGATGATGTGGCTTGTGAGATGGTGATTAGTTGGAAGGTTTGAAAGGGAGGGAGGTGGGGGATATTTGAAAGAGGCAAGGTGTCGAGGGACTGTGAGGAAGGGGAGCAGAGGGGATTGGAGAGGTGGGAGGGATGGGAGGATAAGTGGGAGGAAGTGGGGGGAGAGGTAAAGCAAGGGAGTGGTGTTGGCCGGTGGTGGGCAATGGACGTTGTTGTTAAAGGGCAATAAACTTAATCCAAGAAGTGCGGCTTTCGGAGTCCTTCATTGCATCATGACGACGCTTGCTTACCCAGAGGAGAGAACCTCACCGAGTCTGAAGACTCATTTATCAGGAGGGGTGGTCCTGCCAAGTGTTTTTGCAGTCGGGGGGGAGGGGGGCGGGCGATATTGCCACTGCTGCTGCTGTGATTCCACATTGAGTTATTTGCAGATTAGTTTTTATATTTTTCGGCGTTGGGGATGTTTGGTAAATATACCAAGTTACACCGCGCATGTGGGAGGAAACCGGAGAACTCGGGATGAAACAAACTCCACTCCACACGCTCAACAACAACAACAGCCGCCATTCACCACTCGAGTGGTGGCCACGTTCACCTGACACGCTTGTGCCAGGCTAGGTGCACTTTTGAGGCCACGTGAAATGTCGAAGCCTTTCACTGGCAGGTCACGGGACAGACCCAGGTGCCATTGGTTGACTGACTGAGATAACCGACACGTGCACAAACTGTGCTTCCCACTGTGTCGACTTTCTGCATTTATCTGCCCGGCACTCCGCTCGTTGTAAACGTCGCTCCTCCACCCTCCGTTGTTGCTGGAGGGCGATTGGCTCCAACTGCCCAGCAGCGTCCTTCACGAGCCTCCTCCGCAGAGAGCTGGTACTGGTCTTTGACAAGTCTACTCAGCTCCGTATCCTCCTGTACCGCATCACACAATCCAAGGCTGTAATTATAACATATATTTGGGGGGACACATCCCCCCCAATATTCAAATATGCTCAAAATATCCCCCCCAATATATTGGTATAAAATATATTTCTGTTTATATTGTTATTAATCTCTGCCATTACATACAATGAAACAAAAGGTAAAAAAGAAAAAAACAGAGCAATGTAATACAATACACTATTAGACATTATTGTAAAAAAATTATAAACAGTCCATTCTATGTGTTAGTGATTTTTAAAATATTTTAGGCAGGAAATTCGTTTTCAAATTTAGATTTTCTTCTGGGGGGGGACCCCCAGACCCCCTGGAAGATTTGGTCCCCCCCAATGTTGACTCCATGACTACGGCCTTGACACAATCACTTCTCTCGGCCGTTCTTCGCCCGTTTAGCCCCCTCTATGCTCTCCAACACAGAAAAAGATCCCCGTATCGCCTAAACAGATTGTAGGCAAGTGCTTTGTGAGCACCTCTTCAGGTTGATATTAACAGATGCGGGGGTGTGAGGTTGGCTCAGTGCCTGGCCGCTTTTGTCTCTCCATTGCTGATGTCTACACACCACACTACACATGTGAGGCCGACTCGACCTAGTGGAGGTCCAGAACCAGTTCAGATATTCGTCACTGGTGTTGGCCTTTAGCGGGAGTAAAATTCGGGTCACCGGCATGGCAGCGTGATGCTCTGAACGACTGCACTACCGCTCTTACACTCACACACACACTGCGGAACAGGAGGGGGTAGGTCTACAAACTTCACACGGGAAGGACCCCGAGTCGAAGAGAATCGAACCCAGCCACCTTCTTGCGAGTTGTCACCGCTGCGCTGCCCCCAGCACCCTGCCACCGAGAAGCTATCGGAGGCTGTGTGAGCCAGCCCGCCTTGCTCCTATCTCTCCACGTGCATGGAGGAAGCCTCACGTCGGGAGTGAGTGCGCCCGTGAGCATTCACAGCGCCACCAACAGTGTCTCACAGCAGTGGGCAGGGGGGATTTTAAATAAAGCCCTGGCTGACGAGGGCCGCTGCTTCTCGTGTCCGTTTATCCGCGAAGCTCATGGGGCCACAACCCCTGAGCCGCATCGCAGCAGCAGCAGCAGATGCGGACACTCGACGACGACGACGACGATGCATGAATGGGAAATTAAAACTTTCTGGGCGGTGTGCAGAGACTGCGGTCACCCGGCAGAACAGCCACGGGACATGCAACGTCGACTCAGTGCCCCATTCGGCGTCATCACAGCGATGATCGCCAGCTACTGACGCAATCGTCTGGCTCATCAACCACCTCTGGTCTGCATAAACGTCAGCGGTACGAAGAATACGACTGTAGGTGCACATCCAGAACCATACACTAGTACAGAGCCCCATCGACTCGCAAAGATTTCTATGAATGAGGCGTCATCACAGATATGATTCTCCACTCCGCTATTCCTAAAGCAATGTAAGAGGAAGACGAATCGATAGATTCACGTACAGAGCCATACAAATCGCATCGAGACCCATAGTCTCGCACAGATATATCGGAATAAAAAAATGACACTGGAGGAATCCGATGAGCTGTAAATCTCTTTTTCACAGATGTCCAGTAGGGGCGGATCAAAAGGTTACAACAAACACTACAAAAACACGATGGAGTGCAAAGTATTGGAAAGGTAAGTAAATCACAAAAGACTGTTTTATTTTACCAGGTAAAACCCACTGAGCTAAGAGCTTTTTCAGAAGCGACCTGGCCACAAATGATAGCTCAACGAAGTGGCTCATCACGTGGAAATGTATTGGAGCCAAATGCTCTAAATGGGCCATACACTCAGAGACCTATCTACTTGCACAGATCAATAGACTCGCACAGATACCCATAGGCACGCAGAGATCAATAGATTGACATACAGAGCCGTGCATTCGCATGGAGTGGCCAGGGGAGATTTATAGATTCACAGAGATTCATAGAAATTTGATACAAAGATACCGGTTCCTTTACCAGATTAGGGTCAAGTGATGTTAGTGAGTAGGCACTTATGAAGACCAACGTGGCACACGAGGGGGTGGGTGGCCAGCACCACAACCTTTTGTCTCGCTAGTGCTGATGTTTTACACCACACACCGCACCAAGTACTAACTTTCAATGCCGAGTCGACCTAGGGGGAGGCCCAGCACCGGTTCGGATATTCGCTGTCACTTATTAGCCGTGAGTGGGACTTGAACATGAGCTGCCGGTAAGAGCAGTGCTGGGCTAGCCGCTGTGCCGCCGCTTCCTACCACAAATAAACACAAAGATTCCCCGTATAGCCTTAATAAACTATTGTTGCAAGTGCAGTTAACCAGAACCTACGAAGGCCGTTCACAGCACACCAGGGGGTGTGTGTGGCCAGCACCACGCCCGATCGCCGGTGTCTCCCCAGTGGTCAGGTTTACGCACCACACCAGGTGCTCATTTGAGGCCGAGTTGACCTAGGGGAGACCCAGGACCGGTTCAGATAATCATCACTGGTCAGTTTAACACGTAGGCTTTCGCCTACGTGTGCGGGACTCGACCTCGGGTTGCCGGGTTCGTAGCTCAGCGCGCTAACAGTTACACTAGACGCAGAAATAAGCTGCAATGACTAAGTGAGCAAGCCAATACAATCTGTGTCCCTTATCTTTGCGTTACAAGTGTAAGGGGCGGTCCATGAATGACATCACGCACCTAGGTGGGGGGGGGCTCATCAAACATTTGTGACGATGTGTGACGAGGAGGGGGGTTTGAGAAATGTGACGTCACATCAAAATGCGCAACTTTAAATAAATATAGGCAACACGTTCTACTAAATTAAATACTTTTTAATACATGTTTTCTCCTACATCAGAGTGCAGTGCCACATTAAATACGCACTACAATGACAATAGTTTAAAGCGATTTGAAGCATGTTCTATTTTTTTTTGGGGGGGGGGGCAGAGCTTTGTAACATCATATTTGAGGGGGAATCTGACTTTTGTGACAGAAATCGTCAAAAATCGCGTGACGTCATTTATGGACGGCCCCTGATGACAAATGGGCCGTTCTATGGCGACAGTGGGTGTACTATACACAAGAGCTCACTAGAGGGTAGATTCCGGATGTCACGGAGGTCGGGTCAGGACATGACATTCTGGGCGAACCCGCGAGAACCCGCGAGAGCACGCGACTGGACGAGGGGGCACGGGGGCCCCCAAGAGGAGGTGAGCGGGCCACGTGATGTGGACCCAGAGTCCTCGCGAAGGGTCGAGAAGGGGGCGTGACCAGGGGCGTGACCACGCCACAGAAGATAGAAGCCGAGCCCCGAGAGGGAGCGTGGCTGTTCAACCCGGGAAAGAAGTCGTCTTCTTCGATCCTCGCTCTTCAGTCTCCGTACATGACGACACGACGGCGTGTCGGCTGTTCTGGTTCAACCATATAGGGATTCCGTTCAAGTGGTTAGTTGGTTAGGAACGGTGGCCACCACACTATTTGGTTCTTTTGGTAAAGTCACGTAGGTATAAAATAAATCACGACGTTTCGGTTGCAACACAAGCGGTCGTCCTCAGGCGGAAAAAAATAGAATCCAATGCTGTTCCACTGCTGGATTATATTTTTTCCAACTGGCCACTCTATTTCAATGTATCGTGTGGAATGGTTATTGCTCGAAACGTCGCCCGTTGTATGTTTTTCCTTGTAAGGGGCCGTCCATAAATGACGTCACGCGATTTTGGACGATTTTTGACACCCCCCCCCTCGTCACACGGCGTCACAAAAAGTCAGACCCCCCCTCAAATATGACCTCACAAAGCTCTGTCCCCCCCCCAAAAAAAAAACACATGATTCAAATCGCTTTAAACTATTGTCATTGTAGTGCGTATTTAATGTGGCGCTGTACTCTGATGTTGTAGGAAAAAACATTTATTAAAAAGTCTAATGGAGTAGAACGTGTTGTCTATATTTATTTAAAGTTGCGCATTTTTATATGACGTCACATTTCTCAACCCCCCCCCCCCTCGTCACACATCGTCACAAATGTCTGAACGCCCCCCCCCCTAAGTGCGTGACGTCATTTATGGACGGCCCCTTAGGCGACACGCACGCGGTGTTGTTAATGACTTGGACCGCGCTACGGTTTTATTTTCACTCACAGAGTTGGGGTCGTTAATTTTGTTTGCGTAACTGGTAACCGAATGGAAAGAACCAGCTGAAACCGGAGAATATCGGTTAGCCGCACTACAGAAATGTCGAGAACAATCAACGCAATGCGTTGGGCTTCGTGACTGCGAAACTACAAACTAAACTTAACGTTGTATTTACTAGGTAAGGCCCACTGAGCAAATATCTATTTTACAGAAGCGACCCGGCTCACACAAATGAGAGCTCGACTTATCGCGTGGACATGTATAACAGCCAAATACTCTAAAGGCATGTTGTTGATTCTAAATGTGGAGGGGGAAAACCGGAGGTCCCCGCAGAAAAATCCACGCGACCACAGGGAGAACATGCAAATTGCAAATACACAGCTGGCGTCAGGGTCTGGATCGAACCCACGATCCTGTATACTAGCGAGGTAGTTAACATCTCGCCACCGTGCCGTGCCAATTAGCGCATTCGTTACTTACATTCCTCTGGGAAAGGTTGCCGGTTCCTGACTCCTGCGAACCGGTAACCCGTTATGAGAACGGTTCACTGTTTGACAAAAACCACATCCACCCCACCCACAGCATAACCAGTATCGGGACAAAATATCCCAATGCTCAAAACTTCCCCGCAAATGACTCGATGGGGATTCCACGCAGCAGCAGCAACAACACCGCCCTCTACTGTCACCAACACTTGGCAGAACCCTCCTGAGTAAACAAACGCAATAATAATGTGGTACATCAGCGCGGTGACTTCGCTGCACGTGGCAGCTGTAACCCAGCACCGTGGAGGTAGCAGTGGCTGAGGGTTGTTGGATCACCGCACAGATTCTGCAGTGAAACTCCCTTCTAGCCGTGGGCGTGGAGGAAGAGCGGAAACCCTCTGGTTCGCCAAGAGAAGGCGGTACAGTAAAAATGTGGACTCCACCTGTTCCGTTTGTACGGGGTCGAGCGTTTTCTACCCTCACACTCAGCGTGGGGGTTCTCCAGGTCCTCCCGTTTCCTCCCACGCGTACAAAGAACGCATTCACTGACCGGTAAGACCTTAGTATGTAGAGGACCGCAGAGCTTGGGGGGGGGGGGGGGCAATTGGTGGTGACACGGCCGCGTGGATGCTGCTGCTGCTGCCTTCCCGCTCCTCGTCGTTCGGTTCCTCCTCCTCCTCCTGGCGCCTCTGAGCCGCTCCTCTCTCTACCAGAGCCGAGGAGCGACTCCCCGTGCAACAGCTGCGGCGCAGCGTTACGGGTTGACGTGATGATGATGATTATTATTGAGCCAAGGCTCGCTCGTCACACGGTGCCCTGCTCACCATTAACGCTGTCATTGCTGATGCTGCTGCTCCTGATATTGAGAATGGGGCAGGAGCTCGGATAGAGACACTCGCGTCACCACGACAACGGCCACCACCGCCGCCACCACCACCACTACCCACCGCCACCGGGTCAAACCGCGATTGCGGTGCAAGGTGTGCATCACAATCTAAACCACGCCGTCACACCTGCACTCAGCTGCACTCACCTGCACTCACATGCACTCACCTCCACGTACATGCACTCACCTGCACGTACATGCACTCACCTCCACGTACATGCACTCAACTGCATTCACCTGCACTCACATGCACTCACCTGCACGTACATGCACTCACCTGCATTCACATGCACTCACCTGCACTCATCTGCACGTGCATCCACTCACCTGCATTCACCTGCACGTGCATGCACTCACCTGCACACACCTGCACACACCTGTACTCACCTGCACTCACAGCAACAAGACAAAGATCCCCCCTCTAGCCTTAACAGGCTGCTGGGGAAAGTGCTTATAGTGCGCAGCACCTATGAAGGCCCGTGAGTGGAGCCAAATGGAACCGAGTGGATTTTTGTAAAGTTCCAGCGGTGTCAAGATCGGCCTCTGTGGAAGGGTCTCGTGAAAGACGCTGCTGGTCAGTTGAAGGCAGTCGCCCTCCAACAACAGCGCAGGGCTGAGGAGCGACGCTCACAACAATGAGAGGAGCGCCGGGCGGCTAAAACACAGCAAGTTGGTACAGTGGAGTGCACTGGTGGTGCATTTGCCAGTCATCTCAGTCAGTTAGCTCATGGCAACTGGGTCTGTACCGTGACCTCCTATCAGCGAGTCTTCGACACTTCATGTGGCCTCGGAGTGCACCTGGCCTGGCACAAGCGCCTTGGTGACGTAACCGCTACTTAGTGGCGAATGGAGGCTGTAGTTGTTGATGGGTGAGTGAGTGACAGTGTGTGTGTTGACGTGAACGGGTGGTTGTGTGATTGAATGAGTGGGCTGGTGAATGAGTGGGTGCGTGATTGAGTGAGTAGGTAGGTGGGTGAGTGGGTGGGTGGATGGGTGAGTGGGTGGATGAGTGAGTGGGTGGGTGGATGGGTGAGTGGGTGGGTGGGTGGATGGGTGAGTGGGTGGGTGGATGGGTGAGTGAGTGGGTGGATGGGTGATTGAGTGAGTAGGTGGGTGGGTGAGTGCGTGGATGGGTGAGTGAGTGAGTAGGTGGGTGAGTGGGTGGGTAGATGGGTGAGTGAGTGGGTGGATGGGTGATTGAGTGAGTAGGTGGGTGGATGAGTGGGTGGATGGGTGAGTAAGTGTGAGTGAGTGTGGGTGAGTGCGTGAGTTGTTGTGACCTGCATTCGTGGCGGTGGATGAGATTAACCTGTCTGGTGAACCGATTCCTCAAAACAGGTGGAGGAATCAACCAGTGAAGTTCACGGGAACAGTGACCACGGTAGTAGCTCGAGAAGAGTGACAAGGAGGTGACTGGCCGCCGGTTGAGTGAGCGCGTGACTTCCGTGAATTGGCTGCATCGCTAATTGGCTTCTCATGACACGTGCTACTGCACGTCTGTGAAAAAGAGCTTCATAGCTCATCAGATTCCTCCAGTATTAAGATTCTGATTCACAGTGGTACACATACGAGTTGGTGATGCTGCTGCTGCGTGCAAAGTGGCGCACGAGCACAAATAACAAATTATATCCATTCATCAAGATCAACACCGTGTGTGTGGCCTTCAGAGGAACAAATATATAATAGGCGACGTTTCAGGCAATGGCCCTTCATCACAGCACATTATTAAACAACATATACCGCAGTTATCTCTGCTCTGCCCCCATAGTTCCCCACGCTCACGGCAGGGAACCCAAGCTGCAGAAACCTAAACTAAATTAACTAAAAAATAAATAAAAAATATTCTACCAGGTAAGGCCCACTGAGCTCGATAGCTCTTTTTCCGAAGCAGCCTGGCCACAAATAGGAGCGCAACGAAGTAGCTTAGCACGTGGGAATCTATAGCAGTAGTCAAATACTCGAATGTTGATCCTAAATGGAGGGAAAAACCAGAGGACCCAGAGAAAAATCCACGCGACCACGGGAAGAGCGAGAGAGTGAGAGTCATGCAAACTCCAAATATACAGGCGTAAGGGTCGGGATCGAACTCACGATCTCTTGCATGCCAGGCGAGGAGGTTCACATCTGGCCATCGTGGACCGACCGGGACGAACCGGGACAAGACGTGCGCGAGGGATTGCTCTCTCAGCGGGCCGTGCAGCTGATGGAATGTGAAAAATACCACAGTGCGTTGATTTGTTGACGTGGAGGGACGGGTATTGGGAAGGAGGCGCGTAACGCCTGCTTATTGATTGTGTTGTTTTGTACTCTTAAGCAATGCCGCGAATGATTATTGTGTGTCGCGTGTTATCGAGCTTTGCGTCGATACAGCTCGAGTGTTCAAGTTGATTTTTGAGTAACCAGGCGAGGAGCGACGCGGGTCACCAACAAAACAGCGGGAAAACCAATAAAATAAAGTGCAGCGATGGAGCAAATAGAAATCAGAGTAGAGGGAGCCAGATAGAGATCAGAGCATAGATAACCAGATAGACATCAGAGCATAGATAACCAGATAGACATCAGAGCAGAGACGACCAGATAGGCATCAGAGCAGAGACGACCAGATAGGCATCAGAGCATAGATAACCAGATAAACATCAGAGCAGAGACCACCAGATAGGCATCAGAGTAGAGACGACCAGATAGACATCAGAGCAGAGACAACCAGATAGACATCAGAGCAGAGATAACGAGATAGGCATCAGAGTAGAGACGACCAGATATACATCAGAGCAGAGACAGCCAGATAGACATCAGAGCAGAGACAGCCAGATAGACATCAGAGCAGAGACAGCCAGATAGACATCAGAGTAGAGACAACCAGATAGACATCAGAGCAGAGACAGCCAGATAAACATCAGAGCAGAGACAACCAGATAGACATCAGAGCAGAGACAGCCAGATAAACATCAGAGCAGAGACAACCAGATAGACATCAGAGCAGAGACGACCAGATAGACATCAGAGCAGAGACAACCAGATAGACATCAGAGCAGAGACAACGAGATAGACATCAAAGCAGAGACGACCAGATAGACATCAGAGCAGAGACAGCCAGATAGACATCAGAGCAGAGACAACCAGATAGACATCAGAGTAGAGACGACCAGATAGACATCAGAGCAGAGACAACCAGATAGACATCAGAGCAGAGACAGCCAGATAGACATCAGAGCAGAGACAACCAGATAGACATCAGAGCAGAGCCAGCCAGATAGACATCAGAGCAGAGACGACCAGATAGACATCAGAGCAGAGACAGCCAGATAGACATCAGAGCAGAGACGACCAGATAGACATCAGAGCAGAGACAACCAGATAGACATCAGAGCAGAGACAACGAGATAGACATCAAAGCAGAGACGACCAGATAGACATCAGAGCAGAGACAGCCAGATAGACATCAGAGCAGAGACAACCAGATAGACATCAGAGTAGAGACGACCAGATAGACATCAGAGTAGAGACGACCAGATAGACATCAGAGCAGAGACAGCCAGATAGACATCAGAGCAGAGACAACCAGATAGACATCAGAGCAGAGCCAGCCAGATAGACATCAGAGCAGAGACGACCAGATAGACATCAGAGCAGAGACAACCAGATAGACATCAGAGCAGAGACAACCAGATAGACATCAGGGCAGAGACAACGAGATAGACATCAGAGCAGAGACGACCAGATAGACATCAGAGCAGAGACGACCAGATAGACATCAGAGCAGAGACAGCCAGATAGACATCAGAGTAGAGACGACCAGATAGACATCAGAGCAGAGACAACCAGATAGACATCAGAGCAGAGACAACCAGATAGACATCAGAGCAGAGACAACCAGATAGACATCAGAGCAGAGACAACGAGATAGACATCAGAGCAGAGACAACGAGATAGACATCAGAGCAGAGACAACGAGATAGACATCAGAGCAGAGACATCCAAATAGAAATTAGAGCATGAACAGGCGCATTATCGCGGTTGGCTACGTACGGTAAGAAATAAGTTCGTCATACGTACATATGTTACATAATTAATTGAAAACAGCGCACACACATAATCAAACATCGTAACATTGATTACAACTTAACCCCTCGCCGTGGCCCCACAGGAATCGCTCCACGCTCTCGTAGAGAGAGAGAGCCCGAGAGAGGACTCAGAGGCACCAGCAGGAGGAGGAACCACAGACGAGAAGCGGAAAAAGCAGCAGTAGCCACGCGGTGAGGAGCCGGCGCTACCAACAATTGCCTGAGCTCTGGGGTCTTCTATTTATATTAAGGTGCTTACACACGTGGGAGGAAACCGGAGCACACGGAGAAAACCCACGCGTGCGAGGGGGAACACTCTATCCCATGCAGACGGAACAGGTGGAGTCCAATCTAGATTTGAAATTTTGGTGACTGCAGGGATCCATACCCTTTGGTTCTTTCGGTAAAGTCGCGTGGGTATAAAAAACTGAATTTAAAAACTAGTCCTTGCAGAAACACATTCTTTAGTTCACCAGCATTGGATAAAGCGAAGCCTGACTCTGCTGATGAGACATTGACTTTACCAGAGGTGGTCCACTTTTTTTTTTGCTGTGCACCGCCTTCTCCTGGTGAGCCCGGGGTTGGCTCCTTCTCGATAACCAAACATCTCCCGCCCATCATATCGAACACTTTGGTGGGCTCCAAAAAAATGCAGCTTTCTGAAGATGCATCGATTCTGCAGCATTGGTTCAACACGAAAACAACTCTGGACCGGTTTTGACATTCCGTTTCTCATTAGCAAAGTCAGGCTTCGCTTTATCCAATGCTGGTGAACTGATAGATGTGTATAGCCAAGGACTGGTTTTCAAATTCTGTTTTTCATCAGCCGAGTCAGGCTTTGATCCAATGCTGGAGCACTGTGAGATGTTTATAGGCAAGGACTGGTTTTGACATTCAGTATCTCATCAGTAGAGTCAGGCTTTACTTGACCCATTCATTGCTGGTGAACTGCCAGATGTTTATAGGCAAAAGTACCCCTCTGTAAGATATGGAACACAGGACCCTCGCTGAAGAGGGCGAGGGGGCGGGAGGGGCTTGAGGGAGGGAGGGGGGAGTTGGGCGCGAGGCTCTGGATCCGCCCCCCCCCCCACTTCGCGCCCCGCCCCTCTAAGCCCCGCCCCATCACGCCCCGCCCCCCAACCCTCCACCGGCTCCAGAATATTTGAGTTATACTGGAGGAATCTGATAAGCTATAAAGCTCTTTTTTCACAGAGGTCCTGTAGGGACGGGTCAGAACGTCACAACAGCAATACATAAACATGATAGTAGTACAACATTAACTTTTGTTTATCTTACTAGGGAAAACCCACTGAGTTAATAGCTTTTTTCAAAAGGAACCTGGCCACAAATTATATCTCAAAAAAGTGGCTCATCATGTGGACATTTATAACAGCAAAATAATAATTTAAAAGTACAACTACCATTTGTATTTTACAAGGTAAGGCCTAATGAGCTAAATAGCTATGTTTCAGAAGCGACCTTCCGATAGCTCAGCAAATGATAACTCAACGAAGTGGCTCATCACGTGGACATTGAATGCAGCCAAATACTCTAAACGCATTTTTCTAAATGTGGAGGGAAAAACCAGAGGACCCAGAGAAAAATTCACACGACCACGGGGAGAACATGCAACCTCCAAATATACAACTGGCGCCAGGGTCGGGATCGAACCCACGACAACTTGCATACTAAATTTAGATTTAAAGCTTTCGTGACTGCAGTAATTCATGTTCTTAGCTCTTTCGGTAAAGTCACGTTGAAGGGAAACAATAAAATAATAAAATATATAAAACAATAAAAATTCTCACGACGTTTCGACCATAACACAAACGGTCATCATCAGGTGTGAAAAACCAACGGCAAGAAACATTTGAAAGAAGTGGCGGCCCGCATTTATTTATGTATTTAACGGTGTACTTATTTATTTATTAAAAAAAAAACGTTAGCGCCACGGGCAGCGATTTGGCAGTTTATTTAGAAGGACGAGTCCATCTATGTTCTGAAAAGAGAAGGGGGGAGACGAAAAATTAATGTATGCTGTCTGAAAGCCACTGTAAGCGTGAACAATCAATTAAGACCTGAAATGGTTTATCAAATCCTTCCAATGATTGCTAAGCCACAATCCATCTTCTCAGTTGAAATTGTCTCTGTGCTTGTATATGTGGATAGCCTCATGAACGAATCTCTCATGGTAGCCAGATGGCTTACAAAGAACCTCTGTCTTGGAGAAGTCAATGTCATGTGAGCCTACTGAATTATAACAATGATCTGCCACGGCCGAGGTGTTGGTCCTACCGTGTTTAAGGTCTGCTTTGTGTTCACGAATGCGGTCCGAGACATGGTGTTTGGTTTCTCCAATGTAACTACTACCACAGAGGCAACTTAGTTTGTAGACACCAGGGTACTGCATGTCCGGAATCACATCTTTTACAGACGGAACCAGATCACGGATTTTATGTAATGTGTTGAAACGGACCTGGATCTTGTGTTTATTCAAGATTTTGGAGATCTTTTTTGTGATCCCCGCAATGTAGGGTAAAGTGATGGTTTTGAAAAGCTCCTCAAGAGGGTCCTTCTTCATGGTTTGAGTGATAACTTGCATACTAGGCACTCTTGGTTTGTTCAAACTGGTCACAAAAATCGTAATTCAGTGGCTTCACCACCCATCCACCACCACCATCCCTTCTGGGATCGCGCTGGTGTCTCCATCCTGCCTTAGAATCTCACGACCCAGACCCAGGAGAACCTCGCTGCTGCTGTGCGAACCAACTCCCCCCCCCACCCCTCTGGTCTTCGCACCTGATTGGCTCACAAGTAACGACATCATATTTACCACCACCACCACTGCTTCTATTTAAGACCGAACTCGGAAGGATTTCTGCACAATTGTGTCTGTCGCCTGATGAGGCTGGTTGCTGTAATTATAGGCGAAATGTCACCGTACTCGAGTTATAAATGTTGTTGGGGGTTTACTCTCCAACACGCCGGGTGTGCTCGAACTATCAACTCATTGACACGATTTGTTTACGTGTAAATTTTACTGATTAGCTGTGGCGGGTTTAACGACACATTTATATGTACACGATCGAACCCAAAAAAAAAACCTCATGGATAATATTGGTCGCGAGTGGCACAACAGCGACGTCCACAATAAAGAACACCTCCTCATTCGAGACCCCAAAACATAATTGCACCTCCCGGCACTGACATTTTCCCTCGAAGACACTGGCGGAACCGCCAACCGCATCAGAACAACAGGTCAGATGCTGCACTCCGCCTCCTTCGTGAATGGGAAATCAAAGACAAGCGACTGCAGCCATACGACCCAACCTATGGACCATATAGCAAACCCATAGAGACAGATAGAGACACATAGACAAAGACCCCCCGTATAGCCTTAACAGACTGTTGGGGCAAGTGCTGTTAGTGAGCCAGCACCATGCCCCACCCACTGTCTCCCGAGTGGCGATAATTTTATACACCGCACCAGGTACTCACTTGAGGCTAAGTCGACCTAGGGGCGGTCCTGGACCGGTTCAGATAATCGTCAGTGGTATTGGCCGTGAGCGGGAATTGAACTCGGATCGCTGGCTCCATAGCACTGTGTGCTAACCGATGCACTACCGCTCCCCGCATACCCATAGATGCACATAAATATGCACAGCTTCATAGATATACATAAAGACCCAACGATATATGTAGAGATACATTCAAGATAAGTCACAGGAGGGCGATTGTGGCGATGCAATCCAAGCTATGGACCACGCAGTAAACCCACTGTGAGTCTGCGCTTCTTCAACGCAGGAGGAACAGCAACACTCCGCGAGCTCTCTCCATCTCTCTCCTGAAGCCCTCTCGTCGTGGCCAGCAGCAGCAGACCTCCACATCGACCGTGGTGGATACACACCTGGCCTGCAATCCAGCACTGTGGAGGCAGCTGCGAGGGTTAGTGGATCACCGCATGAATGGCGAGATGTTGTGAAGACGCACTCCCTTCCTGAGGAGCCGTATACCCTAGCTCGCCGGCAGAATGCAACATAAGAATAGCTTTTACCATTTCTGGAAATAAAACAGGAAATGTTAATATGTTCAAACACCACATAGATACCTTTTTCAAGGCATCAAGTCTGCATTAACCACACATACCTGTGGTAAAAACATGCAAACAAACATGCTCTGATCATTATATATGCATCGTCTTTGATACGGATTGGCCTACACTATATTATTTTTTCATTTGTAGCAATGTTTTTTTAGCAATTATAGTCAGTTGAGGGACTATTTTTGCTTGAATTATTTTCTTAACATTGCTACATGTTTACAGAAAAGGTGTATGCCAATAGTATCAGAGAACGTTTGTTTGCATGTTTTGCCACAAGTGTCTGTGGTTAATGCGGACATGATGCCTTACAAAAGGTATCTCTGTGGTGTTTGAACATCTTAATACCTTGATTTGAAGCTTTCGTGACTGCAGGAATCCATACTCTTTGGTTCTTTCGGTAAAGTCACGTAGGTACAAAATAAAATAAGACAAAAAAATATATCACGACGTTTCGATCGCAACACAAGCGTGGAAACTGCTGAAAAAATAATCCAGCAGTGGAACTGCAGTGGAACTGCTGGATTATTTTTTTCCGACTGAGGACGACTGCTTGTGTTGCGATCGAAACGTCGTGATTTATTATTTTTTGTTTTCTTTTATTTTTCTACCTACGTGACTTTACCGAAAAAACAGTATGAGTATATCTTAACAACTGTTTTATCACCATAAAGGGTAAAACCTATTCTTAATTTTCATATTTTTTTTATGCTGGCCAAAAAAAAAGATCCCATTGATATAAAGTGTGGACCGATACCATCTGTCCCTACAGTATGGAATGGACTTGCTCCCTCGCGTGAGTGGGACTTTCTCCGGGTGCATCGGCGTCCTCCAACATGTATAATAAACAACTCCCTAATTGGCTGAAATCACCTCACATATACAGAGGACAGCAGATCAGTTGTTGATGGCGCTGGCTCACGACCTGGCAGCCAGACGGCTTGGTATGTTGTTCCTGCACGAACGACAACGACGCAAAAGACATGCAACTAATCTTCAAATCAAGAATGCAACTAATCGTTAGAATGATTTGAAGCTTTCGTGACTTGCAGGATCCATACGACGTTTCGGGCGCAACACAAGCGTTGTGTTGCGCCCGAAACGTCGTGATTTATTTTATTTTATACCTACGTGACTTTACCGAAAGAACCAAAGAGTAATCGTTAGAATGTTGTGTATTTAGCTTTCTGGACATACCACCGTGCGCATGGACAGAATAGAGCATCCGCCCGCTTGCTCCGTGCGGTGTCCGCACCATCATCGCGCCTCGCTCACAACGGAGTGAGCGGTGGCGCAGTGGTTAACGCACCGCGCTACGAATGGCCAACATGCGTGGACACGTGTCTTTCTCCTTGTGCACCTAGCCTGGCACAAGTGCCGTGGTGAAGTGATCGAATGGCATTTTTGTTTGTTTGTCCAGCAGTATGTGCCACGTAACACACTGCACACTCGAGCGAAGCGAATGCTCCACCTCCAGGGCGTTTGCAGAGCATCCCCTAGGACGACTCGGCCTTGAATCTTATGAGCAGTAGGTGCAGTGTATGTGTAAAATATCAGCTCTGGGGGAGACAAAGGCGGCCGGTCGTGCGTGGTCGCTTGCTTTGCCAGACCACCAAAATTAAAATCATCTATCGAGAATACGTACACGTATCCCCCCCCCCCCTACCATTTGATTGCGAAATCCTGGCAAGACACTCTTGAAGAAGAGACTCAGTGAGTCAGTGAAGCTTTTACTCCAGGATGAATACATACATGAGACACAACGACAATTACGTGTGCGCAGTACCGGCCTTCATAGATGGTCGCTAACACTTGCCTCGACAGTGTTTCGGCGGATATACGGAGGATATAATTTTCATTTGTGTGTGTGCACGCTAATGTGTGTGTGTGTGCACGCTGCTGTGTGTGTGCACGCTGCTGTGTGTGCACGCTGCTGTGTGTGCACACTGCGCTGCTGTGTGTGCACGCTGCTGTGTGTGCACACTGCGCTGTGTGTGTGCACGCTGCTGTGTGTGTGTGCACGCTGCTCCCTATGTGTGTGTGTGCACGCTGCTGTGTGTGTGTGTGCACGCTGCTGTGTGTGTGTGTGCACGCTGCTGTGTGTGTGCACACTCCGCTGTGTGTGTGTGCACGCTGCTGTGTGTATACGCTGCTGTGTGTGCGTGCGCGGCTGTGTGTATGTGTGCACGTTGCTGTGTGTGCATGCTGCTGTGTGTGTGTGTGCACGTTTCTGTGTGTCCACACTGCTCTGTGTGCATGCTGCTGTGTGTGTGTGTGCATGCTGCTGTGTGTGCATGCTGCTGTGTGTGTGTGTCCACGCTGCTGTGTGTATGCACATTGCTCTGTGTGTGCACGCTGCTGTGTGTATGCACGCTGCTCTGTGTGTGTGTCCACGCTGCTGTGTGTGTGTGCACTTTGCTGTGTATCCACGCTGTTGTCTGTGTGTGCACATTGCTCTGTGTGTGCACGCTGATGTGTGTGTATACACGCTGATGTGTGTGTATGCACGCTGCTGTGTGTGTGCATGCTGTGTGTGTGCATGCGGTATGTGTGCATGCGGTGTGTGTGCATGCTGCGTGTGTGCATGCTGTGTGTGTGCATGCGGTGTGTGTGCATGCTGTGTGTGCATGCTGTGTGTGTGTGCATGCGGTGTGTGTGCATGCTGTGTGTGTGCATGCTGTGTGTGTGCGCCCCCTAGTGCTTGTGCCCGTGTGTGTGTGCGCGTATGTGCGGGGAGCGGTGGCGCAACGGTTAGCGCACTGCGCTACGACCCCGCGCGACCCCAGGTTCGATTCCCCGCTCACGGCATCCAACCTCAGTGGCAGCAAACATCTGAACCGGTCCTTGACCCTCATCCCCTAGGTAGACTCAGACTCAAATTAAAACATGGTGCGGTGTGTACACATCAGCACTGGGAAGACAAAGGCGGTCGTGCTGGCGTGGTCCTGGCCACTATACCTCACCTGTGCCGGCTTTAATAATTACACAGCTGGCTCGCTGACAACAGCACTTTGTCCAGCAGTCTGTTAAAGGGTCTAACGTGGTGCATCTTTGTCTCTTTGTGCGTGGGGGTAGGTGTTGTGTATCGTGGAAGCTGCTGTTAGCGAGCACCTATTAAGGCCGGGAACCTGTCCCAACAACGGTCTATTAAATGATATAACTATGCGCGTGTGTAGGGATCTTTGTGTGTGTGTGTGCGGTGGGCAAGTGTCTTCGGATTAGGAGCGGTGGTGCAGTGGTCAGCGCGTAACGATTAGAACCCGGCGACCCGAGCTCGAATCCCGCTCACGGCCCACATCAGTGACGATTATCTGAACCGGTCCTGGGGCCTCTCCCTAAGGTCGACTCAGCCTCAAATGAGCACCTGGTGCGGTGTGCAAACGTCGCCACTGGGGAGACAAAGGCGGTCACCCAACCCCCTGGTGTACCGTGCCGGCCTTCATTGGTGGACCCTAACAGCACTTGTGTGTACCTATGTTGAACTTCTTTCGCACCGTACGTAGCCAACCGTGCTGTTACAGGCGATACAGGGGGCGGGGTGGTAGGTAGGTGCTGTGTATATGTCCATGACGGTGCTGTTGGCGAGCACCTATTAGAGACCGGCCCGTACGGCGCACGAGTTGGTGGGGGGGTTGTGAAGGACGCTGCTGCTACTGGGCACTTGGAGGCAGTCGCCCTCCAACAACAGCGGGGGGCAGGGGGGGGGGCAGAGGAGCGACGCTCACAACAACGAGCGGGGCGGATAAAATGCAGCAAAGTGGCACAGTATGGGGCACAGCTGGTGTGCATCTACCAGTCATCTCAGTCGGCCAACCCATGGCACATGCTGGGTCTGTCCCGTGACCTCCTGCCACCAGCGAGCATTCGACACTTCACGTGGGTAGCCTCAAAGTGCACGTGGCCTGGCACAAGCGCCGAGTGGCGAATGGCGGCGGGCGTGGATAGCCACCGACAGCAGCCTTGTCACAGGCTACACGGAGGTGGGCGGGTGTGGGAGGGGGGTCAGCACGTGCCCTAACAGTCTGTTCGGGCTCTACGGCGTGGGGGTGATGGGGGGAGGCGATGATCTTTGTCTCTTTGTGTGTGCGTGGCGCTGCGTGGTGGTGGTGGTGTCCGCGCGCGCCACCTCGTGGCTCGACGCCCGCCGCTACCCCCCCACCACCCCCCCCCCCGCGCGCGCGCCCCCTGTGTGTGATGTGGTGGTGGTTGTTGGCTTGCTGTGGGTGGCTGCTGCTGCTGCTTTAGTGGTGGTGGTGGTGGTTGGGAGGCCGCCGCTGCCGCTGCTGCTGCCGTGAGCGCCGCTTCCGCCGGGCGGATCTCGCGGCCGCCCGTCGGAAGTGATTGATATTCAAAATGGCGGATCCAGCGACCAAAGATGAAAAGCCAGGTACTAGTTAATTTTTACATATTCATATTTGTCCGCCTCAGCATAATTTATTTAGCGGGGTTAATTTGATTGGGGGGGGGGACCGACGCGACGCGATCGGGCTACTCACCTTCGCCTTGCTAATTTGTTTGCGCCGCCGAAACGACGTCTCTCGTCGCTGGCCGCCCGCGGTGGCGAGGCGAGAGAGAGAGGCAGAGGGCTCCTCCCGGGGGCGGCCGGGGCCGAGGAGACGCAGAGGCGGTCGGGCTGGGCGCGGGGGTGGCGGCGGCGGCATTGTTGTTGTTGTCGTCGTTGTTGGAGGAAGGAGGAGAAGGCAGCAGCAGCAATGCTCGCCAACCAGTGGCTCGCTCGCTCGCCCGCTCACAAAGCTGCTGCTGCTCTCTCCCGCTCCCCGCACTCAAATCTATTTTAATTGCGGCCCCGCCAGCGGCCAATGACAGGCGGCTCGCCAGGGTCGATATTTTAATTGTTTTGATCGAAATCTGGCCGTGGCTCAGCGCTTGCTGCTGCCGCCACTGCCGCCACCGCGCAGCCGAGGCGGGCGGGCGGGAGGAGGCAGTCGCGGCCGGGGTTAGGGGAGGCAGCCCGGGCGACCGTGGCTCCGGGGTCTCGGGGTTCCCGGGCTCCCGGGGCTCCCCGGTCGTCTCGGGCTTCCCGGGTGATGTTGGTCTCGGGCCCTCAGTGGCGGCCGGGCTCCCGGGGCGAACGCGGGTGCCGGGGTCTCGGGCTCTCTCAGGCTTCGGGCCGGGTCGCGTACCCGGGGGTTTGTGAGCGACCCCCGATAGCCCCGTGAGCCCGCCTCGGTTGTTGTTGTTGTTGTTATTGTTGTTGTTACCGTTGATGCCCCCCGCCTCATTATGCTGCCCCCCGCCTCATTATCCTGCCCCCCTCCATGTATTGTTGTTGTGCACCCCCAGCTCTTTCATGTATCACCCGCTTGCACCCTTTGTCAATCCAATGTCCCCCCATTCATGTAATCTCTTGACCCCCATTCTATCCTTTGTCCGCTGCTTAGCGTGCCCCCCACTCTGTCCTTCCGTCCCTACCACCCCCCGCACTCGACTCCGTGCCCCCCATCTCAACCCCCTGTGCCCCCCCACTCTGCCCCCTCCGTCAGTGCCGCACCCCCGTGCCCCCTGTTCCACTCGCCGTGCCCTCCCCCATGGGCCCCCTGTATATGTGTGTGGAGGTCGTCGCGTGAGGCCACCCCCTGATTAGGTTTGTGTTGTAAATTCCGTTATTGGGAGGGGGGGCCGTGATTGATTTGTGTAATATCAGCGGCGCGCGCGCGGTGAGCAATTTGTGTGGGGCGGTGCGAGTGTGCGGGGCAGGTGTGAGTGTGGTGTGAGTGTGGTGTGAGTGTGGTGCAAGGTGTGAGTGTGGTGGTGTGAGTGTGGTGCAAGGTGTGAGTGTGGTGGTGCAAGGTGTGAGTGTGGTGCAAGGTGTGAGTGTGGTGCATGGTGTGAGTGTGGTGCATGGTGTGAGTGTGGTGCAAGGTGTGAGTGTGGTGGTGCAAAGTGTGAGTGTGGTGCAAGGTTTGAGTGTGGTGCAAGGTGTGAGTGTGGTGGTGCAAGGTGTTAGTGTGGTGCAAGGTGATGAGTGTGGTGCAAGGTGATGAGTGTGGTGCAAGGTGTGAGTGTGGTGCAAGGTGTGAGTGTGGTGCAGGTGTGAGTGTGGTGCATGGTGTGAGTGTGGTGCAAGGTGTGAGTGTGGTGCAAGGTGTGAGTGTGGTGCAGGTGTGAGTGTGGTGCATGGTGTGAGTGGTGCAAGGTTTGAGTGTGGTGCAAGGTGTGAGTGTGGTGGTGCAAGGTGTGAGTGTGGTGGTGCAAGGTGTTAGTGTGGTGCAAGGTGTGAGTGTGGTGCAAGGTGTGAGTGAGACCATAGAGTGGTGTGTGGGGTGCCTGTGGCGTTGGTCGGTGTATACGCACACCTGTGCGCCGACACACACACACACACACACCTGTGCACACACGCACACCACACTCACACAAACCACACACGCACAGAGCCACAGGCCATTGCAGAGCGTTAACTCGCACGGGCTGAGCACGGGACCCGGCGCGAACCCAGCCCTGGTGAGCGGTGTCGGCGAGCGCCTAGTAAGGTCGGGAGGCCAGAACCTTTCCCGGCCGCCTTTGTCTTCACAGAGTTCATTGCAATGCACGGTGCGCTGCAGCTCACGACGTGATGGATACCGCTGCCTTGATTTCGCACACATCGCGTGTAGTAACACACAATGTACCACGCACTGTACCCTACACAGAACCACACAGTATCACGCAATACCACAATGTCATATACACAAAACCACACAATACCACGCAATACCACAATGTCATATACACAAAACCACACAATATCACACAATACCACAATGTTCTATACACAGAACCACACAATATCACACAATACCACAATGTTCTATGCACAGAACCACAATATCATGCAATACCACAATGTTCTATACACAAACCGCACAATATCCCGCAATACCACAATGCTCTATACACAGAACCACACAATATCACACAATACCACAATGTTCTATACACAAAACCACACAATATCACACAATACCACAATATTCTATACACATAACCACACAATATCACACAATACCACAATGTTCTATACACAGAACCACAATATCATGCAATACCACAATGTTCTATACACAAAACCACACAATATCCCGCAATACCACAATGTTCTATACACAAAACCACACCCCACATATTAGATTATTACCATATTTAATAACATACACAATGCCGCACACAATACAATGCATAATACAGTAAATATCACCACACCATGGCAAATAATCACACCACACACAGAACCACACAATACAAATAGTAACTTAAACAATACCGGACACGATACCATGCCTAATACCACCACAATACCCCGTGCCACACACCACGCATAATACAACAATTAATAAATACACCACACAATACAAACACCACACAATATCACACATCACGCATAATACAACAATGAATACACCACACAATACACACACCACACTGTACCACAAGCCACACATCATACCACACATCACGCACCATAACTCACACAACACCACAATACCACACACCATGCATAACACCATGCACAGTACATACGCTATACACCCAAAATACATACACAATACACTCACTATAAACAATACATACACACACTACACAAAACAACAGCATGGTATACAATACACACACAACACAGTATACATCAGAATACGCTCACCACAATACTGCACACACCCACCCACTCATACCCACACAGCAAACACATCACACACGGCCACAATACAACACACCCCACACAATACACTAAACCACAATATACACTCATCACACAACGAATCACCACACACTACTCACCACACAATACACACTACAATATACTGATCATACTACACACCGCAATATACAAACCACAGTTTAACACGTAGGCTTTCGCGACCAATATCCATAATAGAGGTTTTTGGGTTAGATCGCGTAAATATATAAATGTATCGTTAAAACCCGCCACCACCCGACACAGCCAACTAGTGAGGGTTGTCACGTAAACAGAACGTGCCAATTCGTCACTAGTACAGCACGAACGAAACGGTAAGACTTCTCCACAAATCTGGCTGTCGCCTGATGAAGCTAGTTGTAATTACTGGCGAAACGTCGTACTCAGATTGTAAATGTTGTGGCTTGGCTCTCCATCACACCGGTTTGCTGTACTAGTGACGAATTGGCCACGTTCTGTTTACGTGACAACCCTTATTAGTTGGCTGTGTCGGGTGGTGGCGGGTTTTAACGACACATATTTACGCGATCTAACCCAAAAACCTCTTATGGATACAAACGACACTTTACACACCACCATACAGTACACTTCACCACACACAATATATATACACACACACACGCAATACACACACGCAATGCACACACACAATACACACACAATACACACACTACACACACAATACACACAATATACACACACTACACACAAAATACACACACAATACACACACAATATACACACACTACACACACAATACACACAATATATACACACACAAAATACACACAATACACACACAATATACACACACTACACACACACAATATACACACAATATACACACACTACACACACAATACACACACTACACACACAATATACACACACTACACACACACAATATACACACACTACACACACACAATACACACTACACACACAATACAC
This sequence comes from Petromyzon marinus, assembly GCF_048934315.1. Lineage (NCBI taxonomy): Eukaryota > Metazoa > Chordata > Hyperoartia > Petromyzontiformes > Petromyzontidae > Petromyzon > Petromyzon marinus. The sequence goes on along the minus strand of NC_133728.1, from coordinate 11,982,014 downwards.
ACACTACACACACACAATATACACACACTACACACACACAATACACACACGACCACTCCCCTTGCCTTCCCCGCCCCCGCGTTGTATTGGAGTCGGGGTCCAGGGTAGAGCAGTAGGAGGAGCCTGCGTGTGTGTCTGTGTGTGTGTCTGTGTGTGTGTCTGTGTGTGTGTGTCTGTGTGTGTGTCTGTGTGTGTGTCTGTGTGTGTGTGTGCTCAAGTGGGGAGCGATAGTGTAGCGGTTAGCGCGCTGCGCTATGAACCTGGCGAGGTCTACTCAGCCTCAAATGAGTACCTGGTGCGGTGTGTAAACATCGCCACTAGGGAGACAAAGGCGGTTGTTCCGGGCTTCATAGGTGCTCGCTAACAGCACTCGCCCCTACAGTCTGTTACAGGCTATATGGGGGATCTTTGTCTGATCTTTGTGTGCTCAAGGTACACATGGCCTGGCACAAGCGTCGTGGTGACGTCACCGCCACTTAGTGGCGAATGGCGGTTGTTGTTGTGTGTGTGTGTGGCTGTGCGTGCGAGTCTGTGTCTGCGTGTGCGAGTCTGCGTGTGTGTGTGGCTGTGCGTGTGTGTCTGTGTGTGCGAGTCTGTGTGTGTGTCTGTGTGTGCGAGTCTGTGTGTGTGTCTGTGTGTGCGAGTCTGTGTGTGTGTCTGTGTGCGCGAGTCTGTGTGTGTGTCTGTGTGCGCGAGTCTGTGTGTGTGTCTGTGTGCGCGAGTCTGTGTGGTTAACCCGTGCACGTCTCTTCCGCTGCGTTGAGCGCGCATAATGAGCGCCCTGCCCTATGCCTGAGCCTCAATTCCTGTGATTCAGGACAGCCCCCGTGACTTGGGGGAACGTGTGATGTGCGTGTGAACATCGCCACGGGGGAGACAAAGGCGGCCGGGAATGCTGCACCCCCTCGTTTGCCGTACTGGTCTTCATAGGTGCTTTACCTTGCCCCAATAGTCTGTTAACGGTGATATGGAGGATCTTTGTGTGCGTTCAGGGTGTGTGTATGCATGTATGTTAGGTGCGTGCATGTGTGTGCTATCCATGTGTATCCGCGTGTGCGACGCAGTTCACCATTAATAATTAAGTGTGTGCATGCGGGCTGCCCCGCTCCTACGTGTGTGTGCGCACATCACCGCTGTGTCTCTGCGTGTACCGCTGCATGTACTGCTGCGTGTGTGCTACCGCTGCGTGTGTGTGTGCGCATATGTTCTGCTATGGTGGGCATGTCTTGCTCTCCCATCACACACACTCGTCTCTGCTGCCCCCTCTTCTCTGCGTGTCCATGCTGCCGCCGCGCTCGTTATGCGGCACCAGCGCATGCGAAAGCTCGGAGCACTCCCGCGACAGTGCGGGGATGTGCTCCACGTGGCTACCGCCTGTGCTGGGTGTTCCTTGGCTGACCGGAGCTGGGGCGCCGATGTCTTGGGGTGGCTTCACAGCCCAGCCAGCGTGCGCACACACGGATATACAAATACACAGATGCACAAACACAGCACACGGGCTCACACGCAGCACCGATGCAGATACACAGCTATACACAGCACACAGATAGCGCTCACACAGCACACACATAGCGCTGACATACAGCTCACAAGACAGCTCACAGCGCACGCACACAGCTCACACCCAGCGCAAAGTGCGCACACAGCTCCCACACAGCTCGCACACAGCCAGCCTTGGTGGTGATGAGGCTCTGGTTATTGCCTGTGTGTGGTTTTTGGCTGGGGGGGGGGGTGTAGTTGTTGGTTGTGTTTGTTGGCTGGAGGGGATGTGGTTGTCGCTGGGGGTGGCAATTGTTGTTGATGGGGGGGGGGGGTGGTTTGCGGGGTTGTAATTGTAGCAGTTTCAGTGCTTGCCTGGGTCGTTGTGGTTATTGGTTTGTGGTGTGGTTGTTGGTTGGGGGGGTTGTGAGTGAAGTTGACGGGAACAGTGACGACAGTCGTAGCTGCTATAGAGGAGTAGTCATGTAGGAGCAGCTGCAGAGGACCAGCTGCAGAGGAGCAGATATAGAAGAGCTGCCATGAATGAGCAGCTATAGAAGAGCAGATCTAGAGGAGCATCTATGTCGCTCATGGAATGTCACGTAATCACCCAGGAGTCTCCGGTGCTCGGGCTGATTGATCGCGCGATGGATTTGTTTGGCCACTGCCACCCATTCGGGAGGAAAGCGGAGTGCCTGGAGAGAACCCACGTGTACGAGGGGAGTAACACTCGACACCGACGGCCCGGGCCTCCTCGCTCACGCGTACACGCACACCTCCCCAACGCCTGTCCCACCCATCCGGGAACTCACCGGGCTCCACCCGACGAGATGGGGGATGCATTGCTGGGTGACAAGGTGACATTATGGGTCCCCTAGGCTGAACAAACCGCTCCGAAATGTTTAGTCACATGTCGTGAAGAGCCGTACCTTGGCTCGCCAGGAGAAGGCAGTAAAGCAAAGTGTAGACTAATCTCCATCTGTTCCAACAACTCCCTTCCTGCGGACGTTGAGGAGGAGCCGATACTCTGGCTTTCCAGGTGAAGGTTGCCTCTGAATGATTATTTGTTTTTTTTATGTGAGCCTGTAGGTCTCCACATACGCCTGTGGGTCTCTTTGCAAGTCTCTGTCTCCACGTGTGTCTATGGCTCGCGAGATAAGGTGATACAGAAAAATGTGGATTCCACTTGTTCTCTCTGTATGGGATAAGAGTGTTTCTCCCCAGCATACATGGGGTTTTCTCCAGTTGCTCCATTTTCCTTCCATGTGCCAAGAACACATTTTGAAACGTGGAGGACCGCAGAGCTTTCGGGTAAAATGTGATGCCGGCTCCCCAAATGGCTGCTACTGCTGCCACTTGCCCATGGTTCTTCCTCGTGCGTCCGAGTCGTCCCATCTCCACGAGAGTGAGCTAATCCCCGAGTGTGATGGCGACGCGGCGTTATTATGATGATGACATTGTGGGTGCAGTATGAACGCTTGCCTTGCTCTTTGATTGTTCGGTTTTGAACCGAGTCAACCCCCAGGCTGCGCCAAGGTCAGCCCGGGTCATGCGTGGGCCCGGAACCTGCCTCGGGAACGTCTGTGCTCTCCCCTGATCTCCCCTCTCTCAGGCCTTAATATCATCATCATCATTAAAGACCAAAATAGGAGGATTTCTCCACAACTCTGTCTGTTGCTTGATGAGGCTGGTATGTAATTACCGGTGAAACCTCAAATTGTAAATGTTTTGGGTTTACTCTTCACAACGGTGTGCTGAACTAGTAATGAATTGACATGTTTGTTTACTTGACAAACCTTACTTATTGGCTGTGTCGGGTGGTGGCAGATTTAATGACATTTATATTTACGCGATCTAACCCAAAAAACATCTGATGGCTTATCATTATCACTGTTACTACTCCGCTTGTTTGCCCACTCTTTCAACAGGGTCCTGCCTAATTCATACATATGTAGTGTCAGTGATTCGGAGACAAGGCTTTCCAGGAGGCACCTTCTTTATTTAACAAGTCCACACTTCACAGATTCGTCCTTGCACTGTCCATAGTCGCCTAGCCTACCCTAACCATGTAACACTGATGGTGCTGACTGAAACAGCCAACCACTATCTGGCCGCGCAATATCCAGCGAAGACGACAGCGACGACGAGACGAGTCCACTCCCAGCAGCGGTAGCCCTGAGCTGCCGCTCTCAGCTCCTTTTATGCTACCACCGCGGCCTGGCTCCGCCCTGACCGCGCCTCCCTTCTGGAACCCGCTAGCAGGTTCCAGGGGCCTCCAGATGGGGTCCTCCGTGACCCTTACCCCAGTTCCTCTACTCAGCCAACACCCCATACACGCCCTCACCGGTGTGTGTACTTTCCATCCACCACAGTTGCCGCTGCTGTCCACCAGCCGGCGCTATTACTCTACACATACATACAACTCTGCCTAATTATTTTGCAGTTAGGGTGACGTTCTTACTGCTGTGTGTGGTCCCTATTGAGTAATCTGCAGGTATTTTTTCAGCGTTGGGGATGCTTTGGCTCGATAACAGGGACATTGTGTGTTTTTGTTCCATTCTCCGCTCACGCATGATGGCAGCAACGGGTTCAGGAACTCAATGCCAATGTCTGGTTCTGCTGTTGGCCATGACGAGAGGGCTTTACTATTTGTACGTATGTTGAAACTTGTTTTGCACCGTACGTAGCCAATCGTGCTAATCGAAGGTGTGGGCGGAACAAACTAAACACAAAAAGCAGTTCTGAAGAAATGAGTTGCCAATTTATATTTAAATGTGCATAGCTCCAGCGCATGTGTGGGACACCTGGTGGTCACCTGGTGGTTTGTCTGCAGGTTGTCCATCTTTTTATTGAAGACGCTGGTCTCGGTCGATAGTTTGGGTTACATGGCCACATCACTTCGATGGCTTGTCTTTAATGTATCTCTGAGTCTATGGGCTTACTATATGATCCAAAGTTTGGGGTGTAATGGTCACAATCGCCCCGTGGCTTGTGTCTTTAATTTTGCATTCATGAAGGAGATGTCCACAGCCAGGAGGAGGTGTGATGATTGATGATGTTTGCCACTCGATTGAGGTGTTTGTTGAGCTCTGGTTGTGCCGTGGGCGCGTGTATGCATGTCTGTACGTGTCTGTACGTGCGTGTGTACCAGTCCTGGGCCTCTCCTGGGTCGACTTGGCCTCAAATGATGTGTAAACATCGCCTCTAGGGAGACAAAGGCGGCCAGGCCGTTGTGCTGGCCACCTGCCTCCTCATGTGCCATTCCGGCCTTCATAGGTGCTACTCAATGCTAGCAGCACTTGCCCTCAAGGTCTTAAGGCTATATGGGGGATCTTTGTTAGTGATCTACAGTGTGGTGAGTGGGTGAGCAAGTGAGTGGGTGACTATACGTGGGGAGCTTCACACATGTTAGGCTGCCTGAGTGGATTTCTGATAATTTGACGACGTGATGTACGCGGGAGACGAACGAGCCGTCGATGGACCCGACGCGGCGTTGTCGCCCAATTTACGTCGAAGCCGGCGTTTGAGGGCGGGAGACGATCTTACTCGGGACGGGAGTCCGCATCCCGGTTCGTGCCCTGCGTGCAGCACGTTCAGCCGAGCAGCAGCGCTGTCCGGCGGTAAAGCGTCACGTGCGTCACTGCCGCAGCAGTGGTGACGTGGCTCAGAGATGTTAACTACCTCGCATGATATACAGGATTCGGGTGGGTTCGATCCCAACCGTGACGCCCGTTGTATGTTTGGAGTTTGCATATTCTCTCTCCCCGTGGTCACGTGGATTTTTCTGCAGATCCTCCGGTTTTTCCCCTCCACATTTGGAATCAACAACATGCCTTTAGAGTATTTGGCTGCTATCAATTATTTCCACAGGATGAGCCACTTAGTCGTGCTATCATTGTGTTAGCCAGCTCACTTCTAAATGAGAGCTATATAGCAGCTCAGTGGGCCTTAACTGGTATAGTAAACAAAAAATGTTTTAGCCGCAGCACGACGACGGCGCACGCGGAGAGATTCAAATTTTTGCCGCGCTAATCGTTGGATCGGATCGTTGAGCAATCTCAATTACCGGCGCCGCCAGTGCCGTCGCGCCGGGGAGGTCAATGGCGCTAAATGCGAATTGAGGTGCCGACGGCTCGATTACGATCTCGGAGAGCCGCGGGGGGGGCGGGCGAGCGACGGTTATTTGATTTTTAATTGAACTCATTAGGGCACCCGGAGACAGCCGCCCTACCCTGAGCACGCACACACGGGGTTGGGGTGGGGGGGGCTGCAGTCATGAGTGGCGGGAGGGGCCACGCGATGGACGGAGCCCACGTCCTGTCGGGCTGGGCCCGAGGGTTTTTGTTGTTGCTGTGACCATCATTGTCAGGTTTTGGTGGTCCCCGTAACGTCTATTACAAATGTAGTAGATGAAGAGTTTGTAGCGTCTTCTTTGGTTCTTTCGGTAAAGTCACGTAGAATGAGAATAAAATAATAAATTGATAAAATAAAATAACACAATAATATTCTCACGACGTTTCGGCCACAACACAAGTGGCCTTCATCAGGTGAAGGGGACGAGACTGTCTGGAGGACAGCGCTGGAGCGAGAAAGCCACGCTGAGATCACGACCTTTAAGCTGTGTGAGAAGAAACAAAGCGCCTTGACAAAGGAATTAGCATATAATTTAGCATTGAAATCGCTGAGTGATTAGCTTGTGACTGGTCACAGAAAAGGCTATGTTAAAGTTAAAGCATACACATCCGCAAAGGCACCCCTTGACAAAGGAATTAGCATAGAATTTAGCATTGAAATAGCTAAGTTAAAGTATACACATCCGCAGAGGCACTCCTTGACAAAGGAATTAGCATAGAATTTAGCATTGAAATAGCTGAGTGATTAGCTTGTAACTTGTCACAGAAATAGCTATGTTAAAGTCAGAGCATATACATTCACCGAGGCACCTAGTACAAATCAAACAGGAGAATTTAGCATTGAAATAACTAGGCGAATTTAGCATTGAAATAACTGAGTGATTAGCTTGTGACTGGTCACAGAAATGGCTATGTTGAAGTTAAGGCCTACACATCTGAGCTATTCAGAGTAACTGGGTATACAATACAATATATAATGAATACTATATAGTGAACCAATAAAACATACTAAAATATAAATTACCTCAATGTTATCAATACATCTTCTTTGGTTCTTTCGGTAAAGTCACGTAGAATGAGAATAAAATAATAAATTGATAAAATAAAATAACACAATAATATTCTTACGACGTTTCGGCCACAACACAAGCGGCCTTCATCAGGTGAAGGGAGCGAGACTGTCTGGTAGGACAGCGCTGGAGCGCTGGAGCGCTGTCCTACCAGACAGTCTCGCTCCCTTCACCTGATGAAGGCCGCTTGTGTTGTGGCCGAAACGTCGTGAGAATATTATTGTGTTATTTTATTTTATCAATTTATTATTTTATTCTCATTCTACGTGACTTTACCGAAAGAACCAAAGAAGATGAATCATTGCAGTCACGAAAGCTTTAAATCGAAAGTTATCAATACACTCTATATTCTCCAATCAGCTAAGCTACCAACAATAAGTCGTTATATATCACAATTCTATATGGCGAAAAATGGGTGGATTCTTACCCTCAACTTTAGCAAGTAAGAATCCACCCACAAGCTAATCACTCAGCGATTTCAATGCTAAATTATATGCTAATTCCTTTGTCAAGGCGCTTTGTTTCTTCTCACACAGCTTAAAGGTCGTGATCTCAGCGTGGCTTTCTCACTCCAGCGCTGTCCTCCAGACAGTCTCGTCCCCTTCACCTGATGAAGGCCGCTTGTGTTGTGGCCGAAACGTCGTGAGAATATTATTGTTATTTTATTTTATCAATTTATTATTTTATTCTCATTCTACGTGACTTTACCGAAAGAACCAAAGAAGATGAATCCTTGCAGTCACGAAAGCTTTAAATCGAAGTTTGTAGCGTCTTCTCGAATTGAGCGGCAAGGTTATTTACTGCGAAGGCTTGGGGAGTGGCGGAACAGAAACGATGATGACTACGATGATGATGATGGTGGAGGAGGGAATTTTAGAGTGGAGCAGTGCTAGGGAAGAAGCAGAGAGAAGCGAGGTCACCTGCACAGTGGTTTAGTAGGTGAGAGAGTGGGGAGTGGTCGTGTAGGGCTAGCGTGGTGGTTAGCGCACTGTGCTGTCACTCAAGTTCGATTTCTGCTCACGACCAACAACTGTTTGAGCCGGTGCTGGGTCTCCCTTTGATCCACTCAGACGTAAAAATGCGTACCTGGTGCCGTGTGTAAACGTCAACACTATGGAGAATAAGGGTGAAGTGTTCGCCACCCATTCCCTCGTGCATCGTGTCGGCCTTCATAGCTGCTTGCAAACAGCATTTGCACCAACAGTCTGTTAAAGGCTCGATATGCGATTTTTGTCTTTGCAAGTGTGTGAGGTGAGCGGGCGAGTGTGGCGGGCGAGTGTGTGAGGCGGTCGAGTGTGGCAGGCAAGTGTGTGAGGCGGGCGAGCAGGCGAGTGAGCGGGCAAGCGTGGTGATCGGGTGAGTGTGTACGGCGAGCGACTTGGCGGTGACGTGGACACAGCTTGCAGAGGTTCGCGGTTCAAATCTGATCCCCGCCCTGGTGTCCTCCACGCCGTATTTTCATGCACCCATTGCTTCGCTCACAGCGGATGTTGTATGCCAGCGTCACGAATCCAAATTTACTACACCTCCGTACGGTGCGAAAGAAGTTCAACATACATACCCACCGTGTCCGACCCATCCCTACCTCCTCCTTCACCCTACACACCGTGTTCCACCCATACCTATCTCCTGCTCCACCCCGCACACCGTGTCCCACCCATCCCTAGCTCCTCCTCCACCCTGCACTCGATTGAGATCACACACAGAGCAAGCAGCAATGATCATTAACCCTTACTGGGCAGCAAGACTATCCCCCGCTCACAGGCCGGCTGCTGGGTCACCTTGTGATGCACAGGGACAGCTGCCAATGGGGGGAGGGGGTGCCCTCGGCTCGACCAGGCAGCAGCGGAGTACAAGTTGTTGGCGCCCGGTTCTTGACTGCTTTGCTTGCAGCTTTGTCTTTGGCGGGACGACGTCCCCGAGATACCCTGGTCTCGTTCAGTCACCTCCCAGTCCCATACAAATCTCGGAAGCCTCACACAGGCCTCACACAAGCCTCACACAAACCCGAGCCTGATGTGCGGGTGATCACCAGAGGGCTTGCCAGGTACCGTTTGCTCAGGTGTTGCAAGGCTGTGCCGGGCGTCGCCGCCCCCTCGTGTCGTTTGCGCCCCTGGGATTCTCTGGCGCGGTCTCCGGTTTCCTTCCCACGTAAAAGTCAGCACGGCTCGCGAACATGGTCGGACAGACATCCCGAATGCTGTGCTTAATTAAGGTCGTTTTTGTTTGGATTAGATCGCATAAATATAAATGTGTCGTTAACCCACCACCACCACCACCACCCGACCACAGCCAATCAGTAAAGGTTTGTCACGGAAACAAAACGTGCCAATTAGTTACTACTTGAGCCCACCAGTCGCGTCTTGGAAGAGTAAATTCACGACATTTACAAATTTAAGTACTGTCACGTTTCGCTGGTAATTGATATCCAGCATCATCGGGCGATTTTTGCGAGCAATAATTTTGGTCGCGAAAGCCGACGTGTTATCCTGAATGCTGAGGGGGGGGGACACCCTCCTGAAAACAAGTACTGAGACTCGGAAGAGTGGACAATTTGGCATGACGGATTTTGTAGGAACACTCGTAGGGCTTTAGTGACTGATTTTTTTGTCAGATTGCCGCTGTGTCATAACGCCCTCCTCCACCCGACACAGCCAATGAATAACGTTGTCACGTGGGGAACAATTGTGGCAAATTTACTGCTGCTTCCCGTATATACTGCAGAGCACGCCGTTTACGCTGGAGAGTGATCCAAACACTTTTAATCATTGGGTACTACCTTTCACTGGTAGTTAAGTAGGTGCGACACTCACACTCCCTCACCGCTCCCTCACCTCACTGGTGTGCTCTCCATGGCTGGCATCACAAGGACATTTGAACAATTTGGCCACTTCCTGATCGTGCGCGCTCCGGCATTTCCGCTGCGCTTTCTGACATTACCAGTGTGCTTTCTGACATTACCAGTGTGCTTTCTGACATTACCAGTGTGCTTTCTGACATTACCAGTGTGCTTTTCCAGCATTACTTGTGTGCTGTGCTCTCCGGCATTACCGGTGGTGCTGGAGCAGTATTAAAATGGGCACGTTTCGTTCGTCACGCGAAAACTTAATACATTTTCTGTCGGGTGGACGAGGGTGCCGCCGACACTGCGTGTTCCTTGCGCGCCGATCTATTGCCAATCGCCGTTTGTGAGCCGTGTGTGCTCGCACGGAGGGGCGGAGCGCCGGTGCTCATTCGTCAGGCACGGTGAGGGCCGCCGCTGCGCTCGCGTCCCGCAGCAGCGCTGCCTGCACGAGCAGCAGCAGCTGTGTGCAGGCGCTACCCCCTTCCTCCGACCCCTCTCCCCTGACCCCCTGACCCCGAGCACCCCACCCTGGGTTCCCCCCACCCTGACCCCCCACCCCTCGGCATCTGTAGGTCATGGCTGCTGCTGCTACTGCGGTGGCCGCACACCGTGGGATGAATAGCGTCTCGGGTCGTTAGGGATATTTTCTGAGCATGTATCTCGAGGGTGTGCGTGTGTGCGTGCACGTACGTGTTTGCATGAGTCTGTCTCCAAGGCGCGTGTCTACGTGGATGTGTACGTGTGTGTGTGTGTGTGCATGCGTGTGTGCATGTGTGTGTGTGTCTCCAGGGCGCATGTCTACGTGGGTATGAACGTGTGTGCATGCGTGTGTGCATGTGTGTGTGTGCCTCCAGGGCGTGTGTGTCGATGGGCCGGGGTCATAAGGTCATGGTTATTGTTCAGTGACAGCTGTAGCCTTGCCCTCACTGCACCCTCACCGCTCCATCACCTCGCCCTCACCGCTGTCTCGCCTCACCCTAACAGGGGCCCTGGTACTGCAAGTAAACAGACATGGACTCCACTTAGATGGGTGAGAGCCCCGAGGCTGGTGTGTGTGTGTGTCGCTGGTGTGTGTGTCGCACATAAACTTGGAGGTTGGGAACAGGAGGATGACGTAGTGATGGGTGGGGCACGGTGTGTAGGGTAGAGGAGGAGGTAGGTATGGGTGGGGCATTGTGTGTAGGGTGGAGGACGAGGTAGTGGTGGGTGGGACACGGTGTGGGGTTGAGGAGGAGGTGGGGATAGGTGGGACACGGTGTGGAGGAGGAGCTAGTGATGGGTGGGACACAGTGTGCAGAGTGGAGGAGGAGCTAGTGATGGGTGGGACACGGTGTGTCAGGTGGAGGAGGAGCTAGTGATGGGTGGGACACGGTGTGTCAGGTGGAGGAGGAGGTAGTGATGGGTGGGACACGGTGTGTCAGGTGGAGGAGGAGCTAGTGATGGGTGGGACACGGTGTGTCAGGTGGAGGAGGAGCTAGTGATGGGTGGGACACGGTGTGTCAGGTGGAGGAGGAGCTAGTGATGGGTGGGACACGGTGTGCAGGGTGGAGGAGGAGCTAGTGATGGGTGGGACATGGTGTGTCAGGTGGAGGAGGAGCTAGTGATGGGTGGGACATGGTGTGTCAGGTGGAGGAGGAGGTAGTGATGGGTGGGACACGGTGTGCAGGGTGGAGGAGGAGCTAGTGGTAGGTGGGACATGGTGTGGGGTTAAGGAGGAGGTGGGGATAGGTGGGACACGGTGTGTGGGGTAGAGGAGGAGCTAGTGGTGGATGGGACACGGTGTGTAGGAGGAGGTGGGGATAGGTGGGACACGGGGTGGAGGAGGAGGTGGGGATAGGTGGGACACGGTGTGTGGGGTGGAGGAGGAGGTCAGATCGCTGAGACCGATATTGGAGTGGCACCCAGATTTCGGCGACGAAGGGAAGAGGAGACCTAAAGCCGTGCGGTGGGAGATTGTGAGAGGGGGAGACTGATAGCTGTTATTTGAGGTCAAGCTGAACTGAACAGGACTTGCAGGGTGGTGGTGGTACTGCAGTGGCAATGCTCGCACCTCACAGCAAGACGTTTCTTGAGTTTGATTCCCAAATCAGGTGCCTTCTCTGTGTGAAGTTTGTGCATCCTCTCTGCGATCTTTAGTGTGTGAGTGTAAGAGTGAGTACGTGGAAATTATATCTGCTACAGATAAAAGGGGAGGCTGAATCGATGTACAGGTGCGGTTTTGGGATGTCTTCCTGTTGGTCAGTCATGTAATGTGTGGATGATCTGGTCATTTTTGGTCATCCTGGTCATCCTCGCAGCAGTGTTTGGCTAACCATCAAACAAAGACGGTGGTCACCCCAACACGCTTTCGGATGCGCTTCTGCTGCCATCTGGAATGCTCTCTGGAGCTATGCACTTTTAAATCTACATTGAAAACTGATTTCTTTATAACTGCTTTTTTGTGTTTCGTTTGTTCTCCTTCCTCCGCACCTCTGATTAGCACGGTTGGCTACGTACGGTGAAAAAGCAGTTCAACATACATCTGGTAATTTCTGCTCACTGAGTTGGAGACGCAACTTCTGAAGCTGGAGTGTACAACTAAAGAAATGGAGCCTTACTATCAGTCCCACCAAAACCTAAGCTCCCTCCACTCCCCAGGAGTGATGGGGCAGTTGTGGAGAGAGTGGAGAAGTTTTCGTACCTGCTTATGACTGGCTCCAGTTTCACAGCAGAGGCCTCAGCCATTATCTTTTCATCAGCTCCGTAATGCTGCCGTGTGGAAACTACATTGTCACTCCACACGAAGCTCCGGGTCTTTTTAGCCACAGCTATGACGTCCCTTCTCTATTCTTGTGAAACGTGGACCCCTCTCATGGAACAGCTGTGCAGGTTTTAAACATTTAGGCTGGCCTGTCTACGATCCATCCTGGGTTTTACCAGGCTGGATTGTGTGAGGAACTCACAATGCTTGAAAGATCTAGACACATTCCCATCAGTGAGCCCCTGCGGCAGGCAAGACTGCATTGGCTGGGTCATGTAGCCCGCATGCCCCATGCATAGCATGCCCATGCAACTTCTGTTTGGCTCGATAAAGGGGGCTAAACGGGCACGATACTGGTTGGAGAAGAGATGGAGGATGTGGAGCTGAGTGGACTTTCCCGGTGACTTACCAGTGGCGTCAAGATCGGCCTCTATGGAGGAGGCTCGTCAAGGATGCTCCCGGGCAGTTCTAGGCAGTCGCTCCCTAACAATAGCGGAGAGCAGAGGAGCAATGCTCACAACAACGAGCGGAGTGACAGGCAGCTAAAACGTAGCACGTTTTGAGAACAGGTTTTGCATCTGCCAGTCGTCTGTCAACCCATGGCACCTGAGCCTGTCCCATGACCTGTCGGCAAGCCTTCCGACACTTCACGTGGCCTCGGAATGCACCTGGCCTGGCACAAGCATGGTGGTGACATCACGGCCACTTAGTGGCGAATGGCGGCTGTTGTTGAGTGTGTAGGTTTGTGTGTGTGTGTGTGTGCCGCTGTGTTGTCGCTCCATGCGTGTGTGGAGGCGCAGATTGCTCTGCGTCGCTCTGAGCAGCGCATGCCGCCAATGCAGTCGCAGCTCCTAGCGTCCATCCCTCCCCCCACACCCTAGCTCGCTCTCATAGCTAAAATAACAATTCTACTATTACTACTTACGGATAGCTATACTCAATCATTCTGCATTTATATATCTGTACAGTGCTCGCATCCGTTGCCTCTGCAACTCAAAGCGCCCTTGCATCATCACTTCTCATCCTCAAGAATTCGAAGGGTACCCCCAGTGGCAGCGGTCCCTGTGCAGTAGTCTGGCAGTAGGGGGCGATGATTGCTTACCGTACGGTGCGCGTAGTCGCAACTGAGTAATTCGCGGCTCTCGTTAGAATATACGTCACGGGATCTCTTAATGTCCCCTATGAGCGAAGCGGACGGTTTACTGCGCACCACGGCAGCGTTGACCAGGGCGGCCTGCTGGAGTTTTAATCCACCACAAAGCTCTAAAATAAGCGGTGAACGAGCCGCTGCTACCGGGCCACGTCGTGCTGCGGAGGCACGCCTGCATGGCGCAGTCGGCACTGGGGTGCGGGTGGAGGGCTGGCGCCCCGCGAGTCCCTCACAAGCGTCGCTGGCAATTAGCGGAGCGGGTTACGGGCGGTCTTGTACATATGTCGAACTTTTTTCGCACCATACATAGCCAAGCGTTCTAATTGGAGATGCGGAACGGCCACGAACGAGTGGGGTCTGGGCCGAGTCTGTGGAGGAGGAGGATGGTGCGGAGCGGTGCGGAGCGCCGAAGGCGATTTGGCCCGTCCCGGTTGCTGCGCGACGAGCGGAGGGCCGTCCAACCTGCGCGCCGTCGTGCGCCACCCGCTCCAAAATACATTTTCATTTACGTGCGCTCGGCAGTGGCAGAGTTAATAAACGACGGCGCTGGTGAGCGCATGCGCAGCGCGCCGCTGATGAGGCCGGACCGTGATGTATGGGGGCCGGGGCGCCACCGGGGCTGACGGGGCGCGCGCATGCGCGGCGGCGCCTCTCTTCATCTGCAACTATTGATTTTTCCCCCCATTTCCAATTCGCCAAGAAGCTCCTGCTGCCGTGCGCCGTCTGGGGACCCGCGGCTGCCATCATCCCGTGCTCCGCGCCACGGAAAGAGGAGGAGGGGGGGAGCAAGAGACAAAAAAACGGGGAAAAGCAGAGACAAAAAAAACACAGCCCGGGCTAAACCCCCACCGCACAGCAATCGACAACAATGCACCCCGCACACACACACCCCGCACACACACCCCACACACACCGCGCACGCACACTCCGCACACACACACCCCACACACACACACTCCGCACACACACACCCCACACACACACACACCCCCCACACACACACACACCCCACACACACCCACACCCCACCCACACCCAGCACACCCTAACCCACACATACACCGCATATCCCCCACACACCCTGCACACACACACACCTCGCGCACAGCGCACTCCCCGTGCACCCCGCACACATTCCCCACCTGGTGATGGTGCGGTGGTGGCGGTGGTGGCGGTGGTGCTGGTGGCGATTGTGGCGATTGTGGTGTCACATCGCACGCGCGTTTCTGGACTTTGCGATATTATTTTTTTTTGCCCCGTGCAGGGTTTTTTTGTTTTACCGGCGGGGTGTGAAGGATCGGCGCGGTGTGACCTTGGTGTTTGCAGGGTGTGCGCGCTCGCGCACGGAGGGGGCGATGGGGGGGAGCACGGGACGGCTCCGTCGCCCACTCCCCTCCCGCCCCCTCCCACCACGCCACACACTCTGATAAATCCTGCACAATGGCTGACAGGTGCCTGAGTGGCAGCGGCGCGGCAGGCGAGATTAAAGTCCCAGCCGTGCGCTGCCTTGCCCTGCCGCGTAACCACCGCAATCTCTCGCTCGCAATCGCGGCACAACACCGCGCTCTCCACGCGCTCGCCCCGCGCCCGCCCGCTCTCGCCACCAAGCCACTGCTCACTCCCCTTTTGTGATGGCGGTGGCTGCCACTGTTTAATTTAGTTTTTTGCACACCGTTGCGGCGAGGGTCCCACTTGCTCTCTCTCTTCGTCTGGCGGTAATTTGCGGCGGCGGTGGGGACAATGCCGGGTGGCCCGCCGAGCTCGGCCTTGAGGGAGCCTCGCCTCTGGCTCTGGGCTCCGGCCTCTTTTGTCTGTGGCGGTGGCCTTGACCGGGTCGTCGCGGCCACCGCAGCCGGCAGGAAGAGGAGGGAGCCGCCGCCACTGCGTTCCAGCTGGGGTTTTTTTAATTGTGCCGCACGTGAATGGGAGCGGGGGAGACCTCTGCGGCTCGCTCGGGCTCTCTCTCTCGCCCACTCGCTCACCCGCCGTCCCTGCATCTGTGAGCGAGCAGTCTGCACAGCACGCGCAGCAAAATTGTGCGCATGTGTGCGCACGTGTGCGACTGCGCAGGGGTCTGTCCCGTTGACCTCCAGCACCTCACTTGGCTCATCGGTCAACCCATAGCACCTGGGTGCGTCCTGGAACCTCCACCTGCCAGCCGGCGACAGCCTTCCGCACGTTTCACGCAACGGCCTTGGGGGCATCGCCTAGCCCAGCACGAGTATCATGCGTGGCAACGCCACCACGGTGTTTGTTGCTGGGGGGGGTGTCGGGGAGATGCTCCTTGAGCTTGGCTGCGGCAGCCTCCAACGCTCGCGGCCACCCCCTCTGGCACGAGAGGCAGAAGGACGTTCATTACCCTCCGCCGCTCGGCCTTCCCATGATTTTCGGACTCGAGGATGCGATGCGACGGTGGTGGCGGGACTGGTTTAGGAGGAGGCGGAGGAGGAGGCGGAGGCTTTGCGGGGCCCGCAGCTTGGATGAACCACACCACGGCCCCCCGGGGTAATTGGATTGCCGGGCAGTGTTTGTCGGGCAGGTACAAGAGGATTAGGCAGCTTTAAGAGCGGCAGCCCCGTTATGCCTCCTGAACCATCGGCCGAATTAAGAGAAGGAGGAGAGACGGGGAGAGAAGTGGCGCCTGCGCCGTGTGTGTCTCGTGGTGCCCATGGCTTCCTCCTCCATCGCCGCTCGCTCTCCGACGCTGCTGGTGAGCGGTGGAGAGCACGGCGGTAGCTCGCTGCAACAGCAGTAGTTGCAGCAGTAACTGTTGCAGCATCATCTTTAGCAGCAACAGCAGTAGAAACAACAGCAGTGGCTCCAGCAGTAGAAACTGCAGCAGCGGCAACAACAGCAGCAGCTGCAGCCAGAGCAGCGGCAGCTCAGTGTGAATATTGTGCACACGTCGAGGTCGCTTTGTGCAAAACCGCACGAGCCACTTCCCTCGCCTCCAGTTAAACGATAAGACGTGGGCCCTCTGTGGGCCCTCTGTGGGCCCTGCGTGGGCCCTGCGTGGGCCCTTCGTGGGCCCTCTGTGGGCCCTCCGATTACCCAAGAGAGCCTAACCGAGTCTCATGGCTCTTGTTCACGGTAGTGGTGGGTGAAGCTGTTGCTGCTGCTGTGTGTAATCCCGATTGAGGGATTTGCAGGACATTTTCAGCATGGGGGTGTTTGTTTGGCAAATACTCGTTACATTGTGTGGGTGTGTGTGTTTAGCTCTGTGGGTGTCACGTTTAATGCTACCTTAGTTCATTAAAAATAATTACTCTGGTGTGTGTGTGCGTGTGAGTTGCTTGCCATGATTGAGGGTGACTCGTACAAAAGGAGACTTATCCCGATCTCTTGCGTTCTCACCCTGTTACAAAATCAACTCGAACTAAACACGCACGCTGGTGCATCAGCAGCCAATATGTCTGCCTTAAAAGATATCCGTTTGTCCACGTGGAAAATAAATAATCGCTGCTCGTACTCATCCCATTAGCCACACACGGCCTTTGGGAGTCGCCTAACTTCAGCAGCATTGGTTCAACACAAGCAAAACTCTGGACAAGTTTCGACATTCAGGGGTCTCTTCAGCAGACCCTAGCATTGCTTGAACCGTTGTTTGTGAACTGCCACATGTTTATTGGCACGGACCCTCTCTCCGTGAGGTGTGGGCCCCGGTTCGACGCAGACCTGGATAACTCAATATCCCACCCTCTCCTTGCGATTCTCTTATCGGTTGTCAAATGCGATGGTAGTGGTTTCACTTGGGGGTTGGCGATTTGTGCCGTGCTGGTAACGCTCGTACCTCGCAGCAACAAGGGGGGGGGGGGCCTGGGTTCGATTCCCTGTCGTTGAGGTTGTATGTTCTCCCCCTGTCCTGCAGAGTGCGTGAGAGAGGGAGTGTGTTCATGTCATCTACAACTTGTAACGTCAGAGAATGAGAAGGCTTAACCCGCAGCCTTTGCTCGGAGGTTTGGAGAGCCATGCGGCGCTGCAGGGATGAGTGGTGGGCGTGGGTTGCTAAGGAGATGGAATCTGCCTCAGCAGCCCGCAATCACAAATCACTCTAATTCCATCAATAAAGTAACTTGCAACGCCTCACCTTTCACCATCCTTAAGCGAACGAATGGTGATCTGATCTCTGACCCCCAGGAACTGGTCTATAGGTTTTGCAGATCATTTCCTTGACCCAGACAGTGTCGTCGGGCAAGATGGGGACAACCCTGCTGGGGCTGCGGTGCCACAGATATTGGCAGAAGTAGGCACCCCTTCTGAGTGGTTGACTGCGGTGCCATCTGTGGAGGAAGTAAAAGCGGCGATCTGGAGTCTTGAGATGAGGAAAAGCTGAGGGAGGGTGGTGTTTGTGTGCAGACTGCCCTACAGGACATCATCACAACTGTCTAGACCACAGGATGGGTTCTGCAGGATTGGAAGGATGCCCTAGTGGTCTGCCTCTTTAAGAAGGGGCCCGTATAGATTGTAACAATGACAGGGGCATCTCTCTCCTCGGTGGCAAGGGTTATTCAACACCGCCTTGCCAGGCAAACTGAGGAGAGGCCTTCGGAGCCCAAATGTGGTTTCAGACTAGGGTGGTCCTGCAAAGATGCAATGTTCTGTCAGTCTGCTGCAGCAGACTTGTAGGGAATTCCAACAAGACCTACATCTCTGCTCTATTGACCGAGTCAGGGCCTATGATACCATCAACAGGCCAGGGCTTTGCGCTGTTTGCCGTGTTTTCAGAGTCCCTGACTCTGCTCACAATCATTAAGGGCCTTCATGATGGGAGGCAGGCCTGGAGTCAGAGCCATTCCATGTTAACCTTGGGGTGCGACAGGGATGTCCTCTGGTTCCCACATTATTTATCATCGTCCTTGACCACGTAGTTCGAGAAGCTTTTCATTGCTGTACCGGAGGAATTTCCATCTGGTACAGATGCAATGGGAGGCTGATCGATGCCTGGTACAATTGAGGGATGGCTCCTTATTGTTCAACCATGTTATGTATGCTGATGACTTGGTGATGGCTACCCGCTCAGAAGAGGTGTTGGAGGGGCTACTGCTGGACCTGGAGTATGCCAATAAGAGGTGGGGTCTTGTCATCGGCCCCACCAAAACTAAGCACCTGCCTGGGTATTTTGTGCCATCAAACACTCCACCCCCCTCAACTGTCCTTTGGTGATGGAGCAGTTGTCAAGAGAGTGGAGAGTTTTCCATACCTGGGCAGTGTGCTTATGACCAGCTCCGGTTTGACAGCACAGGTCTTACTACAAATCAGTTAGGTGGTATTTTTTCATTGGCTGCGTAATGCTACGTGGAATCTACTTTGTCGCTCCACACGAAGCTTCGGGTCTTCTCGGCCACAGTCATGCACTCCCTTTTCTCTATGGTCGTGAAACGTGCACCCCTCTAATGGAACATCTGTACCGGTTAGAAACATTCAGGCTAGCCTGTCTACGATCCTGGGTTTAACCAGGCTGGATGGTGTGAGGAGCTCACAAATCTTTGAATAATCTGGACATTCCCATCAATGAGCTCCAGCATGCAAGGCTGCCTTGGCTGGTTCTTATAGCCCTGCATGCCCAGCCACCGCATGCCCAGGTGGCTTCTGTTTGGCCGGCTAGAGGGGGCTAAATGGGCACGACATGGGCTGGAGAAGAGATGGAGTGCTGCGGTACAAGAAGATGTGGAGCTGAGTGAACTTGCCAAAGACTGGTACCAGCGTGTCAAGATCGGCCTCTGTGGAGGAGGTTCGTGAAGGACCCGACTGGTCAGCTGGAAGCAGCACCTATGAAGGCCCGTGAATGGAGCCGAATGGAACTGAGTGGATTTTGTAAAGTTCCAGCGGTGTCAAGATCGGCCTCTGTGGAGGGGTCTTGTGAAAGACGCTGCTGGTCAGTTGGAGGCAGTCGCCCTCCAACAACAGCGGAATGCAGAGTGATTCTCACAACGAGTGGAGCCGCCGGATGGCTAAAATACAGCAAGTTGGCACAGTTGGGGATATAGCTGGTGCATCTGCCAGTTATCTCGGTCAGTCAGCCCATGGCACCTGGGTATGTCCTGTGACCTGTCAGCGAGCCTTCCACACTTCATATGGCCTCAAAGTGCACCTGGCCTGGCACGCGCTGTGGTGACATCACCGCCACTTAGTGGCGAATGGTGAGTGTTGTGTTTGCGCGTCTTTAAGTGTATGGAGTTGGTCGTGCAGTGGTCCTACGATCCTGACAATCTGAGTTGGATTCCTGCTCACAGCCAACACCAATGATGGCGAATGCTTAAACAGGTCTTCAGCCTCCTCTAGATCGACTCAGCCTCAAATGAGTACCTGGTGCCATGTGTAAACATCGCTACTCGGGAGACAAAGGCGGCCGGGCTGGATGCCACGCATCCCCTCGTGTGCTATGCCGGCCTTGATTGGTGCTTGCCCCAATAGTCTGTTAAGGCTACACAGGGGTTCTTTATCTCTATGTGTGTGTTCTCCACTGTTGATCCATGGTCTCAAGGGTGGGAAGCGCCCCCTCCTGGCTCAAAGGTTCAGACAGCTAGAGACGCCTAGACTCGCACACAGACTCA
Organism: Petromyzon marinus; assembly: GCF_048934315.1. Lineage (NCBI taxonomy): Eukaryota > Metazoa > Chordata > Hyperoartia > Petromyzontiformes > Petromyzontidae > Petromyzon > Petromyzon marinus. The sequence continues at coordinate 11,962,043 of NC_133728.1, read as the reverse complement.
TAGACTCACACGGCTCGAGACACTGAGACTCGCGGAGAACCATAGACTCACACAGAGATGCATAGATTAACTCAGCTCGAGATGCCTCGACTCACACAGAGACCTGTACAGTCACACAGAGAACCATAGACTCGCACAGAGAGCCATGCACTCACACAACTAGAGACTCCTATATTCACACAGAGCCATAGACTCACACGGAGACCCATAGACTCACACAGAGAGCCATAGACTCACACGGAGACCCATAGACTCACATAGAGAGCCATGGACTCACACAGAGTGCCATAGACTCGCAGAGAGTACCATCGACTCACACAGAGAGTGCCATAGACTCACACAGAGACCCATATGCTCACAGAGACCCGTAGACTCACAAGAGAGACCCGTAGACTCACACAGAGAGCCACAGACTCACAGCCAATGGTGACAGCAGTAAAAGTATTGGGTTTAATTCCAGACTCGGGTGCTTTTCTGCATGGAGTTTTTGTGTTGTCCTCCTTAACACAGGTTTTCTTGGGTTAGATCGCGTAAATATATACATGTGTCGTTAAACCCGCCACCACCCTACACAACCAATTAGTAATGTTTGTCACGTAAACAGAGCATGCCAACTTGTTACTAGTACAGCACACCGGTGTGTATTTACAACCTGAGTGCGACGTTTCGCCAATAATTACAACTATCTTCATCAGGCGAAGACACCTCATCTTTCGTTCCTTAAATAGAGGGCTAGATATGGTGACAACACTTGTGTGATCTTCTTGTGTGAATTTGAGGGGGGGGGGATTCATGAATGCATATAAATGACTATTGCCGCTTGGGTTATTTATATGGTAATCAACGCACATTATGCATGCTCATTATGCAAGCCCATTGTTGATGTACTTCCTGTCGATTGTGTATACTAAAATAGCCATACAAATGGTCATCCCTAGTGAAGTATGGTGACCTGTATAGGCATGCATTTAAATAATGTATTATTTGATGATTCGCTTCCAAGCAGCACTAAGTCTGTAGCTATCTGAACGGTTACAATTATTTTTTTTCTCAATTTCGATAGATTCTCTCATTAGTCTTGGCCAGTAGTAGCTAGTTTTGCACAGAACTTCAACATTATAATCAAAATTAATTGAGTGTCCTTGTTGGTATGCGTGTTCTGCCACTACTTACAGTTTTATTTGGGAGTATTTAATATTTATTTAGTGTTCTTTTAGTCTCGTTCTGATCATTCGTCCTGTTTGCCCAACATAGCATTTGCCACAAGTGCAATTAATGGTGGTGGTGGATTTAACGACACATTTATATATTTACGCTATCTAACCCAAAAAAAATTGTATTATGGATGATATTGGTCATCAAAGCCTATGTGTTAAACTGTTGCCCTCCTGTTTTGCAGAGTGCGTGAGTGAGTTGTACAGTGTCAGAGTGAGTTGGAGAGTGTGAGAATGAGTTGGTTGGGTGTGTGTGATTGGTCGTGCGTGGTGCTGGCCACCCACTCCCTCATGTGCCGTACCCAGCCTTCATAGGTGCTCGCTAACAGCACTTGCCATAAAAGTCTGTTGAGGCTTTACGGGGGATCCTTGTCTTGCCTTTGTGTGCGAGTAAGTGTGTGAGAGATTGGGTGGGTGTGTGAGTGTGTAATTATGACCAGCTCTGGCAAGACAGTGATGACTTGCTGCTGTGTGGTCTAGTCTAAGGGCACCCCAGTGTCAGCTGTCCCTGTGTGGTACAAGGCTATCAACACAAAGGAAGGCACCGCCGCTGTGATTCACAAACACAGCTTATGGTATTTTCTCAGTAGGGGGCGATGTTTCTGTGTGTGATCCCACATTGAGTGATTTGCAATGTCACATTGGCCTGAAAGCAATAACTCTCCTGAGTTTCATTCCCAACTCAGGAGTCTGATGATTTGCTGCTGTGGGGAGTTTGTACGTTCTTCTCCTGTTCTCCATGGGTTTCCTCCAGGTTATCGGGTTTTCCTGCCACAGCTGAACACACACTCGCATTGTAACTGGCAAACAAACGCCAAACAAATATTCGAATTTTCTGATAGGAAATTACACTGCCGATCACTCAGTCGGTATCAATACCAATACCTGCAATTCGCCACTAAGTGACGGTGACGTCACCACAGTGCCTGTGCCAGGCCAGGTGCACTTTGAGGCCACGTGAAATGTCGAAGACTCGCTTTTGACAGGAGCTCATGGAACAGACCCAGGTGCCATGGGTTAACTGACTAAGATGACTAGCAGATACACGAGCTGTACTGTTTATCACACATAGCACCAGCATGCCTTTTCAAACATGCATTTAGATTATTTAGCTTGTTTTGCTGCTGTGGGTTTCCACAAAGTAGGCCACTTTGTTGTGCTATCATTTTGTGATGACGTCGATTCTGAAAAATAAGTTAATACCTCAGTGGGCTTTACCTGGTAGGATATATATTGTTAAGTGATTTGTTTACCTTTCCTATACTTTGCACTCCTGCCGTGTTTTTGTATTGCGTTTGTCGTTGTAACTTTCTGCCCCCCCCGTGCCCCTACTGGACTATCCATGAAGAAAAGCTTCATAGCTCACGATCGGATTCCTCTCCCGTATGGATAAATATTCTGATGATTGCGATTCGAGAGTCTTGAGACCCTGCAAGGCTCTGCTGACGGCACAGTGGCCGTGTGATCCCATGGACTTGAGTGGGGGCCTTCGCTGCCCCTCCACAATGGGGAGTACGTCACTGCCGGTCCGTGGTGATTTGGGGCGGCTAGAGGATTTGAACCCCAGGTTTTACATGCTTTGCTAGCTCACCGCTCTTGCAGAGGGCGTTCGAATTATCTTCCCGGGCCACCTGGCCACGTCCACTAAGTAATATGTGCAATAGATTAAGAGGAGGGCCCCACTCCCCCGTAATGGGCTTAACATTGTTTTTGTCACCAGCGGGTAGCCCTGGTTAACACTGCTCGGGTGTGTGTATGTGTGTCAACCGTAAGAGCAACAATAATAATTTAGCCTACGTCGCTCACGGCGGATGTTTATAAAGATCCCCGCAATGGAGGCCCATCGTGTGAGCAAAAATTCGAAAAATGCTCCGTTGGATCATGCTGCACGAGCACGTCCCATCACAACTCTCGGATGATGCCTCGAACCGCAATTGAAATCGGTGCGGGTGGGGGGGGAGTAGGGGTCGTGACCCAGGCGGATAATGAGTAATCGTGGCCCGGTTCTGATCTGCTGATGCCTTTATTAATCGCTCATTATCATAAGCGACGCATTACCCTACGGCGTTCCCAGAAGGCCCGTCCCCCTTGCCCTCCCTCCGTGCTCCAAAGTGCTTTGCTGTCTCTAATTCAAACATTTCACCTGGAGAGTTCACCCCCACCCTCCCACCCCCCACCCAACCCCCTATCGCAAGCTTGTGCAGGGACCTTGATTGACACGCTCTCACATGTGCGGAGCGAACATGCAACGACAACACTTGTGTGTGTGTGCGCACGCGCAGAAAAGTTTTTAAGGAGGGACCCTGCCAAGTTTCGAAGTTAGGGACGCACACGCTGTGGTGGTGGTTGCTGTGGTTGTGGTTGCTGCTACTGCTGCTGCCGCTGTGTGTGATCCCATTTGAGTTGTTGACAGGTTCTAGATTTGAAGCTTTCGTGACTGCAAGGATCCATACTCTTTGGTTCTATTCGGTAAAGTCACGTAAAAAAACAACAACAAAAATATAAAAATAATTCACGACGTTTCGGCCACAACACAATTGGCCTTCATCAGATGAAGGGACCGGACTGTCTAGAGGACAGCGCTGGAGTGAACACAGCCAAGCTCAGACCGCGACCTTTAAGCTGTGTGAGAGGAAGCAGAGTGCCTTGACAAAGGAATTAGCATAAAAAATTGCATTTAATTGGCGGACCCAGCATGATGAACGATGTAGAGGGGGAGAGCATGTGCAGACCGGCGAGGGGGGGAGGGGGAGTTTGCATATTGATGGTGTGAAAAGGGAATTTAAGGAGCTGAAAAAGTTTGGGATACCACTACTTGAAAAAATATACTGTACCATTGAAAATTAGTTTAATGTTTGGTTTGATTCAGAACATCTTTCCAATGGTTGCTTAATTTGAAACCATCCTCTCGGTTGAAATTGTGTCTGTGTTTGTAAATCTGAATTGCCTCGTGAACAAATCTCTGATAAAAACCCGTGGGTTTGCAAAGAACCTTGGTATCGGAGAAAATTATATCGTGATCACCCACAGTGTTGTAACAGTGATCAGCTACGTTGTTTTTACGTGACTTTACCGAAGAGAACCAAAGAGTGTTGACAGGTTATTTTTTTTATTTCAGCATTGGGATGTCTTTTTGGACCCAGCTCTGCAGAGTGTGTGGCGTTTGTATGTTCTCCCCCTGTTCAACAGAGTGAGTGAGAGTGTCTGCTTCTGTGTGATCTCAATTGAGTGATTTGCAAGGTACATTTTGAGGAGGAAACCGGAGAATCCCGGGGGAAACCCCCACAAAGAACAGGGTGGGGGGGGGGGACAAACTCCATGCAGAAAGGCCCCTTCTTGCTGTGAGGAGGCGCCAACATCACCACTGCTGCCATCTCCTGAATTCTCTGGTCGCCGATTTCCGGTTGCCCCAGCGGCCTGCACGGAAGGGAGCCGTGCTTTATAAACAACAACAATAATTTTAACACGTAGGCTTTCTGGACCAATATCATCCATAATAGAGGTTTTTTGGGTTAGATCGCGTAAATATATAAATGTTTAAGTTAAACCCGCCACCACCCGACACAGCCAACTCGTAAGGGTTGTCACGTAAACAGAACATGCCAATTCGTCACTAGTACAGCACACCGGTGTGTTGGATAGCCGAACCACAATATTTACAATCTGAGTACGACGTTTCACCAGTAATTACAACTAGCTTCATCAGGCGACAGCCAGATTTGTGGAGAAGTCTAAATGTTTTGTTCCTTATATAGAGGCGTAGATGTGGTGACCACGCTTCTGCGCTCTTGCACAATGTGGGGGGGGAGATTAACGAGTCAACGTCCACGATGCTGCCAACAGGAGCGGTGTGGCGCATAACTCTCCTGTCTGTCGTTTTAATTGACGCTGTGTTTGGGATGCTCGGGCCACTCTCTCATCGGCACGGTGATCGGGTGGCACCGGGGCGGTGATCGGTTGGCACCAGCGTGGTGATCGGGTGGCACCAGCGTGGTGATCGGGTGGCCCCGGGGCAGTGATTGGGTGTCACCAGGGCCGTTGTCTCGTTGTGCTGGCTACGTTGTAGCCCCGTAGTGCTGTGTACTTCTCTCTGGAGTGAGCGGTCCCTGTGAGGAGTGGCCCCATGAGGAGTGGTTCCTGGTCCCTATGAGGGGCAGTCCCCATAAGGAGGACTGTGACCTGGTCTCCATGAGGAGTGATACCTGGGCCCCGTGAAGAGGACTGACCTGGTCTCCATGAGGAGTGATACCTGGGCCCCGTGAAGAGGGCTGTGGCCTGGAGCCTGTGCTGCTGGCTCAGGCGGTGAAGGCCGCGCCTGTAGGGAGCGGCGGCGCCCAGCGTAGACCCCCAAAGCCGGGGGTTATCCCCTCGACTGCGTGCCTCCAGCGCCTCCTCGCAGCAAGAAGGTACCTGGGTTCGATTCCCGACACGGGTGCCTTTCTGCGTGGAGTCTGTACAGTCTGTTCTCCGATAACACGGTGGTCGTTATGGAAAAATCGCGTTATAATAAATAATATATAATAATATAGGGGTTAAGGACAATCCGCAATAATTCGTGAGATGTGTAATACAGCCCGAAGAAAAACTGAGGCTCAGGAAGCGTCTGGAAGCATCCAGCATCATCCCGATGCCTTGTGCGATGATGCTACGCCAAGCCAGCCATACAACCGTTTATTCCTACTCGAGGAACGTAGTTCCGTTCACTCGATCACGTTTTATCCAATTCGCATTCCGTGTTATACATTTTTTTTCCCATAATACATTCATCGCGTTATATCCAATTTACGTTAAGAAAACAAGCGGCATTATAGGAGAACAGATTGTATGTTCTCCCCCCGTTCTGCAGATTACGAGTCTATATGGGTCTCTTTGGGTCTCTCTGTCTCTCTGTGTCTCTATGGGTTTACTACACGGCCCGTAGTTAGGGTTGCATTGACCACAAATCGCACTCCTTGTGGCTTTTCATTTTTAGGTTTTTTTCCCCGTGGATCTTTCATCGGTGGCGAGTCGCCCCCTCGTGGACTTTGCGTGGCATCGCTGCTGAGTTACCCAACGCGACTGTACGATACCAAATCAGGCAGGGCTGGTGGCAACTACCTGGCCTGCTATACAGGAGGCCCTGGGTTCGATCCCGACCCTGACGCCTGCTGCTGTATATTTGGAGTTTGCGTGTTTCTCTCTCCCTGTGGTCGCGTGGATTTTTCTCCGGGTCCTCCGGTTTTTCCCTCCACATTTCTAAACGTGCGTTTAAGAGTATTTGGCTGTTATTAATTTCCACATAATGATGAGCCACTTCGTTGAGCTATCATTTGTGGCCAGGTCCTTTCTGAAAAGAGAGATATGTAGATCAGCGGGGCCTTACCTGTTAAATAAAAAATATATATTTTAGTTTCGGTTCAACACAAGCGAAAACTTCCGAACTCTGCAGTACATCCCTCAAGTAGGGTCTGCTGATGAGACACTGAATGTCGACACCCAGTCAAGAGTCTGCCAGCGAGCGTGATTGGTCGGCTTTGTTAAGCACCCCCCCGTCCCTCACCCCCCCATCCCCCACCGCCCACCCCCCCACTTTTGCCCCTCCACCTCCAGCAGCCTTTTGTGGTCATGCAGATGGTGGCGACACTCACGGGCAGGGAGTGTGGTAGAGGGAGGGGGTGCAGGGAGTGAGGTAGAGGGTGCAGGGAGTGAGGTAGAGGGAGGGGGGCAGGGAGTGAGGTAGAGGGAGGGGGGCAGGGAGTGTGGTAGAGGGAGGGGGGCAGGGAGTGAGGTAGAGGGAGGGGGGCAGGGAGTGTGGTAGAGGGAGGGGGGCAGGGAGTGAGGTAGAGGCAGGGGGTGCAGGGAGTGAGGTAGAGGGTGCAGGGAGTGAGGTAGAGGGAGGGGGGCAGGGAGTGAGGTAGAGGGAGGGGGCAGGGAGTGAGGTAGAGGGGGGGGGTGCAGGGAGTGAGGTAGAGGGGGGGGGGGTGCAGGGAGTGAGGTAGAGAGAGGAGGGGGGGGTGCAGGAAGTGGAGCAGGCTGGGAGGTGAGTGTAAAGAAGGTTTCGCGGGGGAGGTGAGTGGGGAGGGTTGGGTCAAGTTTGACGCAGGTGGCGTCGTCGTCTGCTGCTGTTGCTGCTGTGTTTGGCTCACAGCCCCAGTCCGGCTGCAGATGCTGGTAAAGTCTGCGAGCGTGAGTCTGCGAATCTGAGTGCGAGTCTCTGAGTTGTTGGACTCGCGACCGGCGTGACTCGTGACTGCTCCTGCCACGGATGCAACGCTCCTCATGGATCTGCCTCTACGTCCATAGCCGTGTGCCGGCGAGCATGCGAGTGGGTGACTGAGCGAGTGAGTTCGCGGGCAAGTGGGTGACTGAGTGAGTGAGTGGGCGAGTGGGTGGGTGACTGAGGGAGTTAGCGAGTGGGTGAGTTCGTGGGCGAGTGAATGTGTGAACGAACGGGTGAGTGAATGTGTGGTTGAGCAGGCGAGCGAGTTGTCGGGCGAGTGAGCGGGTAAGCCAGTGAGTGGTTGAGCACGTGAGTGAGCGAGTGGGTGGGTGAGCGAACTGCCGGATGTATCGGCCGAGCCTCGCCACGTTCCTGTGCTCCGCGTCTGGCCCGGCATGGCCCGTCCCTCGCCTGCCACTCTGGCACGCGGCCTCCATCGGTGAGCGCCCCAGGGCAACGCGCCGCACCACACAGCACCGCACCACACCGCGCCACACTGAACCACATCGCAGCACACCGCACCTCACTTCACTGCACTTCACTGCACTTCACTTCACTGCACAACATGACACCACACTGCAACACATTGCATCATATCACACTGCACCACACTGCAACACATTGCACCACACTGCCCACTACTACCTACACTACCCCAACCAACACGACCCTTACGGAGCATTTGGCTGGGTCTCCACACTCTCACACACTCGCTCTCACACACACACACGCGCTCACACACACGCTCTCACACATGCTCTCACACACACACACGCGCTCACACACACACATGCTCTCGCAAACACATGCTCTCACACACGCACACTCACCCTCTCACACACACACACACAAAGACAAAGACAAAGATCCCCCGTATAGCCTTAACAGACTGTAGGGGCAAGTGCTGTTAGCGAGCACCTATGAAGGCCGGAACGGTACACGAGGGAGTGGGTGGCCAGCACCACGCCCGACCGCCTTTGTCTCCCTAGTGGCAATGTTTACACACCGCACCAGGTACTCATTTGAGGCTGAGTCGACCTAGGGGAGGCCCGGGACCAGGTTCAGATAATCGTCACTGGTGTTGGCCGTGAGCGGGAATCGAACCCGAGTCGCCAGGTTCATAGTGCAGCGCGCTAACCGCTACACTATCGCTCCCCACAAGGTAGAAGGAGGAGGTGCACACACACACACTCACCCTCTCACACACACACACTCACCCTCTCACACACTCACGCTCTCACACACACCCTCTCACACACTCACGCTTTTACACACACACTCATCCTCTCACACACACACTCACCCTCTCACACACTCACCCTCTCACACACACACGCTTTCACACACACACGCTTTCACACACACGCTTTCACACACACACACTCACCCTCTCACACACTCTCACACACACTCACCCTCTCTCACACTCACCCTCTCTCACACTCACGCTCTCTCACACACACACGCACTCACCCTCTCGCACACACACTCACCCTCTCACACACACACTCGCCCTCTCACACACACACTCACCCTCTCACACACTCACCCTCTCTCACATACATCGCTTTCACACACACGCTTTCACACACTCTGCAGAACAAGTAGAGAACACACAAACTTCATACAGGGAAGGTGCCCGAGTTGGGAATCGAACCCCAGGCCCCTTCTAGCTGTGCCGCGTGGGTGATGTCGCATCGTGAGGAGTGCCATTACGTTCATTCGCAGACATTTGTCGCTCCACTGCTGCATGAGGCCATGCTTCCTCGCACCATGCAGTGTGCACGGTGGTGAGTGGGGCAACGGGACCAGTTCAGCTGTCACTCGCCACGTGGTTGCTTTGGGCAGTCATCAGTGATGTTCACCTGGTGCTTTGCATCTCGCTGCATTGGCAGTTTGGTGGAGGTGTCCGGGATCGTTCTGCTTATGCAGGCAATATCACCACAGGTTCTTCTTCCTCCACCACGCGTTGTTGTTGTTGGGACGCGGTTGATCAGAGCGGTCCCTGCTGGCGTCTTGGAGTCAGGTTCTCTTAACCTTATCACCTTAGCCCCGCTCATACGTAGTAGTAATAATAACAACAACAATAATTAAACAGTCAAACTTTATTGAGTGTGTTCGAAGGAGTACCGCAGCCGGAGTGTTTCCATGACCATCTATGAAAACCAGACTTAACGTGTGTACTGCACTAATACCTAGTTTATATAAGGCTTTTTGTCTGTCACTCAATAGCTACCGACAGTGTAACGATATGTACGCCAGGAAACGTTTTAAAAATTTAATTCTTAGCTGGTGCTTGCCGAATGCAGCGTTATTATAATTAGGTCACACTCATGACAAATGCAAAGTGCTTGCCACAACTGAATCGCAATACCTCGCTGATCTCGTTAAGGAGCACAAACCATCACACACATACAGTGAGGGAAAAGTATTTGACCCCCTGCTGATTTTGTACGTTTGCCCACTGACAAAGAAATGATCAGTTTATAATTTTAATGGTAGGTTTATTTGAACAGTGAGAGACAGAATAACAACAACAAAAATCCAGAAAAACGCATGTCAAAAATGTTATAAATTGATTTGCATTTTAATGAGGGAAATAAGTATTTGACCCCTCTGCAAAACATGACTTAGTACTTGGTGACAAAACCCTTGTTGGCAATCACAGAGGTCAGACGTTTCTTGTAGTTGGCCACCAGGTTTGCACACATCTCAGGAGGGATTTTGTCCCACTCCTCTTTGCAGATCTTCTCCAAGTCATTAAGGTTTCGAGGCTGACGTTTGGCAACTCGAATCTTCAGCTCCCTCCACAGATTTTCTATGGGATTAAGGTCTGGAGACTGGCTAGGCCACTCCAAGACCTTAATGTGCTTCTTCTTGAGCCACTCCTTTGTTGTCTTGGCCGTGTGTTTTGGGTTGTCATGCTGGAATACCCATCCACGACCCATTTTCAATGCCCTGGCTGAGGGAAGGAGGTTCTCACCCAAGATTTGACGGTACATGGCCCCGTCCATCGTCCCTTTGATGCGGTGAAGTTGTCCTGTCCCCTTAGCAGAAAAACACCCCCAAAGCATAATGTTTCCACCTCCATGTTTGACGGTGGGATGGTGTTCTTGGGGTCATAGGTAGCATTCCTCCTCCTCCAAACACGGCAAGTTGAGTTGATGCCAAAGAGCTCCATTTTGGTCTCATCTGACTACAACACTTTCACCCAGTTGTCCTCTGAATCATTCAGATGTTCATTGGCAAACTTCAGACGGGCATGTATATGTGCTTTCTTGAGCGGGGGGGACCTTGCGGGCGCTGCAGGATTTCAGTCCGTCACGGCGTAGTGTGTTACCAATTGTTTTCTTGGTGACTATGGTCCCAGCTGCCTTGAGATCATTGACAAGATCCTCCCGTGTAGTTCTGGGCTGATTCCTCACCGTTCTCATGATCATTGCAACTCCACGAGGTGAGATATTGCATGGAGCTCCAGGCCGAGGGAGATTGACAGTTCTTTTGTGTTTCTTCCATTTGCGACTAATCGCACCAACTGTTGTCACCTTCTCGCCAAGCTGCTTGGCAATGATCTTGTAGCCCATTCCAGCCTTGTGTAGGTCTACAATCTTGTCCCTGACATCCTTGGAGAGCTCTTTGGTCTTGGCCATGGTGGAGAGTTTGGAATCTGATTGATTGATTGCTTCTGTGGACAGGTGTCTTTTATACAGGTAACAAGCTGAGATTAGGAGCACTCCCTTTAAGAGTGTGCTCCTAATCTCAGCTCGTTACCTGTATAAAAGACACCTGGGAGCCAGAAATCTTTCTGATTGAGAGGGGGTCAAATACTTATTTCCCTCATTAAAATGCGAATAAATTTATAACATTTTTGACATGCGTTTTTCTGGATTTTTGTTGTTGTTATTCTGTCTCTCACTGTTCAAATAAACCTACCATTCAAATTAATGACTGATCATTTCTTTGTCAATGGGCAAATGTACAAAATCAGCAGGGGATCAAATACTTGTTTCCGTCGCTGTACACGCACCCACACACACACACGTCTTTTGGCTGGCCATCGAGCAAACATGGTCCACCGCATTGCACGTTTTCAGGTGCGCTTCTGCAGCCGTCTGGAACCCTCTTTCCTTCCAATAATAGGAAGCCACTGGAGCTACACACTTTTAAATCATCATCATCTAGATTGACAAACTCATTTCTTCGTAGCTGCTTGTTGTGTTCAGTTTGTACTTCCCCTGCAGCTACGCATGGTGCGAAAGAAGTTCAACATACGTACATACATGGTGTATATAGTAGCAAAGTGTAGTGATTAGCGCTGCACTTTGCAATGAATCCAGCGAACTGTGTTCGATTGATCATTGGTGGATAAATATTTGAACTGGACCTGGGCCTCCCCTGGGCCGACTCAGCCTCAAATAAGAACCTGGTGCGATGTGTAAACATCGCCAAGAGGGAGAAAAAAGTTGGCCTGGCGTTTTGCTGGCCACCCACCCCTCGTGTGCCGTGCCGGCCTTCATAGGTGCTACTCGCTAACAGCACTTGCCCCGACAGTCTGTTGAAGGCTGTACTGGTGATCTTTGTTGTAGTCGTTGAATCCCCAACTCAGTTTCAGTCCAGTCTGTCTCTCCATGTGCCATGAAGAAGGCCCATTGCCCAGAACGACGCCCATCATACCATCTTACGCTCGGTGTTATTTAGGGATTTGTTGGGCTTTGCGTGATGTGTGGACAGATGTGAACGCTGTGCCCACCTGGTGGCCAAGCTGCCACAGCTGGGTCACAGACGGTGACTCGCATGGCCGTGTAACACGTGTCTGCTGAGCACAAGGCCAGCAACAAACAACATCGTTAGCAAAGTTGTAATGGGTGAGAGCGTGTAACGCGTTTCCTGAGTTGAGCGAGGTTATTATTGTGAGATGATGATTATTGTGAGAGATGATGACTGGAGGAGAGGGGAATTCCAGAGTGGAGCAGTGCCAGGGAGTAAGGAGAAAGGGAATTGAGGGGTGGGGTGACCTGCAGTGTGGCGAGTGAGTGGGTGGGTGAGTGAGTGAACCGAGTGGGTGAGTGGGTGGGTGAGTGAGTGATAGGGTGAGTGAGCGAGCAGGTGGGTGGGTGGGTGAATGAGTGACGGGGTAAGTAAGTGCATTACTGGGTTAGTGAGTGAGTTGTGACCTGCAATGTGGTGGTGGTGGTGATGACACGATATACATTTTAATTAGTATTGTTAAACAGTGCCTGTTAACCGAATCCTCAACATCGGTGGAGTGGTCAACGAGCGAAGTTCACGGGAACAGTAACCACAGTAGTAGCTGTAAAAGAGCGTCTCTCTCTGCATGTGTGTCTGCCTATGTTGTTTCCGTGTCTGTGTTTCATCATTCCCTCTTACCTAATGATGGTTGCTTGTGTTGCAATCGAAATGTCGTATTCTATTATTAATTGATTTTATTTTCTACGTGACTTTACCGAATCTAGCACAAACCATCACTTTCAAGTTCTCAGATAAGAGTGGAACGTATGTCTTGAATTGAGCGGGGTTATTGACTGTGAGAGCTTGGGAGCGGAAGAGATAGGATGACGTGATGATGATGATGGGACTAGGAGGGAATACCAGAGTAAGGCAGTGTGAGAGAAGAAGCAGAGAAGTAAGGAAAGCTGCAGTGTAGTGTATGGGTGAGTGGGTGAGTGAGTGCGCGGGTGGGTGGGTGAGTAAATGAGTGTGTAAGTCCACAAGTAGTTGTGTCCTGCAGTGTTGTGTGTGAGTGGGTGGGTGGGTAAGTGGGTTAATGAGTAGGTTGTCCTGACTTGCAGTGGTCGTGGTCGTGGTGGATGAGATGAAGTAGTGTCTGGTAAACCGAGTCCTCAACATGGGTGGAGAAATCAATGAGTGACATTCACGGGAATATTGACCACGGTCGTAGCTAGAGAAGAGGCAACTGACTGCCAGTGTGCGACTGACTGGAGTGAACCGTCGAGTGCCGGATCATCAGTCACGTCGTTTAGTGTAGAGCGTTCACTGTGTCTGAGTTGCCTTGTAGGTCATAGAGCCTGCATCCCCTGTGTCTTCAGCCCAAGCAGCTTAATTATGACCGGATAGAGGGGCTAAATGGGTGTGGCACGGGCGAGAGACGAGATGGAGTTGATGCGGTACACAAGGATGTGGAGCTGAGTGGACGTACTGAAGACTGGTGCCAGTGGTGTCAAGGTCGGCTTCTGTGCAGGAGGCTCGTGACAGACGCTACTGGGCAGTCGGAGGCAGTCGCCCTCCAACAACAGCAGAAGGGCAGAGGAGCGACGCTCAAAACGACGAGCGGAGCGCCAGTGCGGCTAAAACGCAGCGATTTGGCACAGTGGGTGAGCATAGGTGGTGCATCTGCCAGTCGTCTCAGTCAGTCTCAATCCATGGCACCTGGGTCTGTCCCGTGACCTTCCAGCAGCGAGCCTTTCACACTGCACGTGGCCTCAAAGTGCACCTATCCTGGCACAAGCGCCGTGGTAACGTCACGCGTGGCGCAGTCAGTCTTTACAATGAACGCAGTGACCCAGAGTTCAGTTTCCAGCCACATATTCTTGGTTCTTTCGGTAAGTCACGTAAATAGAAAACAAAAATAAAAAAATAAAAGCTAAAAACCCACAACGTTTCGATCGCAACACAAGCTTCTTCATCAGGCAGAGAGAAAAGGTTTTTATTTTAGATTTATTTTTCTTCATCAGGCGGAGAGAAAAGGTTTTTATTTTAGATTTTTGTTTCTATTTACGTGACTTTACCGAAAGAACCAAGAATATGAATTCCTGTAGTCTCGAAAGTTTTGAAGTCTGAATTTTCCAGCCACAGTCAACATCAGTGGCAAGCACTGTCAGAACTGGCCCTGGCGTGTTAAACTTGAGAACTGGGTCAGACTGGGACCCATACCTAACAGAGAGGGCACATGCCTACGAATGCCTGGCAGTTCGTGAGCATGGCTCAAGCAAGGATACCAAATTTCGAGACCGGTCCTGATTTTTTTTCTGATGCTGAACAAATGCTGTCGAAATCATTCACTTCCAGAAGGCTGTGTGGTGACAAAGGCGGCCACGGCGTGGTGCTGGTCACGGCGTGGTGCTGGCCACCCACCTCGTGTGCCGTCCCGGGCTTCATAGGTGCTGTTACTCACTAACAGCACTTGCCCCGATGGTCTGTTGAGGCTATACGGGGGATGGGGGAGGAGGTCTTTGTGTATGTATGTATGTGTGTGCGTGCGCGCGCATATGCACACGTGCGCGCATTTATGAATGCAGTCTTCCATCTGGTGTAATGTGTCCCTGCATGTTTAGCTGCCAAACCGGCCTGACCGGGGCGATGCCGACCAGGTGAGTGAGTGACTGCACAAGGGCCCCAGACGCAACGCAGAGGGGCCTGGGAGGGCCCTGCACTCATCGTCACCGGGTCTCGTAACTCACGTGTACGTCTATAAGGAGCGGTGGCGCAGTGAATAGCACGCTGCGCTAGGAGCCCAGCGACACGAGTTGCATTCCCACTCACGAGCAACTACGGTGACGACGATCATCTTAACCGCTTTGGACATGAGTATGGTTGGATATGTGAGAAAGAAGTTCAACATACATACAAACATACATTCCCTATGTCGACTCCTTAAATGAGTACCTGGTGTGAGAGTCTTTATGTGAATCTATGGGTCTCGGTGTGAATCTATGGGCCTCGGTGTGAATCTATGGATATTCGTTAGCTTCTGAGTACGGCTGCCGTTGATGCAGACCCAACGGCTGTAACTTTACATTCAAGTGGTTGATCAGCCAGGTGTTTGCGTCAGGAGTAGCAGAGTTGGTGATCATCACTGTGATAACGCCTCCTCCTCCGTGTTTGTGAATCGGGGACTGAGTCTACGTTGCATGTCCTGTGGCTCTGTTCTGCCGGGTGACTGCAGTCTCCGCACACTACCCAGAAAGTTGTAAATTTGTTCATTCGTGCATCATCATTGAGTCTGCATCTGCTGCTACTGCCATGGTTTGGGGTGCCATGGTGGCAAGATGTTAACTACCTCCACTGATATACAGGAGGTCGTGGGTTCGACCCCGACCCTGACGCCTACTGTATATTTGGAGTTTGCGTGTCTCTCTCTCCCTGTGGTCGCGTGGATTTTTCCCCGGGTCCTCCGGTTTTACCCTCCACATTTAGAATCAACATCACGCGTTTATAGTATTTTGGCTGCAATACATTTCCACGTGTATGTTTATGGGTCTATGTGTATGTCTATGTATCTCCAGTGGTCTCGATGGCTCTCTCTCTATTTATAGTAGTCGCTATGGGTCTCTGTGTATCTGCCTTCTTCGTGCCTATGGCAATTTGTTCAGGAGCCGTCATCTCCAGCAAAACGCCGTTCTCACAAAATTGTCATAGTTTTACATTGGGGCTCTCAATGTCCCTCCTGTGGTGGTGAAATGTTAACTACTTCTCCTGGAATATGGAAGGTCGTGGGTTCAATCCCGACCCTGACGCCTGTATATTTGGAGTTTGCATGATCTCCCCGTGGTCGTGTGGATTTTTCTCCCGGTCCTCCGTTTTTTTCCCTTCACATTTAGAATAAATATCACGCGTTTAGCGTATTTGGCTGCTATAAATGTCCACGTGAAAAGCCACTTTGTTTAACTATCATTGGTGGCCAGGTCGCTTCTGAAAAAAAGCTACATAGCTCAGTGGGGCCTTACCTGGTAAGCATTTTTTTTTAGTTTCTGGGAGCACATAATTCCTGCAGCATTGGTTCAACACAAGCGAAATCCTCCGAACTCTGCAGTACATCACTCAAGCAGACTCTGCTGATGAGACACCGAATGTCGACACCCAATTAAGAGTCTGCGAGCGTGCGTGGATTGTGATCGCCAGGTTGCTTGTGAAAAAAGAGCTACAACGAAGCTCGGTGCTGCGTCGCGGACGCTTGAAGCCAGGGACGTGAATGCACTTGCGCGGGGTTGCACTGCTGCTGGTGGTGATGTTGTTGTGACGCCGCTGTCGAGGCCCGAGGCTCGCTCCTGAAGGGTCCTGCAGCACCCCGCGCCGCCCTCGCGGGCATCCACGCTTACGTGTGTGCTGCGTGTGTGTGTGTCAGTCTACCCATGGCACCTGGGTCTGTCCCGTGACCTCCTGCCAGTGGGCGTTCGACACTTCACGTTGCCTTCCAGTGCAGGTAGCCTGGCACAAGCGCCGTGGTGATGTCACTGCCACTCAGTGGCGAATGGCGGTTGTTGTTGTTGTTGGTGTGTGTGTGCATGTAAACAACGCCCACGAATACCAGGCCAGACTCAAATACACCCAACTCTCACACACGCACAAAGACAAAGATCCCCCCGTATAGCCTTTAATAGACTGTTATGGCAAGTGCTGTTTAGCGAACACCCATGAAGGCCAGCATGGCACACGAGGGGGTGGGTGGCCAACAGGACGCCTTTGTCTCCCAAGTGGCGATGTTTACACACCAACACCAGGTACTCATTTGAGACTAAGTCGACCTAGGGGAGGCCCAGGACCGATTCAGATCATCGTTACTGGTGTTGGCCGTGAGCGGGGATCGAACCCGTGTCGCCGGGTTCGTAGCGCAGTGCGCTAACCGCTATGCCACCGCTCCCCACTCACACACATGCATACACGCACACACGTGCCTGTGTGTCCCGGGGCACAGACGCACCTTGCGTGCGTGCGTGTGCAATGCATATGCATTCCCATCAGCAAATTAAGTCCTGGCTTGACACGCCCTGCGCTGTTTCACTCGTGTGTGTACGTGTGTGTGGGTGGGTCGGTGTGTGCGAGTGGGTGTGCATGTGTGTACGTGTGTGTGACTGTGTGTTAGCACGGTCGACTCAGCCTCAAATGAGTAACTGGTGCGATGTGTAAACATCGCCACTGGGGAGACAAAGGCGGCCGGGCGTGGTGTTGGCCACCCACCCCTCGTGTGCCGTGCTGGCCTTCATAGGTGCTCGCTAACAGCACTTGCCCTTACAGTCTGTTAAGGCTATACGGGGGATCTTTGCCTTTATCTTTGTTAGCATGGTTAAAGCGTCGTGACCCAACTTGGATTCCCGCTCACAGCCACCAACACCAGTGACGATTATCTGAACCGGTCCTGGGCCTCCCGTAGGTCGGTTCAGCCTCAAATGAGTACCCGGTTTGTAAACATCGCCACGAGAGAGACAAAGGTGGCCGGGCGTGGTGTTGGCCACCCCCCACCCCCTTATAGGCGTGCCGTACTGGCCTTAATGATATTAACTAACAGCACTTGCCCCAACAGTCTGTTAAGGGCATATGGGGAATCTTTGTGCGTGTGTTCATGAATATACAATTATTATAGTTAACCCAGTAGAGCCTCATGACTCATTTTCAGGATGGTCCTGCCAGGTTTTCATTGTAAGGGGGGACAATGTCACTGCTTCCGCATGTGTGTGATGCCACATTGAGTGATTTGCAGCTATATCTTTCAGCATTGGGGTGTTTTTTTGGACAATATCAGTTCCGCTGCGAGTGTGTGTGTGTTAAGCTATGGGAAGAATCTGGAGAGCCTGGAAGAAACCCACGGAGAACAGGCGGAGAAGGTACAAACATGCAGAAAGGTGCTTGAGTTTTAGAATTTTCTGCTCCGAGGCCAATTTAGGAATATGAGATTGCAAATTACTCAATGCGCGATCACACACAGCACCAGCAACATCGCCCTCTACTGAGAAACTACCCCAGACTGCGTCTGTGAATCACAGCAGTGGTGCCTTCGTGCGTGATGATTACCTGGCGCCATCACAGGGACAACTGCCACTGGGGGTGCCGTAGACTCGAGCACAGCAGCAATCATCGCCCTCTGCTGCGAAACTACCGCAGGCTGCGTCTGTGAATCGCAGCGCTGGCGCCTTCTGCGTGATCGCCCTACACCCTAGGAAGGACAGCGCCAACACCGCACCTACCAGATTAGTGTTGCTGGTTACTCATCGTGGTCGTTGAAGTCGCACAGTAGTCCGGAGACCCTCGTTTCAGGAGGCTCCCGCTAAGTCTCCGTGGTCACAAGTCACGTTTTACATCGAGGTCACTCGTGCACCCCGGCATCTCCCAGCGCCGTGTGGCAGGGCGAGGCGTGGTTAGGTGAGGAGTGGTGTGATGAGGAGACGTGGTGAGGCGTGGTGCGGCGTGGTGCGGGGCTGCTCATTCTCGGTCGGTGACGGTGAAAGCTGGGACTCTCCGTCGTTCACCTCTGACCTCCGACGACGGGCCCGCAGCCGTGCGCCCGGCACAGATGCCGCGTCGTCGTCGTCGCAACCGCCGTCGTCATCGTTAGCGCGATTACGCGCCGGGCGGCTGACGCGGGCGCGGGGCTGCAGCATCTGTCTCCTGTCAAGCGTGCGGGCGGATGAAGGGACGAGGGGACACGCCGAGGTCTCTCCTTAGGCGGCCCGGGCGCGGCCAGGCGCGCTTCGCAAAAGCTCCCCAGCCGCTCGACAGCGAGCCACACCGTGTAGGCATCCGGCCCGCTTGTCTGCGCGCTACCCGGCGGTCAAAATTCCACATTTCCATGGCGAGTCTGTCCATTGGACGACTGCTGCTTATGCTGCAGTTTAACCTGTCCTCGCGTTATTGGTATTGTCGTCATTAGACCACTTGCTCACCAAGGGGAGCCCTCGCTGAGTCTCAGAGGCTCGTTCGTCAGGAGGGTCCTGCCAAGTGTGGGGCGCCACCACGGTAGATTGGATATCTTTATTCCCTCGCCTGATATGCAGGAGGTCGTGAGTTTCATCCCGACCCTGACGCCTGCTGTATATTCGGAGTTTGTGTGTCTCTTTCCCCGTGGTGGTGTGGATTTTTCTCTGGATCCTCAGGGTTTTCCTTCCGCGTTTAGCATCAACATCACGCATTTACGCATTTAGAGTATGTAACTGCTGCTATACATTTCCACGTAATTTTGAAAAGCCGCTTCGTTGAACTATCATTTTTGATAGCCAGGTCGCTTACGAAAAGAGCTATATAGCTCAGTGGGCCTTAACCGGGTAAAATAAAAAAAACAGTTAAGTTTAAGTGTTGCACAGTCAGAGGGCGATGTTGCTGCTGCTGTGTGTGTGATTCCAACTAAGTAATTTGCAAGTCTAATTTCAGAATTCGGATGTGGTTTGGCCAAAATCAGTTAACGCTGCGCATGTGTGTGTGTGTCTCGCTATGAGAGGAAACCAGAGAACCCAAGAAGAGAATCACGCCGAACAGGGGTAGAGAATATGCAAACTCCATTCACAAAGATCCCCGTACAGCCTATTGGAGCAAGGGCTGTTAATGAGTAGAACCTGTGAACGGCAGCATGGCACATGAGGGGGTGGTGTGGCCAAAACGACACCCAGCGCGCCTTCGTCTCCCCAATGACGATGTTTTCACATCGCACCAGGTACTAATTTGAGGCTGAGTCGACCTAGGGGACGCCATGGACCGGTTCAGATATTCCCGCTCCCGGGATGTTGGCCATGAGCGGGAATCGAACTCAAGTCGCCGGGTTCATAGCGCAGCGCGCTAACCGCTACACTACTGGTCCCCATAACCCACGCTCACACTCACTCGCACTCACACACCCATACTCACCCACACGCACCCACACTCACACACACTGTCACATTCATCTGCAGAACGGGAAGGAGCCCGGAGTGGGAGCGACGCGCTGTGGTGTCGGACCCCGATTGAGCGGTTGCCCTGGTGTGGGATCGCTGATTTACGTCTCACCGATACAACCGCGTGCCATGGGCACCTTGTCGTTAGCCGTGGCCGTCGGGGGAGGGGGGGGGAGTGGAGGTGGGATGGCCGTGCCACCCCACACCAGACGACCTCGCGTTGCCACGTGAATAAGAGGTGGAGGGAAGTGCGATGTGGGGCAGGCGAGCGAGCGAAGGGGCTCGCTTGCATAATGCATCCCCGTTTGTAACGGGCTTTCGGCGCGTAATATTTAAATGTGACTCCGGTAAATAAAAGATGGGCTGCGCTGTGCTGAGGTCGATCACGGAGCGAGTGGCAGTGGTGGGGCGGTTCGCCCGGCTCTGGATGGGAGATGAAGCAGCTGCTAAGTTTTCGGCAGTTCGGAGTGGGAGGGTGAGGGTGGCGGTGATGGCTGCTGCGCATCTCCCAATCCATCCAGTAATTGGCGGCGATCACTTCTCACAAGTTGGCAAACTGTGGTTTCGCGACGCCGGCCGGCCACATGATGCCCCCCCCCCCTTCCTACTCATCGCGAGCGACGTCACGAGGATGCTGAAGTTTTCCCTAACTCTGCTGCGTCCCCGAATGTTGTTCCCGTTTCACTTGTATCGGTGTCGAACGCTCCTCGCTGTTTCCCCCAATGGGGTTCTGGGTTCCGCTCTCAATTGTTCCTCTCGGTTCCGCTGCCCGGCTCACGATCTCTCCCCTCTCCCCCGTGGTTGCTGCCTCACAGTACAGGAACTCTACGACTCTCCAGCGAGCGGCAGTTTTGCTCGTCCCGGCGCGCAAGCTGCCTTGCTTGTTCAGTGGTGGTTTTTCGATTGTCGGCGTTTGTCCACTCGCTTTGTTTCTGTCTCGGCTGACGTTCTGCTAAATAACAATTTAGCAGAACGTCAGCCGAGACAGAGGGGCATTGGGTATTCAATGCCCCTCCGAACCGCCGTTGCCGAGGTTCTGACTGCTGCCTCCTGGCGGATTGGCGCGCTTGCCGCTCAATCGGTCAACCCATGGCACCTGGGTCTTTCCCGTGACCTCCTGTCAGCAAGCCATCGACACTCAACTTGGCACCCGGCCTGGCACAGGCGCCGTGGTGATGTCACTGTCACTTAATGGCGAATGGCTGGTATTGGTATCGTGTGAGTGAGTGGAATTTGTACGTTATCCCCCTGTACTGCATGGGTTTTCTTTCGGCTTTTCCCGTTTCCTCCATTCGCGAACCACTCCCACTAAACCATACCAAACCTGATCAATGAATTATCCAAATCACTCAGTGGGAATAATGTAGAAACATCGCACCTTCTGGCTTTGTCGTTTTTCCTCGAAGGGACCGGTGGAACCATCAACCGCATCAGAACATCAATAGGGCCAACACTCCACGACACCTTCTTCAAGAATAGAAAATTAAAGACTAAAGCCCAACAGTGGTGCGATCATAGCCTTGCGATCCAAACTATGGAGCCATATAGTAATCCTGCTGGGGTCTGTGCTCCTTCACCAGAGGAGGAGGAACAACAAAACTCTACGAACTCTCTCTTTTTGCTGAAGCACTCTCGTCGTGGCCAGCAGCAGACCTCGACACTGGCAACGAGCTCCTGAACTAATCTTCTGCTGCCATTGTGTGCAAAAACAGAATAGAATTGGGATCTCACGCAGCAGCAGCAGCAATGTTGCACGCTCTACCGCGAACACAGCTTGGCGGGACCGTGCTGACGGCTCTGCGGCGCTCCGCTGGCCAAAGCGAGCTTCCGTAGTGAAAATCACTATGGAAGCAGCAGCAACACCACTGCTGTTGCTGATGCTGGTGCTGCTATTGCTGCTGCTACTTCAGCTAAATCTGGGCGTGAGGTGGCCGTGCGAATGGGAAACGACGCCGCTGCCACCACCACCGTGCCCCCCCCCCCCCCATCGCTGGGGGTTCCCTTTCTTTTGTTCTGCAAATCCAGGTTTTTGTCGTAATCCAAGGGCACGGCCCAATTAGTGCGGTGATTTTGCGCGCGTGCGCACCGACTGGAGCTCCCCCCTAGGCTTTGCAGGACCCCCCCCCCCCCAACCCGAACCTCCCCCCCCACCAGCCCACCACGTTTAGAGCCGCGGTGCGATTCCGGAACCAGTTCCCTTCATTTCATTTGCTCCGACTCGTTTCTCGTGGTGGCACACTGGTGCCCCCCCCCCCGCCCGCAGTGGTTGCTTACGGTAGCGGGTGGCGGTGGCCTCACGGTGACGTGGCGGTGGCACGGTGATGGCGCGGTGGTGGCGCGGTGGTGGCGCGGTGATGGCCCAAGTGTAGTGCGGTGGTGGCTCTGCAGTCGCCTGCCTGTGACGTGGAGGTGTTGCGGTGTCGGGCCAAGGGTGGTACGGCGGTGGCCCAGCTTTGACGCGGTGGCGGTTCGGTGGTGGTGTAGCGGTGGTGTAGTGTTGGTGCGGTGTCGGCTCAAGGTTAGTGCGGTGGTGGCCCGCCGCCCCGTTTGTTGCACACGGTTCGACTGCGGTAGCCGCCCCTGGTTATCCCTGCGTTTGGTGTGTGAACCGTAGTTCCGGCACTTCAGCCAACGCGCCGCCTGCTTCGGTTGTAGCGGTCGTTCAAGGTCCCATGCCGGCGTCACCTTGAACGTTTTTCAAAATGCGGAAAAATTCGTCCCAAATCGGAATTACGCAGCAGCGACATCGTCCCCTAGTGGCAGACTAATGCACGCTTGAATGGTGGGAGTGGTTGTTGTGTGACGATTTGTGTGGTGTGTGTGAGAGCGAGTACTTCTGTATGTGGAGTGCGATGGAGCAGTGGTTAGTACACTACACTGCAAACCCGGCGACCCGTGTTCCCGCTCATTCCCGCTCATGACTAACACCAGTGACGATTACCTGAACCGGTTCTGGGCCTCCCCTAGGTTTGCTAAGCCTCAAATGAGGTCCTGGTGCGGTGTGTTAACATCGGCACTGGGGAAACAAGGGCGGTCAGGCGTGGTGCTGGTCACCCACCCCCTCGTGTACCATGCCAGCCTTCATATAAATGCTCGCTAACAGCAATTGCCCCAACAGTCTATTAAGGCTGTACGGGGGATCTTTGTCTTTTGTACGTACGTTGAACTTCTTTTGCACCGTATGCAGCCAACTGTGCTAGCGGAAGGTGCGATTGAAGGTCAGGTGCCATTTTAATATTGTGTCGCACAGGGCAGCTGCCACTGGGGGTGCCCTTGGGAACATTTGAGAATGACTTGCAGAGGCATTGAGGCGAGAGCACCGTGCACAGCGAAGGAGATCATGGCGAGCATGGTGATGGGTCATCGTTTTTACGTTCGTGTCTTCCTTGTTCGTCTCCCGTGCTCCGCGAGTCCACGTTTGTGTGGCGCTCACTGCCGCACGATTTTTCGCGTGCATCTTGGGGGCGAGGTGGAAGAGAGGACGAGAGGAGAGAGCGGGGAGGCCAGGACGGAATTCTTGTACATGAGAGGTTTTTTTGGGTTAGATTGCGTAAATATAAACGCATCATTAAACCCGCCACGACCAGACAGCGGATTTGTAAGGTTTGTCACGTATACAAAACGTGCCAATTAGTTACTAGTTCAGCACACCGGTGTGTTGGAGAGTAAGCCCATAATATTTACAATTACTCTCCAACACACCCGTGTGCTGAACTAGTCACTAATTGGCATGTTTTGTTTACGTGACAAACCTTACTAATATGGTGTGTTGGGTGGGGGCGGGTTTAATGACACAGTTATATTTATGCGATCTAAGCCGAAAACCTATATTATGGACCTATGCTCATTACAACCCAGCCCTTCCCCTAGCCCACGTGGAAAGTAACTGTTTTTTTTTACTCATCCCATCAGCCACTCAGCCCTGTGGAAGTGAACTTTTTAAAGCTGAATTGGCTCCAAGACCTGACAAAAACTCTGGACGGGTTTCAACATTGGGTGTATCATCAGCAGTTGATGTAGCATCGGACTGGGAGCGGACGGGGCGGGGTCAGGGTGCTGGGGCAACACGATACCTCGATTGGGGGATGCTCCTTGCTCCTCGCTGCGGAATTGCTGGCATGATGTCGCTGGCGTGACGTCACGACACTCTGGTCCAGCGGTGCGGATCGATGGGCCTGTGGG
Source organism: Petromyzon marinus (assembly GCF_048934315.1). Taxonomy (NCBI): domain Eukaryota; kingdom Metazoa; phylum Chordata; class Hyperoartia; order Petromyzontiformes; family Petromyzontidae; genus Petromyzon; species Petromyzon marinus. The sequence goes on along the minus strand of NC_133728.1, from coordinate 11,937,831 downwards.
GACGTGCCGGCCGTGGCCCAGACGCGTGCATCTTCATTGAGGTGGCCGATTATGAGCCGCATGCGTCAACGGGAAGATCTCGGGGGGAGTTACGGGGAGTCTGGGAGAGCTCGGGGTTGGTGGGGGGGGGGGAGCTCGGGGTGTGAATTCCCAGCGCTGCGTAAAGGTGAAAGGTCACGGTTCGTGTTCTCCAAATCACAGGTCAAAATGCCGAGCGGCGACACCGTCCGCAAATTGCAATTATGTTTCTCCCTTAAAGCGAATATTAAGCCCTTTTTAAACGCGAAGTGATTTCAGATATTTCCGTACATAAATACCGACCATACATAAATATTGCTTCATAAATATTGCCCCGAGAAAATATTGCCGCACATAAATCACGCGAGACAGAACCGATGTGCACCCCCACCCCACCTCCCCGTCCGCGCCCTCGGAATCCCCACGGTTTTCTCCGTTCACCAGCGACGGGAGTAACCCATTACTGTAATCGGATTACCAGAGACAGGGAAATGTTATCTCAAATGATGGCTCTCTCTCGTTTTGCTCTCAGTGAGTATTGGGGTGATGGCGACGAGATGAGATTCCTACCCCTCTCGTAGCTGCAGCGGGCCGACCTATGCTCATTACAACCCAGCCCTTACCAATCCAACACCGGCAATCTGTATGACAGATTAAAGTTTATGTTATTTGTTGTACACATCCCATCAGCTGCTCGGCCTTCCTTCGGGGGGGGGGGGGGGGGGGCTTGACTGCCGATGTCTCATCGGCAGTCAGGCTTTGCTTGAACCGATGCTGGTGAACTACCAGGTGTTTACAGTCAAGGAATAGTTTCGATATTCAGTGTCTCATCAGGCTCAACTGTCACCGACGTGTATAGGCGAGGCCCTCCCTCCGTGTGGTAGATGAGTTGTGGGCCGAGCGTCGCCCGATACCCAGCGGCCCCCACACTCACTCGCCCCCTGTGCTCCAAAGCCCAAAAGAGATTTGTGAAGGATTAAACACCGCTTAGAGTTTATCATGGGGGGGGGGGGGGGTGATGGGAGGGGGGAGGTGCACTATGATTGTTTATTGATTTTTGTTTGTTGCCGTTCACCGGGCCAGGGCTGACAGATCCTGCCACTCTGAGCAGTGGCGGGCCCTGCCGTATCCCCCCCCCCCCCGCCAGACCTCCCGCCCTCCTCACTGAACCCCCCCCCCTCTCCCAGGTCACGATTCTGTCACAGAATTCTCTGTGATCGCGTTTTTTTTCTACTGCCCTCTCAGCTTCCCTCCCTCTCAGCTGCCCCCCCTCCCTTTCGGCTGCCCCCCCTCCCTCTCGGCTGCCCCCCTCCCTCTTGGCTGCCCTCCCTCTCTCTCAGCTGCCCTCTCTCTCGGCTGCCCTCTCCCTCAGCTGCCGTCCCTCTCTCTTGGCTGCCCTCCCTCTCCCTCAGCTGCCCCCGCTGGCACGTCACGGTTCCCCGGGCCGCGTAATTGTTTTAATGAGGGCTCTGGTCGCCTCGTTAGCGTCTAAGAGAAGGCGGTGCTCAGCAGGAGGTGCCGCTGCTAAACGAGGCAATTATAATGATAATGAGCCGTGTTGATGATGGGCAGGAGTAGTAGCAGCAGCAGTAGCAGCAGTAGCAGCATCGCCACAATCCAAGGGCCCGGTGGTCACAGTTTCGGCACTTACGGCAGCCTGTGGGTCTGCGGCAGGCCTTGAACGGGGGGAAATACACAATACGCGAGCGATGGTTTGGGAAATGAAAAACGGACGTTGAATGAACCGTCGCCTATTGAGGGTGCTGTGTGGGGGATGCTGAGTAGGTTTTTATGAGGGGGTGCAGCGTAGGGGTCGGGGTGCAGCGTAGGGTAGAGGTGCGGGGTAAGGGTACTGCGTATTGGTAGGGGTGCTGCGTATTGGTAGGGGTTTCTGTGTAGGGGTGCTGTGTAGGGGTAATGCGTTTTGGTAGGGGTGCTGTGTAGGGGTGCTGTGTATTGGTAGGGGTGCTGTGTAGGGGTAATGCGTATTGGTAGGGGTGCTGTGTAGGGGTGCTGTGTATTGGTAGGGGTGCTGTGTAGGGGTGCTGTGTAGGGGTGCTGTGTAGGGGTAATGCGTATTGGTAGGGGTGCTGTGTATTGGTAGGGGTGCTGCGCATTGGTAGGGGTGCTGCGTATTGGTAGGGGTGCTGTGTAAGGGTGTTGTTTATTGGTAGGGGTGCTGTGTAGGGGTGCTGTGTAGGGGTAATGCGTATTGGTAGGGGTGCTGCGTATTGGTAGGGGTGCTGTTTATGGGTAGGGGTGCTGTGTAAGGGTGCTGCGTACTGGTAGGGGTGCTGCGTATTACTCTTTGGTTCTATTCGGTAAAGTCACGTAGGTAAAAAATAAAACAACAAAAATCATGCTGCGTATTGGTAGGGGTGCTGTGTAGGGGTGCTGCGTATTGGTAGGGGTGCTGTGTAGGGGTAATGCGTATTGGTAGGGGTGCTGTGTAGGGGTGCTGTGTATTGGTAGGGGTGCTGTGTAGGGGTGCTGTGTAGGGGTGCTGTGTAGGGGTAATGCGTATTGGTAGGGGTGCTGTGTATTGGTAGGGGTGCTGCGCATTGGTAGGGGTGCTGCGTATTGGTAGGGGTGCTGTGTAAGGGTGTTGTTTATTGGTAGGGGTGCTGTGTAGGGGTGCTGTGTAGGGGTAATGCGTATTGGTAGGGGTGCTGCGTATTGGTAGGGGTGCTGTTTATGGGTAGGGGTGCTGTGTAAGGGTGCTGCGTACTGGTAGGGGTGCTGCGTATTACTCTTTGGTTCTATTCGGTAAAGTCACGTAGGTAAAAAATAAAACAACAAAAATCATGCTGCGTATTGGTAGGGGTGCTGTGTAGGGGTGCTGCGTATTGGTAGGGGTGCTGTGTAGGGGTGCTGCGTATTGGTAGGGGTGCTGTGTAGGGGTACTGCGTATTGGTAGGGGTGCTGTGTAGGGGTGCTGCGTATTGGTAGGGGTGCTGTGTAGGGGTGCTGCATATGTGTAGGGGTGCTGTGTAGGGGTGCTGCGTATTGGTAGGGGTGCTGTGTAGGGGTGCTATGTAGGGGTGCTGCGTATTGGTAGGGGTGCTGCATATGTGTAGGGGTGCTATGTAGGGGTGCTGCGTATTGGTAGGGGTGCTGCGTAGGGGTGCTGCGTATTGGTAGGGGTGCTGTGTAGGGGTGCTGCGTATTGGTAGGGGTGCTGCGTATTGGTAGGGGTGCTGTGTAGGGGTACTGCGTATTGGTAGGGGTGCTGTGTAGGGGTGCTGCGTATTGGTAGGGGTGCTGTGTAGGGGTGCTGCGTATTGGTAGGGGTGCTGCGTAGGGGTGCTGCGTATTGGTAGGGGTGCTGTGTATTGGTAGGGGTGCTGCATATGTGTAGGGGTGCTATGTAGGGGTGCTGCGTATTGGTAGGTGTGCTGCATATTGGTAGGGGTGCTGTGCATTGGTAGCACTGCTTTGCTTGACTTGAGGAACTCGCGTGTATCTGTGCCGCAGGGCCGGGTGGGGCAGCTGTGCACTCCGTGGCATTCCGCTGTTGTTTGTGCTCGTTTAGAATTTACCTGGGTAATGTGCACACCCATGCATGCGTGTGCCGTGTGCGTCCATGTGCGCGCGTGTGTGTACGAGTTGGCATGTGTGTACGAGTTGGCATGTGTGTGTGTATCTGTGTGAGCGGAGCGGTGGTGTGTTGGTTAGCGTGCATGACCCCGACCACCCGGGTTCGATTCTCGTCCATGACAGTGGCGAATATTTGAACTGGTCAGTTTCAAATGAGCACCTAGTGCACAGGGCAAACGTTAGTACTGGGAAGACAAAGGTGGCCGTGCAGTGAGACCTCTTGGCACCTCAACAAAATTAATTATCTTGCGTTGAATCACGTGTCCCGTGAGCTGTGCTCCTATATTGGCAGAGTTCGGTAGTTCACCAGCATCGATGCAGGCAAGGCTGATTCTGTTGATGAGACGCCGGGTGTCTGTCGGTCAAAACCGGTGCAGGGTTTTTGCTTATAGTGAATTGACGCCGCTGAAATTATGCACTCCCAGAAGGCCGTGCGGCCGGTGGGTTGTGTAAGAAACGTTTGTTTCATGTGGAGAGAGAGAGAGAGAGGGATCTGTGACGTGTCGTCTGATTTTATAACTTTTGTTTTGGCCTTACGTGGAGACGTTCGGCCCGTGGCCTGGCCACGCGCAAAGGAGACGGACCACCTCTGTGTCCCCCGAGTGGTAGGGCTGAGGGAGTTTTGACGAGTGTGTGCGAGCACGCGTCTGATCCGCCAACCCTCACCCACTGGCTCGCTGGCTGGCCGCGTGCGAGCGTCGGGCCAGCAGCGCCACCCTGGCTTTGGCATGTGAATGCATTGGCGGTACACCGGTGATGTCTGGTCTATAAATAATTTAATCTCAAATCTTGCAGGGTGGTGCGTCAAAATCAGTTACCGTGATGTCGAAGCAGTCGTAAGACAATGTCACGAGCGGCTGAACATGAAGCTTAGAAATTTGTTGCCGTATAGCCGCACCCGGCCTGATGACGATGGGCTGCTCTGTGTCCCAAAGGCAGATTTGACTTCTCGTGCCCTAGACTTGGTCAATTCTTGGCGGATCGTGGCATCAAAAGATTACGACTTATGGTGGTGTCACCACCAACACGTTCCAATTGGAAAGCGGCTGCTGAATCTAAGTGCAACTTCTCATGGAGTCCTGCAGCTCACTCGAGGGGCAACAGCGACATTGCCAGACTGTTTTACGAGGACTGGTGTGTTGTTCTGCTGCACCAGTGTGCTGCTACATACTTCCACATTTGCGTGAATCGCAGGTCACGCCGAGAGTTGGTGGTACCCGCTCCTGGCTGCCTTCACACCCCCCCAGCGCCGTGGTTTCCCCGGCGCCTCCGCGAGAGAACCAGAGTTGGGCCCCCTTATACCACAGCGACGTGATCTGCTATTTGCACGACAGATGCTTTAAAAACTTAGGTATATATTTTTTTAGGCTTCTTTCGGATGGTATTTTTGGGGATTTCAACGGATCGAACACTTGTGAGTGGGTGGGAGTCATCAGGGAGGAGAAACCGCACCCCGTGGGCTTTGCGAGGGAGAAAGGCGGCACAGCAAATGCGTGGACTCCACTTGACTGATAGTGATGCCCCGCCCCCCCTCCAGCACGCGTGTGTTTTTTTCCGAGTGCTCCGCTTTCTTATCACATGTGTAAACATTTTAATATATAGAGAACACCCCAGAGCTTGGGAAATTGTTGGTAGCACCGGCAAAGCCTGACTCTGCTGATGAGAAACGGAACGTTAAAACCATTCCAAAGTTTTGCTCATGGTAAACCAATGCTGCTGAAACGATGCATCCTCAGAGCCGTATTGCTGATGGGATGTGTAAAAAGGAAGAGTGTTGATTTTTTTTTGAGCCCATCTAAGTGATCGATATGATGGCCGGGAGATGTTTGTTCATCGAGGAGGGGAAGATAGTACCGTCTGAGAGTGTTCTCCCTCGCACGTGTGGGTTTTCTCTGGGTGTTCCTGTTTCCTCCCACGTGTGTAAGCTCCGTGGCGCAGTCCGTGCCCGTGGCCTCCATTTTAAATTGCGATCATTGATTTCGGACCAGATGGAGACAGACCACGTTCTTGCGGTAGAGGATGAGGTCGAGGATGCCAGCAACGACATTTTTGGGGTCGCTGCGAACAGCAATCGAAAGAGGCAGCGGCGTGCATTCCCGTGGGAGCACACGCACGATTGGATGGATGGTGATCCCCATGTACAGCAAGGAAAGCGGCAGTGCATGCACTGCTGCAAGTGGTTTTCCTCCCACACGAACGCGTCGGGGTGGAAAGCCCACCTCAAGAAGCACAATGTTCTCGCCCCAGGCAGCGAGGTCGGGACGTCGGCGTTGGCGAGCCGCCTAATACGGCAAACGCTGAGCCGGCCAGCAATCCCGGATCGCCTCCTGGTAAAGTTTGAGAACGCGGTGGTTGATTTTGTTTTCCAAGGTGCAATCTCTTTGCGAGCCGCCCGCAGCGACAAGTTCAAGACCTTGGTCCACACATTGACGCAGGGATACGAAGGCCCGTCGACCCGCACCATCATTCGCAGGATTGTCGAGCATCACGCCACCATGCTGCCCATCGTCGGGGCGTTCTTCTCCAACCTGGACGTCACCATCTCGCTCACCATCGACGGTTGGTCGAACCGCAACCTGAAGGGATTTTGGATGGTCACGGTGCACTGGATCGACACCAAATCTGGTGCGTCGAAATCCATGCTGTTGACGATCCTCGATGTGCAGTCCGGAAGGGGTGTCGGCAAGCGCATTGGCACCACTCTGTTTGAGCACCTCCAAAGCCTTGGGCGCAATGTCTCGACCAAGCTGCTCACTGTCACGGGCGATCAGTGCTGTCAAGACGTTGTTCGCCCTGGTCAACGCGGACGCCGGATATGAGCAGTTGCGGGCTTGCCACCATATTCGCTGCGCGGATCATTCCGTGCAGATCGGCGTCGTCCAAGTTCTCAAACTGATCAAGTCGACCAACGCCGAACTGCGCAAGGCGCTCGTCAATATCAGGCGCAGCAAGGTCGCCCGGCAGTCGTACCGCCGCGAGGCCGAGATCGCCGAGCTCGCCAGCGAGGAGCCGACGCACCAGGACTCGCCGACCAGGTGGAATTCGACGTTTGACATGGGCGACGACGCCATCATCAAAAAGCGTGTCCCATTGGACATCATGGCGCGCTTCCAGGATGTGATCGGCGTCGGTACTTTCTCTGACGTGCAGTGGGCAAACATCGCGGGCGTGACAGCATTCCTACGAATGCCGCGCCAGGTCATGACCTCGTTGACGGCGGACCGCAAGTGGACATTGGATCTCGTGCCGGTGACGACGGAGCACCTGATCCGTCATTGCGATCGCGGTGAAGCCGCTCTTAGAGCGATCGATGAGTCCTTGACCGCGACGGGGATGAAGGCCGAGCTGGTGCGGTACCGTGACTTCCTGGTTCAAGAACCTGCCATTGTGGCATCCTACTTGAATCCACAGCTGCCGACAACGACAGACCAAGACGAGATAGGCTACACTGAAGGCCACGATCCGCTCTGTCCCGCAGCATCGCTACTCGGACGTGCTCGCGATCCCGCCGACGGCAGTCGCTGCCCATATGGCAGAGGGGTCGCTGTTCAGCGACCTGTTCAGCAACGTCGGCAGCTCCATCGACGACGGCGATGAAGTCGATCGGTTTCTGAGCATGGGCGTCACGACCGCCGGCACCTTCATTGACGTAATACAGTGGTGATCTCCCCGCAAAGAGCTGCTCCCCGCCCACTACAAGATGGCCTGCGACTACTTGGGAGCGCCGGCGACGTCAACTCCCTGCGAAGGCGCGAATAACGGAGCCGGGCGGGAATTCACATGCATTCGCTAGTCGCTGTCTTCGACGCTCCGCATCCAGTCCGTGTAACTGGGCCGGAGCGGCGCAGGATCTTATTGCCCATTGTTCGTCCGAGGACGACAGCAATGACGAACTTGATCAGGTTGTTGATGAGATCGTCATCGACCAAGACGACTGGGACGAGGAGGTTATGGAGGACAGTGTCGTCGACAGTCTTAACGCCCGATTCGAGAGTATTCTATACGAATAAAGTGCTCTACTTAGCATTTACCGTTATAAACCTTTTTCATGTGTAGTACCCCAGTAATTACTCTGTAATCGGGTAATTTGTATGGGGTAAGGGTAAAAGGTAGGGTAAAGGTAGGCTCGTTGCTTTTTACCTTGCCTGCTAAAGGGTAAAAAATAAAATAGAGTGATTGTATTGTGGTAAGGTAAAAGGTAGGGTAAAGGTAGGCTTGTTGTTTTTACCTTTTACCTTACCTTGCCAAGGCCTAGGCGTGACTCCACTCTGAGCAGACAACGATCGCTGTGGCTGAACCGCAGGGTTCGCGTGCGTCCCAGCCTCTCGGAGCTGACACACATCCAGCTCGTCGCCTGTTCTCGCATCCAGTTGTCTTGTACGGCGCGCCTATGTTGTGTGAGTGCGCGTGCATGTGTCTGCATACCAGCATGCGTGATGTAGTCTCGTGTACGTGTGTGTGTGTGTTCATATCGTGAGGAGCGGGGGACAATTATCTGAACCGGTCCTGGGCCTCTCTTCGGTTGACTCAGCCCCAAATGAGTACCTGGTACGATGTGAAACATCGCCACTGGGGAGACTAATGTAGCCAGGCGTGGTGCTGGAAACCCACCCCCAGGTTTGTGTGCCATTCTGGCCTTCATCGGTGCTCGCTCACAGCACTTGCCCCTGAAGTCTGTGAAGGCTATACTGGGGATCTGTGTCTTTATTCATATCGTGGGGAGCGGTGGTGCAGGGGTTAGCATGCTGTGCTGCTAACCCGGCGACCCAAATTCGATTCCCACTCATCGTTGACGAATATCTGTATTGGTCCTGGGCCTGCCCGAGGTCGACTCAGCCTTAAACGAGCACCTGGTGCGGTGTGTAAACATTAGCACTGGGGAGACAAAAGTAACCAGGCCTTCCCTGTCCAGGCCCTCCCTCTCTGTCAAGGCCCTCTCTGTCCAAGCCCCTGCCCGTCCAGGCGTTCGAAGGACTTTGAAATCTGGCTACACGCCTCTGAGTTCTGGAACGAACATTGTGTCTGATTCGTGAAATATATGCAGCTTATAAAATGTGTCTAATTGATATTTAATATGGGGCTTATTGATATGAGATGCATTGATGCGCTTGCTCGATAATTATGCAGTTGCTTGGCCCTTGCGTGAGAGTGCAAACCCCCTCTGAGAGTGCGGGGTCCCCCTCTGTGAGATTGCGGGGTCCCCTATGTAAGAGTGCGGCGTCCCCTCTGTGAATCACCGGCCCGGGCCGTGGCTGCCCGTGAGCAGGCATTAGCATGCTATGAATAGGGCCGCGTTTGTACCTTGAATGAAACACAGCAGGTTCTACGAGAAAATCAGCATCGCCCCTCCCCACTCAGCCCCACCGTGCCTGCCCTTGGCAGTGCGAGGTGTGTGTGTGTGTGTGCTATTGTATGTGTGCTGTGTGTGTTGTGTGTGTGCTGTGTATGTATATATTGTGTGTATGTATATGTTGTGTGTTGTGTATGTATATGTTGTGTGTGTGCTGTGTATGTATATGTTGTGTGTGTGCTGTGTATGTATATGTTGTGTGTGTGCTGTGTATGTATATGTTGCGTGTGTGCTGTGTATGTATATGTTGTGTGTATGTATATGTTGTGTGTGTGCTGTGTATGTATATGTTGTATGTATATGTTGCGTGTGTGCTGTGTATGTATATGTTGTGTGTGTGCTGTGTACGTAAATTTGGTGTGTGTGTGCGGCTCAACTACCTCGCCTGGTATGCAGGAGGTCGTGCATTCGATCCCAACCCTGACACCTGTTTGCATGTCTCGAACCATCTGGTCGCCGCGTGGTTTTTCTCCGGGTTCTCTGGGTTTTTTCCTCCACATTTAGAATCAACATCAGGGTTTCAGAGTATTTGGCTGCTATATATTTCGACGTGGTAAGCTACTTGGTTGAGCTATTATTTGCGGCCAGGTCTCTTCTGAAAAAGGGCCTTACATGGTAAAATCAAAACATAGTTTACATTTTTTTATATTTTGCGTGTCATATATGTGTGGTGGAGCGGTGATGCAGTGGTGAGCGCTGCACTGCTTTACAAACCCAGTAATTTGAGTTTGATTTCCCCTCGTGGCCAAAAAACATCAGCTAATATTTGAACTTGTCCTGGGCCTCCCCTAGGTCAACTCGGCCTCAAATTAGGATCTGCTGTGACGTGTGTTAACACTGACACTCGAGAAGACAAAGGCGGCCGGGCGTGGTGCTGTCCACCCGACCCCGCAGTGTGCCGTGCCGCACTTCATAGGTGCTCACTAAGAGCACTTGCCCCAACATTATTTTAAGACTACACGGGGGATCTTTGTCTTTGTGTGTGTGTGTAAGTGGAAGGGTAGGGGAGGGGTATGTTTGGCAGAGGGCAGGCGTGGTCCCATCCATCTCTTGCATATTTGTTAGTGCCGCCCGTGCATCTGTGTGAGCCTGCGTATGTTTTGACAAAAAAATGTACTGTGTGGAGAGTGTTGTGTGGGTGCTCCCCCCCCACCCGCACGCAGCCTCTCAGCCTCTCGGCCACGACACATCGTTGTTTTCACCCGGCGGGTGATGCAGGGGTGACGCGCTCGCACCTCCTCGCAGCCAGAAAGGGCCCCGGGTCCGATTCCCAACTCGGGTGCCTTCTCTGTATGGAGGTCGTGTTCTTCTCTCCCCTGTTCTGAATTGTGTGAGAGAGTACGAAAGAGTGAGAGGGTGAGTCTGGATGAGTGCGATTGAGTTTGGGGAGTTTGCATGTTCTCCCCCGGTTGTGCAGAGCATGTGTGTGTGTATGAGAGCGTGTGAGAATGTGTGAGTTGGAAAAGTTAGGTGGTCTATCTGCCAGTCATCTCAGTCAGTCGACCCATGGCATCTGGGTCTGTCTTACTTTCAGCTAGCCTTCGACGCTTCATGTGGACTCGAAGTGCACCTAGCCTGCTTCTAGCGCCATGGTGGCGACACTGCCACTTGGTGGCTAATGGCAGTCATCGTTGTTCTTGTTGTGTATGTGAGTGAGTGTGTGGAGTTTGTATGATGTAGAGAGTGGTAGTGTATTGGTTAGCGCGCTGCGCTACGAACCTGGCCACCAGAGTTTGATTCCCACTCACGGCTAACAACAGTGACAATAATCCGAACCAGTCCTGAGCCTTCTCTAGGTTGACTCCGCCTCAAATGAGTACCTGGTGCGGTGTGTAAACATCGCCACTGGGGAGACAAAGGCGGTCGGGCGTGGTGCTGGCCACCCACCCCCTCGTGTACCATGCCGGCCTTCATAGGTACTGCTCACCTACAGTACTTGCGTCAACAGTCTGTTCAGGCTAAACGGGGGATCTTTGTCTTTGGAGTTTGTATGTTCTCCACCTGTTCTGCTGAGAGAGAGTGTGAGAATGACTGCTGCTGTGCAATCTCAATTGAGTGATTTGCAAGATACATTTTGAGCATCGGCATGTTTTTGGTCTACAGCGGGTATACCGCGTTTGGTTTTTTTTTAGCTATGGGAGGAAACGGGAGAACCCAGGGGAAACCCACGCAGCACGGGGGGGGGGGGGGGAGGGGGGATATGAACATCCAAACTCCACACAGAAATGCGCCCGAGTCAGGAATCTAACCTCGGAATTTGTTGCTGTGATGTGCGAGCGGCACCGCTGCGGCCGTCTGTCCGTCCGCTCCACACTCGCAACCCAGGTGTGAAGCGGGCAGTTACCCCCCCGCAACCCGCTGAGAAAGACGAGAGACCCGACGTGGCCAGCGGCGGTTCAGAGCACCGCTGCTGAGGTGGGGGGGGGTCGGGGGTGGAGTGGGTCGGGTGTGAGTGCGGGGTTGGGGGGGTGATCCGATCGACGTTGGGGGTGGTGGGGGAAGCAAGCGGCACTGAGCTCGTGGAGAGTTCACCGCAGCCTAAGTGGCTTCCGTGCACTGCGCTGTACCGAGTAACCCCCCCACCCCCTCGCCTGTCCATGCTGTGTCCGTATTGCGCCGCCGTATTTCACGAGCGTTCCCCGGCAGGGTGCTGCTACCACCGCCAATTGGTTCTGTTGCGCGCGGTGGCAGCAGCAGCAGCAGCAGCCAGATGGCGCTGCTATCGCAGGCTCTTGCTACTGCTGACCACGGCGAGAAGCTTCAGCAGAGAGACAGACAGAGGCAGACGACAGGGAGTTCGTGTCGCTCTGCTGACTGCAGTGAGTTGAGTTACGTGGTCCATAGTTTGGGTTGACGTGACCCCAATCACACTCCTGTGGCTTGCCTTTAATATAGCTCTGTGTTTCTCTAGTAGTCTCTTTGGGTCTCGATGTAGCTTTATGATGTATCTCTCTGTGTCTATAGTGGTCTCTATGGGTCGCTGTGTATCTCTATGGGTCTCTGTATCTTTAGTGATCGCTGCCTCTCTCTGTATCTCTCGTGGTCTATATGCTTCTATAGTGATCTCTGTGAATCTTTAGAAATTTAAAGAATTCAAAAGAACTTTAACCTTTCGGATAGCTACCGCCTTAGTGCTGCGTGGAAGCGAATAATCAAATAATACATTATTTAAATGCATGCCTACAAAGGGCAGCGTACTTCATTAGGGATTACTGTTGGTAGGGCTATTTTAATAAACACAATATACAGGAAGTACAAGTTCAAAGGGCTCGCATAATGCATAATGTACATTGCCTCAGTAACCCCCCCTTACTAGTTGGCTGTGTCGGGTGGTGGCGGGTTTTAACGACACATTTATATATTTACTCGATCTAACCCAAAAACCTCTATTATGAAAGATACACTTAATGCATTTTTAAATAATCTCAATGCACAAAACCCAGCCATTCAGTTCACCATGGAAATGGAGGTGAACAACACAGTCCCCTTCCTGGATATTTTGCTTGGACGCGGTCAAAATGGTCAAATAACACCACAGAGCGTCTACCGCAAGGGAACGCACACCGATGCCTATCTGAATGCAGATTCGCATCATCACCCAGCACAGAAATCCTCTCTCATCAAGATGCTCATACATCGGGCAAAGACAGTGTCAGATGGTGAAAGTCCTAGGAAAGAGATTAAACATGTTAAAGAAGCACTGAGACTGAATGGCTACAATAATGTTCAAATTCACATAGCATTGAATGCCAAACCAAGACCGAACAACAATACTGCTGAAAGTGATCAGATTATCAAAACAATTAAAATACCATATATCTCGGGAGTTACTGACAAATTAGCCAGTGTTTTGCAAAAGCAAAACATTAAAGTGAGATTTGGTACGGTACACAAAATTCAAAAACGAGTGTCTTGTACTAAAGATGAATTACCGAAGTTCTAAACAGAAGGTGTATATCGGATTAATTGCTTATGCGGTAAGTTTTATATTGGACAGACGGGACGTAACATCAGCGTAAGACTAAAAGAACACCAAAGGAACATTAAATTCTCCCAAACACAGCTGTCAGCAGTGGCAGGGCATGCAAGGACATTCAATTGATTTTGATAACGTTGAAGTGTTATGCAGAACTAATTATTACTGGTCAAGACTAGTTCTAGAATCAATCGAAATTGAGAAGAATTCAAATAATTTCAACCGCTGCGATAGCTCCAGACCCAGGCAGCCTGGAAGCGTATTATTAAGTAATACACAACACATTGCAATTCCTTACAGGTGAGTCACATTCTAAGTGGCTGTTGCTGATCTATTACATAATTGCATTGACCCTCACCTCTGATCTCAAAACCTAATTGGGTTCAACGATGATGACGTCATCCTTTACTATTTAAGACCGGAAGCAGGTGGATGGCTTCACTATTCTGGCAAATCGCCTGAAGATGCTGGATGTAATTTCCAGCGAAACGTCGTACTCAAATTGTAAATATTGTGGATTCACTCTTCAACACACCGGTGGGCTAAAGTAGTGAACCATTTTACTTTTGTCAACGTGACACATTTTTTTTTACTGATTGGCCATGTCGGGTGGTGGTGGGTTGCGACACATTTATAAATAACGCGATCTCACCCAAAAACCTTTATTATGAATAATACTGGTCGCGTAAGCCTGCGTGTTAAACTCTTGTGTATCTCTCTGTATTCTTCGTGCCTATGGTAATTTTCTCAGGAGCTATCATCTCCAGCGAAACGCTGTTTGTACAAAATGATCAACGTTTTGCATTAAGGCTCTCAATGTCCCTCCTGCAGTGGTGAGATGTTAACTACTTGCCTGGTATACAGGAGGTCGTGAGTTCGGCCCGTCTCTCTCCTCATGGCCGCGTGGATTTTTTTCCTGGGTCCTCCGGTTGTTCCCTCCACATTTAGAATCAATGTCACGTGTTCAGAGTATTTGGCTGCTGCTGTTAATGTCCACGTGATGACGAGCCATTTTTTGAGCTGTCATTTGTGATCGCCAGGTCCCTTCTGAAAAAGAGCTACATAGCTCAGTGGGCCTTACCTCGTAAAATAACAATATATTGTTTACTTCTATGAAACCTGTACAGCATCGTGCAATAAAGTTCAGCATGATACGACCACCAAATGTCAGCACAAAACCGGTTCATGCCGGCAGAACGTACATGCAAATTGGGAAAACCTGAGGCAAGAGGGCTGCCGCCCCCAGAGGGATGACGTGCGTGGGGTTGTGACCCTGCTCGGGGATTGAACTTGTGTCGCTGAGAACAAGGGAGGAGGCAACCCTGCCTCGTGGCTCATAGAGCGAGGGCTCCGCCATGTGGCCTCTGAGCGCCACTGCATCCGTTGCGCTCGCTTGCTGGTGGCTACGTATGCATGTTGAACTTCTTTCGCACCGTACGTAGCCAACCATGCTAATCGGAGGTGTGGGGGGAAGGACAACACAAAAAGCAGTTCTAAAGAAATTAGTTTGTCAATATAGATAATTTAAAAGTGCATAGCTCCAGTGGCTTCCTAATATCGGAAGTAAGAGCATTCCAGATGGCCGCAGAAATGTATCTGAAAGCACGCGATGTGGTAACCGTCTTTGTTCGTGGCCAGCCGATAGCCGCTGCTGCTGTAAGGATGACCGGAGTTTGCGTGATGGTTTATGCTCCTTGACGACATCAGCAAGGTGTTGTGGTTCATTTGTGGCAAGCACTTTGTGTATTTAGCACAGGATTTCGCGGCCAAAATTATCCAAAAGAGAAGGTTATTGGGGTATTATCGCGTAAATGTGAATGTGTTGTTAAACCCGCCACCACCTAACACAGCCAATTAGTAAGGTCTGTCACGTAAACAAAAAATGCCAATGAGTTACTAGTTCAGCACACCCGGTGTGTTGAAGAGTAAACCCACAACATTTACAATTTGAGTTCCATGACATTTCGCTGGTAATTACAACTATCCCCATCAGGCAATATCACACTTTGTGTGTGTAATGATTGCAACCTTATGACGCCACAAGTGGCATGCTACAACCCAGCTCTGTGGAGGTAGCAGTGAGGGTTGGTGGATTGCGTGCACAGATGTTGTTGTGAAAACTCCCTTCTTCCCGTGTGCGTTCAGGAGGGTGCCGTACCGCCTTCTCCTGGCGAGCCAGGTCGACCCCACTTGTTTTGTTTGATGACGGGATAGAGAGTTTCCCCCTCGCACCTGTGGGATTTCATCCGGGTGCTGCGGTTTTCCTCAGATGTAAAAAAACAAGCCCATTGGCCGATGACGACACCGACATTTCTAGAGGATCGCAGACCTTGGGCAGTTTTTCGGCAGCAACGGCTCCTGCTGCTTTCCCGTGAGTTTGTGGTTCCTCCTCCCCGCTGCTGACCCCTCTTGAGTCGTCCCCCCTCTCTCTCTCTCACTCTCTTCTTTACGAGATTGAACCCTGTGTGGTGGCGGCACGTTACAGGTTTAGTTTTGTCGTCAAGTAACCAGCATAGAGGGGCGGAAACCAAACTAACGAGAGGGGTGGAGCCATTACTTTCTTCGAGTTCGCACAAAAAAAAAAACCTCATTATAATCAAGAGAAGGCGCAATGCACTGTGGTGAATACGAGACACCGGTGGGTCGTGGTTCCCTTCATAAATAATGCCACGGAGCGGTCCTTAAAGAGCCGATATGTGGGTCCTCCAGAGCCGCAGTTTGCCGACCCCCTGTACTGTACGAGCAGGAACCCGTGGAAACTTCGGCGGTAAAGAGATGACCAATATGGATGCGTTATCACTACTCCCTCTCCTACACCTCGCTAATGTCGCGTGACGTCATAACCCCTGCCCCCTCTCCTCACCACTCCCACGTCTCTTGACGTTAGCCCCTCTCCTCACTAACGCGCCCCAATCTAGCGGGATGTAATCACCCCCTCTGCTCCAACAGCCCAGAGTCTGTGAGGTCATCATCCCGCTCCCCTATCAACCCCACCCCTTCAACTCACCAGCGTGGCTAACCCCCACTCCCTCCCCACCCGGCCAAAATGTTTATTTTTATTGACTATAAAACGATTTCTATTTGTACTCTTTGGTTCTATTTGATCAGGTAAAGCCTTCTTGAGCTGCATAGCTCTTTTTCAGGAGCAACCTGGCCTCAATTGATAGCTCAACAAAGTGGCTTATCACGTGGGAATTTATAGCAGCCAAATACTCTAAACGCGTAATGTGGATTATAAATGTGGAGGGAAAAACCGGAGGACCCGTAGAAAAATCCACGCGACCACGGGTAGAGAGACACGCAAACTCTAAATATACAGGCATCAGCGTCGGGATCGATCCCACGAACTTCTGTATACAAGGTGAGGTAGTGAACATCTCGCCACTGTGGCGCCCTCATAAACTGGTGCATTACAGACATATTGACACACAAACAAGGGCTTTATTACTTAGAGACGAGTATAATTACACAATCTCTCATCCCAATACGGGCGTCCTTCACGTAACGCGTGACGCATGCGTTCCTGAAAAAACTATCGCTCAAGTCGAAGCGCGCTTTTGTCTGAAGCCGATTTCCCCCACAGACATACGGTGTCACAAGGGGGTGGGGGGTGCGTTATTTAATCAATTTAGGCCCTGCATTTACCATGTACGTATACATTTAACATTTAATGAAAACAAATATTAGCGTGACAAACATTACTCAATAAGAAGGTTACTCCCAATAAGAAGGTTACTCCCAGCCCGTGGCACTGGGCACTGCCACGTGCCTGTGACGTCATCACATTGAGATTTTAGTTGGTTGACCTGGGGGGGTGGGGGGGAAACTTTTATTTTAATCTTTGAAAATTTTAACAACAAATATATTACAATAGTTTTTGTTATTTTCTCGGGTGCGTAAACTGTGAAACGCATGGCGTGCGTGTGAAGTACCTCCCTCAAGGATGAATCGCGGAGACTGCGAATTTGTGCGATGGGAGGGGTTAGCGACGGGAATGCCCGTGTGGTTAGTTTGTTGTCCTCACGAATCTCCGACTCGTGTGGCTGGCTACGTACGGTGCGAAAGAAGTTCAACATGCAATACATATCCATTAATAATTTAACAATTATTGTTGATTAAAATTGGTGTGATAACTATTATTGAGAATGATTAATAATTACATTATATATTATGATGTATATACATAACAATAATGACTGTCAACTCGTGACACGCCACCGCACAGGAGTCGCAACCTCTTTGAGAGAGAGGACGACTTGGAGGCATTAGAAGGAGGAGCCATCGACGAGTGGTAAGGCACCTGGAGCCGCTGCCAAATTCTCCCCCCGCTCCTGCTCCTCCTCCAAGCTCCGTGGTCCTCTGTATATGAAGGTGTTGTCGGCCAGTTAATGGGTGTGGGAGGAAACCGGAGCACCCGGAGAAGACCCCCACAGCAATCTCCTGCCGCTCAATTGCACGTTGAGGCATCGGCGGTCGCCTCCTGTTATTACAGCTGTTGGAGAGCGAGCGGTGTTTGTTGTACGTCGCCAACCATGCCGATCAGAAGTGCGGGGCAAGGACAACTAACTAACACACGCAAAGCAGTTATAAAGAAATTAGTTTTCAATTTAGGTTTAAAAGTGCATAGCTCCAGTGGCTTCCTAATATATCGGAAGGAAGAGCCTTTCTGACAGCCACAGAAGCGCATCCAAAAGGCGCGATACATTGGTTGAACACAAGCAAAATCTCTGAACCGGTTTCAATATTCAAAATCTCGTCTGCAGAGTCGGCAGCATTCCTTGAACTAATGCCGGTGAACTGCCAGTTGTTTGTAGGCAAGGCCCGGTTTTCGACATGTAATGTCTCATCGTCAGCAGAGTAGTCAGTTTGACCCAATGCTGAACTGCCAGTTGTTTGTAGGTAAGGCCTGGTTTCGACATGTAATGTCTCATCGTCAGCAGAGTAGTCGGTTTGACCCAATGCTGAACTGCCAGTTGTTTGTAGGTAAGGCCTGGTTTCGACATGTAATGTCTCATCGTCAGCAGAGTAGTCGGTTTGACCCAATGCTGAACTGCCAGTTGTTTGTAGGTAAGGCCTGGTTTCGACATGTAATGTCTCATCGTCAGCAGGGTAGTCAGTTTGACCCAATGCTGAACTGCCAGATGGTTCTATGCAACGACCGGTTCGGTGCCTCATCAACAGTGACAGACTTTGCTTGAACCAATGTTGGTTTTACTGCCATGTGTTATAGGCAATGACTGGTTTTGATATTCAGTGTCTCATTAGTAGCAGAGTCTGGTTCGGTTGACACAATGCTGTTGAACTGCCAGATGTTTTATAGGCAAGGGACCCCTCTGCTAGATGCGGGTCCCAGTTCGACACAGATCTTATGCTCTCCCACTAGAGGCGTGCGTCTGATGGGATGTGTAACAAAATGTATGCTTGTGTGTTTCCACGTGGAGCGACGGATGGGTGACCGAGCGGGCGCCGTGTTGCCTGCTTTGTGATTTCGGTTTCTACATTCTCCACTGGGACGCTCACGTTTTGTTCAGCATAACAGAAATATAGGGCCCTTGGTCCATCCACTGCTGGATGAAGGCATCGCCACGGCCGTGCCAGTCAATGGGGGGGGGGGGGGGTTGTTTGGCCATGCTTCACCATTCTGGTCAGTGCAGCGGGAGGGGTGGTTGGAGGGAGCAGGGTGGGGGGGGGGTGTCTCGTGGCGAAATGTTGGCTCCCTCCCCTGGTATATAGATTATCTAATTAGTCTTGGCCAGTAGTAGCTAATTTTGCACAGAACTTCAGCATTATCAAACGGGACGAATGATCAGCACGAGACTAAAAGAACACAAATGAAATATTAAACACTCCCAGATACAACTGTCAGCAATAGCAAAACACGCGTGCCAACAAGGACACTCAATTTATTTTTGATGACGTTAAAGTACGACATATGATGACGCAATGCCCCGATCCACAAATACGAAGGAGACATCATGGCGATGGTGCGACACTCCGCTACTGCTGATGTGGTTGTCTTCTGGCTTGACCACCTGAATGTGAAATTGTAGTTGTTGGTTCTGTATCTAAATCAGCAGCCAAACAAGAAGAAGAGACGGATCCATATTCGCGCAAAGTTTAAAAAAACTACTCAGCACATTCACTCAGTTTGCTTTTGCACACACTGGGCAGTAAGCAATCATCGGCCACTAATGGCAGCAGTCTCATGCCAGCTCGCAGGCTAGGCACCGAGTCACCTCGTGGTGCACAGAGACAGCTACTGCTTGCGGGAGGGGGGGGGGGCTTTCGAATGTTTTAGATGAGATATGAGATGCGACGACCCAAGACGCTTTGAGTTGCTGGGCATTTACAAGTAAGCTCCGCTGTATGAATGCAAATATTCACGTTACTTTAAAGAGAAAATTGTGATCATGACTTGCGGTGGATATTGCGATTTTTGGATAGCGGTGGTGCGGCGGCGGATTGCGTCCGTGGATTGCGTCCGTAGATTGCGATCGTGGAATGCGTCCGTGGATTGCGATCGTGGAATGCGATCCTGGATTGTGTCCCTGGATTGCGATCCTGGATTGCGATGGTGGGTTGCGACGGTGGAATACGACCGTGGATTTGCGTACGCGGATTGCGACGGTGGATTGCGACAGTGATATGACTGACCCGTGTGTTGTGCTGCGTGGTGCGCATCTCGTTGCAGACATGAGGATGAGTGATTCGCCAGACGCTGCTAAACACACACTGGATGGGCAGGAGGGCAGCCCAGGTCTGTGCTGGACCCAGGAGCCGTTCGCTACAGCTCATATCCCCCTCCTGCTGCAACAGCAGCAGCACAGCCAAAACCACCACCAGCACAGTAAACACAGCCAACCACCACCACAATCACCACCACAACCACCACCGCAACCACAGCCACCAGGATAAACATAGCTACCTCAACCACCACAATAAACACAGTCACAACCACCACAACCACCACAACAGCCACCATGATAAACACAGCCACCACAATCACTACCAGCAGAGTAAGCAAAGCCACTCCACCAGCACTACCATGTTTGATGCATAATTATTGGTGCATAATTCCCACTCATGCTGCCATCACAACCACTGTCACACAACCGTTACTGCCCTAAAGCTACAACCACCGTCACAACAGGCACCGGCATCCACTGCCCCAGCGACGTCACACGTGACCACACGCTCAGTTCGGGGTCCCTTCTGTGTCAGACATCAGTGAGTGGCAGCGCTGCTCTGGTGACTGTGGCTCAGTGCGGGGTCCCCTCCGTGTCAGACGTCATTGAGTGGCAGCGCTGCTCTGGTGACTGTGGCTCAGTGCGGGGTCCCCTCCGTGTCAGACGTCAGTGAGTGGCAGCGCTGCTCTGGGGACTGTGGCTCAGTGCGGGGTCCCCTCCGTGTCAGACGTCAGTGAGGGGCAGCGCCACTCTGGGGACTGTGGCTCAGTGCGGGGTCCCCTCCGTGTCAGACGTCAGTGAGTGGCAGCGCTGCTCTGGTGGCTCTCAGGGTCACCTGACAACATCAAAAGCCATGGACATCTCCCTATGCACACTCGGTCCTACCCAATTCAGAGCGCGCATTTTGAGATTACGGATGCGCATGTTAGTTCGTAAATTCTGTGCTCGGTCTCTAATGCCTTGTGCGTGCTGTGTATTTTGTGCAGGTGTGTGTTGTGTGTGTGATGTGGGCACTGTGTGTGCTGTGTATTGACTTCGGGCTGTGTGTATGTACTGTGTTGATTGTGTGTTTGTGTATTCTATGCTGGGTGTACTGTGCATGTGAACTGTGTGCAGTGTGTACTGCGTGCTGTGTACTGTGTATTGACGGCGTGCTGTGTATCGATTGCGTGCTGTGCATACTTTGTGCATGTACTGCATGCTGTGTGTACTATGTATTGACTGCAAGCTGTGTGTGCTGTGTATTGACTGTGTGCTGTGTGTGCTGTGTATTAACTGTGTACTGCATGCTGTGTGTACTGTGTATTGACTATGTACTGTGTGGGCTGTGTATTGACTGTGTGCTGTGTGTACTGTGTATTGACTGTGTACTGCATGCTGTGTGTGCTGTGTATTGACTGCGTGCTGTGAGTACTATATATTATTCACTGTGTGCTTTTTGTACTGCGTGCTGTGTGTGCTTTGTATTGACTGCGTGCTCTATGGACTGTGTATTGACTGTGTACTGTGTATTGACTGTGTACTGTGTGTACTGTGTATTGACTGTGTGCTGTGTATTGTGTATTGACTGCGTGCTGTGTGTACTGCGTATTGACTGTGTACTGCGTGCTGTGTGTACTGCGTGCTGTGTGTACTGTGTATTAACTGCGTGCTCTTTGTACTCTGTATTGACTGTGTACTGTGTGTACTGTGTATTGACTGTGTACTGCGTGCTGTGTGTACTGCATGCTCTGTGTACTGTGTATTGACTGCATGCTGTGTGTACTGTGTATTGACTGCATGCTGTATGTACTGTTATTGACTGTGTGCTGTGTGTACTGTGTATTGACTGTGTGCTGTGTGTACTGTGTATTGACTGTGTGCTGTGTGTACTGTGTATTGACTGTGTGCTGTGTGTACTGTGTATTGACTGTGTGCTGTGTGTACTGTGTATTGACTGTGTGCTGTGTGTACTGTGTATTGACTGTGTGCTGTGTGTACTGTGTATTGACTGTGTGCTGTGTGTACTGTGTATTGACTGTGTGCTGTGTGTACTTTGTATTGACTGTGTGCTGTGTGTACTGTGTATTGACTGTGTGCTGTGTGTACTGTGTATTGACTGTGTGCTGTGTGTACTGTGTATTAACTGTGTGCTGTGTGTACTGTGTATTGACTGTGTGCTGTGTGTACTGTGTATTGACTGTGTGCTGTGTGTACTGTGTATTGACTGTGTGCTGTGTGTACTTTGTATTGACTGTGTGCTGTGTGTACTGTGTATTGACTGTGTGCTGTGTGTACTGTGTATTGACTGTGTGCTGTGTGTACTGTATATTGACTGCGTGCTGTGTGTACTATGTATTGACTGTGCTGTGTGTGCTGTGTGTACTGCGTGCTGTGTGCTGCGTATTGACTGCATGCTGTGTGTACTGTGTATTGACTGTGTACTGTGTATTGACTCTGTACTGCGTGCTGTGTGTACTGCGTGCTCTGTGTACTGTGTATTGACTGAGTGCTGTGTGTACTGTATATTCTTGACTGTGTGCTTTTTACTGCATGCTTTGTGTAATGCATGATGTGTGTACTGTGTATTGACTGCGTGCTGTGTGTACTGCGTGCTCTGTGTGCTGTGTATTGACTGCATGCTGTGTGTACTGTGTATTGACTGAGTGCTGTGTGTACTGTGTATTGACTGAGTGCTGTGTGTACTGCGTGCTCTGTACCGTGTATTGACTGCGTGCTGTGTGTACTGCATGCTCTGTGTGCTGTGTATTGACTGCATGCTGTGTGTACTGTGTATTGACTGAGTGCTGTGTGTACTGCGTGCTCTGTACCGTGTATTGACTGCGTGCTGTATGTACTGCGTGCTCTGTATGCTGTGTATTGACTGCATGCTGTGTGTACTGTGTATTTACTCTGTACTGCGTGCTGTATGTACTGCGTGCTCTGTGTGCTGTGTATTGACTGCGTGCTTTGCGTGCTTTGCACAGGTAAGGAGCGGAATGGGCTGGACTTCCACCGGCAGGTCATCACTTCCGCACAGGCACAGGCCATCCTGGGCCACTTCCAGCAGGTGGCACCACTTACGCACCGCACTTTCACCGCACCCTCACCACACCCTCACCACACACTCACCACACACTCACCACCACACACTGCACCCTCACCACACACTCACCACCACACACTGCACTCTTACAACACCCTCACCACACACCGCACTCTCACCACACCCTCACCACACCCTCACCACACACTCACCACACACTCACCACCACACCGCACTCTCACCGCACCCTCACCACACCCTCACCACACACCGCACCCTCACCACACACTCACCACACACTCACCACCACACCGCACTCTCACCGCACCCTCACCACACCCTCACCACACACCGCACCCTGACCATACCCTCACCACACACCACCGCACACTGCACTCTTACTACACTCGCAGTACCCTCAGTCGCCCATGGCCGAAGCGCAGCGAGTCCCCACGCGACGCCTCCAGGCGACGCTGCTCAGAATCTGGAGTATTTAGACTGCGGCAGGA
Source organism: Petromyzon marinus (assembly GCF_048934315.1). Lineage (NCBI taxonomy): Eukaryota > Metazoa > Chordata > Hyperoartia > Petromyzontiformes > Petromyzontidae > Petromyzon > Petromyzon marinus. The sequence goes on along the minus strand of NC_133728.1, from coordinate 11,914,670 downwards.
GGAGTCCGATAAGCCGTGAAGCTCTTTGTCACAGATGTCCACCAGTAGCGTATCCTGAGCCACGGTGTCTGCCTCAACCGTGGCCCGCCCCACAGTTGGCTTCGCTCCCACGCCAGACCGTTGATGATGATGCGCAGGGCTCCTGGTGTGCGATGCACTCACACGCTGATACACTCGCACACACAGGCAGAGATGCCCCGTGTAGCCTTCAACAGACCGTCGCGGCAAGTGCTGTTAGCGAACAGCACCAATGAAGGCCGGCACGGCATGCGAGGAGGTGGGGTGGCCAGCACCACGCCCGGCCGCCTTTGTCTCCCCAGTAACGATGTTTACACACCACACCAGGTACTCATCTGAGGCTAAGTCGATCGAGGGGAATCCCAGGACCGGTTCAGATAATCATTACTTTGGAGTGCGACAGGATAAAACGCAGCAAGTTGGCACAGTGGGGAGCGCAGGTGGTGCATCTGCCAGTCATCTCAGTCAGTCAGTCAACCAATGGCACCTGGGTCTGTCACGTCACCCCCTGTCAGCGAGCCTTGGATACTTCACATGGGTTGTCGCAGTGCACTTAGTTGTGTGTTGACGTGTTAATGTGTGTGTGTGCTGCCTGTAGGTGCATTTGGGTGCTGCATTACAGACGGCCGCCGCCGCACAATCACTCCAGTCGCCGGCATTAAACCTGCAGGTATGGTGGGGTCATCTACAGGGGGGAGGGGGAAGGGGAATCCTGTATGAGGTTTATAGGTAAAGGCTAGGGGAGTGTGTGATGGTATGGGTGTGTGAGATATGTCAGTATGTGGAGTATATGTCTGTCTTTTTGCAACGATGTGCTTGATGTTTGTGTGTATGAGAGTACGTGATGGTGTGCGTGTCAGGAGCGGTAGTGTAGCGGCTAGTGCACTGCGCTATGAACCCGGCGACCTCAGTTAGATTCATGCTCACCACCAACACCAGTGACGATTATCTGAACCGGTGATGGCCCTCTCCTAGGTCGACTCAACCTCAAATGAGTATCTGGTGCGGTGTGTAAAAATATCGCCACTGGGGAGACAAAGGTGGTAGGGTGTGGTGCTGGCCACCCACCACCTCGTGTGCCATGCCGGCCTTTATAGATGCTCGCTTACAGCACTTGCCCCAACAGTCTGTTCAGGCTGTATGCAGGATCTTTGTCTATGTGGTATGTGTGTGAGCGAGTGAGTATGCGCGCCTTCGACACTTCACGTGGCTTCAAAGTTCACCTAGCATGGCACAAGCCCCGTCGTTACGTCACCGCCACTTAGTGGCGAACAGCAGTTGTTGTTATGTGGTGTATGGTAGGGAGTGGTCGTGTAGCGGTTAACGCCCTGCGCTACAAACCCAACAGAGACCCAAGTTCGATTCTTGCTCACACATGACACCAGTAACAATTGTCTGAACCAGTCCTGGGTTTCCCCCTCGGTCGACTTAGTCTTAATTGAGTACCTGGTGCGGTGTGTAAATATCGGCACTTGGGAGACAAAGGTGGCTAGGTGTGGTGCTGCCCCCCCCCCCCCTCCTCGTGTAACGTACCGGCCTTCATAGGTGCTCGTTAAAAACCACTTGCCAAAAAAGTATGATAAGGCTTTATGGGGGATCTTTGTTTTTGTTTGCGTGGTATATGAGTGAGTAGTGTGAATGCATATGTGTGTATGTATGAGTGTGAGTGGGTATGTTCGTATGAGAGTGAGTGTTTGTGTATATCTGTATGAAAGTGTTTATGTATGTATGAGTGTGAGTGGCATGTGTATGTATGAGATTGAGTGTGTGTCTGTATGTATGTGTTGTATGTGTGAGTTTGTATGTATATATGTGTGTATGTATATATGTGTGTGTATGTGTATATATGAGTGTGTGTGTGTGCCGCATGCTTCCTGGCACAGGGGGCTAATGGAGCCAAACCGAGTTTCCGTGGCCGTGCCGAGGGGGGCGGCTCTGAGCGAGCTCACATCCGTCTGCGTTAGGGCACGGGTTCCCAGTCCCCTAGGCTCCACACTGAGCCGTGTGTGCGTGCGTGCAGGTGCTCAGGTGTATGTGTGTACTTGTGCTGTCTGTGTGCAGCGGTAGTGTAGCGGTTAACGCAGCTGTGCAATGAACCCGGCTATGACCCGAGGTCGATGCCTCACTCGCAGCCAACACAAATGACGATTATCTGAACCCGTCCTGGGCTTCCCCTAGGTCGGCTCAGCCTCAAATGTATACTGGTGCAGTGTGTAAAAACATCTCCACTGGGGAGACAAAGGCAGTCGGGTGTGGTGCTGGCCACACAACCCCTTGTAGGTGCACTGTTCCGGCCTTTGTGGGCGCTCCTCCCGAAGAGCAATTGACCCAGCAGCCTGTGTGGGCTGTACATAGGACCTTTGTCTTTGCGGGTGTCTGCACATGTGTCTGTGTGCCTGCTTGGCGGCTTCAAGGTGCACCTAGCTTGGCTCAAGTGCTGTGGCGAACTCACCGCCACTTTGTGTCGAACGCTGTTTGTTGTTGCATGTGTGTGTTTGCACGTGCGCGTGTTTCCGTGTACCTGTATGTGTGTGTGATAGCCTATTGTGTAGTATGGGGAGCGGTAGTGCAGTGGTGAGCACGCTGGGCTACGAACCTGGCAACCCGAGTTTGAGTCCCGCTCACGGCCAACACCAGGGACAATTATCTGAACCGGTTCTCGGACTCCCCTAGGTCGACTCAGCCTCGAATGAGTACCTTTTGCTGTGTGTAAACATCGCCACTGGGGAGACAAAGGTGGTCGGGCGTCGTCCTGGCCACCCACCCCCTCGTGTGCTATTCCGGTCTTTGCAGGTGCTCGCTAACAGCACTTGCCCCAACAGTCTGTGAAGACTACACGGGGGATCATTGTCTTCATCTGTGTTGTGTAGCAGCAGACACGGGGCGTGGGTGGAGAGTGAATTGTTCTCTATTAAAATCTCATCACGCCGGATCGAATCCACAACGAACACAGCAGCAAAACTTAGTGCCGTAACGCACGGCACTAAGTAATCATTAGTGTCGGTTGTGGAGAATGTAAGTGGCCGGATAAATAATGTAGACAGCACGAAGGCAATACGCCACCTCCTTGCCTGTATCCCTCTCTCTCCTTAACACGTAAAATCAAAACAATTTCTTTTCACACATCCCATCAGCCACACGGCCCTTCAGGGAGTGCATAATTCCGGTGTATAGCATTGGGTCCGTTCAACACGAGCAAAAACTTATTGACAGAGAGAGGGGGGGGGGGGGGTCCTTGCCAATGATCGTCCGGCCGCTTGGGCTGCCCAGGCCGGTGAATAATTATGCTTCAGTTGCTTTGGTTGTTGGAAGATTTACATGGCTCTCCTCTGTTAATGCAATTTGTTCGTCTTGTGTTGATACCGAAAATGATTTCAACATCAATCCTCGCTCCCAAATACCATTTGGGAGACCAGCCCAAGAATGCGCACCGTGCGTGTTCTGGGTCTGCCTCCCCCCCCTCCTCCTCCTCGTCCCACCTCCACACACCCAGGTCCTGCGTTTAGAGTCGAGGGAGATAGTGGGGGAGAGCAGCCGCTGTCCGATGATGATAATGATGACCTCCGATCCTCACCGCGTGACTCCAGCGCGCACCCCAGTCTCTGTAACCCCCCAGTCTCTGTATCCCCCCGGCCTCTGTAACCCTCCGGTATTGGAGTCTGGCTCGGCCCGGCTGGGAGACTGATGGAGGTGCCCAGTTGGCGTGCCGTGGTAGCGAGATGTTAACTCCCTCACCTGGTATGCGGGAGGTCGTGGGTTCGATCCCGACCCTGACGGCTTTTGATTTGGGGTGTCTCTTTCCCCGCAGTCGCGTGGATTTTTCTCCGGGTCCTCCGGTTTTTCCCTCCACATTTAGAATCAATGTCACGCGTTTTGAGTATTTGGCTGCTTTAAATTTCTATGTAATGATAAGCCACATCGTTGAGCTATCATTTGTGACCAGGTCGCTTTTGAAAAAGAGCTATATAGCTCAGTGGGCCTTACCTGGTATAATAAATAGTAGTTTAGTTTAGTTCACCATTTGTGACGATTTAGAGCGATGCTGCTACCACCCCACTGCTCGGAGCCATGAGCATGGACATCCAGCCCCAACGGTGTCGCCCGACCCCTTCCCGCACTAGCGTGAGTGCAGTGTGCGTTTGTGGGGGGTCGTAAACCATCCCAGCCGCTCCACGTGGGTGAAGTGTGCTCTGACCCTCCTCCTCTAGGGCTCTCCGCTGGGAGGAGGAGGGTCCGTCTCACCGCATCAGGATGCTAGAGTTGCGGTGATGTCTTGGTGACGTCTTGGTGATGTCCCGGTGATGTCTCGGCGACCGCGGGGCTCGGCCACTGATGTTGAAACGATCGATTCTCCCGCTCGTAATTTGAGCTATCGTCAATGGTGAACGAATATCTAAACCGATCATCGGCCTCTCCCTCTGTTGGCTCAGCCTCAAATGAGTACCTGGTGCAGTGCGTATAATAATAATGTACACTTCTATAGCGCTTTTCACCCGGAGCTCACAAGGCGCTAGACTATACACATGCACGCAGGCTTACACCAATAAAATGTAACCAGGCCACACCACCCCCTCATGCGTCGTGCCAGGCTTCATAGATGCTGTTCGCTAACAGCACTTGCCCCAACTGTCTGTTAAGGTTAAATGGGGAATTTTTGTCTTTGTGTGCGTGTGCAGCTGAAGTCGGATGAGCTTGCGGAGCTGAAGCAGGTGTCACAGCAGCAAGCCGCCATGCTGCAACAAGCGATCCCACAGGCACAGTTCATGCTGTCTGGAAACCAGATTACAGGGGTAACACACACACATTCACACACATTCACACACACACACATTCACACACACATTCACACACACATTCACACACATTCATACACATACACACACATTCACACAGTCCACTCAGCTCCACGTCCTCCTGTACCACATCACTCCATCTCTTCTCTAGCCCGTGCCGTGCCCGTTTAGCCCCCTCGATCCGGCTGAACAAAAGCTGTTTCGGCATGCGGTGGCTGGGCATGCGGGGTACATGACCCAGCCAACGCAGCCTTGCCTGCCGGAGGAGCTTACCGATGGGACCTTGTCCAGATATTTCAAGGATTTGTGAGCTCCTCACACAATCCAGCCTGGTTAAACCCAGGATGGATCGTAGGCAGGCTAGCCTAAATGTTTCTAACCGGCGAAGATGTTCCATTAGGGGGGTCCACTTTTCGCAAGCGTAGAGAAGGGAGGGAATGACCGTGGCCGAGAAGACCTGAAGCTTAGTGCGGAGCGACAGACCAGGTAGCTTCCACACAGCGTTACGCAACCGATGAAAAGATATTGCCGCTCGACTGATTCGGAGTAAGATCTCTGCTGTTAAACTGGAACCGTTCATAAGCACACTGCCCAGGTATGGGAAACTCTCCACTCTCTCCACAACTGCCCCATCACCGATTGGGAGTTGTGGGGGTGGAGTGTCCGATGGTACAAAATACGCAGGCAGATGCTTAGTTTTGGTGGGGCTGATGGTAAGGCCCCATCTCTTAGTGGCACGCTCCAGTCTCAGCAGCAGCATCTCCAACTCCTCCTCCACATTCACACATACATACATACACACATACACACACATTCACACACACATTCACACACACACACGGGGATCTTTGTCTTTGTGGTCCTGGCCACCCACCCCCTTGTGTGCCACAGTTTCGGTTCATAGGCGCTCGCTAACAGTACCTGCCCGAACAGTCTGTTTAAGGCTTTATGGGGGATCTCTGTCTTTCGTGTGTGTGTGTGCAGCTTGCCCTGCTGCAGCAGGCCCAGGCACAGCTGATAGCAGCGGCTGTGCAACAGTCGGCCAATCAGCAGCCGGTGTCGTCGTCGGCTTCCATGGGCACGGCAAGCAGCGCCGCAAGCGCCCTCGCGTCGCTACCTCTCACCCAGTCCATACAGCTGCAGGTGCGGCCGCACGGCTCCGGGCAACGGCCAGGAGGCCACCGTGCACTCGGGCAAATTTTGGGGGGAAATCGTTGCCGGCAATGGGAACGTGTGGGTGGGCAGCGGAATGGAGTGACAGGTTGCTCTTGATTCGGGACGGGGTAGGCCTAGTGCTAGTCACTTTTATTAGGGATGGGGCAGGCCTAGCGCTAGTCACTAGTTGATTAGAGATGGCACAGGCCTAGTACTAGTCATTAGTTGATTAGGGATGGGGCAGGCCTATTGCTTGTCACTAGTTGATTAGGGATGAGGCAGGCCTAGCGCTCTTCACTAGTTTATTAGGGATGGGGCAGGCCTAGTGCTAGTCACTAGTTGATTAGGGAGGGGGCAGGCCTAGTGCTAGTCACTGGTTGATTAGGGGTAGGGTAGGCCTAGTGCTAGTCACTAGTTGATTAGCGATGGGGCAGGCCTAGTGCTAGTCACTAGTTGATTAGGGATGGGACAGGCCTAGTGCTAGTCACTAGTCCATTAGGGATGGGGCAGGCCTAGTGCTAATCACTAGTTGATTAGGGATGTGGTAGGCCTAGTGCTAGTCACTAGTAGATTAGGGATGTGGTAGGCCTAGTGCTAGTCACTAGTTGGTTAGGGATGGGGCAGGCCTAGTGCTCGTCACTAGTTGATTAGGGATGGGGTAGGCCTAGTGCTAGTCACTAGTTGATTAGGGATGAGGCAGACCTAGTGCTAGTCACTAGTTGATTAGGGATGGTGCAGGCCTAGTGCTAGTCACTAGTAGATTAGGGATGTGGTAGGCCTAGTGCTGGTCACTAGTTGGTTAGGGATGGGGCTGGCCTAGTGCTCGTCACTAGTTGATTAGGGATGGGGTAGGCCTAGTGCTAGTCACTAGTTGATTAGGGATGAGGCAGACCTAGTGCTCGTCACTAGTTGATTAGGGATGGTGCAGGCCTAGTGCTTGTCACTAGTTCATTAGTGATGAGGCAGGCCTTGTGCTAGTCACTAGTTGATTAGGGATGGGGGAGACCTAGTGCTAGTCACTTGTTGATTAGGGATGGGGCAGGCCTAGTGCTAGTCACTAGTTGATTAGAGATGTGGTAGGCCTAGTGCTAGTCAATAGTTAATTCGGGATGGGGCAGGCCTAGTGCTAGTCACTAGTTGATTAGGGATGGGGCAGGCCTAGTGCTAGTCACTAGTTGATTAGGGATGGGGCAGGCCTAGTGCTAGTCACTAGTTGATTAGGGATGGGGTAGGCCTAGTGCTCGTCACTAGTTGATTAGGGATGGGGTAGGCCTAGTGCTAGTCACTAGTTGATTAGGGATGTGGTAGGCCTAGTGCTAGTCACTAGTTGATTAGGGATGGGGCAGGCCTAGTGCTCGTCACTAGTTGATTAGGGATGGGACAGGCCTAGTGTTAGTCACTAGTTGATTAGGGATGGGGCAGGCCTAGTGCTAGTCACTAGTTGATTAGGGATGGGGTAGGCCTAGTGCTCGTCACTAGTTGATTAGGGATGGGGTAGGCCTAGTGCTAGTCACTAGTTGATTAGGGATGTGGTAGGCCTAGTGCTAGTCACTAGTTGATTAGGGATGGGGCAGGCCTAGTGCTCGTCACTAGTTGATTAGGGATGGGACAGGCCTAGTGTTAGTCACTAGTTGATTAGGGATGGGGCAGGCCTAGTGCTAGTCACTAGTTGATTAGGGATGGGGTAGGCCTAGTGCTAGTCACTAGTTGATTAGGGATGTGGTAGGCCTAGTGCGAGTCACTAGTTCATTAGGGATGGGGCAGGCCTAGTGCTCGTCACTAGTTGATTAGGGATGGGACAGGCCTAGTGCTAGTCACTAGTTGATTAGGGATGGGGTAGGCCTAGTGCTAGTCACTAGTTGATTAGGGATGGGGCAGGCCTAGTGCTAGTCACTAGTTGATTAGGGACGGGGTAGGCCTAGTGCTAGTCACTAGTTGATTAGAGATGGGGTAGGCCTAGTGCCTGTCATTAGTTGATTAGGAATGGGACAGGCCTAGCGCTAGTCACTAGTTGATTAGGGATGGGGCAGGCCTAGTGCTAGTCATTAGATGATTAGGGATGGGGGAGGCCTATTGCTTGTCACTAGTTCATTAGGGATAGGGTAGGCTTAGTGCTAGTCACTAGTTGATTAGGGATGGGGCAGGCCTAGTGCCAGTCACTAGTTGATTAGGGATAGGGTAGGCCTAGTGCTAGTCACTAGTTGATTAGGGATGGGGTAAGCTTAGTGCTAGTCACGTAATGCTTAGGGATGGGGCAGGCTTCGTACTAGTTACTAGTTTATTTGGGATAGAGTAGTCCTAGTTGGTTATGGTTGTGGCAGGCCTAGTATGAGTCACTATTTAGGTGACAGTCATTCATTTACACAATTAGCAAGTCATTCTCTTAATGCAATTCATTTTTTTTTACAAAAGGAGAATTCAGTGTGAAGGTTTTCTGTCCCATTCGTCCAGGTCCCACTTGTGCTGGATTTGGAAGGTGCCATTTTTTCCCCATGTGCTGGAAAGCGCAACGTCAGGCAGTCTGTCAGGTGACCTCCGTCTCCAGTCGGATTGGAAGTTGCTGTCCCCGTTGCCCACTATGGGGCGGCTTGAATCAGAATTGTTCCGATTTTTGGAGGGGGCAGGGTGGGGATGGGGGGTAGGTGTTTGCGAGGGGGTTAGTGAGATTTTTCAATTGTAAATGCTGCGGCATCGATTTCCAGTCACGCTTTTCCAGCAATGATTGCCCTGGAATTGACCTCTGGATCGTGGCCCAAAATATCATGTGCTGAGAACAAGGGACATTTCCCGAAATGTGCTTTTCATTTTTCCAGCCACACTCACTCGCACAAGCGCGGTGTGAGTATTGACGAAAGTGTCCTGTTGTTATTTGTGCTCATGCACACCACTTCTAAATTATATTTTGTTAGTTTTATTCTGCTTGTTTACACCAAGAAAGCCGCACCGAGTCTCAGGGCACTTTTTAAGGGAGGGTCCTGCCAAGTTTTGGCAGGAGGGGGCGATGTTGTACACACGTACGTTGCACTTCTTTCATACCGAACGTAGCCAACCGTGCTAATTGGAGGTGAGGGGGGGAAGGGCAATAGAGATCTATCACGCAGCAATAGCTGCGTGATAATATCAATTGAGTGGTTGTCAGATAATGTGTCAACATTGGGGTTGTTTTAGTTTATTTAGCTACAATTGCCGTCTGCCAGACTATACAAGGATTGTCTCTGTTCGGGCCCCAGGCTCATGACCTAGTGTGTGGTGTTGCGCTGGGGAAGCAGTGGCACAGTCGTTAGCGCTACACTGTGTTACGAACCTGGATACCCGAGTTCGATTCCCGCTCACAGGCAACAGCAATGAAGGATATCGGAACCAGTCCTAGGCCTCTCCTATGTTTTTTCGCTCCACATTTAGAATAAACGTGCATTCAGAGTTGGACTGCTATACATTTCCACATGAGAAGCCACTTCGTTGAGCTATCATTTGTGGCCAGGTTGCTTCTGAAAAAGAGCTAAATAGCTCATTGGGCCTTACCTGGTAAAATATCAGTAGTTTAGTTTGTTTTTATATTAACTCTGACTTTAAAGAGTATTTGGTGCAGTATCTAATCATTAGCCATGTCGGAGACAAAGGTGGCCAGGCTTGGTGCTGGCCACCCACCCCCTCATCATGTGCCGTGCCGGCCTTCATAGGTGCTCGCTAACAGAACTTGCCCCAACAGTCTGTTAAGGCTACACGGGGGATGTTTGTCTTTGTGTTCACCTAAGCAGTGTGATTCTGACCAGTTCCGGTTTGACAGAAGAGGTCTCACTCCGTTTTAGTCGAGCAGCATTATCTTCTCATCAGCTGTGTACGCTGTGTGTCTTTGTGTGCGAGTGTAGGACTTGCAGCAGCTACAACCCCAGAGCCTGGGCCTGCAGCAGTTTGTGCTGGTGCAGCCGGGCTCAGCGCTGCCCACTGGTCTGCTGCTGTCCCAGTCACAGCAACAGGGTATGGAATACGTACATACACACACACGCATACACACACACGCATACACACACACTCATACAACAACGGCAACAACAACCGCCATTCGCCACTAAGTGGCGGTGACGTCACCACGACGCTTGTGCCAGGCAATGTGCACTTTGAGGCCATGTGAAGTGTCGAACGCCCGAGGTCACGGGGCAGACCCAGGTGCCACGGGTCGACTGACTGACACTTATACACACGCATACACACACGTGCGCATACACACACGTGCGCATACACACACGCACATACACACACACGCGCACATACACATACATGCATACACACACACCACACACACAACACACCTGCAAACACACTCTCATGCACACAACACACCTGCATACACACTCGCACATGCACACAACACCACAACACTCACACAGACTCGGGTGACTGGTGTGTCTGGGCTTGTTATACTGCATGTATACGTTTGTGTGTGTTTGTGCGTGTTGTTAGTGTGTGCGTTAGTTGTGCGCCCTCCCCAGGGCATAGCGCCCTGCCCTTCCACCCCGGGGACGCAAGTAAAATTCCTGCTCGTGGCCAATAACAGTGGCAGCCTTCACCTGAACCGTTCTTGGGCCTTCCCTAGGTTGATTTAACCTTAAATGAGTACCCTTGTGCGGTGTACACACACCACAAGCTCTGAGCCGGCATCCTTGGGGAATGGAGGGTGCCGGTTAAACAAATATGCCGGTTATCTGAGAGTTATACTTTTGGATTCACCAAATTTGCCAAGTACACAATAATTTTCAAGAAAGAAACTAAGCCTACATTTTAACTGTGATCTAAGAAATAATATACTTTTTTTACAGAGGTCCCCGCCAGTCAGTTGTCGAGGATTCTTTAAGTTGATTGTAGAGAAGCAGTGGTGCAGTTTCTAGTACAGTGTACGGTAGTGCAGTACAGTACACAGTGGTGCTCTATGTGCAGACTGCCTCTAGCGCCAACACTCGGTAGTGTCCTGAAGCTGCCGTAAACAACAACGGCTCTACGAGAAGCGCACAGCAAGATGCCGGATGGCTTTTGGAACTTTTCCGGATACGTGAAGGAAGATTTGTATTGCCATCTATGACAGATGCCAGTTAATAGGGTATTCCGGATGGTAAAGTGCCGGATAGCAGAGCTGTTTCTGTAAAACATCAGCACTGGGGAGACATAGGCGGATGGACGTGGTGCTGGCCATCCATCCCCTCGTGTGCCGTGTCAGCCTTTATCGGGTGCTCGGTATCAACACTTGCCCCACCAGTATGGTAAGGCTATACATGGGATCTTTGTCTCTGTGTGCATGGGCAGGACTCCAACAGATTCAAAGTCTTCATCTACCTCAGCAATCTCAAACCAACAACATGCAACCTCAGGGCACCATCACGCTCACACAGGTACGCACGCCCGCACACGCATGCTCGTACACACACGTGTGTGTGGCACCAGAATACAGCGACGCTCATTCATGCGCGCACACACACACACAGCAGCACGACCAAGTGGCGGTGATGTAACGACAGCGTTTGTGCCAAACATAGATGCACTTTCAGCCTGTCCCGTAATGTGTGGAAGGCTCTCTGATGGCAACACGTCAACGGATAGTGGCAGGTGATATGTATGTATGTTGAACTTATATTTGCACCAATCAAAGCATTGCACCTCGCTCCACACACCCGCACTGCTGACGGTGGAGGTTGACAAGAAAACACAAATCAAGTCATGACCCAAAGTGGTTGATGACATCTTTACAATGATTGCTGAGTTTAAAACTGTCGTCTCGGTTGAAATTGTGTCTGTTTCTGTATACATGGATGGCTTCTTAAACGAATCTTTATTGATAGCCAGTCGGCTTGCAAAGTACCATCGTCTTCGAGAAATCAATTTCATGTGAGCCAGCCGCATTAAGATAATGATCAGCCATGGCAGAAGTATTGGCCCTGCCGTGTTTCTGATCTGCCTTATGTTTATGAAAACGGTCCGAGACATGTCGTTTGGTTTCCCCAATGTAACTGCTGCCGCAGATACAGCTTAGTTTGTAGACGCCGGGATATTGCATGTCAGGAATCTTGTCCTTCACAGATGGGATCAGGTAACAAATGTTATGCACTGTGTTAAATCGGACCTAGATCTTATGTTTGTTCAAGATTTTGCAAATCTTTTTGGTTATCCCTGCCATGTATGGTAAGGTGATGGTTTTGATTGGATCTTCAGATGGCTCCTTCCTCCTCACGCACGTTTTAAGTCAAAATATAAGCTACTCCGTTAAGCTATCATTTGTGGCCAGGTCACCTCTGAAAAATAGCTATATAGCTCAGTGGGCCTTACTTGGTAAAATAAAAAAATGTTTAGTTTAAGTACCTGCTGCGGTGTGTAAACATCAACACTGAGGAGACAAAAGTGGTCCAGCGTGGAACTAGCCATCCACCTCCTCACGCGTGGTACCGGCGTTAATAGGTGCTCGCTAACAGCACTTGCCCCAGCAGCTTGTGTAGACTGTAGTGGGGATCTTTGTCACTGTGTGAACTGTGACTCCACCACCCGGGCAGATGGCAGGAGTGGGCGAGCGGGGTCCTCACATTGGGGAAGTGACGCATGGTGACACACGCAGTCACGCCCGCATGCACACACGCTCGTGTACGCACACAGCCACGCACACACACACGCTCGTGTACGCACGCAGCCACGCATACACGCTCGTGTATGCACGCAGTCACCCACACATGCTCGTGTACGCACGCTCACGTGCACGCACAGCCACCCACACATGCTCGTGTAAGCACGCTCGCGTGCACACGCAGCCACGAACACATGCTCGTGAACACGCTCATGCATTCACACACGGGAACGCGTGGCAGCGCCGCCGCGATGGCCCATGTCGCGCGCGCGATTCACTGCTTGGAAACGTGGGGCCTCCCCACCATGCCACAGGCTGCAGTGAGTTCCTTCTGCATTATCGCCATAATCGTTGTCGTTATCATCATCGTTATCAGCATTATCATCAAAATAGTTGTTATCATCATCGTCATAATCAACGTCATTGTCATCTTCGTTATTATTGTCATCATCACCTTCATTGATATAATTGTCATCATGAATTGTAATCATCTTTATCATCATTTTCATCGTCGTCTTCGTAATCATTATCATCACTATCATCATCATCGTCGCTCTCATCGTAATATCGCTATCATTGTAACCGTCATCATTGTCATTCTCATCATCATTGTCATTCTTTTCATCGTTACCATCATCGTCATAATCAATATCGTTATCACTATCATCGTAATCGCCATTATCAATATCATTGTCATCATAATTATGATTATCATCGTTATCACCACAATCACCGTTAGCTCAAAGTGTCTCCTGCAGCCTTCTTCATATGCGGGTCTGCCTCTGTGCATCCGGGTGTTGCAATTCCACATTCCCATGGCAGCAGGTCTGGATGTATTCGTTGGCATACGGTGGCATCCATGCTCCCTGACCCACCGGAGCAGAGGCGACGAGCCGAGTTGAGCTTCGCGGGCCGCAGGCTGGGTGCAGGTGTCACTCGAGTATTCGGAGTATTCGTCAGTGCGATGAACATGCTGGAGCAGCATGTTGTCAACAGGGCCCAGGGAGTCAATCGCCCGTCGGCTCACTCGCCTGTCGGTTTGCTCACCGGGGTCACCCGTGAGTCCTCTCGCCGGGGTCGCCCGTGGGTCCGCTCGCCCCACCGGCTGTGTCGCCCTCCCCATGACGAGTTGCGCTGCGCGTCCCGAGGCTCCTGGCCAGGGATTGTTCCATGCCGAGGCGTGCCGGTGTCTTGAGCAAGATAGAGCGTCATTTGGATTTTATTCGAGGGGTGGCGGTATGGTACGCGGTGCGGGCAGGGCGGCAGTGGCGGTGCTGCAGGGGGCATGCTTGCGCCTCCTCACGGCGGGAAGGGACATGGGTTCGATTCCCGTCCCGGGCACCTTTCTGTGTGGAGTTTGTCCATTCTCGCCCCGTTGCCCGTGGGTTTCCTGGGGGTTCTCTGGATTTCTCCAATAGCTAAGACCGTTGGGGCAAGTGCTGTTCATGGGTATCACCTATGAAGACTGGCACGGCTCACGAAGGCGTGGATGGCCACCACCATGCCCTTTGTTTCCCCAGTGGCGATGTTTTTATAAACTGCACCAGGCACTCACTTGAGACTGAGTCGACCTCGGGGAGGCTCAGGACTGGTTCAGATAACAGTGACAATTTGTTTAATTTTTTTTGGTTCCTGGGTAGTAAGTGTTATTTCCTAATTGCTTATGCCTCAAAAGTAAAGAAAATGGCAATTATTCCCCACAAACTTTGCTTTTGTGACCAGGACAGTGCTGAGTAAACTTGGAGTAACTTCTAGAACATTCTAGAACTTTCCAGTCATATAAGTATTAGTATAAATACAGGGGCCTGAAGCCCACCAGTTCAGTTTAGTTCCAGCTGCCGAAGTGGATACATATCTGCATTTTTCTGAGATGACATCAAGAGGCTGCAAGCATCCGGCAGACGCATTTTGCGACGTCTGCGGCAAAATTTATCAAGACAAGAGCGAAACAGTACCCTGTGAAAGTATCTGCTAAGATGTGTGAGGCCTACAAGGAATATTTCGGCATGCCTGTCAGGGATCAAGACAAACCCTGGACACCTCATTTCACCTGCGAGTAATGCAAAAAAAAACTCTTTTGCTCGGAATTTTATGTTATAATATTTGTTAAATATTTTAAAATTGTAAAAGTTTATAATTTTTTAATGTTTTACAATTTTTTATGTTATTGAAAAAATATATATTTTAAAAATGTTACGAGAATCTCTTACACATTGGTCATGGGTGAAGTAAATTTATTTTTGTAGGATCGTACAGAGGGGAAAAGAGAGTCATGAAGTTCGCTATCCCAAGAATTTGGCAGGAACCCACTGACCACTCAAGCAACTGCTACTTCTGCATGGTGGACCCTTCCAAACGTCGGACTGGCAGAAATGCACCTGCTATCACGTACTCGGACCTTCCTTCATCCATCGCCCCGGTGCCTCACTGCCATGAGCTCCCCGTACCCACTCCTCTGGAGAGAGAGCAGCCATCTTTAGAAGAGAGCAGCAAGTCAGAGAGCAAGGAAGACGTAGATTCAGATGAGAATCTCAGAGGAGAGAAACCCATACTACCCCAACCAAAAAGACCTCAGCGACTTGACTCGAGATCTTGGTCTCACCAAGTCCAATGCCGAGCTTTTGACGTCTAGGTTCAAGCAGTGGAACTTGTTCGATGAAAGTTTGCAAGTCGCAGATCAGAGGAAGTGTCACCAGCCTTTTTGCAGCTTCTTCACTTGTCAAGATGAGCTCTGTTTCTGCCACAATGTGACCAGTCTGTTCGAGGCAATGGGAATTGTCTGTAACCAGAATGAGTGTCGCCTCTTCATTGACAGCTCATCCAGGAGTCTCAAAGCCGTGCTGCTCCATAATGGTAACAAGTACCCGTCTCTTCCCCTGGCTCACTCGGTGCACCTCAAAGAGGATTACAACAGCATCAAGACCTTGCTGGATGCCTTGAAGTATGATGAGTACGGCTGGGAGGTCATCGGAGACTTCAAAATGGTGGCATTCCTGATGAGTCTTCAAGGCGGTTTTACCAAGTTTCCCTGCTATCTTTGCCTTTGGGACAGCAAGGACACCAAGGCGCACTACCACAGGTGGGACTGGCCACAGCGGACCGAGTTCTTTGTGGGGAGGAACAACGTCAAGTGGGAGCCACTGGTGGACCCCCGGAAGGTACTGATACCACCACTGCACATCAAATTGGGCCTTATTAAACAATTTGTCAGAGCTGTAGATAAAGAGGCGGCAGCCTTCAAGTACCTTCAAGACTTCTTCCCTAAGCTGTCTGAGGCAAAGGTCAAAGCCGGTGTTTTCAGATAAAGAAGATTCTGAAGTGCATTGAATTCCCCAAGAAGCTCACTAGTAAGAAGAAAACGGCTTGGAACAGCTTTGTCGCAGTGGTTCGTGGCTTCCTGGGCAATCACAAGGTCGAAAACTCTGTGGAGCTGGTTGAGACTGGTGAAGAACTACGGCATAATAGGCTGTAGGATGTCCCTCAAAGTCTCTATCCTTGATGCTCATCTTGATAAATTCAAGGAGAACATGGGGGCGTACTCGGAGGAGCAAGGCGAGCGCTTCCACCAGGATATACTGGACTTTGAACGCCGCTACCAAGGACAGTATAACGAGAACATGATGGGAGACTACATTTGGGGGCTGATTCGTGAAAGTGATTTACAGTTTAATTGTAAATCTCGAAAAACTACTCACTTCTAAATTTTTTGTTGTAAATTTTGTATTATTTTAGTATAAATACATTTTTATTTGTATGTTGTTTTTTTCTGACTTTATGTGAACGAAAAGACACAAATTCACCCATTTCTCATTGAAAATAGGTAAATTTCAAAATGTCACTGTTCTGACACAAAAGCAAAGTTTGTGGGGAATAATAGCCATTTTCTGTACTTTTGAGGCATAAGCAATTAGGAAATAACACTTACTACCCAGGGGCAAAAATTGTGCTCCATAGAGTAATCGTCACCGGTGTTGGCCGTTAGCGGGATTCGAACTCGGGTGGCCGGCTCCGTAGCGAAGCACGCTTACCGCTACACAACTGCTCCCGCTTAAGCTAAACACACAGTGGAACTGCTATTGGCCAAACAAACTTCTTCAATGCTGAAAATTCACCTGCAAATATCTCAATGTGGGAGCACACGCAGCACCAGCAACATCTCCGCCCCCCCCCCCCCCACCGACTGCGAAACACTTGGCAGGACCCTCCTTAAAAAGGAGTCTTGAGACTTTGCAAGGCTTCCCTGAGTGAACACGGGCGCCACAGCAACAACAGTAAGACGAGGAATGCCTCTGCCGTTGATGTACGTGACACGTTCTACGAGGCTTACGTGTTGGAGTGGCTTGGGCAGCTTGCCGCAGACCGTAACAAGGCCCTATTTAAATGTCACTTCTGCTTTCTGGCCAGCCGAGGACATTTATAGCACCGGCGGCAGCAGAAGAAGCTTCCACGCGCTCAGCAATTTAGAGGAAACTTCCGTTTCATTTGTGGGAAAGTGCAACAAAGACTAGATCCCCCCGTATAGCCTTAACAGACTGTTGGGGGCAAGTGCTGTTTGCAAGTAGCACCTATGAAGGCCGGCACGGCACACGAGAGGATGGGTGGCCAGCACCACGCATGGCCGCCTTTGTCTCCCTCATGGTGATGTTTACACATCATACCAGGCATTCATTTGAGGCTGAGTCGACCTCGGGAAGGCCCAGGATCACCTCCGATTAGCACGGTTGGCTACATATGTTGCGAAAAAAGTTCAACATACGTACATACGTACAGAGCTGTTTCAGATAATCGTCACTGGTGTTTGCTGTGAGCGGGAATCGAACTCGAGTTGCCGGGTTTGTAGCGCTGCACGCTAACTGCTGCACCACACCCCATACGCACAAAAACTAAACTTTTTATTTTACCAGGTAAGGCCCATTGAGATGTTGAGCTCTTTTTTAGAAGCGACCTGGCCACCGATGATAGCTCAATGAAGAGGCTTATCATCACGTGGAAATTTAAAGCAGCCAAATACTCAAAACACATGCTGATTATAAATATGCAGGGGAAAACTGGAGGAACCGGGGAAAAATCCACGTGACCACGGGAAGAGGGAGATGCAAACTCCCACATATACAGTAGGCATCAGGGTCAGGATCAATCCCACGATCTCCTGCGTACCGAGCAAGGTAGTTAACATCTCCTAGCCACCGTGGAGCCCCTCACTTAAGCATGGGACTGGCGTCCACGGTGATAACCGCCAGGAGGGGAAGGTGCCGCTGTGTTTTTGCATGCACACTCTGGCCGGTTCGCATGAGGAGGGGTGGGGAGGGGGCAACGTCGCTGCTGTTGTTGTGAGCATGATCCCAATTGAATAATCTGCGAATAATTTTTCGAATTTGCAAAAAAGAAATATTCGTGACACCGGCGCATTGTCCCCGTTTTGAAACGATGTCACCGGGATCTCTTCACGTGCGCCGTGAGCGATGGGGACAGCGCGTGGCAGCGGTCCTGGTAGTTGTTCACGGTTGACGCACGGTAATCGTGGTTATTAACCGGGGGGAAGGGGCAGCCTGCCGGGTTTCAAACCTTGAGCCTCTGCACTGAGCGGGGACACGGCTCTAACCGCGGGGCCGCCGCACCGCCACCCCACTAACCCACCCCCGAAGAGAAAGCAGAACTGCCATGGAGGACGACTTGGGGACATTTGGCAGAAGACGTTGGCTTTGCTGGAACAAAAGGGGAGCAGTGAAGGGGAAGTAGAATGAGATGAGAACGGAGACACGGTTTGTTCCTATTTTACTTGAGCGCGAAAGACTTTCTTTTCAGGAGGTGTCCTGCCAAGTTTTGCGCAGGTCGGAGAAGGGGGCAATGTCACTGATGCTGCTGCTGTCGTGTGTGATCCCACGTTGAGTGGTCTTGTAGGTCGTGTTTCAGCATAGGGATGTTTTGGCCAATACAAGTTACACTGTGCATGTGTGGTTTGTTTTGACAATGAGAGGAAAACGCTAGAAGCCCGGAGGAAACGCATGCAAAAAATGGGGAGAACGTACAAACTCCGCACACTCACTCACACTCTGCAGAACAAGGGGAGAACTCCACGCAGAAAGGTGCCCGAGTCTGGAATCGAACCCAGGCCCCTTCTGACTGTGAGGAGGCACAAGCATCACCAGTGCAGCGCCACCGCTGCCACCCTGCCGCCCGAATTGTAGACCGTCGAGGTCTCCATGCCTCTGTTGACCGTGTCTCCTCGTGTCTCCCTGCATCCCCGCGTCTCCCGCAGGGATCGTCCGTCCAGGGCGTGGGGGGCCGGGGGGCCCTTGGGGCGGTTCGCGTTCCCCCGCACCACGGGCCCCCTGCACACCAGGCCGGCGGGGGGCCCCCCAAGCGGAGCGGGGCGGAGGGGGGTGGCTCGGTGCCGATGGAGGAGCCCAGCGACCTGGAGGAGCTAGAGCAGTTTGCCAAAATGTTCAAGCAGCGGCGCATAAAGCTGGGCTTCACACAGGTATACTGGGACACGGCGGTACGGGATACGAGGACACTGGGACATGGGGATACGGGGACACGAAGGCATGGGGACACAGAGACACGGGGACATGGGACATGGGGACACGGGGGCACGGGACACGTGGGCACGTGGAGTGTGGGTGTAGAGAGTATGCTGACCACTGGGCATGTTGTGCTGCCCGCGCAGGGTGACGTGGGCATGGCGATGGGCAAGTTCTACGGAAACGACTTCAGCCAGACGACCATCTCTCGCTTCGAGGCCCTCAACCTGAGCTTCAAGAACATGTGCAAGCTTAAGCCACTGCTCGAGAAGTGGCTAAATGATGCAGGTGAGGGTACGCGCGTGTGTGGTGTGTCTGTGTGTGTGGCGAGGAGGCGAGGAGTGGTGCTCGTGGTTACTTATGCCCCCACCGATACGAACATCTGTGGAGGGATGTAGGCAAGGCCGATGAGTCAGATGCCTTCTATGACCTCCTGTCACAGGTGCTGGCTAAAGTGGCCCCTCGGGATAGAATCATCTTGTTGGGTGACTTCAATGCCCGAGTTGGTCATGATGCTGGCACCTGGTCTGGAGGCTGCTAGATTTTCGTGCAGCCTATGGGCTTGTAATTACCAACATGCTGTTCCGGCATCGGCGCATCCACACAACATCATGGATGCATGCCAGGTCCAAGCAAGAACATCTGCTGGACTACATAGTGACGGAACAGCGGATGCGAGCCCATGTCCTTGACACCAGGACCTACCGTGGAGCCGACTTGTCATCTGTAAGATGCGCCTGCCATTCTTCCACTCTGGTGGTGGGTGTACACCCAGGACCCCATTCCAACCTAAGGTGGCCTGGCCTCAGCTAGCTGATGAAAGTTGCAAGCGGGAATTTCATCAACGCTTGCGGCTGGGGTTGGCATCGTCCCCCACTCCTCCTGATGTCAAGGGTAAATGGGCGAGGTTTAGGACTGTGACTCATGCAGCTGCAATGGCTGCTTTGGGTATGCGGTCCAGACCTCCCCAGAGACCCTGGCTGACAGAGGACGTGTTCAGGATGGCTGAGAAAAAGCGACAGGCCAACTCTAATCGTCTACAGCATCCCACGTCAGAGAATGAGGATTACCGCAGCCTTCGCTCGGAGGTTCGGAGAGCCTTGAGGTGCTGCAAGGATGGGTGGTGGTTGCGGGTTGCTGAGGAGATGGAGTCTGCCTCAATGGCCCGTGATCACAAATCCTTATTTAATTCCATCACAAAAGTAACCTGCAGCGCCACACCTCTTAACATCATGAGGGGAAAAAACGGTGATCCCAATCTCCGACCCCCAGGAACAGGTTTGCAGATTTGCTGAGCATTTCTGTGAAGTCCTGGGGGAGGGGAAATCCCTCGACATGGAAAACATCGTGGGACAAAGTGGGGATGACCCTCCTGAGGCTGCGGTGCTTCAAATATTTGAAGAAGTCACCCCCTGTGAGTGGCTGGCTGAGGTACCATCTGTTGAGGAAGTACTAAAGGCGATCCAGAGTCTTGAGACCAGGAAAGGCACTGGGCAGAGATGATCTCCCAAGCGAAATGCTGAGGGAGGGTGGCGTTTGTGCACAGGCTGCCCTACATGACATCATAACAACAGTCTGGACCACTGGACGGGTTCTGCAGGATTGGAATAATGCCCTTGTGGTCCCCCTCTTTAAGAAGGGGGACCGCACGGACTGTAACAACTACAGGGGCATCTCACTCCTCAGTGTGCCGGGAAAGGTCCTGGCAAGGATTATTCAACATCGCCTTGCCAAGCACGCTGAGGAGAGGCTTGCGGAGCCCCAATGTGGTTTCAGGAAAGGGCGGTCCTGCACAGATGCCATATTTTCTGTCCGTTTGCTACAGCAGAGGTGTAGGGAATTCCAACAAGACCTACATCTCTGCTTTATTGACTTTGTCAAGGCCTATGATACCATCAGTATGCCTGGGCTCTGGGTTGTTCTTCGTGCTTTCGGAGTCCCTGACCCTCTGCTCATGATCATTAAGGACCTTCATGATGGTGAGCGGGCCCGGGTAAAACTACGTGGCCGGGAGTCGGAGTCATTCCCTGTTCACCTTGGGGTGCGACAGGGATGTCCTCTGGCTCCCACATTATTTCACATTTTTTTCGACCATGTGGTCCTATTGGTCAACGATGTTATGTATGCCGATGATCTGGTAATTGCCGCTCACTCAGAGGAGGAGTTGGAGGCGCTGCTGCTGAACCTAGAGCGTGCCACTAAGAGGTGGTGCCTTACCATCAGCCCCACCAAACTAAACACCTGCCTGGGTATTTTGTACCATTGAGCAAACCGACCCACACAACTCCCAATCGGTGATGGGGCAGTTGTGGAAAGAGTGGAGAGTTTCCCATACCTGGGCAGTGTGCTCATGACTGGCTCCAGTTTGACAGCAGAGGTCTCACTCAGAATCAGTCAAGCGCCATTATCTTTTCATCGGTTGCGTAACACTGTGTGGAAGCTACCTGGTCTGTCGCTCCGCATGAAGCTTCAAGTCTTCTCGGCCATGATCATTCCATCCCTTCTCTATACTTGCGAAACGTGGACCCCCCCTAATGGAGCATCTTCACAGATTGGAAACATTTAGGCTGGCCTGCCTACGATCCATCCTGGGTTTAAACAGGCTGGATTGTGTGAGGAGCTCACAAATTCTTGAAAGATCTGGGCAAAGTCTCATCGCTGAGCTCCTCCGGCAGGTAAGGCTGCGTTGGCTGGGTCATGTAGCCCGCATGCCCAGTCACCACATGCCTAAACAGCTTTTGTTCGGCCGGATAGAGGGGGCTAAACGGGCGCGGCACGGGCTAGAAAAGAGATGGAGTGACGTGGTACAGGAGGATGTGGAGCTGAGTGGACTTGCCGATGACTTGTACCAGCGGTGTCAAGATCGGCCTCTGTGGAGGAGGCTTGTGAAGGACGCTATTGGGCAGTTGGAGGCAGTCGCCCAACGGAGGGCGGAGGAGCGACGTTCACAACAACGAGTGGCGCGCCGGGTGGCTAAAGCACAGCAAGTTTGCACAGTCGGGAGCACAGGTGGGCAATCAGCCAGTCACCTGGGTCTGCCCCGTGGCCTCCTGCCAACGGACGTTCAACACTTCACATGGCCTCAACATGCACATAGCCTGGCACAAGCGTGGTGTTGACGTCACCGCCACTTAGTGGCGAATGACGGTTGTTGTCGTGTATCTGTGTGTGTGGTGTGTCTGTGTATGTGAGTGCGGTGTCTGTATGTGTGATGCATCTACCTGTGTGTGGTGTGTCTGTAATGTGTCTGTGACATGTCTACGTATGACGTGTGTGTGTGACATGTCTACTTGTGGCATGTATGTTTATGTGTGATGTGTATCTGTGATGTGTGTGGGTGTGATGTGTGTTTGTAACATGTATGTGCGTGACGTGTGTCGTGTGCGTGACGTGTGTCGTGTGTGTGACGTGTGTTGTGTGTGTGTGACGTGTGTGGGTGTGTGGGTGTGACGTGTATTTGTAACTTGTATGTGTGTGACATATGTGATGGTGAGTCGTGTGTGATGGTGTGTCGTGTGTGTGTGTGTGTGACGTGTATGTGTGTGTGCAGAGAACATGTCGTGCGACCCCGCTGTGTCGAGTCCCTCGGGGGGCTACGATGGGGGCCAGGGAGGGGGGGCCGGGGGACGCCGCCGCAAGAAGAGGACGAGCATCGAGAACAACATCCGCGGGGCGCTGGAGAAGAGCTTCCTCGAGGTGCGCATGTGTACGTGTGTCTTGTACGCGCGTCTTGTACGCGCGTCTTGTACGCACGTGTGTGTGTGTGTTCACCTATGGGGAGCGGTAGTGCAGTAGTTAGCGTGCTGCGCTTCAAACCCGGCGACCCGAGTTCGAATCCCGTTCACGGCCAACACCAGTGGCGATTGTTTGAACCGGTCCTGGTGCTCCCCAAGGTCGACTCAGCCTCAAATGAGTATCTGGTGTGGTGTTTAAACATCGTCACTGGGGAGACAAAGGCGGCCGGGTGTGGTGGTGACCACCCACCCCCTCGTGTGCCATGCCGACATATTAGGTGTTCGCTAAAAGCACCTGCCCCAACAGTTTATGAAGGCCATACGTGGGATGTTTGTATTTGTGTTCACCTGAGCAGTGTAATTCTGACCAGTTCCGATTTGACAGCAGAGGTCTCATTTCGAATCAGTCGAGCAGCATTCTGATTGGCTGTGTAACGCTGAGTGGAAGCTACCTGGTCAATCACTCCACATGAAGCTTCGGGTCTTGGCCACGGTCATTCCCTCCCTTCTCTATTCTTGCAGAACGTGGACACCCTAATGGAACATTTTTACCGGTTAGAAAGATTTAGGCTGGCCTGCCTACGATCCATGCTGGGTTCAACCAGGATGGATTTTGTGAGGAGCTCACAAAATCCTTGAAAGATATGGATACAGTCCTATTGGTGAGCTCCTCCGGCGGGCGAGGCTGCGTTGGCTGGGTCATGTAGCTCAGCCATGTCCAAACAACTTTTGTTCAATTTTGATTTAAAGCTTTCGTGACTGCAGTAATTCATATTCTTAGCTCTTTCGGTAAAGTCAAGTTGGAGGGAAACAATTATTTTATTGTTTCCCTTCAACGTGACTTTACCGAAAGAGCTAAGAATATAACTTTTGTTCAGCCAGATAGAGGGGGCTAAACGGGCACCACATGGGCTGGAGAAGAGATGGGGTGATGTGGATGTGGAGCTGAGTGGACTTGCCGATGACTGATACCAGCGGTGTCAAGATCGGCCTCTGTGGAGGTTTGTGAAGGATGCTACTGGGCAGTTGGAGGCAGTCGCCCTCCAGCAACGATGGAGGGCAGAGGAGCGACGCTCACAACAATGAGCGGAGCGCCTGGTGGCTCAAATGCACAGAGTTGGCATAGGGGGAGCACAGGTCGTGCATCTGCCAGTCATCTCAGGCAGTCAACCAATGGCACTTGGGTCTCTCCTGTGACCTCCTGCCAGCTACTAGCCTTCGACACGTCACATAGCCTCAGAGTGCATATAGCATGGCACAAGCACCATGGTGACGTTACCGCCACTAAGTGGTGATTTGCATTTGTTGTGGGGAGCGGTAGTGTAGTGGCTAGCTCGCTGCGCTGCAAACCTGGCTACCCGAGTTCGATTCCCGCTCATGACCAATAACAGTGGTGAATATTTGAACTGGTCCCGGGCCTTGCCGAGGTCGATTCAGCCTTAAATGAGAACTAGCGCGATGTATAAACATCGTCACTCGGGAGAAAAAGGTGGCTGGGTGTGGTGCTGGCCACCAACCCCCTTGTCTGCCATGCTTGCCTTCATCGGTGCTCGCTAACAACACTTGCCATCAACGTTTGTTAAGGCTATACGGGGATGTATGTTTGTATGTTGAACTTCTTTTGCACAGTTAGTAGCCAACCATGCTAATCGGAGGTGCAGGGGAAGGACAAGAAACTTAACACAAAAAACAGTTCTAAAGAAAGTTTTCAATTTACATAGCTCTGCTCGCTTCCAAATATCAGAAGGAAGAGAGCATTTAAGACAGCCCCAGAAGCACATCTTAAAGCGCGCGGACATGGTGACCGTCTTTGTTCGATGGCCAGCCAAAAGCCGCTGCTGCGAGGTTGACCAGAGTTTGCATGATAATGGTTTATGCTAGTTGTCATTTTAAGTGTGTTCACCTGTGCGTGCGTTCACCTGTGCGTGCTTTCACGCGTGCGTGTGCTCAGAACCCGAAGCCCACCTCGGACGAGATCGGTCTCATCTCCGAGCACCTCAACCTGGAGAAGGAGGTGGTGCGAGTGTGGTTCTGCAACCGTAGACAGAAGGAGAAGAGAATCAACCCCTCCTCTATGTCCTCCTTCTCCAGCCACAGCCCCGGGGTGCGGACGAAGGCTTTTGTTCTTGTTGAGTGCGCTGTGCATAACTGTGTGTGTTTGTTTGTCTTTGTATGTATGTGTCTCAGTGCGCGTATGTCTGTTCTGTTCACGATCATTAAGGACCTTCATGATGGTGAGCGGGCCCGGGTAAAACTACGTGGCCGGGAGTCGGAGCCATTCCCTGTTCACCTTGGGGTGTGACATGGATGTCCTCTGGCTCCAACATTATTTAACAGCTATTTGACCACATAGTTCGTGAAGCCTTCAATAGCTGTACCGGAGGAATTTCCATCTGGTACAGATACAATGGGAAGCTGATCGATGCCCAGGTGTGGTCAAGGGATGGCTCCATATTGCTCAACCATGTTACATATGCCAATGATCTGGCAAATGCTGCTCACTCAGAGAAGGAATTGGAGGCACTGCTGCTGAACCTGGAGCTTGCCACTAAGAGGTGGGGCCTTACCATCAGCCTCACCAAAACTAAGCACCTGCCTGGGTATTTTGTACCATCGGACACTCCACCCCCACAACTCCCAATTGGTGATAGGGCAGATGTGGAGAGTTTTCCATACCTGGGCAGTGTGCTTATGACCGGCTCCAGTTTAACAGCAGAGGTCTCACTCCGAATCAGTCGAGCAGCATTATCTTTTTATCGGTTGTGTAACGCTGTGTGGAAGCTACCTGGTCTGTCACGCCGCACGAAGCTTCAGGTCTTCTCGGCCATGGTCATTCCCTCCCGTGGACCCCCCTAATGGAACATCTTTGCCGGTTCGAAACATTTAGGCTGGCCTGCCTACGATCCATCCTGGGTTTAACCAGGCTGGATTGTGTGAGGAGCTCACAAATCCTTGAAAGATCTGGACAAAGTCCCACCAGTGAGCTCCTCCAGCAGGCAAGGCTGCTTTGGCTGGGTCATGTAGCCCGCATGCCCAGCCATGCCGTTTAGCGATGGGGCTAAACGGGCGCGGCACGGGCTAGAGAAGAAATGGAGTGATGTGGTACAGGAGGATGTGGAGCTGAGTGGACTTGCCGATAACTGGTACCAGCGGTGTCAAGATCGGCCTCTGTGGAGGAGGCTCGTGAAGGACGCTACTGGGCAGTTGGAGGCAGTCGCCCAACGGAGGGCGGAGGAGCGACGCTCACAACAACGAGCGGAGCGCCGGGTGGCTAAAGCACAGCAAGTTTGCGCAGTAGGGAGCACAGGTGGTGCATCAGCCAGTCATCTCAGTCGGCTCGTGGCACCTGGGTCTGCCCCGTGACCTCCTGCCAGCAGGCGTTCGACACTTCACGTGGCCTCAACGTGCACCTAGCCTGGCACAAGCGTGGTGTTGACGTCACCGCCACTTAGTGGCGAATGGCAGTTTTATGTCTGTATTGGGAGCAGTAGTGCAACGGTTACCCCGCTGCCTTTATGAACCCGGCGACCCGAGTTTGGTTCCCACTGACGGCCAACACTGGTAACGATTATCTGAACCGGTCGTGGGCCTCCCCTTGGTCGACTCCGCCTCAAATGATACATGGTGCATTGTGTAAACATCACCACTGGGGAGACAAAGGCGGTCGGGTGTGGTGTTGGCTACCCACCCCCTCGTGTGCCGTACCGGCCTTCATAGGTGCTACTTGCTTCCAGTACTTTCCCCAACAGTCTGTAAAGGCTATACGTGGGACCTTTGTGTGTCTGTATAAGCGTCTGCATGTGTGTGTATATAAGAGGGGGCTAAACAAGTGCGGCATGGGCTAGAGAAGAGATGGGCTGATGCGGTCCAGGAGGATGTGGACTTGCCAATGACCAGTACCAGCGGTGTCAAGATTAGCCTCTATGGAGAGGCTTGCAAAGGATGCTACTGGGCAGTTGGAAGCAATCGCTCTCCAGCAACAGCGGAGGGCAGAGGAGCGACTAGCAAAAATGAGTGGAGTGCTGCGTGGCTAAAACACAGCAAGTTGGCACAGTAGGGGGCAGAGGTGGTGCATCTGCCAGTCATCTCGGTCAACCCATGGCACCTGGGTCTGTCCCGTGACCTCCTGTCAGCAGGCGTTCGACACTTCGCGTGGCCTCAAAGTGCACCTAGCCTGGCACACGTGCTGTCATGTTGTCACCGCCACTTAGTGGTGAATGGCAGGTAGTGTTGTGTGTATATAAGTGTTTATGTGTGTGTGTGTGCATGTCTGTGGGGAGCGGTGGCGTTGGCAAACTGCACTACGAACCCAGCGACCCGACTTTGATTCCCTCTCACGGCCTCCCATAGGTCGACTCAGCCTTAAATGAGAACCTGGTTGTGGAGTGTAAACATCGCCACTGGGGAGGCGAAGGCGGCCAGTCGTGGTGCTGGCCACCCACTCCCTCGTGTGCCGTGACGGCCTTCATAGGTGGTACTGCTCGCTATCAGCGCTTGCCCCAACAGTCTTAAGGCTACACGGTGTGTTTGTGTTGTGTGTCTGTGCTTGCTCCAGGTGACGAGCCCCGTGAGTCTGGTAACAAGCAGCCCTCCCGTGCCACAGACCGTGATCCTCTCCGCCAGCCCCTCGCTCTCCACCCTCAAGCTCTCCGGTGAGCCCCCCTCGACAAAGCAGTGCCCCCCCCATTCCTCTACACACACACTCCTGTAGTGACCCCCACTCCTCTACACACACTCCTGTAGTGACTCCCACTCCACTACACACACTCCTGTAGTGACCAACACCTCTACACACTCTCCTGTAGTGACCCACTCCTCTACACACTCTCCTGTAGTGACCCCCACCTCTACACACTCTCCTGTAGTGACTCCCACTCCTCTACACACTCTCCTGTAGTGACCAACACCTCTACACACTCTCCTGTAGTGACCCCCACCTCTACACACACTCCTGTAGTGACTCCCACTCCTCTACACACTCTCCTGTAGTGACTCCCACTCCACTACACACACTCCTGTAGTGACCCCCACCTCTACACACTCTCCTGTAGTGACCACCACCTCTACACACTCTCCTGTAGTGACCACCACTCCACTACACACACTCTCCTGTAGTGACCACCACCTCTACACACACTCCTGTAGTGACTCCCACTCCTCTACACACTCTCCTGTAGTGACCCACTCCTTTACACACACTCCTGTAGTGACCACCACTCCTCTACACACTCTCCTGTAGTGACCCCCACTCCTCTACACACTCTCCTGTAGTGACCCCCACCTCTACACACACTCCTGTAGTGACTCCCACTCCTCTACACACACTCCTGTAGTGACCACCACTCCTCTACACACACTCCTGTAGTGACCCCCACTCCTCTACACACTCTCCTGTAGTGACCCCCACTCCTCTACACACTCTCCTGTAGTGACTCCCACTCCACTACACTCTCTCCTGTAGTGACTCCCACTCCTCTACACACTCTCCTGTAGCGATCCCCACCTCTACACACACTCCTGTAGTGACCCCCACTCCTCTACACACACTCCTGTAGTGACCCCCACCTCTACACACTCTCCTGTAGTGACCCCCACTCCACTACACACTCTCCTGTAGTGACCACCACTCCTCTACACACTCCTGTAGTGACCCCCACTCCACTACACACACTCCTGTAGTGACCCCCACTCCACTACACACACTCCTGTAGTGACCACCACTCCACTACACACACTCCTGTAGTGACCACCACCTCTACACACACTCCTGTAGTGACCCCCACTCCTCTACACACACTCCTGTAGTGACCCCCACCTCTACACACACTCCTGTAGTGACCACCACTCCACTACACACACTCCTGTAGTGACCACCACCTCTACACACACTCTCCTGTAGTGACCACCACCTCTACACACACTCCTGTAGTGACCACCACCTCTACACACACTCCTGTAGTGACCACCACCTCTACACACACTCCTGTAGTGACCCCCACTCCTCTACACACACTCCTGTAGTGACCACCACACCTCTACACACACTCCTGTAGTGACCCACTCCACTACACACTCTCCTGTAGTGACCCCCACTCCACTACACACTCTCCTGTAGTGACCCCCACTCCTCTACACACTCTCCTGTAGTGACCACCACCACTCCTCTACACACACTCCTGTAGTGACTCCCACTCCACTACACACACTCCTTTTATTGTCGAGATGTTAACTACATCGCCAGGTATGCGGGAGGTCGTGGGTTCTGTATATTTGGAGTTTGCATGTTATCTCTCCCTGTCGTCACGTGGATTTTTCTCCTGATCATCCGGTTTTTCCCCTCCACATATAGAATCATGCGTTTCGAGTATTTGTCTGTTATATATGTCCACGTACTAAGCTACTTCGTTAAGCTGACATTTGTGGCCAGGTCGCTTCTGAAAAAGAGTTATATAGCCCAGTGGGCCTTACCTGATCAAATAAAAAATAGTTTTCATTTTAATCCGTTAGGTGATCTCTAATGTCCACTCCGAGTGAAACGGACGGCCGGACGGCGGGAGGTAGTAGTGGTCGTAGTATTTTACAGTCAATATGCACCACCGCATGCACCACCAATACGTGCCTCCGATTAATGCGGTTGGCTATTTACGGTGCAAAAGAAGTTCTACATACAAACATTACTACTACCCACGCACATCGCAGTATTAACGCAGGGTGGCCTGCCGGAATTCGAACCGCGAACCTCTGTGACTAGCGGCGAAAGTGCCACCTCCGGGCCACCCCGTCACTGCCCCAGCCGTTCCCCCCCACCCCCTGGCTTGGTTTCCTGGGCCCCGTCCGTCTGTCCGGCAGGCACCCCTCACCCCGCTCTCACCCCCGTGATCGACATGGCGGCCGTGGGAATCGTGCCGCCCGCCCCCTTCCACTGGCGTGGTTTATTGGAAGTTGCTGAAAGCTCTCTCGACGTATTGCGAACCAAAAATACAAAGATTTCCCCCCCTCCCCCTTTGTGTAGCCCTTAACGAGCAGACTGTTGAGACTGTTGGGGCAAGCGCTGTTAGCGAGCAGCTCCAATGAAGGCCGGCACGGCACACAAGGGGGTGGGTGACCAACACCACGCCCGACCGCCTTTGTCTCCCCGGTAGCGATGTTTACACACCGCACAAAGTACACATTTGAGGCTGTGTCGACCTAACGGAGGCCCGGAACCGATTTAGATAATTGTCACCGGTGTTGGCCGTGATCGGGAATCAAACTTGGGTTTCCAGGTTCATAGCGCAGCAAAGCGCTAACCGCTACATCACCGCTGCCCGCGCATGTGCACACACGCATACACAGAAACACACATGCTCACCCGGAATGAGTATGCGCACATATACTGCGCGCACACTGGACGTGGTGGGGGGAGGGGGGGGGCAGTGGGGGGATTTTGAGGACTGCGAGCGGGAATCATCAAGGGGGAAGAAGACAGCAGGAAGAGGGTGATGACAGTCAGCCCGGGCGGCGCCAGGGTGTGAAGGAGGAGAGGGAACGGCGCTTTGTACATCCGCGCGCCAGCAGTGAAACACGACGCGTGCAATACCGACGAGGTGACGGAGTCGCGAGTGGCGCAGATAGACATGGAGTAGCGTAGAGAGACGTGGAGAGACACGGGGTAGCGCGGAGAGACGTGGGGAACTTCAGACGGCACCGAGCAAGGAAGAGAGCCTGCTTGGCGTCCTGACGTGACCCCTCGCAAACAAACCCCCCCCCTCTCCCGCCCCATCCCCCGCGACCCCCAACCGCCCGTTCCCCCTTGCCCCTCCTACTCCCTCCCGCGTCATCGGTCTCGACGTTGGTCTCGTACGCGCCTCGCTGTCCGCGAGACTGCTGACTGTTGACACTGCTCCCCAGTTTGCCTTCGCTGAATCATTGCTGCCGAAGTTGTGGCGTGCCCAGGAGGACTCGTGGCTGATGAGTCCTTTTCATGGAAAAATACATCGAGGGATGGATATGAAGGGGGGCGAATATTTTTTATTCCACTTGTTCGCTCGTGAGTTACCAAGTTGCCAAGTTTTCCCAATAAACTAAAAACTTAGCTATAAACTAACTAGATTCGAAGCTTTCGTGACTCCAGGAATTATTCTTTGGTTCTTTCGGTAAAGTCACGTAGAAAGAAATTAAATAATAATAGAATACGACGTTTCGATTGCAACACAAGCAACCATCATCAGGTACGAATGAATGAGAAAACAAACATAGTTTCACACTTAACATCTAATTTAGCAATCTTTGGAAGAACGTAATCAATCAGGCTATGCGTTAACTGTGTGCTAACCGACTCTCTGTGTTGCATTGCATTACACTTCCTAATTTTACTAAATTTGCTTTCTACCGTGCTTGTTTCTAAGTCCATTCTCTCCTCCGGCCGCTATGGGCAGCTATTCCACACAACGCTCCGTGCTTGTTTGTGTAGAAGTCCAGTGTCCAGCTCGTCCGTCCCCTATGGGCAGGAATTCCACACAACTCCCCCTCTGCCCCTTTCTCTCTATCTAAGGCCTCGACACAGAGACGTTGTCTTTCTGTGTGCCTATGTGTGTGTCTCTCTCTGTCTCTGTGTGAGTCTCTCTCTGCTTGTGTGTCTGTCTTTGTGTCTCCGTGTCTATGTTTTGTCTCTCTCTCAAATTTAGCAATCTTTGAAAGAACGTAATCAACCAGGTGGGGTGTTGACTGTTGTGTTGGCCGACTCTCTGTGTTGTATTGCATTATATTTCCAAGTTTACTATGTTTGTTTGCTCATTAATTTGTACCTGATGATGGTTGCTTGTTTTGCAATAGAAACGTCGTATTCTATTATTATTTTATTTAATTTCTTTCTACGTGACTTTACCGAAAGAACCAGAGAGTAAGCTGTAAACTGTTTTTTTTTTACCAGGTAAGGCTTTGTTCCTTTTTTAGATGCGACCTTGCCACAAATGTTAACTCAACGAAGTGGCTTATCATGTGGAAATGTGTAGCAGACAAATACTCAATTGGCTGAATACGCATGTGTCAGTCAGGCAACCCATGGTACCTGGGTCTGTCCCATGACATCCTGCCAGCGAGCCTTTGATAAATCATCTAGAAGTGCTAGACGCATGTTTCCAAATGTAGAGGCAAAAACCGAAGAACCCAGAGAAAAATCCACGTGACCACGAGGAGAGAGACGTGCAAACTCCAAATATACAGCAGGCGTCAGGTTCTGGTTCGAACCCACGACCTCCTGTATACCAAGCGAGGCAGTTAACATCTCAACACCACAGTAGGAGGGGCAATGTTGCTGTGTGTGATCCCAAATTAGTAATTTGCAGGTAATTTTTTTCAGCATTGGGGATATTTAACCAATATCAGTTCCAATGTGTGTATGTGTTTAGCTATGAGAGGAAATTGGAGAAGCCAGTGGAAACACATCCAAAACAGAGGGAGAACAAACTCCACGCGCACAACAAAGATCCCCCGTATAGCTTTAACAGACTGTTGGGGCAAGTGCTGTTAGCGAGCACCTATGAAGGCTGGCACGGCACACAAAGGGGTGGGTGGCCAACACCACGCCCAGCTTTTGTCTCCCTAGTGGCAATGTTTACACACTGCACCAGATACTCATTTGAGGCTGAGTCGACCTAGGGGAAGCCCAGGACTCATTCAATTATTTGTAACTGGTGTTGGCCATGAGTGTGAATAAAACTCGGATCGCCACGTTTGTAGTGCAGCTACACTACTGCTCCCCACACTACACACACAACAACCATTTGCCTCGAAGTGGCAGTGACATCACCACAGCAGACTGAGGTGCCATGGGTTGACTGACTGTGATGACTGGCACGTGCACCACCTGTACTCCCCACTGCCAACTCACTGCGTTTTAGCCACCCAGTGCTCCACTTGTTCTTGTGAGCCTTGCTCCTCTGCCCTCCGCTGTTGTTGAACGGCGACTGCCTCCAACTGCACAGTAGCATCTCTCTGTATATCTCTATGCGTGTCTCTGCGTGCGTATGTCTGTCTATCTCTACGGAAATCTCTGTTCATGTATCTGCGTGTGTATCTATATCTCTCTGCATGTCTCTGCGTGCGTGTCTCTGCGTGCGTGTCTTTATGTATATCTCTGCGTGTCTGTGCGTGCGTGTGCGTAGCGAGCGACATGGCCTCGGTGCTCAGCGGCGTCTCCGACCCGGCCATCTCATCCCCCTCCTCCGTGGGCTCCCCTCCACTGGCGGGCACCGTCGCCACTTCAAGCGACTCGCTGGCTCTGTCGCTGGCTCCTTCCACCCCCTCCTCCTCCGGCGCCGCCATCCTGCCGGCGTCCACGCCCTCCCCGTCCTTCCTGCCCTCCACCCATACCGTCTTTTCCTCACCGGTGCCCGCCAGCGCCATGTTCTCATCCTCCGCGTCGCCCGCAATGCACGGCGGGGCGGCGCACGCCTGCACCCACGGCTCGCTGGGCCCCGGCGGCGGCGGAGGAGGCGCTCAGACCAGCACCCCGGCCACCTTCGCTAACAGCCTCCTGTCCACGGCGCTCAGCAGCAGTGGCACGCACGGCAGCGGCGGTGTGCCGATCAGCAGCGGCTGCTCGTTCGTCATCACCCCAACCAGCTGCAACCTCACCACATCGGCCGCCAGCCTGCTCTCTGGCTCGGGACTGCTCTCTTCGCTCGGCGGCTCGAGCAGCACCAACGGGGGGCCCGGTGGTGGTGGTGGCGTCTGTGGCGGCGGTGGCGGAGGACTGCTGGGCTCGCTGGGGGGTGGCGGTGGGGGGCTCATTTCCGGTGGGCAGATGCTGGCGGGAGCCGGAAACGCGGGGCTGGTGAGCCCTTCGCAGCTCGCGGGGTAAGGAGTGGCCGGGCTGTGTTGGGCGGAAGTTAAAGGTCACGCGGCGTGAGGGCCAACGCGGTTTAACCTGCGAGTCCCCTGCTAATTTTGTACGTTTGCCCACTGACAAAGAAATGATCAGTCTATAATTTTAATGGTAGGTTTATTTGAACAGTGAGAGACAGAATAACAACAAAAAAATCCAGAAAAACGTGTGTCAAAAATGTTATAAATTGATTTGCATTTTAATGAGGGAAATAAGTATTTGACCCCTCTGCAAAACATGACTTAGTACTTGGTGGCAAAACCCTTGTTGGCAATCACAGAGGTCAGACGTTTCTTGTAGTTGGCCACCAGGTTTTCACACATCTCAGGAGGGATTTTGTCCCACTCCTCTTTGCAGATCTTCTCCAAGTCATTAAGGTTTCGAGGCTGACGTTTGGCAACTCGAACCTTCAGCTCCCTCCAAAGATTTTATATGGGATTAAGGTCTGGAGACTGGCTAGGCCACTCCAGGACCTTAATGTGCTTCTTCTGGAGCCACTCCTTTGTTGCCTTGGCCGTGTGTTTTGGGTCATTGTCATGCTGGAATACCCATCCACGACCCATTTTCAATGCCCTGGCTGAGGGAAGGAGGTTCTCACCCAAGATTTGACGGTACATGGCCCTGTCCATCGTCCCTTTGATGCGGTGAAGTTGTCCTGTCCCCTTAGCAGAAATACACCACCAAAGCAGAATGTTTCCACCTCCATGTTTGACGGTGGGGATGGTGTTCTTGGGGTCATAGCATTCCTCCTCCTCCAAACACGGCGAGTTGAGTTGATGCCAAAGAGCTCCATTTTGGTCTCATCTGACCACAACACTTTCACCCAGTTGTCCTCTGAATCATTCAGATGTTCATTGGCAAACTTCAGACGGGCATGTATATGTGCTTTCTTGAGCAGGGGGACCTTGCGGGCGCTGCAGGATTTCAGTCCTTCACGGCATAGTGTGTTACCAATTTTTTCTTGGTGACTATGGTCCCAGCTGCCTTGAGATCATTGACAAAATCCTCCCATGTAGTTCTGGGCAGATTCCTCACCGTTCTCATGATCATTGCAACTCCACGAGGTGAAATCTTGCATGGAGCTTCAGGCCGAGGGAGATTGACAGTTCTTTTGTGTTTCTTCCATTTGCGAATAATCGCACCAACTGTTGTCATCTTCTCACCAAGCTGCTTGGCAATCGTCTTGTAGCCCATTCCAGCCTTGTGTAGGTCTACAATCTTGTCCCTGACATCCTTGGAGAGCTCTTTGGTCTTGGCCATGGTGGAGAGTTTGGAATATGATTGATTGATTGCTTCTGTGGACAGGTATCTTTTATACAGGTAACAAGCTGAGATTAGGAGCACTCCCTTTAAGAGTGTGCTCCTAATCTCATATCGTTACCTGTATAAAAGACACCTGGGAGCCAGAAATCTTTCTGATTGAGATGGGGTCAAATACTTATTTCCCTCATTAAAATCCAAATCAATTTATAACATTTTTGACATGCGTTTTTCTGGATTTTGTTGTTGTTATTCTGTCCCTCACTGTTCAAATAAACCTACCATTAAAATTATAGACTGATAATTTCTTTGTCGTTGGACAAACTTACAAAATCAGCAGGGGATCAAATACTTTTTTCCCTCACTGTATGTGCATATGCATGTGCCACTTTGAACAAACCTTATACAATCCACATTCACTACTATTTCTATATTACAAGGTAAGGCCCACTGATCTGTGTAGCCCTTTTTCAGAAGTTACCAGGCTATCGCCAATGATAGCTCAACGAAGTGGCTTATTATTTATCGTGTGGAAATTCATAGCAGTAGCCAAATGCTCTAAACGTGTGATGTTGATTCTAAAATGTGGAGGGAAAAACTCGGAGAACCCGAAGAAAAATCCACGCGACTGCAGAGAGAACATGCAAACAAATTTAGAGCAGGCGTCAGGGTAGGGATCGAAAACACGACCTCCTGCATACCAGGCGAGGTAATTAATATCTCCTCACCGCGGCGCTACGTTTAAAATGTTGGTGTTGATTGAAAGTCCGTCATCTGTAGAGGTGCACGCATCTACGCAAACCGGGTGTTACGGTGCCGTGTCTGTGTACACGTGTGATTGTGATATTGTGGGGAGCGGTAGTGTAGCGGGAAGCACGCTGTGCTACGAACCTAGTCACCCGAGTTCGATTCCCGCTCACTGCCAACACCAGTGACGATTATCAGAGCCAGTCCTGGGCCTCCCCGAGGTCGACTCAGCCTCAAATGAGTACCTAGTGCAGTGTGTAAACATCGCCACTGGAGAGACAAAGGCGGCCGGGCATGGTGCTGGCCACCCACCCCCTCGTGTAATGTGCCGGCCTTAATAGGTGCTCACTAACTACTTGCTCCAACAGTCTGTTAAGGCTATACTGGGTGGTCTTTGTCTGTGGTCATTCCATTTAACGGTTAGTGTACTGCCCTACGAATCCGGTAACCAGAGTTTGACTCCGATTCACAGTGACCAACATCGGCGATGATTATCTGAATCGGTTTTGGGTCTCCCCTAGGTTGACTCAACTTAAAAAATGAGTACCTGGTGCATGTAAACATCAGCACTGGGAAGACAGAGGTGACGGGGCGTAATGTTGACCACCCACTCCCTCGCTGTGTACTGTGTCAAGCTTCATAGGTGCTGTTACTCGCTAACGGCACTTGGTCCAACAGTCTGTTAATGCTACACGGGCGGATGTTTGTCTCTGTGTGTGCCTATGCGTGTGCAGTGGCACTCTCTTGAGCATGAGCTCTGGGCTCGGAGGAGCGCTCAACCCAGCTCTGCTCACTAACAACACGCTGGCTACCATACAAGGTACGAACACACAGACACCCACACACTCACCAGCACAAACGGGGAAATCCCCTTTATAAGTCAGGGTTAGGGACCGGAAAGTTGATACTTGTAACGAAACGATGTATAACGGAGACATTGTCACCCATAAAATAATGGGAAATGGTAGGGGGGGGGGGGTTAGGGACCATAAAGCCGTAAACGTTGCATATGCGATGCAAAGCGGGGCGATTTCTCCTATAAGAAACAATGGAATAATTTCGGAATAGGGAGCGTAACTTAAGGAAACGTTGTTTCATACCTTGCAACCAAAATGCGTACTGTACATGTACAGTATCTGTACTATACTGTACAACACAATGTACTCATTTATACTTGTCAAACACTTGTGAGCATTTTCGAAGCTGCCCTGTACAATCTTGATTAGAAGTTTTCGTGACTGCAGGAATCCACTCTTTGGTTCTTTCGATAAAGTCATGTAGGTAGAAAAATAAATAATAAATCGCGACGTTTCGATCGCAACACAAGCAATCGTCATCAGGTGGAAAGATACAGCAGTAGAACTGCTGCACAAGAAAGGGCTGCTGCAACAAGAGGTTATATAGAGGCTTGAGGTGGGTGTCACCCAAGGGCAAGTAGGAGGGGTCAGAGATGGAAAGGAGTCCCGTCGCCGTGCGCACGCACAGCAGCTGCGTTAAAGTGAGAGATTGGCATGTCAATGTAAACGAGTTTAATGGCAAGATAGCATCTCTGTGTCAGAGGACCAGGCATAGCGCCACATCGTGGGCAACACGAGCTGCGGCGTTGGCTGCTGCACAGTGAGAGGCCAGCGTATCAACGCAAGAGAACCACCATAACGGTGGCCGTGCCAGTGAGACATACAGCCTATTAAACAGCGAGAGCTGCCGTTACATCGAGGCAAAAGGGAGCAGCGGTGGCTATGTTAGTGAGACCTTAGTCTGTTAATGTAAAGACATTTAACAAGGTGATGGAATTCAGAGAGTCGGAAATAACTGCTAAGCAACAGCAGGAAGGATGAAAACATCACAGCAAGTTATGACTTTACTAATAATAACATTTAATAACATCCTTCCAATTATTGCTCAGTTTGTACCCATCTTCTCGGTTGAAATTGTGTCTGTGTTTATAAATCTCGATGGCTTCATGGACAAATCTTTGATGGTAGCCCGAAGGATTGCAGAGTACCTTGGTCTCAGAAAAAACAATATCGTGTGAACCCACCGCGTTAAAGCAATGATCAGCCATGGCAAAGGTATTGAATGTGGCGTGTTTCAAATCTGCCTTGTGTTCGCGAACACGGTCCGAGACATGTCGTTTCGTTTCCCTGTACACTTGAAAAGTTTTCCTTTTTTTAACAGAAAACGTATTGGTGACATTTTAAAGCAATTTTTAAGTGTATAAAAACAAAAAACTATCTTAAACAGCATTTTGAAAAAGCTTTTACCTGAACCTATAATTTATCGATAATCTCACCTTGAGGAGTGGATGAGAATTGATCAGCGGTAGACAGGATGGAGGTTAAGATGGCCCCACGCATTTTGCCCGAAATACAAGTTGCAGTACGTTTTCTATACTCGGTTGAACCGAGTCGAAAGCCGTGCAACGACGTACGTGCCGGGGAAATTTTCCATTGGGTTGCTCAAAAAGCCAGCGACGTGCGTGTGCCAAAACAATGTATAAAGGGACACCTCTACTTACGAGGTCTGTTCTTAAGTCGATTTGTTCATAAGTCCAATTTTATAGGAATAGGTTTTACCCTTTTAACTGGCACAAAACTGACACCTTTATTCAAGGCATCATGTTTGCAATGACTACAACACAAGCAGTCAAAATGCAAACAAAAAAGACAACTCTGATAATGCATATTATTATTGCAAACATGATGCCTTGAATAAAGGTGTCAGTTTTTGTGCCAGTTAAAAGGGTAAAACCTATTCCTATATCTTGTTTCTGGCAAAGGAGGTCTCATAAAGTCCAATTTTACTGAGATGAGAGGGGAGAGGTAAGAGAGTGGCGTGGAGGGAAGGAGAGCGAGGTGACAGAAGTGGGGTGGGTGTGCCGCGGTCGTGCTGACATCCCTGCCCTCGTGCCACCCCCAGCGTTGGCAGGCAGCGGGGCGCTCTCCATGCCGTCGCTGGAGCCGGGGGGCGGGCTGGTGATCACGGGGGCGGGGGGTGGGCGGGCGGGGGGCCCTACAGGGGGGAGCGGCCTGGTGTCAGCTCCCCTCTTCCTCAACTCGTCGGGGATCCCGCTGCTCTCCATGTCCGCCCCGTCCCCGCTCGGCTCATCCCACAGTGCCGTGCTGGCACTCGCCAGCTCGCCCAGCGCCGCCCTCATGGCCTCCCACAACGCACCGCACCCCAACTCCCAGAGTGCATCGCTGCCCGCCTCCCAGAATGCACCACAGGGGAGCCACGGGCAGACGAAGGCCTAGAGCGGCCCCCCCCCCCCCCCACCTAACCAAAGGCTACAGTGACTGCATCTCTACAGGCCTCATCTCCAACTCCTAAAGACTGAGAAACAAAGAAATTCCAAAAAGGATCTTACACCAAAGGCTAATAAATAACTACTACTACTGCTAATAATAATAATGATAGTGATGATGATGATGATGACGATGAGTGTGTGACTGTAACTGCACAGGCCGGCGCGAGACTTCATGTGGCACTGTCAAGGCCGGACGTGCGGACTCGGCGCTACCGCCCCCCCCCCTATCCCCCGTTCCACCCAACCTCCCTGGCACCCCCACCACAATGGCCCAGTCCGCCCCCGGTACCTCGTGGGGGCCTTGGCCCCTCCCCCACCTTCCCCCCCCCCCTGCAAAACCAAAGGCAGACAAGTGAGGGGGTGATGGTGGGGGTGCCAGTTGGGGGGCGGGGGGGCCCGCAGCAGTTCGCCGGGTGAGCGTGCTGTCGAGCGTACGCGTTTTTTGTCGTGCGTCGTGCGGTGTATTTTTTGTTGCGTCGCTCGGCGGTCTCGACCTCGCAGAACACAAAGTCGGTGAAAAATTGCGACGACGCTCGCGTTCGTTTTCGACGCTCGGCCCGCCGTTGCTGCCTCTGCCGTTGCCGCCGCCGCCGCCGCCGCCGTTGCCGCCTCCACGCGCGTTTTAATTTGGGACGTCGGGCGAAAAACCGCGGGTTACCTCCGCGGACTACCTTCATATCATTCCACGTTTTTTTGTAACGCTGTTTAGTTTTTTTTAGAGAGAGAGAGAAGCCGGTGATTGTGTTTTGTTCTGTCTGTCGTTTTAATTTCCATCGCTGTGTTTTGGAAGACTGAGTACCCTGGTTGTACGTCGATAATGCCAAATCTTGACGACGGGGTGGGGTGGGGCAGGGTTTGGGGAGGGTTTAAGATAAAAGTGGGAAACCTCGGGGAAAAGAATGAGAGGAACGAAAAGACGTCGGCGACTACGTGACGGCGGACGATGACTACGAGTAGGAAACGAAGTCGTTCCTGGTCAATGTGGAGAGTTAATTAATCAGTAAACCACTGCTTTAACTGAACACAGCTGTCAACCAAAAGTCGCGATGTACATTGCGAGAAATACCTCATTGCTGCACACAACGTGATTGCGTGCCGCCGAGCTTTAACCGAGAACTCGAACCAGCTCCTAGATTATTATTCTAGCTCCTAGTCGAGTAGACAAGGGGGGTGGGTGGGTGGGTGGGTTGGGGGGAGGGTTTGGGAGGTTTAAACGTAACAAAGGAGAGAGAGAGAAAAAATATAATGAAGCTTAAACAAAGTCACTAATTTAAACAAAAAAAAGCTTTAAATTAAATTAAAAGACAAAAAAATGAACGGGCCAAAACTTTTTTCTACGAGCTTTTATGATCACCAAAGGAATTCAGTGCAGTGGGTCGGCCAAATGGAGGGGTAAGGGGGTCGTGCTGCGACCCCTCGTTGACCTGCCGTGTTCTTCCCATCGCGTGACCTCCATGACCTCGTCACGTGACCTGTGTATGTTTTTTTGGGTGTTAGAGTGCAATGTCGGGGAGAGGGATGATGATTGGACTTTGACAGCCGGCGAGGGGGGGTCACACCCCCCCCCTTCCCCTCCCCCCCCTGCGTCCGCCCGGTGGGGAGGGAGTGGGGGGGGGTGCAGAGGTTTTTGCTGCGCTGCGGAGAGAGAGAGGGAATGTAGGAGGGGGCTCGAGTGAGGCCCCCCCCCCCCGGCCCCCCCCACCCGCCCTTCACGGGCACGGGGATCGGCTGTCGCCCGAGCTCTCTCACTCGTGCATCTGACTGTAACGGAGTTTTTATTCTTAGGATTTGTACGGTGATTGATTCTTTCTACTGCTGAATACGTAAGACAGCACACTAACCCGCATTATTATTATTATTACTGTCGTCGTCCTTAACTTGAGACCAAAAAAAACGATCCCGCAGTGGTCCCCCTGTACCCTGAACCCCCGGGGCGCCACCGTTGTCACGTGGTGGGTGGGGGGGGTAGTGGTGAGAGGGGTCCCCCCCCCTCATGGCCCGGCCACATCACGGGGGAGGGGGAGGGGGCGGGGGGGGGGAGATCCCCACACAACCAAAGACTGGCTCGACTCGCGCAGCCGGGCCGGGCACCAACCCACGCTCCTCCCCCTCCCCCACCCCGCTCCTCGTCCGGGCGGTGTCGCCCTGGGGCCATCCTGGAGCCACCTTGGGGCCACCTTGGGGCCACCTTGCGGCCACCTTGGGGCCACCTTGGGGCCACTAGGAAACCAACGGGGGAGGGGGGGTCACTCCCAAGCCACTGGTGGGGGGGGGGGGGCAACGTGGAGTCACTTAAAGAGGCCACTTTAGGCCACCTGGTGTCACGTTGGTGGACCACGATTGGGCTGTAAGAGGCCGCGCGAGGCAGGGCCCTGGGGACTCTGTGGGCCGTGCGGGACTCGAGCGATTGAGCGAGAGGCGGAGAGACCGGGCGGGGGGGGGGGGAGCGAGGGGGGGAGCGAGGGGGCCACATGGCTCCCAGACGAGGGATGGCCTCTCGTCCTCCGCTGCTCACCGTGCCCCTGTCGGTGTGGGCCCTGAACCCTGACCCCGATCCCGGTGTTGTTTGAAAGGTCCCATCTTGGGTGGGTGGATTTGATCTTTCAGTATTTGTTGCAAGACATGAAACCGAGTAGGCTGTTTTTTAATGATTTTCTTTTGTGTTTTTGTTTTCCTTTGTACAGTACAGCACAACATTTCAGTAATGGTTTTTTGTGTAGTAGTAATAATATTGCCAATATGGGATAAGATTAGCTTTAAAGGAGTGAACTGAACTGCAGAATGAACCTGGGCTGGGCTCTGCCGCCCGGCCGCGTTCCGTACCAAAGCCGTCGCTCTGTAATATTCCTCGTGGGTTCTTCTGTCAGAAACTGTGACTTGGGTTTATCCTTCGTGTAGCTGAACTGGCGTCAGTCCCGACTTGTCAAATACCTCATTTATTTAAAACAGCTAACCAAATAAATAGCTTTAAAAAAAATTGAAAATAAGTGAAAAAAACGAGTAAGTGAAAAGGGGAGGTCCCTTGTGGCAGATCGGCGCGGGCTCCTCGGAGCCGCCACGGTGCTGGAGGGGGGGGGAGCAAAGACGTGAAGAGAAAAACCAAAGATCTCAAAATCAAAAACTAAAAAATACAAACGAAGCGAGTGAATGTGGGACGATCATCGGCCGCGCGGGCCCCTCGCGGTCTGGTGCTGGGGCGCCCCCCCCCATCCTCGCTCCTGCCCCCCCTTTGTCCTGCTGGGGGGGGGCGCGGGGCGCGCGAGAGAGAGAGAGCTGGGGGTGGGGGGCCCTCCAGGGCCACGCGTTCACTTGACAATTTGCGACCTCCCGTGGCGACCCCCCGCTTTGCCGCCAGAGCCGGCAGCTTCCAAGAGGGCATGGGGGGCGGGTCGGGTCGGGGCGGCAGCCAAACGCTGCTGGGCCCTTGGCAGCGATTGTCCCCCCCCCCCCCCCCCCCCGTTGTCTGCGGGGTTTTTTGTGTTTAGGCGTTGGTGGGGAGGGGGGAAGCGGCCCCGTCTCTCCTCGCTGACGTCCAACTCGGCAACAACGGGAATGCCGCCGCCGCTCTGGCGCGAGGTTTGAGCCTGGCCCGCTGCCCCCGGGGTCGATTGACTCGAGAGAGAGAGGGGGGTGGGGGGGGGGGGGTTCGCCGGTGGCTGCCACGAGGGACGGGGGCTAAGCTGGCGATTTGGATTAACACACACACACACTCCCGTGGTGCTGGGACCACAGACCACCCCGCGAGTGGGGGGGTGTGCCCCCCTCCCCGAGCGGGCTCGGCACAGCCCCCGGGGCAGGGGTACCCCCCCCCCACCTCATAAACCCACGGCTGCCGAAAAGGCCTCTGCCGCCTCTACATACAGCGTGCGTGTGGTGTGCGCGTGGTGTGCGCGGCGTGTGTGCACATCCCTCCTTATCTGCTGTGCCATGCATTGTTGGTATACTATGCAGCTTAGCTCGAGCGGGAGGCTGTCACTGCGTAGTGCGCGTGTGACCTGTGCGTGTGTAAAGTTAAGAGAGAGCTTTGCCTGTGAATGTAATTGTGCGTGTCTGTGTGTATAGCGCGAGTTTTGTGTGCTGGTGGACCCGGAGCAATGCACAGTATCACAATTGTCACAGAAGTGGCAGTCTAAACCAGGTTATTTATTATGATTATGATTCCGATTTTTTTTTACCTCGCCGAGTCTTAAGAATCGTT
This sequence comes from Petromyzon marinus, assembly GCF_048934315.1. Taxonomy (NCBI): domain Eukaryota; kingdom Metazoa; phylum Chordata; class Hyperoartia; order Petromyzontiformes; family Petromyzontidae; genus Petromyzon; species Petromyzon marinus. Next base: position 11,871,463 of record NC_133728.1, on the reverse strand, counting down.
TTGTTCAGGAGGGTCAGTGCAAAGGTTTCACAGTAAGGGGCGATGCTGCTGCTGCTGTGTGATCCCAGTTGAGTAATTTGCAGGTAATATTTCTGTATTGGGATGTTTTAGCCCAAACCAATTACATTGTGTGTGGGTTTAGCTCTGGGAGGGAACTGGAGATTCCGGAAGAAACTTCATGCAGAACAGGGGGGAGATAATACAAACTCCACACACTCCCACGTACCCTGCAGAACAGGGGGGAGATCATACAAACTCCACACACTCGCACGTACCCTGCAGAACAGGAGGGAGATAATACAAACTCCACACACTCCCACGTACCCTGCAGAACAGGGGGGAGATCATACAAACTCCACACACTCGCACGTACCCTGCAGAACAGGGGGGAGATAATACAAACTCCACACACTCCCACGTACCCTGCAGAACAGGGGGGAGATCATACAAACTCCACACACTCGCACGTAGTCTGCAGAACAGGGGGGAGATAATACAAACTCCACACACTCCCACGTACCCTGCAGAACAGGGGGGAGATCATACAAACTCCACACACTCTCACGTAGTCTGCAGAACAGGGGGGGGAGATCATACAAACTCCAAGCAGAAAGGCTCCTGAGTCGGGAATCGAACCCAGGGCCATTCTTGCTGAGAGGCACCTAACCAACGCTGTGCCCCCTTGCCCAGATGATGAAGTCTCCCACTTTAATTTATGTTGTATGCATTATTCACTGGCTCAGTAATAACATATCGCGTGAATGTATGTATTGTAGACAAAAAACGAAACCATTGCTTTGAAACCGTCGATTTTCTATTGGTTTGGAGGAAACAAGATAAATGTGGTTCAAGATTGCCTGGCAAACGTTCAGCAAGCCGGCAAACTATTCACGAGTTGGGATGGCACCGTCCCAAACAACGCGTCATTGTACTGTGGATTGCTCCACCTGTGAGTGTGCGTGAGCGACTGTGTGTGTGTGCGCGCGAGTTTAGTGCCCGTGTGTAATGAGTTACTGTGTGTGTGTTACTGTGTGTGTGCGTTACTGTGTGTGTGTTACTGTGTGTGTTACTGTGTGTGTGTTACTGTGTTACTGTGTGTGTGTTACTGTGTGTGTTTGTGTGTTACTGTGTGTGTTACTGTGTGTGTGTGTTACTGTGTGTGTTACTGTGTGTGTTTGTGTGTTACTGTGTGTGTTACTGTGTGTGTGCGCGAATGCCCCCATGTACAGGGGTCGGCAACCTGCGGCTCCGAAGCCGAATGTGGCTCTGAGGACTGCTTCGTGGCGTTATTTATTAAGGACCACCGTCTCGTATACACATTGCTTTGTGGTTCTTGAAATAGTGAGTTGTTTGACGAATTCGAAAAAATGGCTCTTATTGTTATTTTGGTTTCCGACCCCTGGTCATGTACATCCACGTGCGTGAGTGTGTAGGTATGCACACCTGTGCGTGAGTGTGTAGGTATGCACACCTGTGCGTGAGTGCGTATGCCTGTGCTTAAGTGTCAGTGTGCACGCCTGAGTGTGTGTACGCCTGTGCGTGCCAGTGTGTATGCCTGCGTCGATTCGTGAGCGTGCACACTCGTGTATGAGCGAGTCCCGTAGGGTGTGCATGCATGCCTGTGCGTGAGTGCACACTCGTGTATGAGCGAGTCCCGTAGGGTGTGCATGCATGCCTGTGCGTGAGTGCACACTCGTGTATGAGCGAGTCCCGTAGGGTGTGCATGCATGCCTGTGCACACTCGTGCTTTGAGCGAGCGAGCGAGTGTGTACATGTGCACGTCTGTGAGTGAGCGAGTGAGTGTGCCGGCACACGGGGAGGGGGGGGGGGTCCCCCATCCGCACTGAGCTCCGCGTGGTGGGGGGCTTGGGGGTTGGGTTTGGATTGGGGGGCTCTGTCTGTTGGCCGCCGTCTCCGCTCACCCCCCCCCCGCCGTGTCGTGTAGGAGGCAGCGCCAGGCGCCGCCTCATCATCCCAAAGCGCAAGAGGAACCAAAATCTCTGCCTTCTGTGATACCAAAGACGCTAACAAGTTGTGGTGGCCCTCACCGTGTGTGTGTGTGGCGCCCATCCAAGTCCCCAGCTGAGCGCCAGTCTAACCTCACTGATCCAAAGCGTATAGATAGATGTATATATTTTGCTAGCTCTAGCCTGAATGCTGTTGTAACACGTGATGATCCAGAGATGTATATGCTGTCGTGGTCTAGAGACAATTAGGTTTAGTTAATTCTTGGTGGTATTGTCAGTAAAAAAATTGTACTGTATCTGTATTCATTCGTAAACTGTTGTATGTCTTTGGCAAAAGATAAAGAGAAAAAAAAGGATTTGTGTTAGTATTATGTATGTATTTTATCAACTGTTAAGGTTTTTACCTCAGTAAGTAACTTGCTGATGACTAGGTAGTGGAGATGACACGTTTGTGGGGTTGGGCAGGAACAAAAACCCGCTCTTGTAAAGGCAAACATATCGTGGTTATTTTTCCTATCAGGCGGTCGGTTCTTCTGGGCTGTGTTATCGCATTTACTTCTAGGCACTGGGGTACGTGTGTGTGTGTAATGTCGCGACTTGTGGGGCCGGTTCTGTGGACGGGCGCATCATGTAAACTTTTAACACCCCCCGTGAACGCTCATAAACGATGTGGAACTGCCGAGACGCCGAGTCGTTTTTGCCTCGTGTTGCACCCGCCCGAGCTGCCGGCCACCGCCCTGGGCCGGCCACCGCCCTGGGCCGGCCACCGCCCTGGGCCGGCCACCGCCCTGGGCCGGCCACCGCCCTGGGCCGGCCACCGCCCTGGGCCGGCCACCGCCCTGGGCCGGCCACCGCCCTGGGCCGGCCACCGCCCTGGGCCGACCACCGCCCTGGGCCGGCCACCGCCCTGGGCCATGCTCCCCTCACGTACAAATACCATCACCAATTCCCACAGACACTACCCCCCTAACCATGCTACATACTCAACAAAATGCGTTGATTTTGGTGGCGCGGAGATAACGCTCGTTTCCTTGCGTCAAGACTGGCATCAAATTGCCACAGCTATTCTGAGGGTTCGTCTTGGATGAGTGGTGGAGGCCGCTGATTCGCATGCCATGCACACTCCTGTAGACGCAACCCGGGGGGGGGTTGTTTAAGGTCTGCGGAATCTGGGTTGGAGTAGAAGACCAAATGCGCCAAGCAAAAAGGGATTACCACAACTGATTTATAACGATACTTATTTTTTTTTTACCCTTTTATCTGTCAACAAAACTGACACCTGTTTTATACAAGGAGTCATGTTTGCATTGACCACGATACCTGCCGTCGGAACGCAAACAAAAAACAACTGATAATGTATACACTGTCCTTGAAATTGATTGGTCCACACCCGAGACAGCTTTCCTTAGAGCCTAGTCTCACATGGTGTTGGACCAGATGACGCCAAAAGGCGCAAAAAAAGTGTCAGTTTTGTTGCCACATAAAAGGGTAAAAAACCAATTATATTTTGCTACTGGCAAAGGAGGTTCCAATGATTTATAACTGTTACGGGTTTAAGCCTTTAAGTAAGAGTGAAACGTATTACCATAGAAATATACACTAACATGCACCGGTGGAAAAACCAGGGAAACAACCTCAGGTTCAACAGTCCCCAACAACCAAACTTCACCTGACCAGGTGAACACTAAATGCCCCAAGCGTATCTCAATTTCACAACAGCAACCACAAAGCACATATCCGACGCACTTGAACTTCATTAACCTTGAAATCAGAATAGGAAGAGACCGCGCACATTAAACAGAACAAAGTCCTTTGATAAATGTTCTTGCTAGGTCACAGAAAATAAAGATCTTATTGCCGAGAGAATGTCTTGAAGTGGGTGCGTCGCTAAATAGTCTGTGTATGGGAGTGAGAACGTGCTAGGGTGAAGAAGGAGGAGTGTTGATGTAAGTGCAAGGGAGTAGCAGCTTATGGCCCTTGCAGATCTTTACAGCGCTCTCTAACTTCTGTCTAGGATGCCCACGAGCGCCCAGGTCACCAAGGGAATGACACCGCACTGGCCCTTCTCACAATGTTGGTCACCCTTGACCAGCGCTCCCTGCCTTGCTGCCCAGCCCTCGAGTTGCCAGGCGGCAAACCTCGTGGTGGCCCTCCTCGTAAGTTGCGCAAACATACAAACTCAACCCCTTCGGTGGGACTCGGTGGCCCACTACGATGACAATTCTCAGCAGCCTTGGTATCGCCACCTCAGAGACGACATCCAGGTCCAGCCGGTCCTCAGAACTCTGTTCCACCGCATTAGCTAGTCCTGCCTCGTGCAGCAAAACGGTCGCCGAGGTTGTCTTGCCCAAGTGGCTGTGGCTGCCTTCAACGACCTGACGAGAGTTCTTTACACACTCCGCGACTTACACAGAAACCGGGCCCACCAAACCATACACAGTCTTGCTAACGCCTTTATTTTAGGCACAAACCTTTGGGAGTATGCAATCTAGTCGGTATGACCCGAGAGTGCAGAGTTATAAAAGCCTTATCTCTCGCTGTCTACCCACACAGTCGACCAAGCATCCTCACTCGAACCTGCAATCACTGGCATTGTACGGACGCTGTGAGCGGCGAAGAGAGGAGAACTACGGTGAAGACTTTGGAGGCAAGATGGCCTCCTCGTCTCACCTTTTTATTCCCAACTTCAAAGGACCTTGGTCAAGTAATATCGCACGGCCAATCGTCCGCCTACCTGTGGCGACATACGGAGTCTTTCCTTCTTCACGGACTGCGGTTGCCTTTCATCTCCCCCAACCCATTGTCTCTGCAATTCCCGCACTAAGTCAATTCGGGGGCTCTATGATGGAGGCTGCCCTGTTGAGTCGCGCCAAACTCCTGGCAGCGGGAAACCGTTGGACATTCCTTGGAGGAATCCTCGGAGTAAAACCCGACTGTTAGGCCAAGAGATCCTAATCAGGACACTGCGTTTGTGTGAGTGTATTCAATTATGGGGGGAGGGGGGGTGCTGAGGTGGGGGGTTGTGGGGGCCAGGATGCGGTTGTCGGGGGGCACGGCGCAGGCGCCGGCGGAGTGGCTTCGATGCTGTGGCATCAGATGAGGCTTTCGTCACCAATATTATCCATAAGAGGTTTTTTTTGGGGTTAGATCGCGTAAATATAAGTGTCGTTAAACCCGCCACGACCGAATGGAGCCAATGAGTAAAGTTTGTCATGTAAACAAAACGTGCCAATTAGTTAATAGTTTAGCACACCGGTTGTGTGTTGGAAAGTAAACCCACAACATTAACAATTCGAGTTCAACGTTTCGCTGGTAATTACAAGCAGCCTTATCAGGCGACAGCCAGAATTTTGGAGAAATCCTGTTTCGGTTTTAAAGAGGGGTAGTAAATGTGATGCCGTCATTTGTGAGTCAATCAGGTGCAAATACCAGACGGGTGGGTTAATGTCGTCATATAGATTACGATCGATGTCTATCCATTGAAATGTATACACTACAATGCCTATGTAGTGTAGCATGAGCTGACGCCATAGGGAGAAGGGGAGAGCTGGAATAGAATCAGAAAGCTTAGGGCCGGTATAATGCAGAACCCAGGAAGGGGATAGTGGTATAGTATGGGAAAGATGGTGCTGGGTAGAGCTAACGCTCAGCAAGGCATTGCGTTCCGTGAGAATTACACCTTGATTTCCAGTGCCGCTGCAGCAATCTCACGATGCCCAAACCATCCCAGAGAGCCCCTGATCACCGTAATGAGCTGCAAGGGTGCCCGGGTTACCCAGGATGGTGGCTTCCACCGCGTGCATTTGACACAGGTTGCATCCTTATCGGTGCATGTTAGCGGTCATGCCTGACCCTGTAATGTGGGCAGTGTTTTTCGCCTGGCCAGGTGTAGTAGCTGGCAGCAGTGTATGTCTGTGACCAATTGTTGACACAGCGACTCTGGAATCATCAGGCATCGCCGACGTCCCGCCAGGTCCAACCGCATTAGGAGGTCCTCCCATACGACATACTCCTCCCCCTTCCTCCGCTGAGGCGCCTAGTACCCGCAGGGCGGTCTCCTGCTGTAAACGTCGCCAGTCGTCCAAGGTTAGCCTTAGGTCATGGTCGGTCAGCTGGACCTCAGCCTGTGCACCCTCTGCCGTGTTTACAAGAGTGATTACTGTTCCTTCCGGCATCGCCTGCTTGCAGCGTGCCGCACCTGTGGCGCATGCGCAAGGGCCCTGGGGCGCCAACCGGAACAATGCGTCCATGTGGGCGTGTCTTGTCCCCTTGCGATGTACCACCTGGTACCTGTACTCTTGCAGGCACTCTATCCACCTGGCCAGCTGGCCCAAAGGCTGGTCAAAGCGGAGCAAATACTGCAAGGCCGCGTGGTCAATGTGGACCATAAATTTGCGACCATACAGGTATGGTCGAAATTTCTACACGAAGTGGATGACTGCCAAGAGCTCCCTATGGGTGACGCAGTACCGCTGCTTCACTTGTGACAACACGTGACTTCCATAGGCGATAACCACCTCCCGACTATTCTAGATTTGTGACAAAAGGCTGCCGATGCCTACATCGCTGGCATCCGTGTCTGGATAAAGGGGAGGCCAATATCCGGAAAAGCCAAGGGTGGTGCGTTCGTCAGACGTGAGCGCAGCTGCTGGAATTCTCCTCCTCCGGGGGTCCCCAGTAGAACCTCTGGTTCCTAGCCATCGACGTGTGCAAGGGCTTTACGATGTTTGCAAAGTTGGGCACGAACCGGTGGTAGTAAGACATAAAGCCCACAAACCTGTGAACCTCTGGAACCGTCATGGGAACAGCCCAGGCCCTCACGCAGGCCATCTTCTCCTGGTCCGTAGCCATTCCAGTCTCATTGACGACGTGGCCCAATCTAGCATACTGAACAATTTTGCTCCTGCCAGTGCATCAAGTGAGTCGTCGATACACTGTAGGGGATATGCGTCGGCAAGCATAACAGTGTTAAAGCGGCAGAAGTCCACACAGAATCTCAGTAACTCGTCTGACTTCTTGACTCGAACCACCGGCGCCACTCAGGGACTTGTGATGGGGAAATTATGTCGGCCCGCAGGATCTCCTGCACCGCTTGCTAGATGTGCCATTTTTCCATTGGGCTCATCCTATGTGTTTTAGTGCAGAGGTGTGGCATCCCCTGTGTTGATGTGGTGCTGCAACAGATGCATGCATCCTAGGTCGAACAGTCCCCGGCTGAACATATCGGAGAACTCATGCAGTAATGACTGCAGCCCGTGCTTCTGATCGGGCGGTGAATCCCGCTCAGACTCTGCCAGCTGGTTCATCCACGAGTCATCCCTCTGTCCTTGGACTGGCCGACGCTTTCCACGTGCTTTGGCCTCCCGATCCAGGGACTCCTTTTGACAAAGGATTGAGATGGGCCAGAACTGTTCCCCCGACTGCACCGTCGCTGTCCTGTTCGAGGTGTTCAGCACTTAAATGAACAGATGCTGATTCCCCTGGACAATAGCCTCGGCCCCCACCAGTGCGTGGCGATCTGTGGCAGCTGGCAACGGAGACACCAGGATGGGTGAGTCCGGCCGGGCCGTCACAATGGTGGACCGATATTGCAGTGGTATCAGCATCTGGGCTGCCGGGGGAATGTAGACAGACTCACTGACCAGAGCCTTTATGTAGGGTACCCCCCGACCGGCCCCTTCCATTTTCAGGAAGTGGAGATGTGTTCCCTGGACTTCCAGCCACTCGTTGGCCAGATCGATCTTCATCGGCATTTGCCTCAGAAAATCCGTCCCTAACAGGCAGGGCACGGGCAGGTCTGTGGAGACAAGGATGGGTCATGCTTCCGAAAGCTGCCCAATCTGGATCGGGGCCTCAACTTGGCCCAGGAAGCCCATACTCCCTCTGGCCTTTAGCCCCCGTCATCTTGACAGGGGCTAATGGCAGATTTTTTCTATCCGTCAACATATTGTGCATGGTGCTCGAGATTATCATTGTGGTGGGGGGTGGGGAGAGGGGGGAGGGCCCACGGGAGGACCCAGGAAGGGGAGAGCCAATGGGACCCACCCTCAGGAGGACCCCCACCCTCCCGTGGGCCCTCCCCCCCCTCCCCCCCCTCCCCCCCTCCCTTCCTGCGGGGGCATGGGCCCCCCTATGGTGTGCCTTATCTGGTCATGTCTCACCCCGCCGCACTGTGAGGGTGAGGCGGTGCGTGAGACGGCTCCGCGGTGCACCAGCAAGCGCATGTGCTGCCTCCGCCTCGGGGCCGTTGCCCCTGGCTATGTCACCACCTTCCACAACGCGACCCCCGGCTGTGACGCGACCCTTGGCCCCGACCCCCGGCCCGACTCTCAGCCCCGACGCGACCCCTGGCCCCATCGCGACCTGCCCTACCGAACCATAACGGCGGCGCCAGGGGCCTGACACCAACGGCGCCAGCCCCAAGGAGGACACCGGTGAAGTCACGGTGTCGGAAGTGTGCGTTGCCGGCCCGGCCGACCAACTCCACACGCTCGCGCAAGAGCCATCACGAATTGTGCCTGGCTCCCGCGGCGCATGGGCTGTCTGTGTGTGGGGGTGATATGGCGCATGCATGTCTGTGTAATTGTGAGTGTGCATGGCTGTGTGTGTCTGTGTGTGGGTGAGCGGCCACAGTGTGTGTGGCGACTGAGCATGGGGTGACGCGTTAGCCTGCCCGAGTGATTGGGACGGCACCACTCGCCTGGTTCCTGTCGGTGTCCATCCCCGGCAGGCTTCAGGTGGAGTTGGCTGCCTCCAGCTCCGTGTGGCACCCCCTTGCCACATGCCCCTCTCGACCACATGGGCCGTGTTGTCGGGGCTGCCAGCGGCACGGCAACTGGTCGTGCCTCTGGTCCCCTCTGCTCCATCAGTCCTGAGCTGCCGCCTGGCCCACCGGTCACGCCCGGCCCATGACCTGTTCATGGGCCTGTAGGACCTGGGCGGCCCACAGTGAGGTATGTTCATCCAGCCTCACCACCAGTGCGGGAAGCGTAGGCGACGAGGTGTTCGACCACGAGGTTCTCGAGCACCTCGTCGGCCAGGCGAATGAAAGCTCTCCTTGCCAACACGAGCAGCACACCCCTGTAGGCTAGAGGTGACTCTCTAGCCCCCCGCTGGTGGTCCTGAAACCGTCTAAAGGCGCTCTTGGCTGGGGAGTAGATTTCCCCCAAAGCCTCGTAGGCCGCATGTAGCGTGGTCTTGCAGCGCGCGTGAAGCGAGGTGAAAGAGGCGAGCGCATCATCATCCAATACGGAAGGCATGGAAGGCAGCCTCGAATCGGCGGACGAACGCCTCCCAATCACCTCCCTCGCCCACGAATTTATCGACGGATCCCAGCCGGCGCGCCCGTCTTGCCACCTGCTCCCCCCGTGGGGTGTAAGGCCCTGGCAACCACGGCGGGAGCGACGGCGGCAGCTGGCGTGACGGGGCTGGTTGTGGCTCATGCCCAGCCGGCTGTTCAGCCGCCGGGTCCCGTGGCACCTCCATCGGTAGTACAGCAAGTGGGGGTGGGGGTCCCAGCACCCGTGGGCACCCCATAGGGATGCCAACACAGTAGCTCCTGGAGCGCCCTATCCACGTGGGCCAAGCGGTCCTCCATGGGGTCCGGGCTCCCTGATGCTGAACCCATGAGCGGGCCCCCTTGTTTCCCTGGCGCTGGGGGGGGGGGTCCTAGGCCCCCACTTCCTCTTCCACTAGGTCTTTTCCACAGAGGTTCCTCTTTGTCGTCATTGTCGGTACCATCGCTGCCACCAGATGTAAAGTAGAACCGACACGAGTTGGGGGGGTCCGTCGTGTATTTTCCCCCAGTCCAAATTTGCCCACAGCCCTCACCCAATCCATTCCATGCCAGAATGCCCCGAGCCTCCCGATGCCCCCCTCCTATATCTCCTGGTTTGCTCCTCCCCTCTTCCCCTGTTCCCGCTCCACTGCCACCTCCTTTTGGCGGGAATCCTCTCCATGATCCTTAACCCACTGTCCATCTCCATCCCTAACCCTAACATCCCTTACACTTTCATGCCGGCCCCATCAGCCTAGAATCTCCTCAAAGGGGGTGGCCCGCCTAACTTTATGCTGCTCTATTGATACCATAGCCAGATGCATTGATTGGGCTTGGTCCATGGTAGACCGCAGGTAATTTTTGTCTTGTTGATTCGGGCCCCCCTTGTGGCCAACTGAGCCCCAATGTGTTGCATAGCATTGCCACATACACCCACTCACGGCAATTAACCATGGAGGACGAAGTCACGATTGGTGGGAGTGAATATTAGTTGAAGCCCGAGAATTACCCACATGACGTAGGAGCTACGTACATTTCAGACACACACACAACCCACGCATACGGATACGGTAAGATGCATTCCTGAAAAGTGGCACGTTGAGCAAAAAATTCGTGAACAATAATATATATAGCATACATATTGTATAGGGGTAAAAACATCCATAGCTATTTCAATAAAAGTGAGTCGGGAGAAAGGGGCCCATAGTCGGATTTTGTATAGCCACCCGTTGAAATAGACCATTGCGCCACTGCTCGCTTTGTACATATGTACACGCACAGGCAGGCCTTGTATAACACATATAGAACCAACCACTCAGGTGAGCATACATTAACGCCAGCGTGGATGTTGGCAAATTGGTTAAAGGTGCCCGAGTACTCGATTCTTGCGTGACGTGGTGCAGAGTGTTTCCCCTGCGTGCAACCTTGAGCCTGGCTGATGCGCTGTACTAACAGGATATAGTGAATCCACGACAGATTGAATGATAAAGTGCATGGATGTTTTAGGCCCATATATGGAGTAAATTGGGCATGGCTTTTGCCAAAATGAGGAATATTGGAAGGGGAAAACAGATTAACGGTCCAAAGGTCGATTAAACGTGAATCGACCGATTTTCAACAAGCTGACATTTTTTATACACTTTTTTAAAATCCGTAAAGTGATTCCTGTTACGTGATTTCTAGATAGAAAAAGCCTATATCAAGCCAATCCTTGACACTGATTGGCTTCCCTGTGTATTTACATGATTTATCACTCATTCTGTCACGGCTTCATTATATCCTGTCTCAGCACTCAGAGGGGGAAGAGGGGTACCTCCAAGGTGGGGGGGGGGGACTATGCTTGGGGTCAGTGCGGCTCAGGGCCTGCCTATCCCAGCCCCAGCCACCCACGATGCCCCGCTGCTATGGGGCTCCAAAGGGGAGTTGGCCGAATTCCCAGGCATGGAGAGCGAGTCAGAGGGATATCTGAGCAGGGGGGGGGGGGGGGGGACTCCCTCTCAAGTCCAGGAAGGCAAGCCACCAGCCATCGCCCGCCTCTCATATCCGCCCCTACTGTACATCTGTGAAAAGAGCTTTATAGCTCAACGGATTCCTCCAATATAAATTATTATGATTCTGATAGTGTATCCTGCACACTCGGAAGAAGGGGTGTTACCCAATAACCAAATATAAAGCAATGGAGATAGACAACATTTGGAGGCTTGCTGAGGGCAGCCCTGCCGTGTCAGCGGCAAGAATAAATCATATTTATTTTAACTGGAGGAACCCAAAGCTCATGACCATAGGGGAAGGTGGGAATGTAGTTCGATCTGTAAACTGAGAACTTTGTTCGAAAACTCAGCTCCCACTTCACTACAAGGTACAGTGCCCGCAACACGACGGACTTCGCACCAATCTGCTGCCCGTTCTCCCGCTCCTACATACCATCACTCGGGAAAAGGACCCCGAGGTACATAAACTCCTCGACGAAGGGCAGCTGTTCCCCCCTCACCTTCGCCAAGGTCCAGTCCATCTGAGACCATCCTTTCCCTGCCATACTGGCATTGCACCCGCTCCTCACTCTACGTCCTGCGGATGGTGGGCCCACAGGACGGCGCCACGTAGCCACTTCGGGCTGGGCCCAACGGGTTACGTGGGTCACCCGGCCACCAGGCACTTGCCAGCGAACACCACCCCAGGCCTGGCTCCAGGAGTTTCCCGGTATCCCTTGTCTGAGAAAGGTTCTCAGATTTTTGTATTGTTTAACCATTCATGAGGGGCTTTTTCTTTTTTACTAGCCCTTTGAACATGATTTTTTTTCTAATTTCTGTCTGGTCCTGACCTAATATGCACTTATGGCTTAGGGTCCAATCCCTGAGTCACTATTGCATCACATGTCCCCTCTCGTCTCTATAGCAAAGATATTGCACACAAACCACCTTACTCGACGATGTAATTTATCTCTTTTACACATCACGGAGCGACAAAATGTAGTAGAAAAAGTCTTACTTGGTTTTCTCTACATTGTAACGCGTTGCTAGGAGGTGCAGACTTATACGTCCGATTCATCACAAGGAAGCCAAGGGTCTGGATTCGATTCCTGACTCAGACACCTTCCAGTGTGGAGTTAGTTTGTTTCTCCCCCTCTCATGTGTGGGTTACCTCTGGCTTCTGGCTGGTTTCCTCCCATAGGTAAAACATAAAAACCCACACAATGTAATTGGCCAAGACATCCCAATGCAAAAAAAAACCCTGAAAATTACCGATTTGGGATTCAGTAATCGCATCCTACCACGAAAACTTGGCAGAACCCTCCTGAAAAGTCGAGACTCAGTAAACATTTCCTGGGTAAACAAGCCAGTTGACTTTCCTACCCAACCAGTTAGCTATTCACACTCTCTTACAACACAAAAACAGCATTGCATGCATTCATCACTTGTCAGGGCAGAGAGTCCACAGAGTACCGAACAATACCAACCGTAAACCATCGTTGCGACAAAATAGACATTAAAATCACCGATAACCACAAAAAAACATAACCATGATAGACAACATGCATCTTCCCATCCATCAGGACCTCAATAACATCCCTCATCAGCGCTTGAAGTCAGGCAAGCCCTTTGGGACCCACGCGCTTAACCTTCAACAATGTGGAGTGACATTGAATGAGTCACTGTAGCGCGTGCCGCTGGGAGATTGGTAAATAATGGAATTAGGGGTAGCAGCAGCCCGTTCTACCAGTTGGACCCATGGGAAAGGCACGGAGCCTTCTGGGGGATCCAGAGGGGTGGGGGGCCGAGGGCGAAGCCTGGCCACGCTGGGCAGGATAAAAGGCGAGCTCAGACTCACAGTCGGGGCTGCTGTGATCTGAAATGGAACTCGTCGTACCGTCGTCGTCGTGATCTTCGCCCTCTTCAAGCTGTGGGTCTGGCAGCATGTTGGCTGTCCCGACCTTGTATGTAGTTATCCCCAAAGGCTGTGAAGGTCGGAATTAAAGAGGGAGAGAGCACCTCCTACTGGTGTCTGTGAATTAGTACACTACGAATGTAACTTCACAACCCTGATGATGAAGTTCAGAAAGCCAAACGGAGTTCACAAGGAATTACAAACAGCTCCTCGTGAAAGACCCGATGAAGCAAACGATCTCTGGCTTTGATCGTTCATGAAGCTCACGGGGCAGCAACCCCTGAACTGCATTGACACAAACCATTGTAAAAAGTTACAGCAGTTTCTCTACATCAATCTTGATTTGAAGCTTTCGTGACTGCAGGAATCCATCTCTACATCAACTTCGGCCATATGAAGAAGACAGATCTATTCATTTTAATACAGAACTACACATTCAAAGAGAGACCCATAGATTCTCACAGATATCTATAGATTTATGAACAGAACCAGACACTCACAAAGGGACCGTGTCAATACGATGCTGCAACGTCGTTCGACCCACGTCGTATTTCCCTGAACTGAATACATCCTTAAATTCCACTAGCAACGCATGCAAACTCGACCGTTGCACAGGCGATAACTCTGGGTTTTGTTTGTAAAGATCCCTTAACCATTCCGGATCGTCCTCCTCCCTTGACAACATTTCATCCTGTCCCGTAGCAAAACATGTTTTTGTTTCTGGACCCGGCGCACCCGTTGCGTACGCCAACATAGTGCCCCCTTGAATAACAACCTCTTCGTGCCCCGCGTTTACAATTTGAATGAAAGGATCACAATATGTTGGTATTATAGTCAAAGCTCCTACCACGGTGGGCATTCTTGATACAGCATTTGAGGGTGTCAACAGCACTCCCTCCTGCAGCTCATCCCAAGGCAATTTCTTCTTTAACCGTAGCGGTACCAATATTTGTGATGCAGGCGGGACGCGCACGGTGCGGCTCACCACGGCCTGCACCACAGCGTTCGCCACCGTAAATTTCGAAGGCGTCCCCAAAAATTTCATACATCTCCCCGACGGTAATTCCAAACAACCTTTTTCTACTGAAATCTTAATTGGCATCTTTTGCAAGAAATCCGTGCCCAACAAACACGGTACCGCCAAGGCCGTTGAAACCAAAACACTTCCTGTCACAATAACCTTCCCAATTTGAATTGTCGCAACCACGCAGCCCATAATGCCCAAACTACCCCCGTTTGCCGCTAGGCATGGCCCTTCCACTGGCGCTAACGATCCAGGCGACGTCGGCAGCGACCGAAAAGTTTGCAACAAAATGAGAGTTGCCGACGCCCCGGTATCTACAATAACCCGTACCATAACACCTTGAATACATGCCATCACATCCGACGATCCCGGCGCGGCCCCCAACACACGATGTACCAATGCGCCCCACGTATCCCGGCCATGCGTACTATCCGAACCCGATGAATACGGGTGAGATGACGCGGATGAGTGATGTGGATAGGGCGGCCGTGTATTGAATGCATCTCGACTCACCCGGGATCCTTGGTCTTAGGGGAACCGCCCGCTGTAGTTGTTCGGCGCCCACGGAGGACCACCTCTCCATCTCCAGCAGTCGTAGGCGAGATGACCCCTCCGCCCGCACTCGTAGCATGTCCGATGCACACCGTCTCCATATACCCCGGGACAACGCCGTCATTCTCTGGTCGACACCCCGGCCGCCGCTACCATCGGTGGCGTCTCGTCCACCACCACCGCCACCGTGCTCGCGGCCCCGGCAGGAGTCGTCAGTGACGGCTGCGCCACCGCCGCCGCTGGTTCGTCTCGTATATCAAGGTTGACCTGTATGTTCCTGGCGATCAGCAATGATGACACGTCGTCGTCATCATCCTTGTCCGGGAGCGACAAGACGACTTTCAGCTCCTTCGCCAGCTGTAGCATCTTCTCTTGCAGCAGGGAGTTCCAGCCCTCCTCGTCCATCGCCGGGTATGCAACCTGGGCGAGGGCCAGCAAGGCGCTGCGGAATGCCAGGGGGGACTCCGTGGCCTCCCGTTTCCTCTGTTGTAATCGATGTTTGGCGACCGACCGCGGCTCGTAGACTTTCCTCATCGCCGCAATAGCACCGTCCAATGTTTTCCTGACAGCGGCAGTGTGTCCGTTAAAAGTCGCCAAGGAGTCATCATCCAATGCCGTCGGCAGTGCTCGTAACGCGGCACTCTCCGTCCAATTCAGGGACTCGTAAGCCGCACGGAATCTTCGTATGAACGCCGTCCAATCTCCCACTTTGGCCTCAAATCGTTGTACGTGTAGCCGTCGTGGCGGTCCCGCCGACTGGTCGTCTTCGTCGTCAGAATCTTCCAACCGCTCCGGCTGAGCGGCAACCTCCGGCGGTAGACCCGGTACGGGTAGTTGAATGCGGTTCTCCATCAAGAAGTTCCGGAACTCCGACAACTTCTCCATCCTGGCCTCTCACTGGGTCATGAGGACTCGCCAATCCTCTGGCGATCCCGGGCCTTCAGCACCACCCGAACCGCTGTCGCCGTCCGGAGTACTGCCGGCCATCTGGCCGGGCTGCACATTGTCGTTGTCGCTGTCGCCACCCGAGTCCACTGGCACATTTGTTTTCTTCACCGCTTTCCTTGACATCGTGGCATGTTCCGCACTTTTTCTGACACCAAATGTAGTGCCGTGAATTCACTCGGACGACAACCGCCTTTCTTCCACCGTCACTTTTATTCCATCGTTCCGCACACACACACACACACTATATAGTTTCACACACACACACTATATAGTCACACACACACAGTAATTCTCCTCTTCGCTCTCCGCCAACTCGGACACTCCGATTCACCTCAGCACCGTCCGCTCATCCTCCTTCCACACACAGTGGTTCTCCCTCTATCTCCTCACACACAGTGTCTCCTCTATCTCTTCACACGCAGTGACTTCCTCTATCCCCGCACACACAGTGGCTTGTCTGTCTATTCACACACAGTGACTCTATCTATCTCCGCACACACAGTGACTTGCCTGTCTATTCACACACAGTGACTCTAGCTATCTCCGCACACACAGTGACTCTATCTGTAACTCTCCCTGTACCTATCTCCCCCGTAACGCCCTCTCCGCTAACGCTAACTCTCCCTATCGCTATTTACTGTCCTTTGGGTTCGGCTCTCAATCTATTCTTCCCTAACATTTGCCAGCTCTCCTCTTCGTATCTCTCCACCTCTCGCCAACAACTGCCCAACAACAACTCAACTCCCCGTTCAAATCACCTAGCGTTTTATCCCCTTTCCAATTAGCCTTAATTAATTGCCACGTGGCTCGCTGGCATTTTCCCGCCAGCTCGCACCTGTCCAACGGTCAGACTTCGCGACGCCGCCACTTAGCGCTAACAGCCTCTCGACCAATCACA
This sequence comes from Petromyzon marinus, assembly GCF_048934315.1. Taxonomy (NCBI): domain Eukaryota; kingdom Metazoa; phylum Chordata; class Hyperoartia; order Petromyzontiformes; family Petromyzontidae; genus Petromyzon; species Petromyzon marinus. The sequence continues at coordinate 11,854,913 of NC_133728.1, read as the reverse complement.
GCCCTCGTGCCATGACTCCTTTAATTACTTCGGTTTGTTTACGCCGTGACTGGACCACCTGCTCGACCTTATGTGACCCACTCTGCTTGTATGTCTGTATGTACTGTATGTGGCCAATTTACCTATGCGTATCGTTTACTCCATTACACATCTATGGCGCTACATAAGCATTGTTATTGTGCTCCCTCCAGCAACCCCCCCCCCCATATCCGTGCCTTCTGTATCCACTACCACACTTCTGACTGAAGCGTAATGCGTGAGGCATACCTATTAAGCTGGAGAGATTGAGAGAGAGACTCGTGTCTTTGGGCTCGGTCCTTTGTGTGGAACCAGAAGCAGCCACAGCATGGTCAGACAAACGTGGTGGCAGGTTTGAATGGAACAGGCCAACCAGTGGGAGGGAATTTCAGATCATTTATAGTCCGACCTCTCTGGTGATTGGCCCAGGAGCTCATCAATTGGCTGAGAGCAGGCACTATAAAAGGAGCACCCAAATCGGCAGTGGGTGTGGATTCCAAAGCATAAACAGCAGCATATCTTCACCACCACCCTTTCAAGCAGCGACACGAGTGAGGACCAGGGGATCTTCACTGTAAGTAGCAGTTGAAGTCTATCTCGCACTCCACAGAATATTTATTTTACATGGAAACGTTAGGTGACATTAGCATTATTATTGTTATGTTTCCAGCGGCCGACCTGGCAATTGAACCAGGGAAGGTGGGACTCCTGGGAAGCCCTTAGCAGGTGCACCGGGCCGTCTGTAACACAGACTTGTGCGTGGGAGAATAAAGGGGGGGGGGGGGATGATCCCACTGGAAGAGTAGGGGAGGTGTATGATCCCCCCCCCCCTAAAGCTTATGTGAATCTTGGGAAAGCGTTAGGAACATTGTCGGTGTGATTGGATGCGTTTGGGTGGTTTAAAATTGTATTCTTACATGAGCTGACACCAACCACCCCAAGCAGATGAGCTATCGCCTGGTAGCAGGCTACCACAAGGACAATAAAATAAAAACCACGCACACGCATCCAATCACACCTAGTGTTCCTAACGCTTTCCCGAGACTCGCACAGAAGCTTTGGGGGGAGGGGGGGTCATACACTTCCCAGAGTGCGACCATCCCCCCCTCCCCTTACTCTTCCACGCACAACTCTGCATTATGACGGCCCAGTGCACCTTGTCAGGGTTTCCACCCCTTGCCTGCTAACCACTCGCAGTGGCGTGCCTCGAGCTTATCCCCCCCCCCCCCTCTTCGTTGAGCAGAGGGAGATGCTCAAAGTCAGCCAAGCAGCCACCCAGGGAACCAGATGGCGACAGTCTCAAAGCTTGGCCAGTGCCAGCTGGCTTGGTTCCACTGCTCCTGCCGCTCAGGTCACACCTTTGCTCCGTCCCAGAATTCCTACCCGCCCTGGTTCAATACCCAGGTCGGCCGCTGGAAACGGATAACAATAATAATACTAATGTCACCTATCGTTTCCATATAATATATATTCCGAGGAGTGAGAGATAGCCCTCAACTGCTACTTACAGTGAAGATCCCCTGGTCCTCACTCGTGTCGCTGCTTGAGAGGGTGGGAGCTCGCCCAGCCACTACTGGGGTGGTGATGAAGAAATGCTGCCACCACTACTGCTGCTGCTTCTGCTTTGAGATCCACCCCCCACTGCCGATTTGGGTGCTCCTTTTAGAGTGACCGCTCTCAGCCCATTGATTAGCCCCTGGGTCAATCGCGTGAGAGGTCCGACCTATAAATGATCTGAGATTCCCTCCCCCTTGTTGGCCTGTTCCAATCAAACCTGTCCCCACGCCGGTCTAACCATTCTGTGGCTGCTCCTGGCTCCACACAAAGGACCGCGCACAAAGACACGAGTCTCTCTCTCCAGCCTAATATGAATGCCTCACACACGACGCCACAATGACCACTGTCCCTATTCCACTATAGCGCCCGAGCGGCATTTCTGTCACTCCACAGCGCCGCTCCCTCCACCACCTCCATGAGCCAGCTCGCCAGGAACGTGAGCTCAAAGCAAACCCTTATCACAAGGCTTCGGTGACAAATGCATTCCGTTTGAAGACCTTTAACCATCGGCCGCGTGGCCTGTGAGCAGATCAAAGTGACATCGATCTGTCGATCTGGCTCAGAATGTTTTTTTTTACACAGTTGGTGAACGGTACCATCAAAGTCATATTGGATAAGAAATGACATATTTCTCGAATTGAGCAAGTTTATTCTTACAGTATTAGTATTATTTCAAAAATATAATAACCTTGCTTGGGAAAAGAGACGATGATGGGAGGAGGAAACTCCAAAGTTGAGCAGCGCGAGGGAAGAAGCAGAAAAATAATTGAGGTGACTTGCAGTGTGGTGAGGTGGGTGAGTGAGTGAATGGGTTTGATTGAGTGAGTGAATTTGGTTATTGAGTCGGTGGGTGAGTCTGCCAAGAGAAAACCCCACTGATGGTTGCTGGACAATAACGCTGCTGTGATGGTGAGCAATGCCGATACTATCGGTTGTTACCCTCATGGCACTCGCAGCCACCACAGTGGCAAATGGGGACTCTGGAAGGGTGTGCGAAGGGCTCGTATGCCCTTCAACTCAATTTCTACAAAATTATGTTTAAAAGAACAAACTAAACTTGTGCCGGAGCCCCTGTGTGGACAGGCATCTATGACGCCTCCTTGCCTAACCCTACTTGGCAGAGCCAGGAGACTGAACCCCCCACCCTCACAGTTCCTCTAGAAACAGCAAAAAACGACTTAAAGTGGCCACGTGGAATGTTGAAATGCTCACTTCAGAGGAAAGGCTGCCACTCCTATGTTGGGATATGGATTGGTACTGCCTAGACCTCTATGGAATACAGGAGGTCTGGTAGACTGGTTCTGGCTTTAGTCACGATGAAGGATGGACAGTCCTCTACTTGGGGCAGGAAACTGCCAGACAACGGGGAATGGCTCTTCTTCTGAACAAAATAATGAAGGGGGCATGGCAGTGAGGTGTGGGAAGTTGTGAGTCCCAGGCTACTGTGTACTCTGAATGCGGATTCGCATCATTACTCCACACAGAAATCCTCTTTCATCAAGATGCTCATAGACTGGGCTAAAACAGTGTCAGATGGTGAAAGAGGAGAGAGATTAATCATGTTAAAGAAGTGTTACGATAAAATGGCTACAATAATGCTCAAATTAACAGAGCATTGGATCCCAAACCAATATCGAACAGCAATAATGCTGAAAGCGATCAGGTTATTAAAACAATTAAAATACCATATATTGCAGGAGTAACTGACAAATTAGCTAGAGTTTTGTGAAAACAAAATGAGAGTAATATTCGGCACAGTACACAAAATTCTAAAACTAGTATCTTGTACGGAAGATGATTTGCCTAAGTTATCAACAGAAATTGTGTATCAGATGAATTGCTTATGTGGCAGATGCTATAATGGACAGACGGGATGTAACATTAGCGTAAGATAAAAAAAACACACCCAAGAAATATTAATTACTCTCACACAACTGTCGGCAGTTGCAGAAGATGCGTGCCAACAAGGCCACTCAATTAATTTTGATAACGTTGAAGTGTTGTGTAAAACTAATTATCACTTGCGAGACTAATTGGAGAATCTGTTGAAATTCAGAGAAATACAAATAATTTAAACCTGGAAGCGTAGTATTAAGTAACACACCTTACAACTATATTCCTTATCAAGGAAACACATGCTAATTAACCGATTAATAATCTATTATATAATTACAATACCCCCCCCCCCTCCTCTGCACCTGATGTGTTCACAGTGATGACGTCATCTTGATCTATTTAAGACCAGAAGCAGGTGGATTGGTTCACTATTCTGGCAAATCTCCCGATGATGCTGGATGTAATTACCAGCGAAACGCCGTATTCAAATTGTAAATGTTGTGGATTTACTCTCCAACACACCGGTGGGCTGAATTAGTCTCTAATTGTCGCGTTTACGTGACAAACCTTTCTGGCTGTTTCGGGTGGTGGAGGGTTACAACATTTATTTTTACACGATCTAACCCAAAAACCTTTAATACGAATACTGTGTACTCACCTCCCCATTAATGGGAGGCAAGGTATATGTTGGTGATGGTGGTGGTTTACGACGACACCGAAGATGAACATATAGTGGAGTGATGTAGGCAAGGCTGATGAGTCCGATGCCTTCTATGGCCTCCTGTCACAGGTGCACGCTAAAGTGGCCCCTCAGGATAGTCATCCTGTTCATTAACTTTAATTCCCGAGTGGGTCATAATGCAGACACCTGGGCTGGAGTGATTGGAAGGCATGGGTCAGATCAGGTCAATAATGATAGTGTAAAGACAGTACAGGGAACAGGCGGTCCACAGGGAGTAATGACAGGGGAATTAGCATAGGAAGAGATTCGGGCCCACAGGGGCTAATGGCAGGTTCAGGGACAGACAGGGGAACGATCTGGGGTCTACGAGAAGGATCGAGAGAATATGGGCTGTGGCCAAGTGATAGGAGACAGGTGTGGATCAAGGATCGAGAGCCAGCGAGAGGGTGTAAGAGTAGGGGGCGTGGCCAAGGGTCAAGGGATGGCCACCCTGGGGATAAAAGGGGTCGAGAGGAGAGGCTCGAGGCTGCTGCTGGAGTCAGGGTCTTCGCTTGTCAAGTTACAGTGTCTCCTGAAGTCGTTACAATAGTTAGAGGCCGCTAGGCTGGACTATGTCGTGATGGAGCAGGGGTTTTGCGGGCCCGTGTCCTTGACACCAGGACCTACCGTAGAACTAATTTGACCACTGACCATCGGCTTGTCATTTGCAAGATGAGCCTGCCATTGTTCCACTGCGGTGGTGCGCGGCCATCTAGGAACCTACCTTTACCATAACGCTAAACCATCGTCACGATAAAGCTAAACCGTCGTCAAAATAGGGTAGCAGAGTTACAATTGGTTATATTTAATGTTGTGAGCCATTCCACGGCAACGTTTTTTGGTGGCAGCTAAGTGGAGTCCATTTGTTCAGCAGCTGAGTGGAGCGGTTCACTTGTTCCACCAGAATATGCCTCGTGTTTTGGTGGTAGCTGAGTGGAGTTCACATGTTCTATGGAGCAGTTGCCAGCGATAAGTGCCTGGATAGTTTGCACCTCACAGCATTCGCAGTTTTTGTGGAGTGCCCGATTATTCTATTTACAGAGAAAATATCACCGCACCTCTGGTAAAATATCTTCTACACGTTCCTGTAATACTATTGGCCCCTTATCTACGGCTCGGTTCCCTCCCTTTCCCTCACCCTCTTTATTTTCCTATTAAGCCAAAAACACAGATCATACTTGGCACCTGTACCTAACTTTACTTTTTGTCTGGCGCCTCTCATCCTACATGTTTGCACTGTTTCATTGCGTGCGTTTACGTCACCAGGTTGCGGAAGACCCGACTTACAGAAATCTGACCTTACGGAAATGCTCCCATAAATAATGTAAAAACAAATGAATATGTGGAAATTGTTGCGTTAGTTAGGTAAGCGCAAATAGTGCAGCGCGGTGAGGTTGCGGATGAATACCACGGAGCGAGGCATAAGGAGTACAGCCTTACTCCTCACTCCTTTCGTAGAATTACATAATTGTTTGTTTTCTATGCTTAGAACTAAGTTTTTTCCCAATGTTTTTATTACTATTTTTCATTTTAAATGTATTTCATGAGTTATTTACGGTATGTACTTTATTTAACACAATTACACTTCGATTGCTTATGGTTTCAGCCAACAAGTCTAGGCCTAGCCTAATGCATGGTATACGAACATTCGGAAGTGACTGCTATCTGTTAGCAATTAATATAAAAAATGTTTCGTGCCATTTATAAACAATTGTATATGTTCTATTAGTTTAGTTATGAATAGTGTTCAGGTAGATATTCGATTAAATTAAGGAATCATAGGGAGTGCGGAGCGTATGTACTGAGATGAAATACAGCGCGATACAGAGAAAAAGAACTCGTATTTGTGTAGGGGAGGCATAACAATTTTCGGCTATGAGATTTAATCTTAATTTTGTGGGGAAATTGTTTAGTTTCCGACATACGGATAATTCGGGTTACGGATCGTTCTGGGGAACCGAACCCTTCCGTAACCCGGGGACTGCCTGTATAAAGAGCTCGCGTGCAGCAATTTTTATTCGCGTGTGTTTAATGTATGACCGTTTAAATGCCTCGTCTGGTTCTGTTGTGCAATAATATTCCTTCAGGATGCCGCTGCTGTTGCTGAGTTCGCACACCACGGATCTCCCCTTTGTGAACTGACGAAACGGGATCATCATCCGTGTAACAACTAAAATGAACGTAAACTTCGTCCTTGTTGGGATGAGGAATGATGAGAGCGGTCCCCACTGTCGTCGGAGCAACAGAGAGAAACTAGAATAGGCAGAGTTTGACTTCTATATTTGGGGGGGGGGGGGGGTCGGGGGGGGGCAGGGGTTCGCTTTATCCCTCACATTAGGATTCGCGGGTGCATATAATTAATTAATTAAATTCTTAGTTGTAAATTACCGAAAATAAATTAATAAAGGTGTCAAGTTTGGGAGGGGCATTGCTGCCCGTGCTCGCCCCCCCCCCCCCCCCCCCCATAATCCGCCGATGGAAACCAGCGCCGTTCCTTGGTCGCGTCTTCAGTGAAAGTTCTCGTTGGACACGCCACTGTCCCTGCGTCTCCCGCCATTGGGTCGGTGGGGGGGGTCCTCTACGGTTCACGGAAGAGTCGAGGCGCGCGTTCACAACGGACGTCTCAAATTTCAGACGGGGAGGAGAGTGGTGATGGTGGGGATTTTATATCGAGTATTCTAAATAAAAAACGACAAACCTTAACGCTAATGAGAAATCAGCATACACACACACACAGGTACACACCATTTAAAAAAAAACCCAACCACTACTCTTTATTGAACGACTGTGGCAGTTAAACCTATGAATGTTGAGTGCAAAGTCAGAGTTGAATACACTTCAATCTGGCCGAACGCGACCACACGCATCTCCGAATCACCGTCTCCCTTGGCAGTCAAAAAAAGCCTCCCGCGCCCACAAAGCCGCGTTGTTGTTCCCCGTCCCCGTGCGCGCGTGGCTTTGGGGATGGAAACGCGGCTCCGGACTGAACGCGAGCGTGGCTGGGAGGAGGACCTCCTTTCCACTTGGCTTTCCACCAAAGTAGGAAGAAGTTAACTTGGCGAAATCAAATACAAAAGTTGCCTCGGGATTTTTTTTTCAATTCAAATAAGTTTGAGTTACTAACCCTGTTGTTCGAAACAGTCATTATTAGCATAGTCATCGTGGAGAATATAAGAAGATAATTAAGCAAATATGTGCCTCTTTTACGTATCTATCCCTCCACGTAACGAATAATTTTTTTACACATCCCCATCACCCACATGGCCTAAGGATTAATCTGTGTTGTAACTCGAAATCTGTGTTGTAACTCGAATCCCATAGTGTGAAGAAGAGGGGTCCTTACCTATAAACATCTGGCGGTTCACCAGCATTGATTCTAGCAAAGCCTGACCCTGCGGATGAGCCACTGAATGTCATAATTGGTCTGGCGTTTGCCAGTTTTGAACCAACGCCGCTGAAATGATGCACTCCAGGAATGCCACCGTGTCGCTGATAGGATGTGTAATTTTTTTTACGTGGATGGACAGATATGGGAAGGAGGCATAATGTCTGATTACTTATTATTTCTTCCCCCCCCCCCCCCCCCAAAATGTTTACCGGTACCTCTCACCTAGGGTGCGATGTCGTGCGATTCACGTGGCGTTTTTTACAGCGAGCTTTTGTGGTCGGATGAAATATCTGCAGCGTGTGGGCGACGTCCACTTAAGACCCCATTCGCTTTGTTCTGAACCTCACGTATTTGACAAGAGTATAAAAGCATTCATAATAGAGGTTTTTGGGTTAGCTTGCGTAAATATATAAATGTGTCGTTAAAACCCGCCACCACCCGACACAGCCACCTAGTGAGGGTTGTCACGTAAACAGAACGTGGCCAATTCGTCACTAGTACAGCACACCGGTGTGTTGGAGAGCCAAATCACAACAATAACAATCTGAGTACGACGTTTCGCAAGTAATTACAACTAGCTTCATCAGGCGACAGCCAGATTTGTGGAGGAATCTAACTACTCTTTGTTTTTTTCGGTAAAGTCACGTAGGTAAAATAAAATAATGAAAAGAACTACGTACATTATGCATGTGCATTATGCGCGCCCTTTGAACTTGTCCTTCCTGTCTATTGCTTATTAAAATAGCCCTACCAACGGTAATCCCTATTGAAGTACGCTGCCCATTGTAAGCATGCATTTATGTAATGTATTATTTTATGATTCGCTTCCACGTAGCGCTAAGGCAGTAGCTATCCAAACGGTTAAAGTTATTTTGAATTCTTTAAATTTCGATACATTCTCTAATTAATCTTGGCCAGTAGTAGCTAGTTTTGCACAAGACTTCAACATTATCAAAATCAATTGAGTGTCCTTGTTGGATGCCACTGCTGACAGTTGCATTTGGGAGTATTTACTGTTTCTCTGATGTTCTTTTCGTCTCGTGCTGATCATTCGTCCTGTTTGCCCAACATAACATTTGCCACAAGTGCAGTTAATCCTGTACACACCTTCTGTTGATAGCTTCGGTAATACATCTTTTGTACCAGATATTAATTTCTGTATTGTATGTACCGTGCCAAATCTGACTCGAATGTTTTGTTTTTCCAAATATCTGGCTAGTTTATCAGTTACTCCCGCAATGTACGGTATTTTGCGCGTTTTAATTACTTTGGCAGTTTCAATGCTCATGATTTGATTTGGTTTTGGTATTCAATGCCCTGTTGATTTGTGCATCATTGTAATCGTTCATTTGCAGCACTTCTTTAACATGTTGAATTTCACTTTTCAGACTGTCACCATCTGACACTTAGCTCGATGAATGCGCGTCTTGATAAGAGCAGACTTCTGTGCGGGGTGATGGTGTGACTGCATTCAGATAGGCGTCAGTATGCGTTTTCTTTCGGTAAACGCTGTGTTATATTTCCATTTCTACCCCGCCCGAGCAGAATATCCAGAAATGGTAGAGTTCTGTCAGCTTCCACTTCCATGGTGAACTGGATGGATGGGATTTTGCTAGATGAGATGATTCAGAAATGCGTTCAGTGTGTCTTTGCCGTGTGGCCAGACCACCAATGTGTCATCCACATATCTAAATCAAGCAGATGGTTTTAGAGATTACCGTTGGTAGGGCTATTTTAACAAACACAATAGACAGGAAGGACAAGTTCAAAGGGCTCGCATAATGCACATGCATAATGTACGTTGCCTCAGTAATCACCCCCCCCCCCCTCTACATTGTGCAAGAGCGCAGAAGCGTGGTCAACACATCTACACCTCTATATAAGGAACGAAACAGTAAGGCTTCTCCACAAATCTGGCTGGCGCCTGATGAAGCTAGTTGTAATTACTGGCGAAACGTCGAACTCAGATTGTAAATGTTGTGGCTTGGCTCTCCAACACACCGGTGTGCTGTACGAGTGACAAATTGGCCACGTTCTGTTTACGTGACAACCCTTACTAGTTGGCTGTGTCGGGTGGTGGTGGGTTTTAACGACACATTTATATATTTACGCGATCTAACCCAAAAACCTCTATTATTGGTCGCGAAAGCCTTCGTGTTAAACAGTATAAAAGCACGCATACAAATCGCATCATTCTCTTGGGAAAGTTCGTACCCAAGTTTGTCGGTCTGATGGATTTCCGCCCCAAAAATACTTTCATTCCAAACAAATGGCATCCACTCTCACACACGGCACCCCGCAGCGTGTTCAGCATCAGCTTTCGTGTCAGACGCTTTGAATGTGGGCATTTGTGAAATCGTTTACTATTCATTTCACAATTTGTTTTATTTTACCAGGTAAGACCCCACTACTGGGCTATATAGCTCCTTTTCAAAAGCAACCTGGCCACAAATGATAGCTCAACGAAGTGACTTCTCATCATCATGTGTGAATGTATCGCAGCCAAATAATCTAAACGCGTGATGTTGATTCTAAATGTGGAGGGACAAAACTGGAGGACCCGGAGAAAAATCCACGTGAACACGAATAGAAAAACATGCAAACTCCAAACATACAATCTTGATTTGAATATATACAGCAGGCGTTTGAGTCAGGATCAAACCCACCACCTATTGTATGCCAGGTGAGGGAGATAACATATCGCCACCGTGGCACCTACGACTTTTATTTTGTATTGCGCTGTTTTTTTCCTTTTATTTAACAGAGGAAACACCAATGAATGATTATTTTCATTGTCAGGGCCCAACAGGAAGTTCCAGAAATGTTTGGGGCTTAGGAGCCGATCAGAGAGAATGACAAAACAGCCCCGTGGTGCCGCGATATGTTTTTGAACAGATGGGAAGCAGTCTCAAACATAATTTTTTAGACTGGAACAAAAGTCACCACAGATACACGGAGCATTGCGTTAACCCCTTGACTACTGTGACATCGTGTATAAATCAGCCCCAAGTACTGTACTGAAGAAGCTTGATTCCATCTTTCACTCGGCCCTAAGATTTACATTGAACTGCCCATATAGGACTCACCACTGTGATTTCTATATTGGGTCAAACTTAACATCTCTTAATGTTCGACGGCTTGTGCACCAGATCTTATTTATTCACGATGTACTTACAAAAAAATCCGCAGACTACCTGCTGGATCTCCTCTCTGTTTCAAAGAACAAATTTGACCTCAGGTCTTCGCTCATTTACCAGCTTCACATTCCCTATTGCCGTACAAAAAACTGGAGGAAGGGCCTTTGCTATTGATGCCCCCAGAGTCTGGAATGCTATTGCCAATAAACTGCAACTTGAATCGCTACCAATGAGATCTTCTCTCAAAACTGCTCTAGAGGAGGTGTACACCCCTAGCTGCCACTGCTATTCATTGGCGTAGAATAAAATAAAATGTTTCGCTCCGGATGACGCTGCAAAGTATTATCTGTATTTTGATCTAGCGTGCTGATGTTAAAGGGTGCATTGATAAATTTGATACTCCGACTGATGCTTCTGTTGTTGTGGAGTAACTCATGCAGCCAGCTATGGCTTTAGGATTTGGTGTTACATATTATTTATGTAGTTTATTGTAAAAATTTGGTCACAGTCCCTATGATCACTGTTACGTTGTAATTATGGCTTTATTTTTTGGTGATTTGGAAAACGTTTTTTGGTTTGGACATGTTTGTTTTGTTGTAATACGGAGTTAGACTGACGGCCTTAATCTAAGTTTCATTGTGGTTGTTGTTGTTTGACTTGCATCCCACTGGGATTTTTTGCACACAGCGTTGGTGTACGGTGCTTTCATCAGGAATATTTTGCTGTTTTTTTCATGGATTTTCTGTTTGCACAGTCACACATAGTCACTTTAAGATGTTTTCTCGTTCGTTTTGTGGTTGCACCCGATTCAAGAGCCGAATGGCTCACAGGGCTATACAAAAAAAAACTGAACTGAAACTGAACTGAACCCCGATGCAGACGCGTGTGCGTGAATGCGTGGAGCTGGTACACGCAATCATTTGGGTGTGTTTATCCTTTATACATCGACATTGGGCTGGGCTTAAGAGACTCGTGTATCCGTCTGGTTTGAAGACTGCATTCCCTATTCCCACCCAGAGCCGCCCCCTAGGGTGTACGCGGCGAATCGGGCGACTGCCCCGGGCCCCGCACTTTGGGGGGGGGGCACAGAGGAATTTTTCCCCGGCCCCGCACCCCCCCGATGGACGGCCCTACTCCTACCATTGGTTAATAAGCCAAGAAAGGCTCACCGAGTCTCAAGACTCGTGAGGGACCTGCCAAGTTTACACAGTGGGGGGTAGGTCGGGACCGAACCCACAAACTCCTGCATACCGGGCGAGGTAGGCAACATCTAGCCACCATGGCGCGTGTAATCCCAATTGAGTCATTTGCAGGTAATATTTCAGCATTGGGAATATTTTGGCAATACTAGTTAGACGCGCCACGGTGGCTAGATGTTGACTATCTCGCCCGGTATGCAGGAATTCGTCCATCAGATTTACCATGGAAGTCGAAAAAGATGGCAAGCTAACCTTTTTGGATGTCCTCATTAAAAGGAGACCTGATGGTTCAATGAGCCACTCTGTCTACAAGAAAGCTACCCATACGGATGCTTACTTAAAACCGGATTCCCACCACCATCCATCCCAGAAGAATTCCCTCATCAAGACTCTATACCATAGAGCCCAATGCATTTCCGACCAGAACACATTGCCAGTGAACTCAAGCACGTACACCAAGCTCTCAAGGCTAATGGTTACTCCGACTACACAATCCGCAAAGCCATCACTCCAACCATGAAGAAGGATCCTCTTGAAGAGCCTTTCAAAACCATCACTTTACCCTACATTGCGGGGATCACAAAAAAGATCTCCAAAATCCTAGGTCCGATTCAACACAGTACATAAAATCTGTGATCTGGTCCCGTCTGTAAAAGATGTGGTTCCAGACATACAGTACCTGGGGGTCTACAAACTAAGTTGCCTCTGTGGTAGCAGTTACATTGGAGAAACCAAACGACATGTCTCGGACCGCATCCGTGAACATAAAGCAGACTTGAAACACGGTAGGACGAACACCTAATTCAGTAGGCTCACATGACATTGACTTCTCCAAGACGGAGGTTCTCTGCAAGCCATCCGGCTACCATGAGAGATTCGTTCATGAAGCCATCCACATATAAAAACACAGAGACAATTTCAACCGAGAAGATGGATTCTGGCTTAGTAATCATTGGAAAGACGTGATAAACTATTTAGGTTCTTGATTGATTGTATTTTACAGTGACTTTCAGACCACGGTCCATTCGCTGGCACTGCCTCTTAGTACCTTTCACACGACGGTCAATGATATGGTTTATAGCATATTGTATAATAATAAATAGTCTAACAGTGTAATGTTTAACATAATTCATAAGGCAATATATAGTATCGTAATTGTATAGTGAATATACAGCAGTGTGGTATACAGTAGGGTTGGTAGAATAATACATAGTGTAATATTACAAGTCTAATATTTTTATAGTCTAAAGTATAGGGTAGTGTATAGTAACGAATTGTATAATTCAATGTTTGGGTTTGTCTATGGCAGTGTATATTACGGTGTATAGTCGTGTAATGTAGAAAAAAGTTTAGTTGGAGGCATATCAATATAATGCGTAATATAATGCATATTCTCGGATATTGCTGTGGCTTTCACACCTGATGATGATTGCTTGTGTTGCAGTTGAAACGTCGTGAGAATTTTATTGTTTTATATTTTTTTATTTTATTGTTTCCCTTCTACGTGACTTTACCGAAAGAACAAAGAATATGAATCCCTGCAGTCACGAAAGCTTTAAATAAAAAAAATGCATGTTAGAGCTTACATTGGGCTGCGTAGACGATATTATACAATGTAGTTTAGATTGGAGGGTATAATATTGTAATGTATAGTGGTCTAGTTTATAGCATAGTTGTAACGCAACACAGGACAGAGCAGCGCATCGTGGCTGTTTCTCTCTCTCTCCCCCTCCTCCGTTCCGAGCATAGATGGACTCGTCCGTCTGAACAAAGCTCGTCGCTTTCCGTGGTACTAACGTTGAGAAAAAAGTAAAAAAGAAACCGCCACTTTTTTCGACATAGAATTGTAATGTATAATGACTTATTGTTAGTAGCTCAGCTTATTGGAGAGTATATTGAGTTTATTTATAATATTGATGTAGTTTATACTTTCGTTTTTTATCAGTTTACTATATGGTATTCATTATATAGTGTAGTGTATACCGAGTTACTTTATGTTAATAGCTCAGCTTATTGGAGAATATATTGAGTACATTGATTATATTGATGTAGTTTATATTTAGTTGTTTCACATCAGTTTATTGTATGATAGTTGGGTAGTTGCAGTTATTTAGCGTCAATATACTAAATGCCTCTGTTGATATGTAAACTCTGACTTTAACATAGCTGCTTCCGTGACCAGTTACATGCTAATCCCTCACACTAACATCATGCTAATCTCACAGTTACATGCCAATTTCTGACTTTAACATCCTGCTAATCTATCACATTAACACAGCTACTTCAATGCTAAATTATTCTGTTGATATGTAAACTCCTTTGTCAAGGCGCTCTGCTCCTCCCAGTGCTGTCTTTCCGACAGTTCTGTTTCTTCACGTGAGGACGGCTGCTTGTGTTGTGGCCGAAACGTCGTGAGAATTTTATTGTTTAATTTTTATTATTTTATTATTTCCCTTCTACGTGACTTTACCGAGAGAACCAAGAAGAGGAGTTCATGGGTTCGGTCCCGACCCTGACGCCTGCTGTTTATTTGACGCATCGCCTCACGTGATTTTCTGATCGGGAGTTGCGAATTGTGGGAAGATAAAAAAAAAATTATTGCGATTTTCTTTTTTATACCGGGCACCATTGGTGTACCGCCAATACGTTCACATGCAGAACGTGGTTTAGCAGCTTGTGCTGTGCGCAGCACTGTGTGGCTCACATCCCGACGGTGTCCCCATGTCCCCATGTCCCCCCGTCCTGCCCTGTCTCTGCAGACGAGCTCGACCTGAAGGACGCCCTCCAGATACGTAAGTGGGAGGGATGCAACACCGCCAGCAGTACCTTCTCACGACTCACGAGACCAAACCCACACGTATTTCGCATTTAGCCGAGCTGTAGTTTACAGTGATAAATCCACACTAATGGGTTTTTTTGGGGTTAGATTGCTTAACACAGCCAATTTGTAAGGTTTGTCACGTAAAGAAAACGTCCCAATTAGTTACTAATTTAGCACACCGGTGTGTTGAAGAGTAAACCCACGACATTTGCAATTCGAGAACCGTGACATTTTGCCGGTACTGCGATGAAGTTCAACACGATAACCAGCACCAAATCTCACTGCGTGCGCGCGTGTGCATGCGTATGTGTGTGTGTCTCTCTCCGTCCTTGTGTGCGTGTCAATCTCCGTGCATACATCCCTCTGTGGATGCCCGTGTGTGGTCGCGTGGATTATTCTCCGGGTCCTCCGAGTTTTCCCCTCCACATTTAAAATCAATGTGTGTTTAAAATATTTAGCTGTTATACATTTCCACATTATAAATCCACTTCGTTGAGCTATCATTTGTGATGGTCGGGTCGCTTCAGAAGAAGAGCTACATAGCTCAGTTGGCCTTACCTGGTAAAATAAACAGTTTAGTTTACACTGCGTGTGTGATTTTTTTTGCCTATGGGAGGAAAACCAGAGAATCCAGAGGACCCCCGTGTAGACTCCGCCCGAGTCGGGAATCGAACCCAAGATCCTTCATGCTATGAGGCGTGTTACCACTTGCACCACCGGACTGATAGAGGATACACGAAGATTATGATCCTGATCACAAAGGGAGTAGCAGGGGCTCACCTCGAAGTCCGTGTTGTGACTTAAAAGAGAAATTGACCTCGATGCAACTGTGATGTTTTTCGACACACGCCCCTCTTGTCCATCAAAGTTCCAAGGCTTACACTCCACCTGGAAGGCCTCTTTGATTCGCTCCATAATGCAAAAAAACTTCGGTTTAACACGTAGTCGGCTTTCGCTACCAATATCCATAATAGAGGTTATTTGTTTGGTCTTCGTACCTGATTGGCTCACAAGTGATGACATCACATTTACCCCCCTCTGTCTAAGACCGAAACAGGAGGAGGATTTCTCCACAATTCTGTTTGTCGACTGATGAGGCTGTTTGTTGTAATTACCGGTGAAACGTTACGGTACTCGAATTGTGAATGTTGTGGTTTTACTCTCCCAACACACAACAGGTGAGTGCTGAACCAGTAAACTTATTGGCCACGTTTTTTTTTTACCTGACAAACCTTACTGATTGGCTGTGTCGGGTGGTGGTGGGTTTAACGACACATCTATATTTATGCGATCTAACCCAAAATAAGCACTACCGCTTGAAGCAAGGGCTGCTTTGACTGCGGAAACATGTGGGAGGCACTGGGAGCCAGCGTCTTTTCGAGCCATTGGGGCCTTCTCCCGGCTTCCCTGCTCTTCAGATCACCCGGTGCTTCGGCTAACGCACAAAAAACACAATGGCAGTGTTGATCTACCCACGTGGAATGAAATGCGATTGCCCTCAAAGTGGAGGGGGGGGGGGGGTACCCTTCACTGAACATTCACCCTTTACGGTACGATTCGGATATTCCAGAGTGTGTCAACGGGCATCTCATCAAGACAATGTACAAACGGGGGGTGGGGGTGCGGAATTGGGGGGGGGGGGGGAGAGACAGACGTTTTATTTTACTATTTTCGCAAGACAAGGTGGGGGGAGTGAAGTCTCGCAGGCCGGAGGGCAGAAGAGGCAACGGTGGAGGCAGTGTGATGAGGATGACGACATAGGGCGTCACGGTGGCTAGGAGATGTTAACTACCTCGCCTAGTATACAGGTCATGGGTTTGATCCCCACCCTGACATGGGTATATTTGGAGTTTGCGTGTCTCTCCCCGTGGTCCTGTGGATTTTTCTCCAGATCATGCGGGTTTTCCCTCCACATTTAGAAACACACATTTGGAATATGTGGCTGCTGCTACACATTTCCACGTGAAAAGCCACTTCGTTGAGCTATCATTTGTGACGGCCAAGTCGCGTCTGAAAAAGAGCTATATACAGGCACTCCTTCACATACGCGATAGATGCGTTCCTGGAAAAAAACGCGCGGATGTCAAACGCTATTTTCCAAAAAGAAATAATGGTAAACGAGGGGGTTAGGGGATTTCCTTCACACTCGCAGACATAATCGCCTATATAATCCTAGCCTATATCAATGCATTACATGTACACCCAATATAATACTCGGTCCTTAATTCTTAGCGGTCGTCCATAAATGACGCCACGCGATTTTGTCACACGGCGTCACAAAAAGTCAGACCCCCCCCCCTCAAATATGACGTCACAAAGCTCTGCCCCCCCCCCAAAAAATGCTTCAAATCGCTTTAAACTATTGTCATTGTAGTGCGTATTTAATGAGGCGCTGCACTCTGATGTTGTAGGAGAAAACATTTATTAAAAAGTATATTTAATTAAGTAGAACGTGTTGTCTATATTTATTTAAAGTTGCGCATTTTGATGTGACGTCACATTTCTCAACTCCCCCCCCCCATCGTCACACTCATCACAAATGTCTGACACCCCCCCCCCCCAGGTGCATGACGTCATTAATGGACGGCCCCCACCTGTGTTCTCTTGCTACAGTGCCCTCTCATTCATTATACCATCACCACCCCTTCCTCTCCGGATCTTAGACATCTGATCACCTGTGTTCTTGATGATCCCTTCACACGAGTTATCGTGACGCGCTGGCTGCCGGCAACGCCATTGGGTCGCGGTGCCAGGCTAGGGTGGGGCGTACGGCGCGTTGCGGATGATGTCATTCCGAAAATGGCCTCGCGTATGTCAATAAATGGTCAATACAAATCGCGCGTTATTTCTAAATGGCGTACGACAAAAGCACGTAAACCGAGGATTGCCTGCATAGTAGTGGGGCCTTACCTAGTAGAGGAGAATAAAAACTGTTTAGTTTACGTTGCCCAATCAGCGCGGCTAAAGACGCTTCACAGTGGCGGGTACACACCGGTGGGTAGCCTTGTGAAGTTGGTGAGGGCCTCGTGGGTTGTGGTCCGTGGGAGTGTGAGGGGAGAGACTGTGCTCATGGCCCGGTTGTGGGTGGGTGGGTGTGGGTAGGGGGTGGGTGAGTGTGGATAGTGGGTGGGTGTGTTTGGGTAGGGGGTGGGAGGATCTGGGTAAGGGGTGGATGTGGGTAGGAGGTGGGGTGTGGATAGGAAGTGGGCAGTAGGGGGTTGGTGTGGGTAGGGGGCGGAGGGTGGTAGGGGTGGTGGTGGCGTTTTAGTTGAATGCAGGGTTGGGGGTGCCCCCGGCAGGCCGCCGAGCGAGGAGGGGGCGCCGCACGCGCACCAGGAGGAAGGCGGCGAGCAGGATGAGGCCAAGGCAGAGGACCCCCACGAAGAGCAGCGCGCCCAGCAGGCCCCCTGCGAGCCCGTCGAGCGCGGGGCCCCCCAAGGTGTGGCGGTCTCCTGCTGCTCATGCACGGGCATCCACAGAGGGATGTATGCACGGAGATTGACACGCACACAAGGACGGAGAGAGAGACACACACACGTACGCATGCACACGCGCGCACGCAGTGAGATTTGGTGCTGGTTATCGTGTTGAACTTCATCGCAGCACCGGCAAAATGTCACGGTTCTCGAATTGCAAATGTCGTGGGTTTACGCTTCAACACTCCGGTGTGCTAAATTAGTAACTAATTGGGACGTTTTCTTTACGTGACAAACCTTACAAATTGGCTGTGTTTAGGCAATCTAACCCCAAAAAAACCCTTTAGTGTGGATTTATCACTGTAAACTACAGCTCGGCTAAATGCGAAATACGTGTGGGTTTGGTCTCGTGAGTCGTGAGAAGGTACTCCTGGCGGTGTTGCATCCCTCCCACTTACGTATCTGGAGGGCGTCCTTCAGGTCGAGCTCGTCTGCAGAGACAGGGCAGGACGGGGGGACATGGGGACATGGGGACACCGTCGGGATGTGAGCCACACAGTGCTGCGCACAGCACAAGCTGCTAAACCACGTTCTGCATGTGAACGTATTGGCGGTACACCAATGGTGCCCGGTATAAAAAAGAAAATCGCAATATTTTTTTTTATTTTCCCACAATTCGCAACTCCCGATCAGAAAATCACGTGAGGCGATGCGTCAAACTCAGTTATTGTGTCTTAGCAGTCAGAAGACGAATGTTACGAGCGGCTGAACACGAAGCTTCACAGTTTGTTGCCGTATAGCTGCACCCGGGCTGATGACGATTGGTTGCTCCGTGTCCCAAAGGCAGATTCGACTCCTCGTGCCCTAGACTTGGTCGAACGGTTCCTCGATTCAACGGACCCAAATCTACGGTCAATGTTGACCATTTTTAGAAAGTCTCAGTCGACTGAATAATCCTTCAAATCGCGTGACACTTGGCGGCAGGGTCAATTTAAGACTAATAAATAGATTTGCTGATTTAGATTTTAGACTGTTTTATGAGGACCGGTGTGTTACTATGCACCGGTGTACCACCAATACGTCCACTTAATAAAATGGTCTTTTCCCCATTCTTTTTTTTACAACTGCGCTGTCAGTATCATGGCACGAGATGTAAGTGTCAATTTAAAAACTATTGTGGTTTGGTGGAGAACGACCCGCGGAATGAGATGTCACAGAACTACCTCCGAGCGCATTGAGAGGTCCATGACCATTGCCATCTTTTAGACAAATATGCAGGCTTTTTCTTTTTTTTTCTTTCTATATTGTTATGGCAGGATTCGTATCGACATCATAGGAAGGAAACTTAAGTTTGTCCACTTGTGAGTTAGTCTGTCAGTGACGGCATCTGAGTTTACATTCCCGTTGTACTGGGTCAACTTAGTGCTCATTTGTGACTGCAAGGAACTGGGGGGGGGGGGGGGGTATGGCATTGATTATGATCCATGGCATGGGGGAAAAAGAACTCAAATGGAATTGGCCAAATATCCAAAAATAGGACCACAGAACTTGGGCAATGGTTGGTAGTGCCAGTTCTCAGAATCTGAATATGTATTTATACTGGAGGAATCTGATAAGCTATGAAGCTGTTTTTCACAGATGTCCAGCAGCTAAACTAAAAAGACTAGTTTTTATTTTACCAGGTAAAGCCCACTATGATCCATCATGGATGTAACCAGACTGGATTGTGTGAACAGCGAACAGCTCACAGATCCTTGAACTATCAGTGACAACGGAGGGCGGAGGAGTGGTGCTCACAATAACGAGCGGAGCGCCAGGCGGCTAAAATGTAGCAAGGTGGCATAGTCAGGAGCATAGATAGAAGATCTGCCAGTGATCTCAGTCTACAGTTTAGACTCTAATCCCTAATAACAACTAAAAACGAAACAATTTTTCTATTTTACCACTGAGCTATACCGCTTTTTCAGAAGCGACCTAGTCACAAATGATAGCAAAATGAAGTGGCTCATCATGTGGAGATTTATAGTGGCGAAATACTCTAAACACATGTTTCTAAATGTGGAGGGAAAAACCAGGGGACCCTGAGAAAAATCCATGTGACCATGGGGAGAACATGCAAACGTCAAACATAGAGGCGTTAGAGTCACGTGGATTTTTCTCCGGGTCCTCCGGTTTTTCTCTCTACATTTTGAATCAACATCACGCGTCTAGAGTATTTGGCTGCTCTAAATTTCCACGTGATAAGTTACTTCGTTGGGCTATCATTTGTGATAGCCAAGTCACTTTAAAAATATCAGCTACATAGCTCGGTGGGCCTTACCTGGTAGAAGTAAAAAATAGTTTTAGTTTCTAGTGTGTCTATGTGCGTACGCACGCTGCACTATGAACCTGGCGACCCCGGCCAACAGCAGTGACGATTATCTGAACCGGTTCTGGGCTTCCCCTCGGTCGACTTGTGAAAAAAAAAATCGCCACTGGGAAGACAAAGGCGGCCCGGCGTAGTGTTGGCCACCCACCCCCTCATGTGTCGTGCCGGCCTTCACAGGTGCTACTCGCTAACAGCACTTGCCCCAACAGTCCACGGGGGATCTTTGTCTTTGTTGTAAGCGGCACGTACCGTTGCGCGTCACGATGGGCCCCGCGCTCAGCGTCGCGATGTCCCTGTTGCTGCCTCCCCCCTCGGGGGGGTTCTGTGCACGCGGGGCCCCCCTCCTCCAGCGCGAGCTCGGGCAGTTACTCTGCGGGAGACACGCGACACGGCACTCGCGGGCGTGTGTGTGTACATGTGTGTGCATGTCTGTGTGTCGGAACCTGTCCTGGGTCGACGCAGCCTCAAATGAGTACCTGGTACGGTGTGTAAACATCGCCACTCGGGAGACAAAGGCGGCCGGGCATGGTGCTGGAAACCCACCCCCTTCGCGTGCCGTGCCGGCCTTCATAGGTGCTCGCTAACAGCACTTGCCCCAACAGTCTGTTCAGGCTAAACGGGGGATCTTTGTCCATCGTACACGTCTTTTAAGTGTGTGTGTGCATGTTTATTCCTGAGAAAAAGGTTGACCGACACCAGTGTTCCAGGAAAGTTCCTGGCAAGCTTCATCCTAACTTTGCCTTGCCATGCATGCTGATGAGAGGCTTGCGGAGCCTCAGCATAGTTTCAGGCTGGGGCAGTCCTCTGCATGTTTTTGTTGGGGTACCTGACCCTCTGCTCAGTTATGAAAGGGTCTTCATGATGGTGGGCAGGCCCGGGTAAAACGACGTGGCCGAGAGTCAGAGCCATTCCCTGTTCACCTCGGGGTGCGGCTGGGATGGCCTCTGGCACCTGACACTATTTAACACCATCTTTTTTGACGATCGTAGTTAACAATGATTGGCACTCATTAGGTGCCTGTCACAGTGTTTCAAGGCGCCATTACGTGGAAAGGACCAAAAACGAATCAATAAATAACCGGGGGTGGGGGGGGGAGAAGAGCTGGAGAGGAATGAAGGTGATGATAGAAGAGAGCGCGTTTTTGAAGAGACTTAAATAGACCAACACTGGCACAGTGTTGGTCTAAGTCTCCAACGGTAGCGAGCTCCTCAACCAGGGGGGCACCAGTAGGGAGGTCACAACTGGGGGGGGGGGCACCAGGAGGGAGTTCCACAACTGAGGGGGGGCACCAGTCGGGAGTTCACAACTGAAGGAGGGGCACCAGTAGGGAGTTTACAACGGGGGGGGCACCAGTAGGGAGTTCACAACTGGGGGGGGCACCAGTAGGGAGTTCACAACTGAGGGGGGGGGGCACCAGTAGGGACTTCCATGATCACCACAAGAAAGCGCCATCGGCAGACCCTTGAGCGCCGTCGCAAGCGGGGCGGCTTTCGCCGTCCCGAGCCCGCGAGTGTCCTGAGGCTGGAGGCGAGAACTCTCGCGGTGGCTTTGCGTGTTCCTCACCGGCCCGAACGAGGGGCAGTCGACCTCGCGGCAGAGGCGCGTGTTGCAGTGCAGGAAGATGGTGGAGAGGTGCTGGTGCTTGTGGCGCACGAAGCGGAACACCTCGAACGAGAACTTGGACATTTGGCTGCGCGCGTTCTCGATGATCGTCGTCTGTGGGTCGCGCTTGCAGCTGCAGAGATGCGCAACGGCAAAAAAGACCAAAAATCCCCCCGTGTAGCCTTTTAACAGACTGTTGGGGCTAAGTGCTGTTAGCGAGTAGCACCGATGAAGGCCGACACGACAGACACGCGAGGGGGTAGGTGGCCAGCACCACGCCTATCCGCCTTTGTCTCCCTTGTGGCGATGTTTACACATCACACCTGGTACTCATTTAAGGCTGAGTCAACCTAAGGGAGGCCCAGGACCCGTTCAGACACACAAAAGACAAAAACAGACATGCACAGACATGTACAGACAAAGATCCCCCGTATAGCCTTAACAAACTGTTGGGGCAAGTGCTGTTAGCGAGCAGCACCTATGGAGGCCGGCACGACAGACACACGAGAGGGTGGGTGGCCTCGCGCCACGCCCGGTCGCTTTTGTCTCCAGGCACTCATTTGACGATGAATCGACCTTGTGAGTAGGCTCAGAGCCTGCTCACAAGGTTCGTAGCGCGGCGCGCTAACCGCTGTGCCACCACTCCCCATGTGTCTTACACAACAAACGCACAGTAAAAGAGGACAGGAAAACAAAGATGTCCTGCATAGCGTCAAACAGGAACAGGAGCCGTCGGGCATTCACTGGACAGCAGTGGGGAACATCTCCCTCCTCAGCGTGGAACATTGAGTGGAGAACAAATCTAAAATGGCTTCTTTTGTCTGCTGATATGAATCCATATGTATTGGCGTAACGCGCCCAGGGTTTGCAAACAACAGTAGCATTATGTACGGCGTTGCAGACAGTGAGGTCAGCTAAGGATAAGCAGGTGCAGGCGGGTGGCCTGGGTGACAGCAGACAGAGAGACGCCAGCAATTAGGGAAAGAGGCAGTGAGTGGCTGGCTGCAAATGCAAACGCGGAGTAGGCGCCAACGGAGGCGAGAGATTTTGGTGATAAGCGGGAGAACACGTGCGTGATGCGTGGGGAGGACGCCGGCTTAATGAGGGCCATCTGGGGGCACTTAATGAGGAGGGGGATAAAAGGGGAACGTGTGAGGCAGAGGAGTTGAGTTGGTTGGAGTGAAGAAAAGAGTGAATTCAAGAGAAGTCCGGGACTCCACTTTCCACACCTCGTCCTCTCCAGCGGTGTTGGCTGATCCCCCGCTGGAGGTACCGGCAAGGTTGGAGGAGTGAGGGTAGACAGGCTAGTAGTAGAGAGGCTAGCGAAATCCTAAGTGTGAGTGTGAGAAGGCTAGCAGTAGAGAAACTAGCCAAGTGTATCGTAAGCTAGCGGAATCCTAAGTGTGGGTGTGATGAGGCTCGCAGCAGAGAAGCTAGCGGAGTGTATAGTGAGAGGCTGGCAGTGGAGCGAGAGAGAGCTAGCGCAGCATAGCAGACGAGCAGTACAATTGGAGGAGTTACGGTGGAGACGCGTGGCGTTGAACGCGCGGATTTCTGTACCGATAAAGTGACACAGGAGAAAAGTAGAAGTTGTCCGTGTGAAATAATACCACTACACATAAGAAAGATGAAGATTGCCACGCGGTGGTGTTGTATGTTTGGGTTATGAAAATAATAAAAATTAAATTAAATTTGAAATTGGCATAATTTATCCGAAATTCTGTTAATCTGGGTCATGCGTATAAATTATGCTAATTCGAGAGAATCGTATTAATTTATGGGAGTGGTTATGATAATGCAGGTCGTTATGATAATTAGGCCCTGCCTTGGTGATGAGGGTCGGTTATCAATCAGGATAATGCAATTAATTGTATGCAGTTATGCAGGTGCTGTGCACGTATGCCAGAGTCAACTCGGCTTCGTTGTTTAACTTCGTATCATCGATCGGTATACAGTTGTCCCTCACTATAACGCGGTTCACCTTTCGCGGCCTCGCTGTTTCGCGGATTTTTTTTTAGTGTAATTTTGCACGCTTTTTTTCCTGTGTACAGTATGAACGCACATTGTGTTCGGCGTCCTGATTGGCTAAGGGAGAACCGCACGTGTGTTCTGCGTCCTGATTAGCTAAGGGAGTACAGAATGCGTTCGGCTAGCCAGATTTACAAAAATGTTTGGGCTTGAAAACAGGTTTTGATCTTTGGTTTCATTTACTAATATTGTACTTATTTTTTAAAACCTGCGAAAGTTTGAACTTTGAGAGTTTAAATAAGAGAGAAATGTGAGAAAATGGTAATGCCTGTCTGAGAAAAGTTTATAAAAGTGTGTGGTTAGGGGTTTGACGGCCTTAAAACATGTATAATAATTGTAAAAAATAAAGCTGATTACTTCGCGGATTTCGTCTATTGCGGGTTATTTTTAGAACGTATCCCCCGCGATAAACGAGGGACCACTGTAACACAATTATTCTCGCTTTAGTGTGTAATGCCAGGTCTCCAAGTTCAGATCTCAACGCAGAATCAGTTCTTGTGCATAATTCAGGAAAGAAACGCACAACACTTCTGCATTAATCAATTTTATTTCTAACTAAACTTTAACTCTAAAATATGCAACTCTCGGCTCGGAATTCCAACAGTATCAACACAGTATCATCAACGACTGCGTGGTTTCACTTTGATTCATTCCCCCCCCCCCCCCGTGTAGTGCGAGCAGTTGGTGAGAGAGAGAGATGCTAAGAACATGCATATGCTATCCTAACAAAAACCTTAACCTTATAATATGCAAATTCATATTTGAAAATTGCCCACACAGTACACCATCCATTCATAGATCGATAAGCATTTCTTATCACGTTTCACTTTGGGTATCGGATCAATTCATTATGCAATGTAACACGAACGTATGAAAAATATGAATATAGTCCTTAAAATTGTGACGGTATCCATACGAAAAACAAACAATTATTATTCCTAAAGGCACAAATGTGCGTTAATGGATTCGTTGGCAAGATTATGCCATTGAAAAGAAACCAAAAACGTACGACTGATTTGCTTCTAAATGACCTTATCCACGTAACTCAATGGCAGCAGTGTTTTTCACGAATCGGTTGATATTTTAATGTACCACCTTGGAATGGCAACTCTTCTTGAAACCCAAAGATAACTTTTTGGAACAACCTTATTGTCGATTCGGGTTCAACTGGCGTAGTTGGCGAGTTGACACGGTGCTGCAGTCGCGGTATTTCGTCGGTAGATGGCGCTCACTGACTGCACGCTCTCCAGCGCTGAATGCTCTGTGGCTGCCCGAACACACTGCTGGATGAGCTGCACCGGCACGCTCCCCCACCTTGAAGATACGCGGTCGCTCTCGTGCTGGTTCGCTGGTTCTCTGACAGCAGGTTTCCTCCACTGCTGTATGACTCGAGTCGCACGTGCTTGGCCGCTGGTTTGCTGGTTCTCTCCACTGCTGGATGACCAAGTCGGCACATGCTCTCTCTGGCAGCTGGTTCTCTCCACTGCAAGATTACTAAGTCGCATGCGCTCTCGCTGGCAGGTGGCAGCAGATTCTCTCCACTGCTGGATGACTAAGTCGGCACATGCGCTTGCTGGCAGCTGGCAGCAGATTGTCTCCACTGCTAGATGACTCAAGTCGGCACACGCTTGGCCACTGGTTGCAGAAGCTCTTGCTTGGTGCGTCGGTCGCGCTGCAGCTGGACTCGATGTAGAAATAAAGGTATTTAAACGATACTTTGCCTTTCGGCTCTGAACTCACACTCGGTGGCGCCTCGCTACCCTGCGAGCCTCGCCATCCTCAGTTGATCGCGGGGCTCGTTGGAGCCAGCCGCTCATGCCCGATCTTCTGCAGCTCGCCGGCTGACAACTTGCTGAACTCCTGTGCCGTGTTGAACCCGGTTTGAACTGAACTTTTGAAATGATGGTTGGACCGTTATAGTAAAAAAAAATGTATCCGCTCTGCGCCGTGGAGGGGTGTGGCCTGTGTGTGTGTGCGTTCGTGTGTGTGTTCGTCAAGCCATCTGCGTTATACAACCCTGGGGGGGAGGAGGGGGCGACTCTCTTTGTAACAACAAGCCATTCCTCGCTAGGGTGTTAAATTCCTTTCTCGTGCTGCGGGAAGACAAAGGCGGTCGGGATCTCTTGGAATATTGTTTATCCTGGCCTCGCAAGCTTGACCCGTTCGCTCCCTCACGTGTCTCTGCGCGTGGTTGCCCTTTCCCCCTCTTGGTGACCCTGGAGGCCGTATTATATCAACAGGTTTGTTTGAGAAATCGCAGATAACCTCTAACCTCTTTTGGTGGTGTTTATTATTTATTTATGGCCTATTTACTATCAACATCTGGTTTTTGCTGCGCTCTGGCTTGCGTGTTTTCGTTTATCATTTGGATCAATATATATAAACAATATATCGGCAAATATTCTTATTAATACCAATTTTGGAAAAGGCCGATAATATCCAACAGTGGGACCCAGCGCCCGTCACACTGTCGATTGGGGTAGGGTTGTCACGAAGTCCAGGTTTTAACCGGACACTCCGGATATTCACATGTGTTCGGGTTGCAGGAATAGATGTTTATTTATATATATACATTCATATTGTCATTCAAGAACCCAGAATACAAAGTGGATTTTAAAAAGAGGGGGGGGGGGGGAGAAAACAGCTGGGTAATGCGTAACAAACTCGGCGCAATGACACCCTCAATGTAGGGATCGATCGGCGGACATCTGTGCTCAGCTGCCCTACTGGGGTCAGGGTAACGGTCAGGAGCAGCTTAGGAGGGGTAAGGGAGGGATAATGTAACTCAACAAAACCATAAATAAAGTAACGTGAGCGCGATGTCCAAGTTCGTCATTCTTTTTATATCTCACAGGAGCAGCACTTCACCGTTGTGCTAACAAGTGGTGCAGCAGGAATTGATTGACTTAATTTTTTTTTACTTTACGAAGATCTGATAGACCCCTCCGGCTGCCTGAGAAATATGTGAGGGTTTATGCCTCCCCCCCACCCCCTGGCCTTGCCTGAGGAAGAGGTCGTAGCGGGTGATGTCGCTTGGGTTGCCGGAGGGAGTCGCGTAGCAGTAGTCGAGCAGCACGTGCCACCTGCAAAGATAAAAGACAAAGACCCCGTGTATAGCCTGTAACAGACTGTTGGGGCAAGTGCTGTTAGCGCACGGCACGACACACGAGGGGGTGGGTGGTCAGCACCACGCACCACCGCCTTTGTCTCCCCCAGTGGCAATGTTTACGCATCGCACCAGGTACTCATTTGAAGCCGAGTCGGCTTAGGGGAGGTCCAGGACCCCACCTGCACACACACACACCCAATAACAACTGAGTTCACAACTAAGTTGCAGTGATGTCACCACGGTGCTGTGCCGTTCTAGGTGAACCTTGAGGCCACGTGAATTGTCAAAGGCTCACTGGCAGGAGGTCATGGGACAGACCCAAGTGCCATGGGTTGAAATGCGTATTCAGCCAATTGATTAAACAGTCCTCGAATTACGAACATAATTCGTTCCTGAAATCCGTAAGTTGAACGGTTCGTAAATCGGAACAATATTTTACTGTATTTAAATGCTCAAAAGCTCAGTGTTATGAAATCTGTTACGATGCAACAAATAGGGAAGCATTGTTAAACTCATTACATCTTGTGGAGGATTGCTCTTCTGAACAAAATAGTTCCGCGGTTCAGTTTTCAAGTGCAAGTTCGCGTTTTAAGTCGATGCTATTTTATTTTTCATGGAAGCTGTTGCGTAAGTACGGGTGTTCGTAAGTCGGGCGTTCATAAGTTGAGGACTGCCTTATTGGGTTGCTATAAATGTCCACAAGCCACTTCATTGAGCTATCATTCGTGAACAGGTCACTACTGAAAAAGGGCTACTATAGAGTTCAGTGGGCCTTACCTGGTAAAATAAAAAAAATAGTTTTACTAAGTTTAGACTGAGATGACTGGCAAGATGTACCATATGTGCTTCCTACTATGCCAACCTGCTGCATTTAGTCGCCTGGCTCTCCTCTCGTTATTGTGAGCGCCGTTCCTCCGCCCTCCATTGTCGCTGATATTTCAAGGATCTTTGAGCTCCTCACACAATCCAACATGGTTACACCCAGGATTGATCATAGGCAGGCCAGCCTGAATGTTTTATACCAAAGCAAATGTTCAAGCATAGAGAAAGGAGGGCAATACTGTGGCCGAGTAGACCCAGAGCTTCATATGGAGTGATAAGCCAGGTAATTTCCACACAGCGTTACGTAGCTAGTGAACATATAAAGCCGCCCAACTGATTCAGAGTGAGACATCCACTGTCAAACAAGAGTTGGCCATAAGCACGCTGCCCGAAGTGCTGAAACGTCTTGACTGTCCCCACAACTGAAAATAACTCATGGGGAGTGGAGGGGAGTGGTACATTCAATTACACAAAGTATCCAGCCAGGTTCCAGGTCCAGCAGTAGCTTCTCCAACTCCTAAAAGGAAGCAGCAATTACCAGATCTTCAGCATACGTAATATGTACTCTTTGGTTCTTTCGGTAAAGTCCATCATCAGGTGGGATTTATTTTATTTTATACCTATGTGACTTTACCAAAAGAACCAAAGAGTAAGGATTCCTGCAGTCACGAAAGCTTCAAATCAAGATACGTAATATGGTTGAGCCATAGGGAGTCAACCCTTGATCTCATCCAAGCATCAATCAGAATCTCATTGTATCTGTAGCAGATGGAAATTTTTCGTAGGCTTTGGCCATGTCAACAAAGTAGAGGTGTAGGTAGATCCTGTTGAAATTCACTTTTCCTCTGCTGTAGCACATGGGTTTGAAAATATGGCATCCATGCAGGACTGCCCTGGCCTGAAACCACATTACGACTTTGCTAGCTGCTCCTTAGCATGTCTGGCAAGGCGATGTTTGAATAATCCTTGTCAGGACACTTATTAGAATACTGAATACGGAGATGCCCCAGACGTTGTTATAATCAGTACGGTCCCTCTTATAACTTTACAAGAAGGGGGACTCTACTGATGAGGGCAGTCACCGGGGCATCCTTCCATTCCTGTAAAACACACACAGCCTGTGGTCCCAGCAGTTCTGATAATGTCATTCAGGGTAGTCTTGTAAATATAAAATTGCTACTCTCTGTCAATAATTCAATGGGAAGTCATCATCGCCTCATGCTTTACCCGAGCCTTAGACTCTGCATCACTCTTTGCACCGCCTAGGTAGATGGTGCATCGGCCAGCCCCCTCAAAACCATAATAAAAGACGTGATCTTGGTGTTCAAGGCGTTGATGGTGGTAGATTGTTAAGTGATGATGATGGTGGGAGCGAGGTGATGTGGTAGACCAATGAGGGTGGTGCCGGTGAGGTGTAGATGTTTGTGAGGTGATTGTAGTCATGAGGCGTTGATGCTAGTCCACACCTCCGATTAGCATGGTTGGCTACGTATGGTGCGAAAGAGTTTCAACATACACATCCATAGTGAGGCGATGGAGAGGTGTTGGCGGTACGTTTGTAGCTGGCCTGTGCACTGCCTCACCTCTCATCTAGGTTCTTGGCTCTCACAGCCGCGTAGATGCGCGTCTTCAGCTCCAGGCCCCGGCTGGGTATGTGCAGAAGCTCTGAGTAACTCGAGTCCTGAAGAAATACGGGGAGACATGGGGGAGACACAGGTGAGAGACATGAGAGGGAGAGACCGGGAGACTGGGGTTACAAAGGAGTGACACATTGGAGGAGACACGGCAGGAAGACAGGGAGACAAAGAGGTGTCTGAGATATCACAATCCATCCCAATCCTGCAAGTAAACTGATCTAATCGCTCCATCTCTGCGGTGGTTGTCCTGCTTGTCATGTTCTCTCCATCTGCTGTTATTCTCTTACCAATATTCATCACCCAAATATCGCCTAAATATGGTTAGGTCCTGAAATATTCATGTCAAGGCTCTACGACACATTCGACCACTATTGAGTCGTGACATAGCTAAAGCGGGGGCGTGTAGCGGAGTATTGACAAGGCTCGATTATTGCAACTCGCTACTCTACAGGACGTCTAGCAAAAACATTACCAAGCTGCAACGTGTACAACATTCAATGGCACGTGTCGTGACGGGGACCGCAAGATCCAACCGTGTCCGTCCAGTGCTAGCTGAGCTGCATTGGCTTCGGGTTATCGAACGGATACAATATAAGGTCGTGCTCACTGCACACAAAGTGATTGCCACAAATGAACCACAATACCTTGCTGAATTCGTCAAGGAGCATAGAGCATCACGCAAACTCCAGTCATCCTCGCAGCAGCTTTTGGCTAACCATCGAACAAAAACGGTCATCGCATCGCGTGCTTTCAGATCCGCTTCTGCGACCGTCTGGAACGCTCTTCCGATAATAGGAAGCCACTGGAGCTATGCTACTTTTAAATTGAGATTGAAAATGTATTTCTTTAAAACTGCACGTTTAGCATGGTTGGCTACGTACGGTACGAGAGAAGTTCAAGATACGTGCATACACACCTTTTAAAGAGATGTCTCCTGCGCATGCCGTTTATTTTCCTAACAATATGTTTCTCATTCGACAATTTTTTCATGTTCCATTCCTGCGAATGGCAATATTTTGAGGCGCTACATGCTAATGTTGAGGTCTGCTGGCCATGAGAGGGTTTCAAGAGAGACATTGTGTAGTTTTGCTTTTCCTCCATTGAAAGAGGGCAGACGACAATGGTTTACTATGTGGGTCCATAGCCTGGGCTGCATGGCCACAATCGGACTGCAGGTGCACGCTAACAGCACTTGCCCTGAACAGTCGCGTCGGGGTTAGAGCACTGTGCTTCGAACCCGGCGACTCGAGTTCGGCCAACACCAGTGACGAATAACTGAACTCTCTCCAGTGTTGCCGCTTGTTCAAAGTGGAGAGACCAAGTACTACGAAAGCACTTGCAAATGGCAACATCACCCCTCGCACTTTCCTGTTTTTTCACCAGCCAGCCCAGGCGTCCCGGCATACTTGAGCTGGCTTCTCAATATTGCTGGGGACGTCGAATTGAATCCAGGCCCGTTTTTCCCTTGTGGCGGCTGCGGCAAGAACGTCAATGCAAATTCTATCCAATGCAACAGTTGTAAAGCTTGGTATCACAAACGCTGCACTACTTTAGCCCACATCCCCAGTTCACATTCTGGCTGGTTCTGCAAATATTGTACATCATCCACTCCAACAACTCCACCTTGCACAACCACACTAGCACCACCACCTCTCATCCATCGCAACCACCGTTTCAACCACAACAAAACGTCAACAACAAAAACGACCTAAAAATCCTTCAACTAAACATCAACGGCATCAACAACAAATCTCTTGAACTCAGCACCTTCCTACAACAAAACTCAATTAATATAGCTGCCATCCAAGAAACAAAATTTAAATCTACTTCTCGCCCACCCAACTTTAAAAATTTCACTTTCCTCCATCAAGACCGACCAACAGCTGGTGGCGGTCTAGCTTTCTCATCCATAACAGCATTCAATTTGAAGAAATTAAAATCCCAATGCCTCCTTCTGATATCATCACAGTAGTCTTAAGTGTCCACATCAAACCCCATCTAGGCCCACTCACTATAATAAACATCTACATCCCACCGACCAGTTCTTGCCTTCGCAACTATCAGTTCAATATAAATCGACTTTTACCAAACAACGACTCAATTGTCATTGGAGATTTCAACGCCCACAACAAACCTTGGCACTCTTCCCTTTCAGATGCACGTGGCGACCTCTTTGCCAATATCTTGAAAGTCTCCCCCTATGGGGTAGTTAATGAAAATAATCAAACCAGAGTTCCGTCATCTGGCCCTTCATCCTCACCAGATATCTCAATAGCGTCAGGAAACCTCCTTTTATCAATCGACTGGTAAGTCTTTACAGCCCTTGGATCCGACCACCTACCAATTGTGTTGACCCTCAATGCCGCCAAGCCTTCACAAACTCCTAAAAACCGCTTGTATTACAACTTTAAAAAAGCAAACTGGCCACTTTTTACTTCAGAATCAGAAGCATTATTCGCCAACATCAAACCTTTTCCACACATTTGCACATAACTCTGAAAATATTTTCATCACAACTATAACCAAGGACACCATCCCGGCGGGTTGCTACAACACCTTCCCTGCCTCCCTGAAGAAGCCTCAACTCTAAAAAACCAACAAAACACTATTAGGACTAAAAATCCTACATCACCACAAATCCCAGCCTTCAATATTGAAATCAAAAAGCTAAGCAATCAAGCCAAAACAGAACGCTGGCACGAGTTTGAATCTTTTGACCACCGCCAAAACTCATCAACTTTGGAAGACCATCAAAGCTTTAGATGGACACTTCAAATCGCCACCTAATTGTGCAATCACTTTCAACAACAAATCCGTCATAAACAAAAATAACATCACCAACCACTTTAACAAACTTTTCTCATCAGTCGTCCAACACTTCCAATAAATACTCCCGTGAAAAAATCCGTCAAATCAAGGAACGGCCACTAAACGACGCCCCCCAATTTAGCCTTGAAGAGGTGAAACTAGCTATCAAAAAAGCCAAAAATTAATCTGCAATTTGCCCCGATGGCATAGCTATGCCCCACCTCAAACACCTCAGCCCCCTTGGCATAAAGTTTATCGCTTCCACCATTAACGCCTCACTCCAGTGCAACCTCATTCAGGCCATCTGGAAATCATTGACAATCATCCCACTTCCAAAACCTGGCAAAGACCTAAATCAAGCAACGTCCTACAGGCCGATTTCCCTACTTTGCCCATCAATCAAGATTTTAGAGGCCCTCATCCTTCCAATCATCTCACCAACATGGCTTTCGCCCTGCACACTCACCAACAACAGCTCTTCTCAACCTAACTACCCAAATTGCAAACGGTTTCAATGAGAAAAAGCCCCCATCCCGCACTATCGTCGCTTCCCTTGACCTTACAAAGGCTTTTGACACCGTTAACCACCTCACGCTCATCAACATCATCCAGGGTTCTACGCTACAATTAGGCCTTGTTTGCTGGCTTACAAATTACCTGAGGGGCCGCCAATCACGCACTCTCTTTCGTGATATTCAATCCTCCTCACGAAACATGCAGGAGTACCACAAGGTTCCATAAGATCCCCAGCGCTGTTCAACGCCTACCTCCACGATCTACCAACTCCTCCAAAAGGAGTACAAGTAGTCAGCTATGCCGACAACATCACAGTTTACACTTCTAATCAAAATATACCCAAAATGGAAACCTCCATCAACTCCTATCTAAAACGGCTCAGCACTTTCCTAGCCAATAGATCGCTTCAACTCTCAACATCCAAATCAACAATCACTTTTTTCACACCTGATCCTCAGGCCAACTTACATCCCAACGTCATAATAGACAACCAATGCCTCCCACTAGCTAAAACCCCAACAATTATAGGAGTAACCTATGACACCATGTTCAGCTTCGCTCAACACGGCAGAAACGTGCATGCAAAAGTTAACAAATGAAATAACATCTTACGAGCTTTAGCCGGCACATCTTGGGGCAACAAAAGGAGAATTTACTCCTAACCTACAAAGCCATTGGACGTCCCATCATCAATTATGCCAGTCCCATTTGGTGCCCAAACCTTTCCTCTACAGGTTACCAAAAGCTCCAAACCGCCCAAAACTAAGCACTTCGCCAAGCCACAGGATGCCACCTCATGGCGCCCATTGACCATCTCCAACAAGAAACCAAAGTTCTTCTGATTCAAGAACACTGCAAGCTTCTCACCGATCAATATCTGGCTTCATGCCACTCGACAAACGCATCCTTACACAAAGCTACTTAAAGCCCCTGCACCTGCTAAGAAAATTAAATCCACCTTGCTTTCCTTCAGCTCTGCCAACGTGCAATCGACTTTAAATGCTCTTCCACCAAACAGTACCACCAAATCAATTTTGAACCACTTGCACACCGCTTCCACCATGCACTGCCCGAACGTCTACGAGCCCCCAAGGTCGTGCTAGCGGGTTTGCCCCCACCCATAGCAGACGACGAAAAATCCCTGACTTGCACAAAACTGGCTCAACTCCGTTCAGGTCCCTGCGCCATGCTAGCTGATTACCAAAATCGAATCGACCCAAATGCCACAAACTGCTGCCCTTTGTTTCAAGCAATGCCAGAATACGTCTCCCATTTTCTCAGTTGCCCAAAACGCGGACCAAAAATTAAATCAATTGATCTCTGGCTAAACCCTTCCAAAGTGGCGACACAATGCCACCTATAAACAGAAAGTGCGAGGAAAACAACAATAACTGAACTGGTTCTGGGCCTCCCCTAGGTCGACTCAGCCTCAAATGAGTACCTTGTGGGGTGTGTAAACATCGCCACTAGGGAGACAAAGGTGGCCAGGCCTGGTGTTTGCCACCCACCCCCTCGTGTACCATCCCGGGCTTCATAGGTGCTAACCGCGAACAGCACTTGCCCCAACAGTCTGCTAAATACCACGCGGGTAATCTTTGTCTGTCTTTGGCGAACAGGAGTGGTGGTGGCCGAGTGTGATGGTTGTAAATGCTTCAGATCTCTGTGTGCGGTGGCTCGATTGTTGTTCGTCACACGTGGTTCGTAGCGAGAGGTTAGCGGGGGAGAGGGCTACGCTGCTCCCTCCCCCACCCTCGGGAGAGAGGGTGCCGGCTTACGTTGTAGAGCAGCAT
Source organism: Petromyzon marinus (assembly GCF_048934315.1). NCBI lineage: Eukaryota > Metazoa > Chordata > Hyperoartia > Petromyzontiformes > Petromyzontidae > Petromyzon > Petromyzon marinus. The sequence continues at coordinate 11,820,140 of NC_133728.1, read as the reverse complement.
GTGCAGGGTGCTGATGAAGGTGCCGTTGCTGTCACGGTACGAGATCACCGCCGACGCACTGTCACAGGGAACGGACAGGCAGATTGTAAGAGAGGCGAGATATTGGGGGGGGGGGGGGGGGTGAGGGTGAGAAGGGAGACAAATGGGAAGGTGGAAAGAGAGGGGGCGAGTTGGGGAGAGGAGGGAGGGAGAGAGAGAGATGAACGCTTGCAACATTCTCTGGGATGTGTCGTGACGGGTGGTGCAATATCCGACCATGTCCGTCCAGTGCTCTCGGAGCTGCATTGGCTTCCGTTTGCTGAACGAATGCATTATAAGGTCGCGCTCATTACACACACAAAGTGCTTGCCACAAATGAACCACAATACCTCGCTGATCTCGCCAATGAGCATAAACCATCACGCGAACTCCGATTATCCTCGCAGCAGCGGCTTTTCGATGGCCATCGAACAAAGACGGTCAACGCAACGCACGCTTTAAGATGCGCTTCCGCAGCCGTCTGGAGCGCGCTTCCGCAGCCGTCTGGAGCGCTCTTCCTTCTGATATTAGGAAGCCATTGGCTATGCACTTTAAAATCATCTAGATTGAAAACTCATTTCTTTGGAACTGATTTTTGCGTTGAGGTTCGTCCTTCCCCAGCACCTCCCATTGGCACGGTTGGCTACGTACGGTGCGAAAGAAGTTCAACATACATACATGAGAGAGAGGGGTGTATGAGAAGTTAATTTAGCCGCACGTTGTAACTCCACTCACTGCAGCGGGGGTGGCTCTGCTCCCAACCCCAACCCTCCGCGCGTCTTCATGGCCACACCAACGGTGAGTGCCCTCTGCTCATGCTGGCATCAAACGACCACCGTAATGAGGAGCCAACGACGTGCGGTTTGAATGGGCGCAAACGTTCGGCACCGGCGCTAACGCACGAAGTGTCCATCGCTCTGCCCCCTCAGAGAGGAAAAAAAACGGTTTTTGGGTCTAAGGGTCGCGTCGTAACCGGGAGCTGTAAATGGGCCGGAATGAGCCCGGAATGAGCCAGATCGCCGTGGTGGTGGGAGTGAAGATCTGAACCCAACTGGAAGAAACCCGTGACACGTGTAGTGGAGGCGGGTAGTCTGTATCGGTTAATGTTTTTAATCCGTTCCACTAAAACTGTTAACCGAAATAACTGTTAATTAAAGGTATTAATTACATGTTAAAAGCATTAATCCATTCCAAGACTGTCGGAAGTTGACCTTATTGACCCTTAAAACATAGTTTATAGCATTTAAACACTTAATATTAATACATTCAATTATAAGAACATTAAAGAAGGAATATCAATAGAAACGTAGTTAAATAATGAATACATAGACCATAACAATGCTTACCTTAGGCTAAGAAGATGGCTGACTTAATCGGGTTGATGGAGAAGCTGAGGTAAGGGAAAATATATTTTGGGAAGGAGATTCTTAAAGTAGAAAAGAGAACCATAGGTTCGAATGTAAACTTAAAGCCAGTCGAGGTCTAAACACTCATAAATGGGCGTCGCCGATTGGCTGAGAGCATGGCACAGCCCCACTTGCAAGCGCTTGGATTGGTCGGAATTGGCGGCCCGCGTGCATCACGTAAACGTTACCGTTCATCAAAATGTTAACGTTAGTCGACACCATGGGGTCCCCTATGGGAGGCGAAACCTTATCCGAAAAACCGTTAACCGATGTCACTGTTAACCGAAGGACTACTCTATTTATAACTCGCAAGAGTCTGCTCCGTCACGCTCTGGATCTCCCAAACGGTACGTGAGTAGAAAAACATACGAAACAATTGCGTAAAAGATCTGCGAATACACGTGGGAAATATAAACATGTTTCCAGTCATGATCGTAACTGCTTTAAGCGAGGCATTCACCCTCACTCGACCCAGGAGACACAACAACAACTCGGCTTTTTGAGCCACAACTTCTACATGAAGCTAGGTGCCTCGACATTGGCACCTAGCTCCTGGACATATTGCCAGAAACTGTAATGCAACAAACAGTGGTCATAATATAATTGTAAATGTTGTGGATTTTCTCTCCAACACACCAGTGTGCTGAACGAGTAACTAATTGGCACGTTTTGTTTACGTGACAAACCTTATTAATTGACTGTCGGGTGGTTGTGGTTTTAAGGGCACGTTTATATTTACGTGATCTCACCCAAAAAAGCTCAATTATGGATAATATTGCTCGCGAAAGCCTATGACGTGTTAAACTAACAAGCATTCGCTTCGTCATCAGCATTGCCTTCACCAGAAGACATGGCCTCCCCGTGTAGAGCCCAAACTGCATTGAGCACCAGTGTTCAGACGACGTATGTGTGTATGTTGAACTTCTTTCGCACCGTACATAGCCGACTGTTTTAATCGGAGGTGCGGGGTAAGGACAATAAACTAAAATACAACAAAACTCCTAACGTGAAATTCGAACCCATAACCCTCAGACGTAACCACTAACTTTAAACCCTAACCGTGAACCCGAACCCCCTATCCCCAAGCTCTCACTCCTAAAAATCAAACCTCTGACACTAAACCGTGACTCCGAACCCTAATCCATTAACCCCGAAGAAGTGGCTTTAATTTAGTATTTCACCAAACGAAAACCCAAAGGACACACATCTGGTCTACGATTGGATGGAAATATTTAGGCAATAGTACGGCCAGAAACTCGGGATTTGTCTTCCCACATGTTTGGAACAATGCCATCTATGGGGGCTATCTGCCCATGGATCGTGATGATGATGGGACAATGTAATTATTGGGGCAGACAAAGTTTCAGGAAGCAGAGATATGTGTATTTATTGTTTAAAGGAGAGCCTACACAATGCGTGAAATGATAAGGAATGAGTCGGGCTAATGCTGCACGTGCCCCATGACCCAGCAATGAGGAAGTAACAATTGAGGGTTGGTGGATAACACACGGATGCTGTGGAACTCCTTTCCCCTTGGACGATGAGGAGCCATCCTCTGGCTCTGCCAGGAGAGGGCGGTACAGTAAAGTGGGGACCTCATCTGTTGCCGTCTGTATGGGATAGAGCGTTGACCTCTCATGTGTGGGTTTTCTCCGGGTGCTCCGATTTCCTCCATAATTTAAAGCACTTATTAATTGGCCCGAAAACATCTGAATATACAGAGGACCACAGAGCTTAGCTTGAATAATTTAACGTATACCGGTGATGCCCGGTATATTTATTTTCCCGCAATTTGCAATCCCCGGTGAGAAACTCTTGCAGGGCGGTAGTGCATCAAAATTAGTTCTCGTGATGTCGAAGCAGTCAGAAGACGTATGTTACGAGCGGCTGAACACGAAGCTTCACAGTCTGTTGCCGTACAGCAGCACGCAGCCTGATACACGATTGGCTACTCCATGTCCCAGATCCAACATTTTACTCGTGTCCTAGACTTGGTCCGATGGTTCCTCGATTCATTTGCGGAATCATTTATTGGCAGATGGTGGTATCACAAGATTACAACTCGTGGTGGCGTCACCACCGCACGTTCCATTGGGAAATCGGCTGCTGAATCTAATTGCAACTTCTGATGGAGAGTGCAGCTCACTCAATGGCAAGAGCGACTTCGCTAGACTTTTAAGAGGACCGGTGAGTTAGGCTGCACCGGTGCATCACCAATACGTGCAATTGTTAGCATCGATTCACCACCGTGCAGCCGCTGTCTTGCCGCTCGCACATAGTTCCTCCTCCTCGCGCCTCTGAGTCGTTCTCCCTCTCATCTAACAAAAACTATTAGCTTCAATTATATATAAGGTTAGGATCGCGATGATCACGGAGCTACAAGACCGCAAGGAACACCGTGGCACACGAGGAGGGCCAAACGTTCTGATATTTAATTTAACACGTTGGCTTTCGAGACCAGTTATTATTCACAACAAAAATTTAATTTGGGTTAGATCGCGTACTCAAATTGTAAATGTTGTGGATGTACTCTCCTACACAGCGGTTGGTGCTGACGTAGTAACTAATTGGCACGTTTTGTTGATGTGACCTTTACTAATTGGCTGTGTCGGGTGGTGGTTACGGGTTCTGATATTTAACTCGCCGTCATCTAACGCTGATGTCTCTGCAGGGCCTAGCTAGGGCTGTGTTACCGCCTATGTTTGTGAACAACAGAACCCCGACACGGTGGCCATAACCAGGCTTGGTGCCAGTCGGGTTCCTTCTGCCTGCCACCCGAGCCACGTTGGCAAGAGAGTGGCGAACAGTCCCGGGACTCGCCCATAGGGGCAGCAGTCCGAAGCGCAAATGCCCGGTGGGCCGTTCCATTTTTATGGCCGATGTAGGGGGGCGGCCTGTGTGGGGATATTGCACATGTGATCGGAGTACAAAAGATATATATTTTATATTTTAATAAAAAATATTGTATTACCTTTAACGTGTGCGCTGGATTGCTTATATATTCGGCAGGCCCAAAGATTCTTCCTCACCAACTCTACATTCGTTTTTTTGGACCCAGCACCAAATGGTACACAAATGAGGATTGCATGGTAAAATCTCGCTCATAGGTCGTCACACCGCAATATCTAGCGACTTAGTCGTACTACGGAGTTTATCATGGCACGAAAACCATTTAGAAAATAAATAATTGCCCACAGCCCAAATTTGGGCCGGTGGGTTTACAAATGCCTGGACCGATTTTTAGTCCCAAGGCCGGCAGTGGTCGCAAACAAGAGCAGACGAAGTCGGATGCGTCCCGAGCGTCGTGTGAAATCCATTTTTTAAATACCGGTAGGGGTTCCCTCAATCAATCAAGCAATCGATCAGTCTTCATATTTCCGTGCCAATATTGCCCTCAGTAAAGCAGGCATCGGTGCACATTACAGCGGAACGGGAACGATGCCAGGGGGCACGGAGCAAGAGGGCTGAATAAAGAGACCCGTCACGACCTCAGGCTAACGCCGACTGAGCAGATTCAATTGCAATTGCGTGAAAAACAAAGTACAAACCTTGCGAAACGAACAGCACGAGCAAGTTAAGTAGTATTTTTTTTATATATATAAAAAGTAAAGAGACAGTTTTGTTTTATTTTAAATCTTTGATTTTATGGGAAGGCAAGTCTCCTATTCCACCTTATTCCGAACCTTCGAATAGATTCTAACATATCACACATTTCACAAGAACGGGTACGGTTATGGTGTGCGTGGGTTGGGATAGGATGAGGGGCTAGCGTATGTCAGGTTAGGGTTAGGGTGAGTGTGGGTACGGGTAGGGTAAGTGTGGTTACGGGTAGGGTGATTGTGGGTGGGTTAGGGTGAGTGTGGGTGGGTTAGGGTGAATGAGGGCACGGGTAGGGTGAGTGTGGGTGGGTTAGGGTGAATGTGGGTACGGGTAGGGTAAGTGTGGGTGAGTTTGGATGAGTGTGGCTGGGTTAGAGTGAGTGAGGGCACGGGTAGGGTGAGTGTGGGTTAGGGTGAGTGAGGGCACGGGTAGGGTGAGTGTGGGTTAGGGTGAGTGTGGGTGGGTTAGGGTGAGTGTGGGTATAGATTGGGTCAGTTTGGGTGGGTTAGGGTGAGTATGGCTGGGAGCAGTACTGTTGCGGTGAGCATGCTGCACTATGAACCCAAACGACCCGAGTTCGATTCCCGCTCACGGCCAACACCAGTGACGATTATCTGAACCGGTCCTGGGCCTCCTCTAGGTCATCTCAGCCTCAGATGAGAACCAAGTGCGGTGTGTAAATATCGCCCTGAGGAAGACAAAGGCGTCTTCTTTGGTTCTTTCGGTAAAGTCACGTAGAATGAGAATAAAATAATAAATTGATAAAATAAAATAACACAATAATATTCTCACGACGTTTCGGCCACAACACAAGCGGCCTTCATCAGGTGAAGGGAGCGAGACTGTCTGGTAGGACAGCGCTGGAGTGAGAGAGCCACGTTCAGATCACGGCTTTTAAGCTGTGTGAGAGGAACAAAGAGCCCTCAAATGAGCCCTCAAATGAGGGCTCTTTGTTCCTCTCACACAGCTTAAAAGCCGTGATCTGAACGTGGCTCTCTCACTCCAGCGCTGTCCTACCAGACAGTCTCGCTCCCTTCACCTGATGAAGGCCGCTTGTGTTGTGGCCGAAACGTCGTGAGAATATTATTGTGTTATTTTATTTTATCAATTTATTATTTTATTCTCATTCTACGTGACTTTACCGAAAGAACCAAAGAAGATGAATCATTGCAGTCACGAAAGCTTTAAATCGAAAGACAAAGGCGGCCTGGTGTGGTGCTGGCCACCCACCTCGTGTGCCATGTTGGCGACCTTCATAGGTGCTACTCGCTAACAGCACTTCCCCAACAATATGTTAAAGCCTATACAGGGGATATTTGTCTTGGTGTGGGTGGGTTAGGGTCGAGTGTTAGGGATGGGACATTGAAAGGAAAACATCGATATGTTTTTATTGAAAGCACCAATATACACTGAAATATCGGAATGATTACAGGAAAGAGCAACGAAAATATTCAAAGGTAATGTTTAAAAAAATAATGATTAAGTAATCCTAAATTTCAAGAAGAAGTAAAAATCGAATTACGAAAAAGCGCCAGAAGGCAGTTTGTTGATGATGGCTCAACACCCCGCACAAACGTGCGCCACTATCAATATCTAAGCAAATATTGAGGAACTCGCCTCTTGCCCGTCCAAGGACGGGTGTATTGCAGTAAATCTGAAACTTGCAAGCGAAAAGCAGACCACGACGTGATATTCATTGCATCAATGCGTGTGCAATTTGTAAGGGCGCGGTGACACAGACCTATTTCATGTTAAGGTTAAAATCCCTTGTTCACCACGACGTCCTTTTTACTTTGATGTCTCAACAGCGTTACGGAGATCACGTGACGTGTAGTGAGGGTTGTAATTTGACGCCGAGGAGGGAGGAGGAGGCGCCTCAGCCCCCCATGTGGAGTGACGTCAGTCGCTAATTATTATGAATGGGTGGGGTGTCCATTTGGAGGATGTCACCTTATAATGAATATTAATGAGGGGGGCTGTTCGATGTGGAGTGACTTCACCGTTTCATGATTATTAATGAGGGCGGGCGGGTCCATGTGGAGGACGTAACTTGTTCATGATCATTAATGAGGCGGGCTGGTCGATGTGGAGTGACGTCACGAGCGTTGCACACAGACATTCGTGGCTTATTGTAGTAGATAATAATAATGGGGGGGGGGGGTGTCCATTTAGAGGACGTCACCTGCTCATGATTATTAATGAGGGGGGCTGTTCGATGTGGAATGACGTCACTTGCGCACGATTATTAGTGAGGGGGCGGGAAGTACTCCATATTGAGTGACGTCACCCGCTCATGATTATTAATTAGGAGGGGTGGGGGGGGGGTGTCCATATGGAGGACATCACCTTCTCATGAATATTAATGAGGGGGGCTGGTCGATGTGGAGTGACGTCACGAGCGTTAAGGACAGACATTCCTGGGTGATTATAGTCGATATAATTCGACAGGAAAAACAGAAATGTACTCAGGCTCCTGCTGCTGCAGAGCCAACACTCAACCAACAGCAAACTTACGTCGACTTTACAGAATATTAGAACTTTCAACTGATCTGCAGTACCACATATATGTGTGTATACGTGCATCTGTCTACGACGTTTAGATAGGGACCAGTTGATTTGTTTTTTTGATCAGACAGATTCAAATGTAGGTGGTTGATGGATGGCTGCAGGATATTTCGTATATCCCGCTTTCTTTCAGCCGGAAAAACACAAACCTCCAAAAATAGGAATCGGTTTATACCCTTTCTAGCAATAAAACAGGAGGTATTCAGATGTTCAAACACCAAATAAGAGTTTCTTGTTATTTTCTATGAACCTATCTACGTGACTTTACCGAAAAACCCAAAGAATATGAATTCCTGCAGTCACGAAAGCTTTTTTAACAAAATAGTGAAGAAAATGTGTCATGACCTCACAAACTCACAGCACCAGAGATGAAGCAAAGACATTAAACTAAACGTAACAGATAATTTGGTTAGCTTTGATGACACCCCTCCAATAATCCACCTCCACTCCCAACATAATCCAACCTCCACAGGACACCTCTCCCACAAGTGTGTGTCGTTAATGTAGACTCGATGCCTTTCAAAAGGCATCTATTTGGTGTTTGAACATATTAACAAATCTCCAGTTTTACTGCCAGGAAAGGGTAAAACCGATTCTTATTTTTCAAGAAGGAAGAGTGTTCCAGACGGCCGCAAGAGTTGAGAGTCGGATCCTCGAGGAAGTGAAGTCGCAGGAGTTTCTAAGCGCCACCCCATTGGATATGCAAATGACGGGGTCATATTTGGCTACTGGGGCTAAATAAAGGTGGGGTGCGCTCATGCAGATGGGGACGTGTACACAACGCGATGGAAGGGTGCGGCGACCCTGGGAGCGGCCGAGGGCTCAGAGAAAGAGACGGGCTGAGAAAATGCCCTTTAAAATTTGGGCCAAGATAAACCGTGGGAAAGAGAAAGCTCGGGGAGAAGTTGATGCAACGAACGGAGATCGCTGCCTCTTCAGTGACAAAGAGGCAGGTGGCATAGCGACGGCGGCGGCAGCACGCGCCACGGTGAGGTTCTACGCTGAGATGGAACCACTGCGAGTCGGCGGCGGCGTCAGCAGGTGATAGGAGACGGGGCACGTGGAGTTGCACGGGTGGGGAGGTGTTTATTGGTAGCTTGTCACTGAAGGAGTTGTCAGTTTGCGCATAAAGAACATTTTTTA